>NC_057862.1:493670668-494870668 GCF_019393635.1 Dromiciops gliroides
ATTCCCTGGAGGTAGAATATAAAAACAGTGTGAGCCCAGACTCCAGGGCTCATATTCTTTCAAATGGCATTTATATTAATTGCTTTAGCTTTGTGAGTATTGGTAAGAAGGAAAGAAACAAAGACAGGTGTGACCTTTTATGTGCTAGAATAAGATGACTCAAAAAAAGTCTGGTATCAATGTAGCTTTTACTCTGTGGCTTGTTTGTCTTTAGTTTTATTTTTACGTTTCCCTAAGGAAAGTTTTGTGCATTGTAATGTTCTGCAAAATTCCTGAGGTCTTGAGGTTTGGGGCACCAAATACCCCAAACTATTGAGTAATGATAATTCTGAGACTAAAGGTCAGCAAACACTCATTTCTTCACAAGACTTTTTCTATTCTCCTGGACATAGCTTTCCTAGAGGCTAAGATCCTGGCAGTCAATACTCAAGAGACACTGACAAAATGGCTTTACAGTACCTACCAAAGATGAAAGATTAGAGATTTGAATGCATAAAGCTAGCAACACATATTGAGAGGGTTTAGATGGATCAACATGTTTGAGAGAACAGTGCAGCAAGGTAATTTTCCTCTCAAATTCTCCCAGTCTCCAGTGACATTTCCAAAGGCTTTTTATTGTCTCCTACAATCAGTCTTAATTACAGCCTCTCCCTATGGCCTTGCATATCCTTACTCAGCTCCAACAGTGTGCTGACTCAGCAGGAAGTGATCTCATCAACTCTGTGGGAAGTTCCTATATTGTAATAGAGAAAACAGAATCCCAAATAAATCAGAGTTAAAATAAAGTCCTCATCAGCAAGAACAAAAATTCGAAACATCAGTAGTAACCACAGTGGTGTGGCAGGGCATTCTTAATGGGGAAGTTAATCAGTTTTTAATGTTGTGGAGGGGGGATAGATTGGGATATGTAGAATAAACAATTAGAATTTAATCTAGTGTGTTTTATTCTGGGTGATTTTTGTGCAATGATAATTATATAGTATACAATTAAATTTCATTTTCTCATAATTCCAATAAATATTCAATTCCATGCCTTTGTTAAGAAAAGTCTGAACTGAATTTTTTTTTCCTATTAGGTCTCAGAAGGAATTTTGTTAAAGAATAAGGACATTTCCTTTTTTTCCACCAAGAAATACCTGGTTTTACAAAGAAATGCCTTTTTGGAATTGAATTCTTTACCTAATGTTTCTATTGGAATCTCTCTCTGTCTCTCTCTCTGTCTCTCTCTCTGTCTCTCTCTCTGTCTCTCTCTCTGTCTCTCTCTCTGTCTCTCTCTGTCTCTCTGTCTCTCTGTCTCTCTGTCTCTCTCTCTCTCTCTGTCTCTCTCTCTCTCTCTCTCTCTCCAGCAATTCTGAACTAATCAAGGAACAAACAGGTATTTTCTAATTTCCTGCTATTATGAGCCTAGCCTTATGCTAAAGCATTAACCCCATCAAACCCAACAGATACTAAGCTAATCACCTTCCTTTCTTCACTCTCAACCACTATGTCTATAAGATTAAATAGGTTTTTGTGGTTCAGAAATCCATCTTGGCTATGAACATATGGACAGTATAGACATCCTCTGACTCAGATTTATTTTTTTCTTTTGTTGGGATTCATTTATTGTTTCCTAGAATAATATTTTCTGAACTGGGAAAGGGGGGAAAGCATAATCATCTGCCATTGCATGTATGGCAAAGCAGTTAAAATATTGAAATATAAGTAAACTTTCTACATAACTCCTCCAACATTCCCCATTGAGATCCCATAGCACTTGTAGTTACTGAATTAGTAAGTACCTCAGGGCTGGTTAGTATAGTAAGAATTTAACTAGGTAGGTTCAGAGAAAAAGAATAGGGTGGGGGAGTCAAGAAACATGAGATTATAAATTTAGGGATGTGGAAGAATCCGAAGTCTATCCTCAAATCATATAAACCCTTATTTTATAATTGCCCCAAATGACTCCAGGAAATCTAAGGTGTGGGGATTAAAGGAGTACAGGGGAAAAGATGAAGAGAGGTCATTGTTCTTCTAACCTGGCAAGACCCTTACCTAATTCTGGATACTGTTTATGGGACCTTTAACTGACTTTTCTAGGAAGTAGGAATAATGGAAGAGGGAGAGGTAAAGGGAAGGAAAGAAGAGAGAGCAAAGAGTCTATCTTCTGATTACAACTGCTATTAGTCTGATTTTGCATCAGGTGTCACTGATTCTTTTATTCTCAGATTCTCAAGAAAGTTATGATTAGCAGTATAGTATTCTAAGAGTCTTCATTCTTTGTTAGATCCTGAACCTGAGACCCCCTCAAAATTCTTACTCAAATATCCTACAGTGAATAGCACTAAGAAAATGTTTCATCTCAGGTTAAATGCATAGTTCAAACAATTTCACTTTTAATGAAAAAAATCAAAATGACTTAAAATGTTCATATTATAATGTAAAGTATTTTTCTTTCTAGAAATTTCATAATTTGAAAGGGAGTGTATTTTGGACAAAAGTAAAATAATTAAAAAAAATCTAATTGAACAAATGTAAACACCTTTGCTAAGTATCAAGCACTATTAGAGGTACAGATAGAGATACAAAACAAAAGAGTGCTTGCCCACAAGGAGTTTATTTTCTAATATAAGACATGCAAGGGAGTGGCATTTTGGTTCAGGGAATCACAGGGACAGTGAAGGGAATCTTATAGTGCTATGAGAATTACTTGGTATGAGCAATAATTTAACTATGCTTTCATTTTGTAACACATGCATGTTTCATACATGTGTTCCTTTTAACTAGGCTGATTCAGAACATCTGACAGTGATCAAATGAAGCTGGACTCAGCTGATTTCAGAGGAGTGCTAAATTCTGTGCCATATTCATGCTTCATCACTCTATTCTGTTGTATTTTAAATTCTGTACTTTTAAAGAATTAATATTACTCTGGGGTAACATGTAAACAGTGTAGTTCTTAAAGAGCACATGTCAATGGCTTTTAGAGATATTGTAGCAGCTGTTGGTATGGGGAACTCAACTATTTCAAAAATCATTCAGTCTCATAAAAAACAGTATTAGTTGTAATGAATGCTCAAAGAAAAAAAAAGTCATGGTCAAAGCCACACAATGATTGAAACATTAATGCTTGTGGGGAATAAAAAATAAAAGATAATTTTATGGCTCAAACTCACTTTTTCATTCAAATCCACCCCAAAACCATTTTCAGAAAAATCCATGAGTCTATAAGATTTGAGCATTTTCTTTAGACTTATTGTTGTTTTTTATTCTTCTTTCTTGAAGAGAGCCATGACAGATGTCATGACTTGCACTTGTTTCATCAAGGAAACATCCTGTGTTTCTTGATGAAACAAAGAGGGGAATGTAAATAATTATGATTTGAGGTTTCTCTGACCCCATCTTTGGCTAAAAATAGAAGCCCCAGCTTCCACCATGCCCGGCCTCAGGGCCTGCCCCCTGCACTTGGGCAAGGTGCTCCATCCATGGCAATGCAGCTCATGTTATCACCTCGCACTGATGCCTACATGGACCTGGCCAAATTACAATGATTGGAAGCCTGGTGAGGGCAGTCAGGTGATTCTGGTATCCAGAAACTGGGCAGCTGGTATTTGTACAGCCACCTGTTGATTGTATCAATCATAGCTTCCAGCCAATTAGCTTGGGGCTGTGTGTATGTGCACCTGGTTTCCTGTGGAAGAGGGGTCTTTTGGGATAGAGAGAAGGGAGAAGTCAACTCATTCTGGCAGGTGTGAGGGAAAGGGTTAGATGCAGTGCAGCTGAGTTCAGTTGGTGTGATTTCAGGGTTGTATTATTTTCCTTCCCTTATTCCCTTTTTCCCTTGCCCCTAGTTCTACTAATATTACTTTTGTTTTAAATTTGTTCCTGTTAATAAACCCTGTTTGCTTTTTTAAAAGAGGCTGCTAATCTCCTTCATTACCCCAATATTACATCAAGCCACCTAATTAACATTCCCCAATTAAAATTTGGCCCTTACACACTGAATTGGATTTAAGTGAGGAAGGGCTGTGCAAAGTCACCAGCCACACTTTCTCCTCCAGAGTCATCTGGGTCCAGTGGTAAGATATGTTATCAGGATGACTGGAGTTGGCCCTGGCAATTGGGGTTAAGTGATTTTCCCAGAGTAACACAGCTAGTAAGTGTGTGAAGTGGGATTTGAGCTCAGGTACCAGTCCTTCTGTCCACTTCACCACTTAGCTGCCCACTCTCAGGCTTAAGTCACTTAATACCAATTGCCTTAAACATCAGGGCCACCTCCAGTCATCCTGATAACACATCTTTTTTTTTTTTTTTTTAGTTAGAATAAGGTGGTAGTTTATTTAGGAGCAAGGGAAGGGAAGGGTGGGGGGAGGGAAACCATGAAAGAAATCCTTGGACTTCTCATGGGGAGATTGGCACAAAGCACATGGCTCAGAGGTACCAAATCTCCTCGAACAGGAGACTGGAAGGTACTTTTATAGAGGACTGATGGGGGTGGACCATCTGCCCATGAAAAGTTCCTTTAGTGAGAGAGGACCATCTCCCACTGGTAGTGACTAGAGGAATTCGGTGAGGGGTAGCTATGATCTCTCTTCAGGACACAAAGGCCACAGCCACACCCAAGGGAGACCAGAATGAAGGGTAGGAATCCGAAGCTAGCTCAGTCCGATTTGGTTCAGCATATCTCTCTAGGCGTTATCTGTCCTCTGGTTTAGTTTCTCAAGGAGAAGTTTCCTTGATGTGACCCAGAGAACTTCTGGGGTGCTCTGCACCCCATGACATTCCCCACTTCTCTATATATAAGGAAAGGGGACAAAGATTCTTCTGAAACTGCTTCATGCTGACGGGGGGGTCGAAGAAATCACGGCGCAAGGGAGGGGGAGGGGAGAGAAGTGGAGAAGGCCTAGAGTGCGTGGAGCTGTGAGGGGCCCAGAGGGTCCAGAGTCGACACATAGGCACAACGGGTATCCGCCATGAATCCTTGAGCCTAGATGGAACACACTTAAACAAAAAAATTAAAACTGACCAGAGCAAAAAAACAAAAAGGGACCTCTGATAACACATCTTGCAAATGGACTCAGATGACTGGAGGGGAAGGTGTGGCTGGTGACTTTGCACAGTCCTTCCTCACTTAAATCCAATTCAGTGAAAGTCATGACATCAAAATGATGCCATGGTCCTCTTCAAGAACAAATGGCAAACAATAACCTCTGGCTTGTACAACATTTATGCAAGCAGTGTATTCATCCAGTGGCTTGCATGTCTTTTTATTGTGGAGGAAATGATAAACTCTGATGAATGTCACTATACGTGATGTGGTTCTGGCATTACAGAAATTCTGAAATGAAGATGGAATACTACAGCATGACCTTGTATTATAACATACATCATGAAAGGGTAAGAAATTTATCCAATTGATGGAGATAAACATATTTCAGTGGCCTGAGAACTGAACTGATTTACATCCTGTTGAAAAACTATGGATTATAATCAAGGCCAGACTTGGGTAAATGGGTTATTTGTCAGTGTTTCATAACCAATGTGATAAAAGTGGAACTTCATGATGTACTGGTGAATATATTTAAAAGATCTTCTGAACTCAGGGACACATCATTTGGAATAAGTTATATTCAGCAAAATAAGACAATACATTTATATGTTAATGATTTTTAAAGATGCAAAATGTTCTCAGTCTTATTATATAAGGCAACATTTGGTTTTATCCCAGTTCACTTGCATGTAACTGTAGTAATGAATGTCTCTTCATTGGTATATGTTTTGTAGACTATATAGTGTTGATTCAATAATTGTTCCAGAGCTAGAGGGAGTGGTAGGTGGGAGGGAGATGTTATTATGTGAGTACCAACATGAACATGGTGTAAAGAGAGCCTGGAAAAAATAATGTGGTGAACATTGGAGCATGGAATAAAGATTGCCTGGGAACAACAAATGGTGAAGACTTACCAACCAGAATCCAAGGGTAGTAGGTGGATTCTGTCATCAGAGGCAAAATCTAGTGTAGAATCATGGCAGGAAGATAGCTAGGGAACAAGACCAGTAGGGATCTGGGAAATGCTAGAAATAATGATTTAGTTATCACAAAATAAGAGAATCTCTGAGTGAAAAGAGACCTCAGAAGCCATCATGTTGAACCTGTACCTTCTTGAAAATATTCTCTAAAATATCCCCATCAAGTAATCATCCAGTCTTCAACTGAAGACCTGGAATAAAGAAGGAGGTACCCATTCATTCATTCATTCTTTCATTCCTTCATTCATGCATTGCTTCTTGGATTGGTTTACAATATGAGAAGGAAGCATATCTTCAGAAATATAGATCATGTAATAAGCAAATGATATCAACACAAAATTGAAAAACAAGCAAAAAAACTTGCCCCTATACAACATCCACTCACTACTTCTAATTATCCCTAGTTGGCCAAATGGAATAAGTTTAATCCGTTCTACATGTGGCAACAGTACACATATTTAAAAACAGCCATAATGGCCCCATGTAGTCTTGGCTAATCATTTGTAATTCTTTCATCTCACTATATATGTTTTTATATTTAATTCTTATTTGTGTTGTGAGACATGCAAAAAGAAATAATTCTATATATGAAGTAGGAAACAGAGGATTACATATATAACCATCTCTTTGCCATATTGATTGCCTTTTTTAAAAGTATATGAAATGAATTTACATACTAGTTTCAAAACTCTCCTGCTTGTCTTTGTTTCCTTATGAACATTATTCTGTTCTCCCTTGTGTGTTTTGAAAAATGTTTCAATGGTCTTCCTCTTTATTGTGTGTGTGTGGGGGGATATCACTATCACTACTTGCTCAATCCTCTTCCCCTGTAATTAAAAAAGAACACAACCTTGTAGCAAACAAAAGAAAACACTAACTCCATTTCTCAGGGCCATAGAACTGAAGAAGATATTCTGCATTTATCTTCCACATGAGTGAGATCATCCTCTTTCCAAAGGTTGTGGAGTAAGAATGGGCCATGTCTTTAAAACAAGCAGACTGGGACAATCTCTCCTCCCCTCCCCTCCCCTCCCCTCCCCTCCCCTCCTCTTTTCCTTCCCGTCCCCTTCCCCCTCTCTCCAGTATGATCTGGAGCAAGGGTCTTGTTTTCTATAACATGGGCATCTTTTTCAGTCATTGGGACTGTGTCACAAAGGAACTGTGTAAAGATGTGAACCTAATCATCCTCCTTCTCTAGGGACTGAAGGGGTATAGGGAAGATTACAACCCTGAGATTTTAGGAAATATTTGTAAGTTTGCTCTTGTACTTTTAAAGTAAACACTCCTTTGCAAAAACTAATCCAACTCAAAAACTAATTCAACCAAATGGTTAAAAGTAAATAGAGTATTTGCACTCCTAAAATTGGGTAACACAATTGGTGGGGACTTCTGCCAATGGCAGAAACCAGACATTCCTCAGTCACATTTAGGGCATCAGAGAATTCTGGGGGAGGGGCAAAATTGAACATGTATGACCTTTAGAGACTGGGAACTAGGACAGTAGTCTCTGTTCCATAAGTAAGTGTTGTCAAGTAAATCAGTTCACTCCATGGGAATAACGAAAAGTGTCTGTCTTCCTTCATACCTTGAATCCATCAAATCTCAGTCAGCAAATAGCCTATATGCTTCACCAGATCCTCTTCATACTTAGTCAATAATTGCTTTGCTTTAGTTCTTAAGTAATTCAGAAATACTTTTATCATTATACAACAATATGCTTATAATTATATAAACTGTTCTGATTTTGCTCAATAAATAATAAATGCTTGTGGACTTCATTTATTTTATTCTATACCAGTTCATATTATTTGAAAAACCTTTCATCATTTCTTATCAGTATTAACTTTATATTATACTCATATACTACAATTTGTTATGATAGTCCCTAACTGATAAGTACTTTCTCAATTTTTAGATTTTTTCCCTTCCCTTCCCCTCCCTCCTCCACTTCCCCTTTAACTTTCCCTTCCCTTCTCTTTCCCCATCCTATTCTCCTCCTTCTCCTATCTTTTCCAATTACCTTTTCTATTTTCCTCCCACTTTCCCTTTCCTCTTCCATTTCTTTCTCCTTCCTTCCTTCCTTCCTTCCTTCCTTCCTTCCTTCCTTCCTTCCTTCCTTCCTTCCTTCCTTCCTTCCTTCCTTCCTTCCTTCCTGCCTGCCTGCCTTCCTGCCTCCCTCACTCACTCCTTTCCTTCCTGCCTCCCTTCCTCCCTCCCTCCTCCCTTCCTTCCTTCCTCCCTCTCTTCCTTCCTTTCTTCCTTTCTGCCTTCATGCCTCCCTCCCTCTCTTCCTACCTTTCTCCCTTCCTTCCTTCTTCCCTCCCTCCCTCCCTCATTCTCTCTTTGTCTTTTTGTCTTATCTTTCCCCCATTCTTTTCAGAGTGAGGAAGTTTGTTTCACTTTCTACTATTTTGTCCCAGGTATTGGCTTCCTGCTTAATTATGCTCCCTCCACTATTATCTATTTTTCTGTTGAGTTTGGTATATTCCTACGTATAATTCTTGTGAGTATGTGTGTGTAGGTAGGTATGTATGTGTGTAGGTACACCTATACAATGCCAGTGCTGTTTCGTTGTTTCAGATAGGAGTGAGATTCATCTGATTTTTGTTTCACTGACCCATTCATCCTGGTTTATATATTGTTTTCACATACCCCAACAATGAGAAATTTTAAGCTCCATTCACGTTTTCCTTCTTTCTATATTGATATATTACTTTTACCTACCATTCTCATTCTCCCTCTTAAAATCTTTAGAACAGAATCAAACTCATCCCCTTGGTTGTTCATTCTTATTGATTAATCTTTTCAATACCATTTGATATGAATGGGTTCCTTCAGATATTAAATGACCTTTTGGTCACTTGTTTTTCAACCCCATTAGTATGTTAGTCCATGATCATCTTACAGATCCTTCTCATTGCCTTTCTAGGTTTCTTTTGAATCATTTGTTTACAGTTCTATGTTTTCACTCACTCCTGGAATTTTTATTAGGAATGCTTAAAAGACCTGTATTTCATTAAAGATTTATATTTTCACCTATAGAATTGTGCTTAGCTTTGCAGGACAAGTTATTCCTGGTTATAAATCTATGGTTTGACTTTTGGAATATTGTATTTCAAGGACTCTTCTCATTTATAATAGAAGCTACCAGATTTTGTGTGATAGTGATTGATTTTGTAATACTTGGACTTTTCCTTTCCAGATATTTGCAGTACTTTTAAAAAAATTACCTGGAAACTTTGAATTTTGACTATAAAATTCCTGTGACTTTTGCGGTTTTATTCAGAAGATGAATACTTTATTATTTTTATTTTTATGTCCCTTCTCCCCTATCTCATTCTAATAGATCTGGATAGTTTTGTGCTTTCTTGAAATATGTTGTATGGACTTTATGTGAGAATGGCTTTTAGAGTGTGATCATTAGCAAATAATTTTTCCTTTATTTGTTTTACAGATCACATGTTTTTTTTAATAACAGATACCTTATACTTACATTCCTCCCCCTACATTTCTTTTGGTTGCTCTAATATTTCCAACTGTTTCATAGATTTAGTGATTTTCATTCAGTCCATTTCAACTTTTCAGGGAGTTCATTACTTGGGTAAAGATTTGCACATTCTATTCAAAATTACTTATTCAACTTCCAATTCTTTTTTCTAGGGCTTTTTCATGGTTTATTGATTTCTTCATATTTAATAGATGATAATAATAATAGCTGACATTGACAGGAGCTGTGCTATGTGCTTTACAAATATTATCTTACTTGATTTTACAATGACACTGGGAGAAAAAGGCCATTATTATCCCCATTTTTAGTCGAGAAAACTGAGGCAACCAACTTAAATGACTTGCCCAAGGTGACACAACTAGTGTCTGAGGCAGGAGAATCCAAGTCTTTCTGACTTCAGGACTGGTACTCTGTCCATATCTAACACTTGGGCTTCTATATAGTCTTATTGAAAAATCTATTTTTTTCCTTTTGCTGGCACAGGGTACAGCTGGCACTGATTGACAATATGAGTGCACATAAAGAATTCTGCATTCAGTTTAATGGCTGAGAGGAGAGCTTATAGCCAGTCACTGGGGAACAGAAGTCCTGGTCTCAGGTCCAGGGCAGAGCCCTAGTTCCTATAGCTACAGAGCAACAGAAACCCTTCCTTGGTAAATACCAGAATGCTGACCAAGATAACAGTGACCACACCTCTCTCTAGATCACACTGCCTTTAAGGCAACAAAAACTTGTCAATGCTCAGAATCAGCTCTGAAAACTGAAGTTGGCAACACTATCTCCTTATACTCAGGTGAGTACAGCCCAAACTTAACATAAAATTTAAAATCAAGAAATAGGTTGGAAAAGATTCAAACAGCAGCAACCCAAAAAACTTGACCATAAAAAGATACTCCAGTGACTGGGAAGACCAAAATACACATTCAGAAGAGAACAATGTGAAAACAGCTACAAATATAAAACCTCAAAGTAAGATGCTAAATAGACAGAAGGCCAACCAAAAAAAAAAGCATCACACCTATAAGAATTAAAGAAAGAGATATGAAATTAGAATAATGCAAAAAATTATGAAAAGAGAAGTAACAGCTTAATTTAAAAAAAGGCACAGAAAAACACTGAAGAAAAAATGCCTTAAAATGAACATTGGAAGAGACCATCAGAGATAGAGCCAAGATGGCTGAGAAAAGGCAATGAGGCACCTGAACTCTCACCAAAACCTCTCTGAACACCTTAAATAATGCCATAAAACAATTCCTGGATCAGCAGAGCCCCCAAAAGGATGGGGTGAAATAATTTTCCAGTCAAAGACAACAATACTGTGGTCCAGATCACAATCCTGGGTGACAGTTCCATGGTGAAGAAAAATGCTAGCATATTAGAGCTTATGATCACAGTGGAGCAGGGACCATCATCATAGTTCCAGAGCAGAAAAGAGTGCTTGTGATTGCTCATAGACCAGAGACCAGACAAGGAGAGTGGTAAATACAATTTACCTTAGATTATACCACCTTGAAAGAACTGAAAACATACAGGTCCTTAGAATTATCTCTGAAAACAGCTGCACAAACCCCCTGAATCTTGGGACAGTGCACCCTCCACTCTGGAAGCAAATCCCTACTTTAACAAACATTTAAAAGTCAAGAAATAGGCAGGGAAAATGAGCAAACAACAGAAAAAACTCTGGCCATAGAAAGTTACCATGGTGACAAGGAAGACCAAAACACATACTCAGAAGATGCCAAAGTTAAAACTCCTATATCCAAAGCCTCCAGGAAAATATGATTGGTTTCAGGCCATGGAGGGGCTCAAAAATCAAAATTGGTCTAATGGTCAAAGAGGCATAATAATTTACTGAAGAATTTTTAAATAAAAGTATTTTATTATTTTCCAGTTACATATAAGGATAGTTTTCAACATTTGTTTTCATAAGATTTTTAGTTCCAAATTTTTCTCCCACCCTCCCTTCTCTCCCTCCTCCCTAAGACAGAAAGCAATCTGATATAGGTTATCTTTGTGCAATCACATTAAACATATTTCTGCATTAGTCATATTGTGTATGAAGAATAAGGGCACAAGGGAAAAACCTCAAAAAAGAAGGGAAAAAACATCCCAAAAGTAGATACATTACGGATCAATCTATATTCATAATCCACAATTCTTTTTTCTGGATGTTGAGGACATTTTCTATCATAAAGTTCTTTGAAATTGTTTTGAATTGTCGCATTGCTAAAAAGAGCAGAGTCTATCACCATTGTTCATCACACAATGTTGCTGTTACTGTGTACAATGTTTTCGTGGTTCTGCTCCTCTCAGCATCAGTTCATGTAAGTCCTTCCAGGTTTCTCTGATCTCCTCCTGCTCATCATTACTTTTCACATTGATTTTTTTAAAACTTTGTGTTCTAAATTTTCTTCCTCTCTCCTCAACTCTCCCTATGAAATCAAACAACTCAATATGTCATTCATGTGTACTTCACATCTTCACTTTAGTCAGGTTGTGAAAGAAAATAGACAAAATACCTTTAGAAAGAGGAGCTAACAAATAAAATTCTACTTCAATCTGTATTCAGATACCATCAACTTCTGTTGATGGTTTGCATTTTTCATATGTCCTTCTGATATCATCCTGCTCATAATTTCTTTCACAGTTACTATTGCTAACTGTATTACCCTCTATCTTATTCTCTCCCCTTGATATTTACTCTATTTTCTAACTTCCTTCCCCCTATGCCTCCGCAAAATTATTTTGCTTTTTACTGCCCCCTCACAAAATCTGCCCTTCCTTCCTTTGCCTTTCGCCCCTATCTAATTCCCCTCCCATTTTCCCTCAGGGCAGAACATATTACTATACCCACTTGACTGTGTATCTTATTCCCTCTTTCAGCCAATTCTGTTGAGAGTAAGGTTCACTCACTCCCTCACTCCTTCCCCATTTCCCCTCTGCTCTATAAGCTTTTTCTTGTTTCTTTTATGTGAGCTACTTCACCACCTTCCACCTCTTCCTTTCCCTTTCTTCTAGTGCATTCCTATTACCCCTTAACTTTATTTTTTAAAGATGTCATCATGAGTCATCTAGGTAACACAGTGGACAAAGCAGCAGCCCTGGACCTAGGAAGCCCTGAGGCCAAATCTAGCCCCAGACATAAGCCACCCCACCCAGCCTACCCCACAAAAGACAAGGATAAACAAAAAATAAATGCTTTACAGATGTCATCCCTTCATATTCAATTCATACCTATGCCCTCTGTCTAAGCATATTCCTTTTAGTTGCCCTAATACTGAGAAAGTTCTTATGAGTTAGAAGTATCATCTTCCCATGTAGGAATGTAAACAGTTTAATCTTTTAATATCCTTGAAGATTTCTTTTTCTTGTTTACCTTGATATGCTTCTCTAGGGTCTTGTATTTGAAAGTAAAATTTTGAATTCAGTTCAGGTCTTTTCATCACACATGCCTGAAAGTCCTCTTTTTCATTGAAGGCACATTTTTTCCCCCTGAAAGATTATAAATCAGTTTTGCTGGGTAGGTGATTTTTGGCTGTAATCCCAGTTTCTTTTCCCTCTGTAATATCATATTCCATGTGCCCTGGTCCTTTAATGTAGATGCTGCTAGATTTTGTGTTATTCTTACTGTAGCTTCACAGTATTTGAATTAGTTTTTTTAAGTGATTGTATCTTGTTTTCTCATGTAGTCACTAGCTTCCATTTGTTCAATCCAAATGCTTAGGCAATTATTATCTTCAGAGAGTTTCTGTATCTCCTTTTCCATTTGGCTTTTCAAGCTGTTGACTTTTTTCTCATGTCTCTCCTGCTTAGTTCTCATTTCTCTTTCCATTCTTTCCTCCACCTCTCTAAATCTTTCTTCTGTCTCTCCTACTTTCTCTTCAAAGTCCCTCTTTAGTGCTTCCATGGCCTGAAACCAATTCATATTTTTCTTGGAAGCTTTGGATCTTGGAGCTTTGACTTTGTTATTCTCTTCTGAGGGTGTATTCTGGTCTATCTTTCCCTGAATGAAGCTCTCTATTGTCTGCTGTTTTCTTTGCCTATTCATTACAACCTGGAAGCAGATGTCTGTTTGAAATCTGATTCTTTGTGGTCAGAAGTTTGGTGTGCCTATGCCGCTCCTCCACTGGGCCCCCACCTATTGATTCCATCCACTGGTTCAGAACCAAGGCACTTCGCCTTGCAGCGACTGTAGCCACTTCACCCTGGCTGACTGCCAAACCCCCTAACAGACTGTGAGCTAGCCTCAGAAGAAGCCCCTGGTGCTGAAGATGCTAAGGCCCTGGAGGGGCAGTCTGTTCCTGCCTGGGTATGGACTGCATGGTGAGCTCCTCTCTCAGACTGATCAGCAGGTGATCCCAGTTGCCATCTTTGGCTGGAAAATAGTCTCACTCTGTTCCTATGTGGGTTAGGCTTCTCTGGAGGTTGCCTTATGGCATTATTTTGGAGTGTGTTTACAGGGTTTATTCAGAGCTTGGGGGATTCACAGCCTTTCCTCTGCCATCTTGGTTCTTGCCCTTCCCCCCCCCCCAAAAAAAAGATAAGAACTTTTAAAAAAGAATAGGTCAAATGGAAAAGGGACAAAAATTTATTTAAGAAAATAATTCCTTCAAAAAGGATGATTGGTTAAATGGGGAAAAGAGGTACAAAAGCTCACTGAAGAAAATAATTCCTTAAAAATTAGAATTGGGAAAGACACCTTGAAAGTTCTGCAGAAGGGGGAGCCAGGTTGGGAGTGTAGTTGAGCCCTGCAATTGCACCAACACAGATACAGACCTAGGTAGGCTGCATAAGAGAAACTTACCCAAACCACTCAATAAGCTACAGTGCCGGAATCTTCTGGAACTAATCTTAAAGTCTGGTGAGAGGACTGAAAGGCTGGCTGGGGTTGAATCTATGGGGGTGTATGCAGGAGATAAGGGGGGATTTGGATATCCTACACCAGTGGGGAATCATGGAAGAAACCTTGAGCAATGGCGACCCAGGTGGAGAGGGGTACAGGCTCATTGGTGCTAGCAACCACAGCACATAAAGTATTGCTGTCTGGTTGATTGGGGGTTATCTACAGACCAGAGAAAGGGTCAGGCAAGGGAAGCAACTGCCCTTCACTAAGTCATAACACCTAGGACCCTCTGAAGCCTCAGACAGTATATCCTAGAGGCAGGAGCCCACATGAAGAAATAATTAAAAGTTGAGTGAAAGACAGGCAGGATGAGCAGGCAGAGAAAATTGCAAACCATAGAAAATTTCGTAGCAAATTTTCCTGGCTGATTACACATTTGAAACATCTGAAAAGACTTCCTTTCCATGACTATACCCAGAGGACATCTCAAGAATCATCTGAGGAAAGACTTCCAAAGTCTTAAATGGACATTTTCCTGTTTTCCTTTTCCACATTTTATACAGTTTTTATAATGTCCACTTACTAAAGGGGAGTGCCCCCTCTAGTTTTTTCTGTCTGTGATGTCCATCTGCTAATAGGGGAGTGTCCCCCTTTAGCCTTTGTCAATTTGTTGTTCAAATTTCTTTTCTCTCTTTTCATTCCCTTTACATTGTTAGTCATAAGTATCTGTAATGTTATTGCTTCATTAAGGAAACAGTGTTTCTTAAGGAAGCACAGGGGGGAATGTAAGGGGAAAAATAGGATTTGGCAGATACTCAAAGGCTCACCTGGAGATTAATCTAAACTGATTGAATTAAGTGAGAGTGATTAACTTTGCTGATTAGCCTACTTCAAGTTAATTAGATTGTAACCACACCTAGCCAGCCCTTAAGAAGGTATCATTCTCAGAAGCTTAGGACTTTAAACTCAACAAGACCACCTTCAAGTCCAGTGAACCAATGGATTTGGATAATGCTGACCAATCAGCTTGAAGTAGTATGTAAGGACCACCTCTGCTCCAGACCTATAAAAAGCTTCCACACTCATTTTGAAGAGAGTTCATGGTTGAAGCAGGCTTGTGGTGGAGGACTTGAAGAAGAACCAGACTAGGCTGGAACTCTAGGCTAGATAGGCCTTTTCTTAACTTTCTGAACTCCACATGTTTTCCTCTTTACTAATACCTAGTAGGCTTTATTAAAAACTTAATGCTCAAAGACTTTTGCTGAAGCTTCTAATTTAAGGTGACCACACATTTATATTTTAAACATCAGATTTTTTTCTTTTTTTCTCTCCTTCTTTCTTTCTTTCTTTCCTCTTTTCTTCTCTTCCTCTTTTTTTAAATTTTTTGGTGGGGGGAACCCATTGATCTCACTTCCTCTGGATAGAAATCTTTACAAGTTATACATGTTTCTAGCCAATCTCTGCTGCTTTGGGAGGTTAGTAAACTCCAAAATATGTCAGAGTATTGTAATGTAAAGATTGGAATGACGCCACCTGCTGGAGACTTACTGTAGAAAAGCTCCGCAATGAAAGGAAGGTCTTTGAGGGCAAGACCATGTGTCTTTTCTTTGGCATTAGGAAGTGACGTTTGCTGGTGGGAGGAGGAAGGGGGAGGCAGGCACTCTGGCTCTCTCTCTTTCCTTTGAACTCTGGTGGAGAGCAGAGCTAGAAATGTGCTCTCCCTTTAATAGATAGATGAATGTAGGCCTTTCTCTCTCTCTTTACCAAATTCTTATTCTCCTTAATAAATGCTTAAAAGCGTAACTCTTGCTAAAGCTTATAATTTATTGGCAACCACTCATTAGATATTTTAGACAGACTAGCTAGAATTTTAGCCCTTAACAGTACTAACCTTTCTTATTGTCCATAGGGTTAGGAAGCCATGGACTGCCAGGTATAACATGAGGACTGTTTGTAATTGGATTTAGGTCAGAGTTGTATATGCATGGTTTTCTTAGTTAAACCAGCTCAACATAAAACACATAGAATATATTTTATCTATAAATGACAAATGGGAAGATACCTTTTTTCTCTTCCTTTTTTCCTATACAGTTATATGAAAGCTCAAAACAAAACAAACCACACCAAACCAAACAAATAAACAAACAAACAAAAAACAAAACAAAAACCACCCCATTCATTCCCAGAGAGGGCATTATGAGTGTCCACCAAGCCCAGGGTCATTTCCAATAAAGGAACTGTCTGTGCTAGAAATAGCTGTCCCAACTGAAATTTTAATTTAAACTTTGGTCACAAGAGCCTATGCTTTTCCTGAAATAACCAAGCCCTGAGCATTTTTATTTTTATTTTTTTTTTTTTGCTGGTTGTAGGGAAAGCCAGAAAACTTATGTGACTCTAACATTGCCTCAATCCCTCTTGGGATGCTCTGCACTGGAAAATGGAGTTCACACAGCAAGCTTACGTTTCATTCATCTGCAACTGCCACCTCTGACATATGGATGGGAGGCTGTAATAGCTGGAGGAAGTGAAACCTTACCTCCTACTAGGTGGCAATCTATCTTCAGCAAAGAGATATTGCAGTTCATAGATTATTGAAAACCCATGTTCTTTCCTCAAAATTAGTGGAGACAGATTCTTTAAAAATCACATTCTTGAACTGAGCATAAGCATGATGACACCATTGGTGCTTGGCTGCTACTTCAGGGACACACTGGATGGATTTCTCCACATTGCATGGGCTAGGGAAGAGAAGAGGGTGCACTCTGGGTGAGAAATTGGAGTAATAGGCTTATTATTAGACTTTTGTTGTTCAGGGGTTTACTTACGCTATGAATATGTTTTAAAAGTTTCTATTCTCTGAATGATTAAATAAAACTTGTTTTCTCTGCTCTACATCTCTCCTAATGTTATGAATTTAGAGATAAATCGCTTGTCTTTTATGCAAAGCTTTGCTCTCTACTGACTTTAAGTGACTAATTGACTTCAATAACCCTCAATTTACCTTGGAACTTTGTCAACAGAGCATGGCAAAAGAGGACATGACTTTCTGTGCTCTAAATAAATAATAACATCTCTATAAAACTATGTGGAATATTCCCCCACTACCACCCCTGAGGAGCAATAGCGCCCAGTACTAATTTTCTTCCTATTTTTGTCCTTTGTCCTCATTTCTGTAACTGAGCCCACTGTCATCTGGTAGAAATATTTACCAGTTGGATCTGAATTGGCCTGGTAACAGGGAGAACACATCTGGAGTCTAGACTCAGCGGCTCTATGGGCAGGGTCATATCTCTGTGCTACATCAGCCCCAGCGCCTATTTCTGTTTACATAGGTGGTGTGCTGCATCATCTGTTTCAGCTGCCTGACATAATCCACCCCTACCCCCAATTTGGAGAGCCACCGAAGGAACATCTCACTCCCCTCCTCATTGACCTTCCTTCTTCCCAATGGGAGCCCCCAGAGACAGGAAGGAGTGGACTCCAGGCACACAGGGCAAAGAAACAATTGCTAATATAAGTCCTGCAAATTCTTTGAATATTGCCAGTATGTTGACATTTTCTTCAGTGGATCTGTTGAATTCAGTTTGAAGGGACCAATGCATTCAGATGTGTAAATATAATGATTATAGCAACAATACTAGCTTACATTAATACATCCCTTAACAGTTACTACACAGTTCTTTACTTGGCCCAATAGGATTTAGAACTAGAAACTTACAGATCATCTGGGACAATCTATTCTTTTGGCAGATGATGCAACTGAGATTCAGAGATATCATCTGCCTCATCCAGCATCAGGCAGAGAATAATAGCTAGACCTTGAACCCAGTTCTTCCAATCTCAAATCTTATGGGTTTTTTCCACTAACATTTTTGGCAAGAAATTTATGAGGTTGGTCATATTAGTAGTACAATTACTATCTTTCACATCATGAGATCATAAATTTAAAGCTAGAAGGCACCTTATCCAGTTCAACCCCTTACATTACAGAGAGATAGTGGGGTTTTAACACTTAAAGTGACTTGCCCAAGGCCACAAAGTTTCTAAGTAATGGAGTTGGGATTCAGCCTGATGTCCTTTTAAAAACCCCACACAAAACTTCATAAGGAGGAAAGACTAATCATTAGTCACATTAAAAAAAACCCTTGATAATTTGTAAGACTTAAGAATCCCTTCAATAATCTGGGGGAAAACTTCAGAAGGGATGGTGAGTTTTGAAACTGGTGTAACCCATTTTGAGACCCAAGGTAACAGTGGGGAAGACAGTGACCACATTACTATGGCTGCAACATTTTCCATACTTGACTCTTTTTTGCTTCCTCTTAATAAAGTGAAACTCTTCTAGGAGGCTCTTGAAGTTTGGTGTTGACTTCTGAAGAAATTACCTTTTAAAGAGATGGTCTAATATTTAAAAAAGACAAGTGTCTAACAATGACTTGAACACAGTGCTTAATAAATACTTATTAGATTAAATTAAAGTAACATTTTTACCTTTAGCCTTTCAAATAATTTATTCTCTTTTTTCTTCCTGTCTATTTTGTGTCCACTCACATGCCACCTTCTGCAGGAGTCTTTCTCTGGACTGTCTGCTAGAAATGCCTTCCTTTATATCTTTATTTGCCATCTATTCTATATGTTGCATAGACCTCTGCATATATGATGTTGCCCTCATTAGTAAGTACCTTAGGAGCAGGAGCTGATTTTAGTTAATCTTTATATCTCCACTGTTTCTCAGAGTGCCTAGCATATAGTAACATTGCATAAATGCTTTTTGGTCTATGGTACAAAAAGCAATAAAAACCAAATTGGATTTGGAGTTAAAGGATCAAGATTTGATTTTTTGCTGTTGCTATATTATATGATTTTGTGCCTGTAGGCAAGGATTTTTGTAAGGGCCTTAATTTCCCATTATTTGAAATGAAGGACCTATGTAGATAAGCAATTAAGTTTCTCTCATTTCTAAATCCTATGATATTGTATAGCTATAACATGGACTTGAATCTTCACCATTACATCAGGGTCATCCCTCCTCTTTCATTACCCCCCCATACACATATATACACACAGACACATACACACACACACACAGAAACTAATGTAATCTTCTTGGCCTGAAGCAGCCAGAGAGAAGGATGGGGGAGTAGAAAAAACACAGAAAAAATGCATGCTGGGAGAGGAGAGATATACTCACCCCCAAGGAGTGGGAAATGAAGACATAGCAGGAGAGTAGAGTAGGTTTCTGCCAATGTCTGTGGAAATACTTTGTGTGAACGGTGAGGCTGTGGGACCATATAGAAAGAGGATAGTCTTAAATGTTCCATCAAAATTCAGGCCCTGGTTATTTCAGTCAAAAGAAATTGCAAACGTGTAAGAGCTCATGCCCTCCTTAGAGAAAAATCATCAGCAAGTAAAAACAGTGAAGCTGATCTGAGTACAGCGACAGAACTAACAAGGACCCCAAGGGTGAGAAACTGAGAGGAAGAGACAGAAGTGACCATCTGTGGGAGAAGAAACAAAAGGCAGCAAGAAGGACAATAAGTTCTCTGGGAATAGGTGACTGAAGTGGATGAGCTTTGGTGTGCTGGTTGGAGAGATGCTAATATTTAAGCTTCACGTCATTGAGCTGGAGTAGAGGAGAGAACATTGATGAGTGAAGTCCAAAAGAGAGGCTAAGCAAGATGTAACAGGTCACACAGTTCTAATGTAGAGAGTGAAGTTCATGTTCCTCTCCTTTGTCTCAGAGACCCCACCAAAAGAAATATAACAAATACTGTGGACTTAATAAATTTAAAGGAAGTTAGTCCAATCACAAATGGGAGATGGTAGTTAACTCTTTAAATAACCATGAACTCTTTTCCCTTTCTAGAAACTTTAATAAGGGCAATATGGTCACTGTGAGAATTATATAGGTCTCTGAAGGATGCTGGAGGCCCAGCAGTAAAAGGGGAAAAGTGTGAATCTTTTCTATGTGATTCTTTTACTTTGAAAATAAGACTTACTCTACATTTGATGCCTTGTGAGCCTGGAGCCTTGTGAGAGCGATTATCTGCAACTTTATCTACAAAATAATGAAGTCCTATTTCTCTGGAAAGTTTTGAAAAATGTCTAGTGTTTATATAAATATTAAACAGGAATAGACCTGCAGTTCTTCCTTGATGGGATATTTAAGATTGTTTAAATGGATTAGTTTTTGTATTGATAGTATTTGAAATGAGAATTCTAGATTAGGAACCAGAAGACTTGGTTCCTATTTGTGGTTCTATCATTTAACTAGCTGACCTGCAGCAAGCCACTTCCTCTTATTTTGAATCTCAGTTTAGCTTCATATATCCTTTGCAGCCCTCAAGAAAGTATCATGTCTTATATTCCAAAGACATCCACCAAAAGAAAAGAAAAGGCCTATTTGTACAAAAATATTTATAGCAGCTCGTTCTGTGATCATTAAGAATTGGAAATGAAAGGAATAACCCATCATTTGGCGAATGACTAAACAGACTGTGGTATGAGATGGTGATGGAATATTATTGTGCTATAAGAAATGACAAGCAGGATGATTTCAGAAAAACCTGGAAAGACATATATGAAATGATTTATAGTGAAGTGAGCAGAACCAAGAGAACATTGTACACAGAGACAGCAATATTGTTTGATGATGTGAATGACTTGACTATTTTAACAATACAATCCAATAACAATACAATCCAAGACAATCCCAAAGGAGTACTTATGAAACATACTATCTACCTCCAAAGAAAGAACTGATATTGATGGAACACAGACTGAAGCATGCTATTTTTCACTTTCTTTCAATCAATGTTTCTTGTACAAAATGATAAATATGTTAATGTTTTATATAATCATACATGTATAACTCATATCTCATTCTTTGCTGCCTCAGGGAGAGGGGAGGGGAGGGAGGGAAAGAGGAATAAATATTGTAATCTAAAACTATAAATAAATATGTTTATTACAAAAAAAAGTAACCTGGCCTTGTGACCCAAAATGTTCCTTGCATCTCACCTCCATGTCTTAGAACCATTAGTTCCCTTCAAGAGTATACATATATACACACATACATGCATACACTTACACATGTGTATATATCACACATACATATATATATATATATATATATATATATGTGTGTGTGTGTGTGTATGTATATAAAATCTCCAGTATTTTTATAAATATTTAAGCGGCAATTCAGTCCTATAGTTTTTCTCCCTTGATGGAATATACTGGAATGTTTAAATGGATTATTTTTTATACTGATAGTATATCTGTACACCCCCCCTCATTCTTAGTTTTCACTCCCAATACTACATCACTGGGTACTTAATTTGTATCTATCCTGAATTTACTTATTTGTGAACATGCATTTTCTAGAAGAATTTATATTGCTTGAGGTCAGGAATTGTCTCATTTTGGTATTTAAATCCTCAGTGCCTAGCATCATTCTGGCATATAGTAGATACTTAATAAAAGCTTATTGATTGATTTATCATCCCACAAACTCTTAGTGTCTCAGACTTCTCATGCCTTTTAACCAGGGCCCTCTTCTTCCTCCATACTATTTCATTTGATGACCAGTCTCATTGGTTACCATGGATTCAACTATCATCTTTATTCAGATGATTGTCAGATTTAATTTGTCTATTTCTATCTTCTCTCCTGACCCCCAGGTTCACATCTCCAACTGCTTATTAAGCTAAATATCCTATAGCTATCTTAAACCCAACTTATTCAAAACTGAACTCATTATTTCTCCCCCAAAATGCTTGCTTCTTCTTAACATCTCTATCATTGTGGGTGGTTTCTCTGGCAATTTCTTTAGGGAAACACAAATAGACACAGATACATAGGGAAACTCACCTAGGAGCAAAAAGAGTTAATTTATCGCTGAAGGTCTTCAAGTATAATCAAAGAATAATTTAGTTACCTGTAAGTAATTTCAAATTTATCCAATTTAATTCCAAGCTAGTTATCATAAGCAGGCATCCAGAATCTTCAATAAAAGAAAAAATCAAAGTGATTTTTTTTTTTCTCAAGCTGGCTCCTTAACTGATATTCCAAGATTGGCAGAACTAATCAGATTTAATGCAAGAAACATCCCTGCCTTCTGAAAACACACTTGCTGATAAGGGGCAACTCTTTCCCTAATACATGTTTAGCATCATGGCCCTATAGAATTAGAGGCAATGTAAAAAGATCAGAAAGAACAAGCATTTCCAAAGGCAAGAACAACAGAGCTTAAAACTCTTATACATTGGATGCTGGATGTGATACACACCATTTGGTAAAGGCCATTCCCTTGTTGACAGAGTTAGAATGTGGACAATTTGTAGCATCTCAAAGATCTTGTTAATTTTATTTTCATTCCTTTGTCTGGCATTTTAAGTGTAAAATTCAGCCTAAGTGAAGAGGCAAAAGTTCATCATCAACAACAACAAACCCCAAACCCAAATCAAAACAAAACCCTAAATGTTTTCCATAAGTTTTTCACTTAAATGGAGAATGGACTCTCCCCTATTTCCTTACTTCTGCTACCCAAGGTTTGTTACGGCAGAAGGCAGTCTTGATCCCTAGAGGGTATTGGTGCACCATTTATTGACCCCAGAGTGTCGGCTGGCAGGCTTCACTTCACCTCTGTGTGTGTGTGTGTGTGTGTGTGTGTGTGTGTGTGTGTGTGTGTGTGTGTGTGTGTGTGAGAGAGAGAGAGAGAGAGAGAGAGAGAGAGAGAGAGAGAGAGAGAGAGAGACTTTCATACTAGATTGGGAAATCTTTTCTTTTAAAATAATAAACAGCACTGACCCCACTGAAAAGGTGTTGACTCCAGGGTGGGGAAAAGACAGATATTTTGTACCTATTACTTTTGACAAGTCACATTGTCTCCCAATTATACCCTGGTCTTTTAGACCAAGTTCCTGTCTCTGTTAACAGCAGGACTTGGCTGTGAGTCATGAATTATTCTCCTAGGTCTCTGGGCCCCTGCTGTGGTTGGTGAAGAGAAGCCAGAAGGCATGTTGTGTTTCTGGCTCAAACAGCTCTTTATCTTAGATGGAGTGTGTTTTACTTGTTGAGTAGGAAAACCTCCATCTCCAACATCATCAATGGCATTTGGAGTTATTCACTGAAGTTCTTTTCAGTGTCTATCCCCTTAGCTTTGCAGAATGGGACTTGTAATTAATGTAGAAATAAGTTAATCCCTTCAAGGGACAGAATCATAGAAGTTAGAGCAGGAAGGGATCTTAGGCACCATCTATTTCAACTCCTCAAATGTTGATAAAGGCCTTGATGCCTAGAGAGTGTTTGTTGCCCAAGGCCATCCAGTATGTTAGTGACAGAGCCAAGACTAGGATTCAGGGCTATTTGCCATCATAGGAGGCATAATTGTTGACCTGAATTTTATATGTTGAAATTAAAATATTCTGGAATATGGAGATCATTAAAACAAAGATAAGCCAAACTAAAGTAGAGTGAGTTGTGTGAATGGAAAACCCTCTATTCTTGAGTTGAACTTATATATCCTTCAAGCTATAAATTAATAAAAATACCAATTTTGATAAAAGGACAATTGTGCACAAATATGTGCCTAAATGTTCTAGCAAATGGAAAGTAAAAATATGAAGATGAACTCATAGAGATAGTGCATGAGTTTGGATTGGATTGCCAAAGTTATGTGTAAGGTGACAAGACCTTGCTATGTCAGGAGGGAATTTTGTCAGAAACAGCAAGATATGCCTCACCTTCTTCTTCCTTTCTCCTACTTTTTCTCTTCCTCCCACATCTTCAGTACAATCTCATGTTTAGACAATAATTTCTAGGGAGGGTACGATAACAATGGAAGTAGGGGCACACCTAGGGGGATGAGGACAATCATTTCTGGTTTCAAAGAAAATCAATGAGAGTTGTGGACTTTGTAAGGGACCCTATTTACTATGAACTCAGGCAAGTAAGAGAAGATATGACAAATAGTAGATTTAACCATCTGAGAATGAAGGCTGATGATCCCTAGAAAAGGAAAACAGAAGAGAACTCAGAACCTAGAAGGAGAATGAAAGTAAGCATGAAGAAGAAAAAATGAGACAACCCCCCAATAAACAGAAGCCTTGCTATATTCTGAGAGACTCTTTTCTTCACTAAGTATATGAAAATATAAGACATGTAAAAGAACATGTAGCTGGAGAGCCTGAAAGAGGTAATTCAACAAAGATATGATCTTAAGCTAGATGAGTACTTTTCTGCAAAGAAAAAAAATCAGAAAAAACAGATTCCTCTGAGCTCAAGCAACTGACTGTTCAGAAGAAGAGTGAATGTGACTGATGGCCTTGGAGGTAGCCTTGCCACAACCTGACAATTGAGGAAACAAGGTGTGGCTTGAAAAAATGTTCTAGAAGCAACTCAAGGCAGCTCTCTCTCCATTCTCCCAGGAGACATAGGTTAGAAACTGTCCAAGTCTTATTAAGGCAGGCCTCCCTGAGTATCTTGTGGACTCTTTGGAGTCTCCATCTTCAACACTGTTCTTTTACCACCATCACTCAACAATCATGTCTTCCTTTGATGTTTACTCCATCTATTTTTACTATCTAATTTATCTCCTTATTGTAGGCATCTATTGACTTCCAGGTCATTTTTCTTTAGAAAGTACTGAATTTGGGGCAGCTAGATGGTGCAGTGGATAAAGCACCGGCCCTGGATTCAGGAGGACCTGAGTTCAAATCCGACCTCAGACACTTGACACTTACTAGGTGTGTGACCCTGGGCAAGTCACAACCCCAATTGCCTCAAAAAAAAAAAAAAAAAGAAAGAAAGAAAGAAAGTACTGGGTTCAGGGGCAGCCAGGTGGAGCAGTGGATAAAGCACCAGCCCTGGATTCAGGAGGAACTGAGTTCAAATCCAGCCTCAGACACTTGACACACTTACTAGGTGTGCGACCCTGGGCAAGTCACTTAACCCTCATTGCCCTGCCCCCCCCCAAAGTATCTGGTTCAATCTTTCTTTCAATTCCAACCCTTGCTTTCATTGCTGGGGACTTGAAAATCAGTCTCTCTCTGCCCCATTCCCCTTCCTCCTTTCCCTTTCCCTTTTCCCTCTTCCCCCTTCCTTTTCCCCTTAAGAGTCAGTATTTGGAAGCTGGGCTGCCTGCTTTTGTTCAGGTAGCTATTTTGATCATAAATACATATTGATGTACCCTTGAATGCCATAGTCTCCCAAGTCCCTCAGCTGTTTAAGTTCCAATGACTTCTATCTTCACTCAACTGTAGCTACAGAGATATATGTGGTCATTATTCATAGCTTTTGAACCACAATGAACCTAAACTCCTAAACTCTGAATTATAACTACAAATTCCTATATATCATTCTCTTCACCTACCTCAATCCTTCAAAACCTCCTCTCAGTCCTCAATGTGGCCTCCAATAACTCCATCTCTCCCCTTTTCTCAAGTCACTCTGATATCCCTATTCTCTTACAGTCTTGATGCTGTGTCTGAGTTCAGCTCCATGATGAACTTCCCTTGATTCTCTTGCCAACTTGAATTGGCATTAGTATCCCAACTTTCTAGATCCTAACCCTTCCACTATTTCTTTTCATTTCCTACTTAGGGGCTTGAAAAAATCAGGCAGCTCTGCTGATTAAATTATTTTATCTATTTCCTGCTGAACACTGATTCATGACACTCCTTTTTCTCTTTCCTGACTCTATCACACATTCCACAATCAGCATTCCAAATCTTTCTCTTGACCTAAACCTTCTACTCCTCAGTCTGGGGAAATTTATTTTGATTTGGGGACCCTACCTTTGGGCTGAGATTAGAAAGCCTTAGGCTCTCAGGGTCTCTTCTGTGTGGGAGGGGCTGGTGCCCCTCCCCTTCCCCTTCATCTGAGCCAAAACGCCCCGTGGGCTGAATGATATGCCAGGTCAGATAGCTGGGGGGAAAAGGCCTCCACCTCCCTCCACCCTGAGGGGATCTATCCAAGAGATCCCAGGCTTGTCCAGGCCAGGCTCTGGCATAGCCTGTGCTGAGGCATGTGATGCTTGAGCGTCCCCCCAGCCCCAGCCCCAGTCCTGGCTGGCAGATTAGCTTGGTCTATGGGGGCGAAAAAGGCCTGAGATTTTAGGGGAGAGAAGAAAGAGATATATAGACCTGGGAGTTAGACAGGAAGGGGGACTGACAAGGCCGGTGGACAAGATTAAGGGGAACTGACGAGATTAAGAGAGCAGAAAGGCTGGAGCACTAAGAGATCAGGGAAGGCGCAGAAGCTAAGAGCAAGAAGGGAGGGGGGGAAGGGGGGACGGACAAGAACTAAAAGGGAGAGGCTGACTAGATTAGAGGGGCTGCAAAGGTTGGAGACAACAGAAAGGGAGGTTGCTACAAGGATGCTAGAGAAAGTGAGAAAGGGGCTTGCAGTTAGAAGAAAGTAGCTGAGCAGGGAAAGTGGAACATACCCTAAGGCAAGAGGTGGCTACGGCCCTTATTATATTAAAAAAGTTCCAGGTGCAGCAGAAGGAAGCACCGGAACTCCAATGAGGTTGTACATTTTATTTCCCTGTATTCTTAATTTAAAATTGTATCTCATAAATAAACTCTGCTTTGATTATTCAGTTAAGAGGCTTCTTAATCTTTTGCTTATCAATTTTGGGAGTGGAGCAGTGTGGTGGAACTTTTTAACAGCCCATACTAAGTTAATAGCAGTGAGATAGCCCTCAGTCAACAGTCCCAGATTAAGTACCCCAGCCAAATTAGCCCCCAAAATTAGGCAAGTAAGTCAAAATATTTCTACAGTTGCAAGAGATGACATCAACTCTAATTTTACTGAGAAAATAGAGGTCAATTGTCATGAGTTCTCTCTTCTCTCCCACTCTAATATTCTTCATCCTTCTCCTTTCACTCTTTTTTTTTCCAGTCTCTGTTGAAGAGGGAGAGGTCTTCTTACCAAGATTAAACTCTCCAGTTTTACTCTTGGTACCATACTCTGCAGTCTCATCATGGGTATCTAATTGTTCCTTTCATTATGTCCACAAATATTACTGTCTCCCTCATTCAAAAACCAAAGAAATATAAAAGAAAAACAAAATAAAAGAAGACACCACTCCACCACCACCAAAATGTACCTTCACTTGACCTAGCCATTCTCTCAACATATCATCATATATCTCTCCTTTACTCATAGTCAAATTACTAGAAATAATATGTTTTTTTTTTATAATTTGCCCATCTACCACTCAGTTCTAAATCTTTTTAATCTCCTTGACTCAACTGATTCTATCTCAATTGTTAACAATCTCAATTAACTGTTAAATCCAAAGGTATTTTCTTTGTTCTCATTCTTCTTAACCTTTATCAGTGTTTTGCTTTTTTTTAGCACTGTCAACTGCCCCCTGTTCCTGCACAATCTCTCCCTACCTTGGCTTCAGTGACAATACTCTTTTTAGATTCCACTACTACCTATCACACCAAGCACTCTCAGCATCATATATATATATATATATATATTTTTTTTTTCTCTTTCTAAATATAGGCATCCCTCAAGATTCTCTGGTGGGTTCTCTTATCTGTGCCTATATTTATTAGTGAGTTCATCAGTACTCATGGATTATATTTTCTATGATGATGACACTCCAGCCCCTTTTTTTTTACCCTGAACTTCTGTCCTATATTATCAGCGGTCTATTGGATATCTTTATCTGAATATCCCAAAGTTGTCTCAAATTCTATGTTTCTATAATAGAATTCATTTCCAACAAAAATCATCCCTACTCCAAAATTAGCCTTTTCTTATAAGGACACCACTATTTTTCCAGTCACCTAGGGTCATAAATTCAGATATAGCTTTAAATTTCCCCACTCCTCCTCATTTCCCTCCTCTACCTCTGTGGCTTTGCATGTATACTCCCTTTATTGAGAATGCCTTGGAAAGAATTGGAAATTGAGGGAATTTCCTTCAAATGGGGAATAGCTAAACAAGTTGTGGTATATGAATGTAATGGAATACTATTGTTCTGTAAGAAATGATGAGCAGGAGGAGTTCAGAGAAACCTAGAAGGACTTACATGAACTTATGCTGACTGAGAGGAGCAGAACCAGGAGAACATTGTACACAGTAAGAGCAACATTGTGTAATGAACAATGGTGATAGACTTGGCTCTTCTCAGCAGTGCAATGATCCAAAACAATTTCAAAGAACTCTTGATAGACAATGTTCTCAACATAGAGGAAAAAAAAGACCTGTGGAATATGAATGCAGATTGAACAATACTGTTGGGCCACTTTTTCCCTTCTTTTTTGAAGTTTTTCCCTTGTGCTCTGATTCTTCTTTCACAATATGATTAATGTAGAAATATGTTTCATGTGAATGTACATATATAAACAATATTAGATTGTTTTCTGTCTTGGGGAGGAGGGAGGGAGGGAGAAAAATTTGGAACTAACAATCCAATGAAAACAAATGTTGAAAACTATCCTTACATGTAACTGGAAAACAATAAAATACTTTTATTAAAAAAAAAAGAGAGAGAATGCCTTGGAGAATCACCAGTTTATTCCACAGCACAGTGCTTCAGGTATTACCTTTCATACACATCCTTTCCTCATTCTGCAGTTACTAGAAATATCTCCATCTGGAAATTAGCTTACACAAGCTAATTTTTGTATATTTATATATGTATTTTGCATATTTTGTATTTATGCATATATTATATTACCACAGTAGATGGTTGGTTTTTTGAGAGAAGAGATCATTTCATTTCAGTCTTTGTATCCCCAGTATATGGCACAATGACACAGAAAATACTTAACAAACATTTGGTGGATTGAATTGAATTCAATTAGAGTATCAGTTTTCCTTCAGAATTTTCTCCTTTTCCTGCCACTCCCCTGGGGACTGATGCCTCCCCCCCCCAAAAAAAATACAACATACTGTAGCTGTTTTGTATACACACACACATATGTATAGGTATGTGTATGTGTGTATAGTATGTATTTATTGTTGTTCAAGCATACAGTCATGTCTAACTCTTCATGACCCTGTGGACTATAACACTCCAGTACTGTCTGTGGAATTTTCTGGGCAAAGATATTGAAGTGGTTTGTCATTTCCTTTTCTAGTGAATTATGGAAAACAGAGGTTAAGTGACATAAGGACAGATTTGAACTCAGGTCTTCCTGACTCTAGGCATAGTACTCTTTATCCACTGAGCCACCTGGCTACCTCCATAATGTGTGTGTGTGTGTGTGTGTGTGTGTGTGTGTATACACACACGTGGATTTAAATATAGATTATGTCTCTCCTATATAGACTATGGATTCCTCAAGGGAAGAGGTTATTTTATTTTTGTCTTATCTCTAGCAGGTTGTACATAGTAGTTTCTTAATAAATGTTTTTGCTTTTTATTATTATTCAGTCATTTCAGACATGTCTGGCTCTTTGTCCCCTGTTTTGGGGTTATCTTAGCAAAGATGGTGGAGTGGTTTGCCATTTCCTTCTCCAGTCCATTTTGTAAATGAGGAAACTGAGGCAAACAGTATTAGGTGAATGATCCAGGGTCATATATGGAGTAAATATCTGAGGACAGATTTGAACTCAGGTCTTCCTAATTACAGACCTGGCACTCTATCTATTGCACCAACTAGCTCCCCCTATTAATGTTTGTCCTTATTTGCATTGAATTGCATTTAAGTGAGGGAGGTCTGTGGGAGGTCACCAACCTCATTCTCTTCTCTGGAGACATCTGGATCCAGTGGCAAGATTCATATCAGGACAATTGGAGATGGACCCAGATGTTTAAGGCAATTTGGGTTAAGTGACTTGCCCAGGGTCAAATAGCTAGTAAATATCTGAGGTGAGATTTGAACTCAGGTCCTCCCAATTTCAGGGACAATATTCTATCCACTGTGCTACCTAGCTGTCCAGAGCTGCCCCTTTTGATTGATTAACTGACTGAACTAAATGACTGCTTATTAAATATAAATATTTTCTTATGATTGATTAATTGGTTAGCTTGGGAATCTGTGGAGGGAATTGCTTTTATATAGTTTATGAGATGGTAGAGATGGCACATATCCACTATGCCATAGTGAAAAGCTTTTTAAACTGTGGGTTGTGACCCCATATGGAGTCACATAAGTGAATGTGGAGGTTGCAAAAGTTTTGGTAACAGTAAAAGGTTATGTATAACTGTTTTATATACCTATATACCCAGGGTCACATACAAATATCTTCGGTGAAAAGGGGTCTCAAGTGGAAAAATTTTAAGAAGACCTGCTATAGTGGATAGAAATTTAGCCTTGGCAACAGGAAGACATGAATTCAAGTTGTATTTCTGGTACATGTGGGGGAGTACATGAGCAAATTAACCATCTAATATTCCAGGCAAGTCTATAAGATTAGAGTTATAGAAAATGTACTGAGGTGTTGTTAGAGGGATTTCCCTTAACTGGAAATTCTCTATGCTAAAGAAATCTAGGTTCAATCCATGTCCTCTAGACAGATATTATAACATGGACTTTCCTCTTAGTTATGTTCCATTAGTATATTTCAATAAATGCTCTATTTAATTTCAGATTTTTTTTAGTTCATCAGTTGAGTCTGCCCTATATTAAAGCTTCATCAGAATATATTTTCTGTCCCTCCTAACACAATAAATCCAAGTACAATGTGGGAAACCCAGCTTGGACTGGAATACATGTTACAATTCTATTTCTCCCAAATTATAAAGTATTTCCTCCTCCATACATATGAGATTTATGTTGTATGGAAACAACTATTACTTAGTCTCAGACTTAGAATGATGGAATATCAGAACTGGAATTTAACTCAGAAATTGCCTAGTTTTATCTACAATACCTCTAGTGAGTGTCAGATTAAAAATTAGAAACCAGGATCTTTGACAATTGGTATACCCTGACTTGGGCAGAAATCACATAACAACAACTTTATAATAATAGTAATTCTGACCCTTAGGTTAAGAACCCCTATTCTAATAGAATGTTTTATGATAAGAAGTGAAATGGACTATGTTAACAGACATCAGTCCAGATGATCTATATCTCTCTGTGTTTTTTTTCTTCTTCCTGCTGATGGTTCAGGAGTGGGAGAGCCAGATGGAGTCTTCTGAGCTATTGCCCACTGCTGAGTACTCTACCCCTAAATCTCAGTTGCTTTGGCTTCCTTGTTTTTTTTAACAGGAAACAAAGAAATATTGAATGAGAATATCAATATAAGCAGTTTGTTAAAGAATAGGAACCTATTGAGAGGAAAGTGAAAAGGTAAGATACCTTATGGAAATCAAATTATATACATTCTTCATGATCAGGATAAGGCAATTGATGACTTATAGAACAGTAAAAACATGCATATCAGTCTTAATCCATAATATTGGTCTTGACATGGTCTACCTTACGAGTGATGTGGACTAATCTTTGTTCCCTGATTTCATGACAACCTCAAGTTTTTCTCTTAGTGTTTTCCCATATCTATGATGACCTTCCACTCATCTGCTCTATTTTTATAGTTTCCCCTCATTTTAAGGTACATTTCAGGTGCCTCTTCCCCCATGTAGCCTTCCTAATGCTGCCTCATCCCATAAACAAAGGTGGAAGTGTTCCCTTCCACTTCAAATTTCTCTCAGTGTTTTTATGTTTCGGAGCTAAGAATCATTAAACACCACCGGTCTCTGAGGACCGTGACTAAGAGGGACAAAGAGAGGTAGATGGTAAGTGTGAGCAAACTGCAGTGCATACTACATTAGGATCTAGTTAGGAAAAGGAAATAAATAAGCATTTAAGTAGTACCCACTATGTTCTAGGCACTGTGCTCAGTGCTTTTTACAAATATATCATTTGATATGAAGAAAAAAATGGAGTAAAAGACATTTTCAATGAACTGTAAGATCAAGCAAAAAAGATGAACTGATACATGGCAAGAGTAAAGGACAAATTGTAGACTGCTCATGTGCTCTGTGAGTGTCAGGTTATAAAGAAGAAAGCCTTCAGTGCATTAGGTGGACTCTTGTGCAAGATTTATGTGAGAATATGGCCAACAGTCATACAGGATGTGCAGAAACAGAATGGTCATGATCTGAATCATTGGAGGGACCATCAACATCAAGATGACTGATCCATTGACACATTGGAATATTTTGCCCAAATTTCTCCTTTGCACCTTTTTCAATGCTTTTTTCTAGCATAGTCATTTGACTATAAGCTTCTTAAGGACTGATACCATTCTGTTTTTTTCTTCATAGCCCTGAAACCCAGCACACTATCTGACATATGATTACTAAATACATGCAGAATTGACTTGAATTACTTTAGGCTTTTCTCCCAATAGATGGTAGACCCTTCAGAATAAAGCTGGTGTAATAACTATCCTTGTACCCTTAGTCCTGAGCACCTTAAAAGGCACTTAATGTAAGTTTGTTATTTTCAGTTGAATTTGTTGCTGAATTGACAGTGACCATGGACCCAGTGCTTAGCTATCTCAGAATTACTTCTGACAATGATGTTTAATAGATACAACCATGTGGCAGTGGCAGCTGGGAGGCATCCTGAGAGGACCAGTTGAAAACTCTCATCTAACTGAGGTTGTGAGTCCTATGTGTTTGTTGTCAGCTTTGACGGGCTGTAAATTGTAAGAATAACCATATTGTCCTGGGAAGGAAGTGTTGGCAGAGCATATTGGATTTATTATTGATGACCAGATTGCTCTGACAAGTGGCTACTTGGCATCCACACTCATATTCTCCCATTCGGAGGATTGGGGTCTGGCCTTTCATTGAATATAAAGTTTGTCAGTAATGCAGTAACACACACTTCCAATTTCATCTGCAGGTCATATAGAAATAAATTGAACTGAGGAGTCAAAGGAACTTTTGCAAATTGGTAAAATTCTGGGTAGGGCTGTCTTTAACCTAGGGAATCTACTTTTAGTTCCTTTTGACCACATCCATTTCCTATAACCACATAATCTCAATGTTTGTGGGGAATACTCCTAGGCAGCATTTTAAATGCAAACTTGTTATTTAAAAAAACAATAATAGGAGTCAGTTCCAACAAAAGAGCTGAGGAAACAGCTAATAGTTATATAAAATTACTCATTTTAGACACTATGGTGAAATAGGCAGAGGTGAAATTTATACCTGGGGGTGGGATGATGCTAGAAGTGGTCATGCTTGGTAATATTTAAAAGAAAAAAATCATAAATTACCTTTTTTGGATTCTGAATCAGTAAATGTTTCAGAAAACTCAGCCAGATGGAAGGGACTCATGATGTTGATGTTCGCAGGCCACAAAGCAGACAGATGGTCAGTGACTCTAAAGCCTGCAAGCTTTCAAATAGGCATTGGCTAAGAAGAGAGGGATATGTTCTGTGGCTGGAAATCCAGTGCACAGTTAATCCCAGATGATCAATCCTCCTGATAAAGGATATGAAATATTGGAGTCATGTTTTATCCAAGCAAAACCTCCTATATTTAGAGAAAGGTATCCAGTAGAAGAATGCTATTCTGATAGAACTAAAAGATGAAGGAATAAGTAAGCTGGTTGATCACTGAGCTTTTGTTCCTAGAATCACCTTCTAAGAAAATTCTCCTTCAATGTTGTATCATTATGTCTTTGTGATCCTTTATACCTCATACTATCTAAGATCATACTACCAAATGATCAGTTCTGATGAACTCTTCTAAGCTGGAAAAGATTTGAATAAAATACTAGCCCATTGAAGTTGTGTCTTAATGTACAGAGACCAATTTAGATAATCTAAGAATGGATTAATACAAAGAAACTGGAAACCAGATGATGAATTATTTTTAGTTTCAATAGTTAATGATGACAATGTATCAAAATATGAAAAAAATCTATATGCTCAAACTCACCAGTACTTGAAATATCATTAAATCAGAGATTGCTTAGTATATTCTCTATCCCTAAACTACCTCTGGGAATCCTTGATTTCCTCCAAGACTCAACTATGTGCCACATTCTCGGGGAAGAGTTGGCAGATGTCCTAGTTATTTACTTGTTGATATTCTTATTTCCTCAAATTATCTTATACTTACTCATATGTTTATATGTTGCTACCTCCCACCCCATCATAGAATATTAAATCCATAGGGGCAGGATTGTTAAAAAAAAATTCTGCTTTAGTATTTCTAGAACCTATCATAGGACCTTGTGCACATATTTTTTTTTTCTTCAAGGATGATGATTTCATTAACAAAGGAAAAACTAGGTATAGGAAATCCTTAATTTATTGCAAATCTGTATTTCCTTTGCCACTTATAATCTTAGGGTATTTTCTGGGCTTCTGAAAGGATAAATGATTTTCCCACAGTTAGCCAGTATGAGTCAAAGGTGGACCTGAAATTAGGATTCTCAGTTCCTAGATTTCCTCTCTATCAGTTATGCCAGGCTTCTTTGTACATAGTAAGTCCTTAAATGGCTATTGAATTGATCTGAAATTGCTGCATGGTTTTATGGAAAGAAGATTGGATTCAGGAGATCTGTGTTCAAGTCCTAACTCAGATGATTACTAACTGGGTGACTTTGGGGATATCCCCAAATCTCTCAGGGACCTCAGAACAAAATTGGCTAATAAAGAGTTGAAATCTAAGATAAATGAAAAGAGAGTAAGAAAGCAATTAGCTGCTGTTGATAAGTTGAAGTTACCAGACCCAGACAAATTATATAACAAAATACGGAAAGAACTCAAGAACATAATTACCAAGCCACTATCAGGGAATTTTGAAAGGTCCTAGGGAATAAGAGATGTTCCCCAGGACCAGAGGAACACTTTTCTTTTTTTAAAGGGACAAGTGGAAGTGGAGGCTGGAAGCTACAGGTAATGAGCTTGAATTAAATTATTGACATTATTAAACAGATTAAGAAAGGATATTCAGTAACCATCTAGAAAAAAAGGAATCATTATAAAAATCCAACATGGCATCATTAAGAACATATCATGCCAGACCAACCTTAATTCCTTTTTTGAAGGAATTTATAATCTGGCAGATAGGGGGACTATTATATAAATCATTTACCTGGATATTAACAAACCATTTGACAAAGTCTCTCATGTTGTTCCTTTGGACAAGATTGAGGGATATGGCCTATAGGCTAGTCAGTTTAAATTGATTCAGTCGTTAATTGTAAAAAGACTGTACTGGATTTTTCTAAGGATCTGTCTTTTTTCTGTATAGTTTAATATTATTTCCAATGGCATAGATAAAGGCAGGTATGCAATGCTTTAAAGACATAAAACTGGGAGGTTTAGATAATATATTGGATGACACCTTTGGGGTTTGAAAAGATCTCAAAAAGCAAAAACATTGAGTCATCAGCAAGAAGATCAAATATAAGAGCATTAAATGCAAAGCCTTGTAATTGGATTAATAACTGCCACACATTTACAAGGTGGTGAAAATGAAACTATATAATAATTCAGCTGTAAAAGATCTGGGTGTTTTTAGTGAACTTTAAAGATTCAAGATTTGGAGGCATCATGGCACAGTGGATAGGCAGCTGGTTTAGGAGTATCTTGCCTTTTTTAGGATTCAGTTTCTTCATTTTTAAAAGGAATGAGAGTAGTTGACCTCTTAGCTTCTGTCTAGGGGCACCTGGAGTCAGTTTAATCTTTTATCCCTCCTCTTAAAATTAAAGTGTTAGTAGGTGAGCAATCTGATGAAAAGAAAAATGAAACAGTGATTGACTCCCAACAGCAACAGACCTTCTAGTATATAGAACATGGTTCAATTTTATCAATAACTATTAAACTATGGATCCTCTGCCTTAATGTGTGACTTATGTGGATCAGACAAAAGTTGGTGCACTATGGACCACCAAGATATAATTATAGAAAAGGGTGGAAGCTGTGTGGTGTAGTGGATAGAGAACTGGTCTCAGGAAGTGTTCAAATCCTTCAGAAGCCATGTAGTATTCACTAAACATTAGTCAAAGTTGATAAAGCCATGACCAATTTTAGAGAAACCATCACCTGGAATGGTACTACATAGGACTGGCCTTCTAAGAAAACAGATTCTTTTTAAGTAACTACAGAAATCATATGATTTTGATACCACTTTTTCAAGGCCAGGTTTTCTACATGATTCCTCATGATTCCACCATACCGTAAGGTTTTGGGGTATTTGTTGTCTTAGGTCGGATTTGAACTCAGCTTTCTTATTAACTGTGTGACTTTGGTAAAGTTACATTTCTTCTTGAAACCTTAGTTTCCTCATACGAAAAGTGAGGTTAGGCTGAATAATCCCTAAGCTTCCTTTTAGCTCCCAAACCTATGATGCTATATAATATCATGTCTTATGCTATATAATAGAATATAATGTAAATTTTAGAGCTATAGGAGAATTTAGGTATTATCCAGGATAACTCCTTTTATCATATGAGGAAACCGAGATTGTAAAAAGGCAAGCACTAGGAGTGTCAACAGGCAAGCAATGCAATGTAAGGAAAAATAAAAGTGACCTTACAGTACAGACCTCAGGATTTACCTTTAGAATGAGACTTAGAGTTCACCAAGTACAACCCTACATTTTTCAGATGAGGAAAGGAAGCTCAAAGAAATCAAAGGGCTTCCCAGGGTCACAGAGCTAGGAAGTGCTCAAGTTGGGAATCAAACCCAGGTCTTTTTGACTGCCCAAGGCTCTATCCTTTATGCTACCTAGGTATCTCTAAGATCTTTATCACACTCAATATCATCCTCATATATATACTTAGTAATAGTCATAATATACACATACACAAATATACATACATACATACATACATACATACATACATATGTATTTGTGTGTGTGTAATTTACCTGTTTATAGGTTAATCTTAAATGTTCTATCTTGATTATTTTAATCCTTGTCATAGCAGGGCCCTGAGCACAGTAGATACCTAATCAGTAAGTGTTGACTTGAATTGTTCAATTAATTGAAGGACTTATTTGAACTGTTGTTGAGCTAGCTTTGATGTTTTAGTTCTCAGAAAGAGCACAAGAAACTAAATTGATTTGCTATCAAGGCATATTCTTTAAATAGTGCCCAGAATATATTCAAAGAAAAAAAAAAGATCATTAAGTAATGTGAAACTTACTTAGATGCTTCAAGGGTCTAAGTCAGGGTCCTAAAGCCTTTTCATTCTTATGCATAGTCTTGGCCACCCGCTGCGGTTTAAAAAAAATTATCAGTGCTCATTAGCTCCTTCACTTTTACAAATTATCCTCCGGCTATATTCTCAGAGTCCAAAGTAGGACCTGTCCTCAAACCCTTTGCAGTTTGGTAAGATTTCCCTACCAGGGCCTGTGCTCTGCAGAAGCAGACTTCCAGAGTCCAATCACCAGTACATCAAAATAAGGAATCAGAGAAGGACTGTCCTAGAAAATTTGTCATTGCAGAGAGATAGGGCATGTTTTTAATTTCTATATCAACACCAGGAACCCTTCATTGAATGTAATAAATATTTAAAAATTGATTGATGCTACCTAGCTTTGTATCTGACACTATATGACCTTGCCACTTAAGACAGACAATTGAAACTATTTTAGCATCACACTTTAGCAAGGAGATTCATAATCTAGTAGGGATACTACAGTATAAGAGAATCAGTTGAAATAACAAGGCATATATCTTAAAAAATAAAACTTGGGGGTAATATGGCAAATCTCTTCAATACTTGTGATAGAAGGATCAGACTATTTTTTTTCTCTTTGGGCACATTAAGTAGAAGAATCATGGGAATTTCAGATAAACAGATTTCAGGTTAATTTAAGAAAAAAAAACTTTCTAAGAGTTATACCTATCTCAAAGTAGGATAGACTAATTCAAGGGGAAGTGAATTCTTTGTCTTCAAATTTGCTCTTCAAGCAAAATTTAGATTGGGGCTTTCATAGAAGGAATTCCCTTTCTGGTCTGGTTTAGATTAGATGGCCTATGAAAGATCTTGCAATTTCAAAATGCTATGATTTGTTGGGAAGAAGTCACTTTGTAAATCTCCAAGCTCTATGTAATTCTGAATTGCAACATGGTGCAGTGAAAAACTGCTGGAATCAAAGTTAAATGACCTGGGTTTGAATCTCACATTTTCTAGGGGGAACTACATGGTACAGTGGATAGAGTGCAGGGTTTGTCTGGAGTCAGGAGGATCTGAGGTAAAATCCAGCCTCAGACACTTACTAGCCATGTGATCCTGGGCAAGTCATTTAACTTGTTTGCCTCAGTTTCCTCATTTGTAAAATGAAGTCCTACTGTGGACTCTGAGAATATAGCTGGAAAATAATTTGTAAATGTGAAGGAGCTAACAGGAGAGTCTACTAAGCACTGATTATTATTTTTTCAACCACAGGGAGTGGCCACGATTATGCATAAGAATGAAAAGGCTTTAGGACCCTGGGGTTGTGAGGCTAAATGGGCTTAGCACAGTATCTGGAAAATAATAAGCACTGTATAAATGTTAATTATTATTATTGTTGTTGTTGTTGTCTTTACTTATCACCTAAGTAACTTTAGGCAAGTAACTTAAGACCTCTGGGACTGTATCATCATCTCTAAATTGAGGAGGTCAGACTATATGACCTCTAAGACCACTTTCAACTTTAAATCAATGATGATATAATGTAGATATGAGGGGTTGGTAGGAAAGTGTTCTATATCCCTATAAAAGGTGACAATTCAGTTTATTTAATTTGAAGAAACATTTCTTAAGCACCATTTCAATTTAGCATTCTATAAATTGAGACCACTGATGAATAAGAGAAGATTTCTTGTGGCTTGACTACTGCCCTCATAAAGCTTGTTTATTTTTTCCCCAGGGGAAAAAAAACAAACAAATGAAAAGCAGATCATCATAATTTACTGAAGAGTATATTAAAGTGGAGTATAGCCAGAAGTGAGGATAGTTAGGGAAGAGATGGGAGGCAGTTCAATTTCCTTCAATTGCATGATCAACAGTTTTAATTTGATGTTAGGTGGTCTTGGGAGTGATGAGACAGGGATCTGAGGAGAGGAAGGATGTGGGTTAAATGGTGCTTGAAGAAGATGCTTCTTATTCTAATGTGGAGGCTAGTTAGGCTGGGGAAAGTTTGTGGGCATGGGAAGTTGTTTTTCAAGTGATCTGCTAGTTAAAGTCTAATTTAAGTTCTATATAGTTAAGAACTGCTAGTTAGGGATGCTTGGTTTGGGAATAGGAGACCTGCTTTCAAATCCTGCCTTGAAAGTTACTACTTAGGTGACTATGGAAATTAATGAACGAATATTTAAGTACTTAGCATAATGCCAGGCATATAGTAGGTGCTTAATAAATATTTGTTGCCTTCCCCACTCCCCATAATCTTCACCTCAATGAGTCCCGATTTCCTTCTAGAAAAAAATGGGGAAAATAACACCTACATTGCCTACCACATAGAATTACCATGAGGAAAGCATTTTGAAAAGCTTAAAATACTACAAACAGGGATCTGCTATTACTTCGACTTTGTTTTTATTAAGGATTGTGGTTGAAACCAAAACCTTGTACAGGGAGTAGCAAAGGTTTTAGGGCATTTTAAAGTTTTAATCATTTAAAATTCCATTAAGGCTATGGGAACACACTGTTTTATCAGTGAATTGGTTTAAAAGGGAAGGGAACCTCTTCAAAATATAATTGCAATTCCTTTGCTCACCTTTCAGTGATCTTTCACTTTCTAAAAGATTTAAAAGAGACTGATTTGAATTGTAATGGGGGGAAATGGGGTACTTGGGTTAGGGGTTGGGGTTCTTAGGAATTCCTCTTTAAAGAATTACACCCTCTTGCATGCAAAAGCAGTTAGAATAAGGTGGTAGTTTATTTAGGGGCAAGGGAAGGGAAGGGGGGGAAGGGAAACCATGACAGAAATCCTTGGACTTCTCATGGGGAGATAGGCACAAAGCACGTGGCTCAGAGGTACCAATCTCCTTGAGCAGGAGACTGGCACTTTTATAGAGGACTGATGGGGGGAGGGGTGACTGTTTGACTGTGGAAAGTTCTTTTAGTGAGGGAGGACCATCCCCCACTAGTAGTGACTAGAGGAATTGGATGAGGGGTGGCTACCAATCTCTCTTCAGGACACAAAGGCTGCAGCCACACCCAAATTTATCTCTGCAGGGGTAAGGGAGAGAAGAATGAAGGGTGGAGGTCCCAAAGCTAGCTCAGTCCAAACTGGTTCTGCTTATCTCTCTAGGGTATCTGTTCTCTGGTTTAGTTTCTCAAGGAGAAGATTCCTTGATGTGCCCCAGAGAACTTCTGGGGTGCTCTGCACCCCATGACAGAATGAACACATCAAGGAAGGATTGGAATAGGTTTGGAACTACCAATTAATTTTAAAAAATCAATTCCAGGGGGCAGCTAGATGGCACAGTGGTTAAAGCACCGGCCCTGGATTCGGGAGTACCCGAGTTCAAATCCGGCCTTGGACACTTGACACTTACTAGTTGTGTGACCCTGGGCAAGTCACTTAACCCCCATTGCCTGAAAAAAGAAAAAAAAAACAATTCCATAAATTAGTGTATACTTATACCTTCCACATCTCAGTGGTTAGGGGCCCAGTGCCGCCTTGATCTGGAAAATCTCCATATGTTTTTTTGGTCCTCCCTTAGTAGCAGAGAAGAAGTCTGAATTTTTCTTTTATTTTATGTGTACTTCTTTTATACCACATTGCTGTAAAGTTTGGGTTAAGTATTTGGTCATAGGCTCTGTGTTTTCTGCTGGTCTTTGAAAGTCATCTGAAACTTATACAAAACTTCCCCCAAATTCCAATTTAATTTCTTATGTCAACTGGTTATATATCAAAATGGTGATGGGGAAAGTCACAATGTGGAAGGGATAACTGTAATGTAGAGTCATCCAAAGAATGTGTAGACCTTGCCTGCTTCTGACTGACCAAACCTGCCTGCTAGGTGTTTGTACACTTTGGCAATGACAAAGGAATATCTTTATTGGCTACTGAGCAGGAAGTAGAATGGCTCAGTGGATCTTTTGAACTGCTTCTGAGCTAAAGGGACTGGGGGTTGTATCCTCTTCACCACTAAAGGGACTTTTTTGCTCTAGACCAAGGTTTCTTTACCTTGTTTTATGATATAGATCCCTTCAGTAGTCTAGTGTAAAGTCTATGGGTCCCTTCTTAAAAGAAAAAAAAGTTTATGAATGTAAAAAATAAAATTTATTGCATTACAAAGAAAACCAAATATATTGAAATACAGTTATCCACATATATATTTTTAAAAGTTCACTGACTGTAGGTTAATAACCCCTGGTATAGTTCCACACGTGCCACCTGAACCAGGCCTCTAATTAAAGGGATTAATTTCATTTTCTCAGTCTCATTGCTCCCACCATGGCATCCCTGGAAAAAACTGCTTAAACTTAGGTTTGGCTCATGCCTGGAGTTGCCCAAAGGAGAAAAGAGATGAGTAAAAAGGCAGTCAATATACAATATGAATCAACCGTGGAACAGGTATTTATTTCCTGCATGCAAAAGACCACTGGATCAGGAGTCAGGTGACCTGCATTTATGTCTCTATTCTGCCACTAATGAGCTATGTGACTCTGCTCTTAGAGACTCCATTTCCTCCACTATAAAATAAAGACAAGGTGTAGAAAACTGAAGCTTTTTTCCCATTCTGACATTCTATGAGTCATGTCTCACTATCTTTGTAAAATGCAACATATCCAAGAGCATTTTGCCAACTTTGGCATGTTATTCTCCTTCAGAGTTTTAAAATGAATGAAGATAATAAATGCATTGTCAAGAGAACAACATTAAAAGGCAAGTAACAAGGAGGAAAAGATCTGTTTGTAATTACTCTGTTCAGTTAAAGAGACTTTCTTTAGCAACTAAATACAAAACATCTCAAATTGATACAATCCTCAAGTTTCGTTATTTTCCACAGGAACAGCTCAGCTTTTTCTTTAGATCCGATTGTTGAATAGATATTCTAAGCACAAGTTGGTAATGTGGGACATATGTTATGGCGAGGTTAACATTTCACCTCTTCCTGGAATCCTGTTACATGTTAGAAAGGCTATCAGTTATTTTCTGTGCACGTACTACATATAGTTCACTCTTCTATAGATTCCCAGTTGCCACTAAAGTTGAATCAGCACAAGTGTGTCTCTTGTATAACTATAAGAAGCATTTGGACTTCATATCATCAGGGGCTCAGCAAGATGCATAGGCTGCAAGAGGAGGTTACAAGGCCAAAGAATCTGCCCCATAATATATAATCTTATTTCCTTCAAAACTTTGCTCAAGTCATACCTTTACATGAAACCTTTCCCGATTCCTCTACTTATAAGTGCTCATGGTTAAGAATATTTATTATAGTCCTGATTTGTATATTTTGTGTACATATTTATATGTATTATCTCCCCCATAGAATTTAAGATCCCGAAGAGCAAAGATTGTTTCTATTTTTGTCTTTGTATCCTCATTGCCTGGCACATAGCAATCCTTTCATAAATTGTTGTTTGTCCTTCATTCCTGAAGAGGACCAAGGCATCAGGGTGATGATTTGGATTTAAGTGAGGAAGGGCTGTGCAAGGTCATGTAAAGAATTAATTGTTATTTGAGGTTTTTATGCCTTGGCGTTCACTGGCCTGCGGCTCGCAAACAGCACGGTGCTCCACCCACTGGTTGTAGTCGTTGCCATGGCGCTGGCACCTCATGTCATCACCACTCACCAACGCCTACATGGGCCTGGAAAAATTATAATGATTGGAAGCCTAGTGAGGGCAGTCATGTGACTGTCAGAGCAGCCATCCCATTGGCTGTGGCTGTGTGGGGTTTTTCTGGGATTGGGGGAGGTGAATTGGGCATTCTAGCTGGACACTGGAACGACAGGAGTTTTGCTGCATATTCTCAGCTGATTCCTGCGCGGTGGTATCTTTTGAGGTTGTATAATTTCCCTTTCCCCATTTTATTTCCTTTCCCTTGATCCTACTGATGCTGTTTGTGTGTGTGTGTGTTTTTTTTTTTAAGTTCATTCTTGTTAAAATAAATCCTGTTCTGTTTTGAGGAAGGATGCCGGTCTCCTTCCTTGCCCCAATATTGCAGCGAGCTGCTTAGCTAACACTCCTCAATTAAAAATTGGTCCCCCCAGTCACCAACCTCACTTTTTCCTCCAGAGCCATCTGTGTCCAGTGGCAAGATATATATCAAGACAACTAGAGATGGCCCTGGATGTTTAAAGCAATTGGCATTAAGTGACTTGTCCAGGATCACAGAGCTCTAGTAAGTTTCTGAGGTGAGATTTGAACTCAGGTCCCTTTGACTCCAGGGCTAGCATGCTATTTGCTGTGTTACCTATCTGACCTCCTTTCATAAATATCTCCTGAGTAATTGCCTCATTTCTTCCCAATCTCCTAATTCTTCCCTTCATTTCAAGATATCCTGTGGCTTTGAAGTAGTGTAGGAGAGCAAAGTCTAACCTAAGAGTAACAATGTCTCTGCCCTAAGGAGGGGGTGTAGAAAACACTGTAAGCCCCATTCTCTGTGGTTCCACAGGCAAAGTTGCACACAGCATGAAATTATATAGCTAAGATGGAAATCAGTGCTTTCCTCCAGCTGCCAAAATTAAAGTGATGCCACTTTGTCCTCCAGTAGGTGGTTGCAGACGATTTAGTGGCTGGTATCAGAAGTTGATATAAATTTAATTCAATTAACAACCTAACAAGAACATAGTCCTGTTTCCCAAGCCGTTCATCCAATATGACAAGACTTCTTTTGATATTCACTTGAACCTTTTCTGTTCTCAATATCTGACTACTACTTTCACTCCTCTCTTCTACTAGAATATTAAAAAAAATCCTATTTATATCCAAATCCCACTTTTTAAAAAAGACATTATTTGTTTACTTATATATGTGAGTGTACCTCTAGTTTAAGGAACCTTTTTTGAAGAACTTCCTCTACCAAAGTAACTTTATTACCTTCTGAGAAATTTATAATCATAGAAAGTTATCTAGAATAGTGCTAACAAACTAATGGAAATAGATCCCTGTGGGCCATATAGTGACTCAGAAATTAAAAAATTAATATTATCTATGTTCTAGTATGTTTTTATTAATTTATTAAACATTTCCCAATTACCCTCTATTCTGGTTCTGGCCGCCCTCAGAAGTTTGTGGGTTGCATGCCTCTAGTTGACTGTGTGTTTGACCCCTTAGTTCTATTACACTGAGATTCTACGAGGCTTGTCCAGTATCATACAACAAATACATCAGCTTGGGGACTTGAACTGAGATTTTCCTGACTTTGAAACCAGCTTGCTATCCACTATGCCATAATACCTATGCATTTATTTTATGAATCTTCTACATATGACATAATTTTGTGTTAATAAATTGAATGTGACTGATAATTAGTTATATAAAAGAATGAGCTGGAAGGGACCTTAGAACAAATCTTGACTTGGAGTACCGAGGCAGATTCCTGGGGGTCTGTGAACCTGGATGGAAAAAAAAAATACATCTTTGTTTTCATTAACTTTGAAAAGAAATTTAGCATTAAAATTATTTAAAAAAAATTATGCCTAGAAGGGCTCTAATAGTTTTCACCACATGACTAAAGAGATTCAAGACAAAAGAGGTTAGGACTTGTGCCACAGAATATGAACTAGAAAGAAACTCTAGGAAGAATCTAATCTTATTTCACAGAGGAGCAAAAAAGTCCATAAAGGCAGTTACTGGCTTCAAATTTTTTGTTTTTGTTGTTCAGTTGTTTCAGTGATGTCCAATTCTTTGTAACCCCATTTGGGGTTTTCTTGGATACTGGAGTCGTTTGTCATTTCCTTTTCCAGCTCATTCTACAGATGAGGAAACTGAGGCAAACAGGGTTAAGTGACTTGCCCAGAATCACATGACTAGTAAGTGACTGAGGCCAGATTTGAACTCAAGAAGATGAGTCTTCCTGACTTCAGGCTGGGACTTTACCCACTATGCCACCTAGTTGCTTGTTTCAACTCCAAGTCTGATGGCAGAGCTGAGACAAGAAATTAGTTCTCCTGATTTCAAGGTCAGTTCTTTGTCCACTATTTTTCACTGAAATATGCAATGGTTCATTGCTTAGACCCTCATACCTTTCATTTGTAAATGATGATTGTCTATATTATGAAAAGTGATTGCCATTCTTATTCTCAGAGATAATTTAGACAAAACAATTATCTCCCTGTGACTTGCCAAGGGTCAGTTACACAATTAACTTCCCAATGCACCAGGCCAATCTACATTGGTAGAGGGAGTTTCGTTACATACAGTTCTTACACCAGTGAAATCACAGATTGGGTTTAAGTAAGAAAAAAAATATCCATTTAAAATAACATTTTCCCACTTACTTTTATCAAAAAAAAATAATAAATTACACAAGGTTTGACTTATCAGATAGGAAGTATTCTATGTGGGATTTTTCCAGTTCCGTAAACTCAGGAAGATGATCTAGTTAGATTTAGGAGGGTTGTGAACTGCTATAGTGGAAGGTGAAGTCATGTAGAAAAAATCTTGGTCTTTGATGTAGCAGAGGCAGGATGGTTCCAAAGCCAAGGTAGCCCAGTAATTTGAAGATTGTAGCTCAAGAAAAAGCATGTAGCCTCATCTTAAGCTCTCATCCAAACGTTCAAGGTAATTCAGTCCCAGTGAATTTGTGTTTGCGTTTAAGAGTAGCTAGTCTGTTTCCATATTCCTTGTAAATTCTCTTTGGATTTCCAACGGATTACCTTTAGAGGTATACATTGTAACCCTGGAGAAAAATTTCCCCCTTCAGAAAGTCAGTTCAAGGAGAAGGACAGCTTTCTTGAGTTGCTCTCTGTTCCCTAGGTATGATGAAGAGGGAGGAAGCATGATACTGTTTTCTTTAACACTGGGAAGAACTCATCTGCTGTTACATCAGGTCAGTGTATGCAATGCATGATTATTTTATGGCCTCATATTTTAATGTTAGCAAAACAAATGTCTTTAAAAAGCTGAATTTAGACTTTAAAGGCAATTGCATGAAAACTTTTGGGCAATATAGCGTCCATTTCTACTCTAGCTCTTTCCTCTTTACAAAATACGTTTTCTTATAACAACATAGCAAAATAGGCAGGGCAAATATTATTCCCATTTACCATATAAAGAAATTGAGGGTCAGAAGGGTTAAATGAGTTTTCCAAGTTACACAGGTTATTATGCCTTCTTTATTCAGACCATCATCTCTACTTCTTCACCACCAGAAACTTCCACTCTGTTCTTAGATCCCCCTTCTTTGATAGATAAGCTTTTGCCTTATCTTTCTGGGGCTCGGGCCTCAAAGTTCTCCAACAAGCTGCTTCTCTTTTAGAAGAGCCAGTTTGGGATCAGGACAGATATGAGATATTTACTGAATTTTTTTGTCTCCTTTTTTCCCTTGTACTTATCTAAGAAATACCTGGCACCAAAAACTGAGGATTCCAAACCCCTGTGAAAAAGGTCTTCCTACTTCTAATTGAAACAGAAGGCACTCATATTGGAATTTATTACACATATTCAGATGCCCATATACACATGCACCTACACACATACACACAAAGCCACCAGATGGCCAAAACCAAGGTTTTAGGCAAACAGATGCCAAATCCAATGTGAGCTTTGGAGGAACAACTGAATTTGTGGGTTCTTATCTGACCAACAGTGGTAAAATTGTACAGCTGTGTTCCCTCAGCCTGATGGACATCATTCTGACGTAGGTCAGGAGTTGGTATTTAGACAGACTGGTCAGTATTTTCAAAACTAGCTATGCCATGTGTCCATTCAAAAATGGGCAGCTGAATATGTCCTTGGTGCAGGCAGGCTCAACCAAAATCCCATTGTCTAACCCAACAAAAATACACATACATAATAAACACTATTTCTGAGCCAAATTTGACTAAAAGAGGGAGGCCTTAGGTTGTTGTATTATCTTTTAAAAATTTTTATTCATTCATTCATTCATTTATCCATTTATCATTTATTTATTTAACCATCCATTTATTTATTAATTTCTTCATTTATTTATTTGTTTGTTTGTTTGTTTGTTTATTTGTTTTGGTTTGTGGTATTATCAATATTATGGTAGTTCTAATCAGAATATATGGAGAGTAAGTTGTTTTTGTTTTTTGTTTTGTTTTGTTTTTTAGATAAAAGAATCTTCTGGATCTAGCATCTTAGCAAGAAGATGTGTTAGAGATAACCAATTTAGCTCCCTCATTTTATGGGAGGGGGGAAGGGATCAAATATTTATTAAGTGCCTACTATGTATCAGACACAGTGCTAATTGCTTTACACATATTATCTCATTTTAGCTTCATAAAACTGTGCAGGGCTTCTAGGTGGCACAGTGGATAAAGCACCGACCCTGGATTCAGGAGGACCTGAATTCAAATATGATCTCAGATACTTAACACTTACTAGCTGTATGAACCTGGGCAAGTCACTTAACCCTCATTTCCCTACCCAAAAAACCCCAAAACAAACAAAAAACCAAAAACCAAAACAAACATAAAACTCTGCTATTATTATCCCCATTTTACCTTGAAGAAACTGAAGAAAACAGGTTAAATGACTTACCCAGGATCACCTACTCAGGTCTTCTTTTGTGTGCTACATCAATTAGGAGCAATTTGGAAAATCAGGAAAAGCCTCCCCAAAGTAGAGATGAGGAGGGAGAACATTCTTTATCTGGTAAAACACAGGGGATGAATTTTTATAAAAAGAAATACAAGTCAAGGTCCTGGATTCAGGAGGATCTGAATTCAAATTTGGCCTCAGATATTTGACACTTATTAGCTGTGTGACCTGGGACAAGTCACTTAACCCTCATTGTCCTGCAAAAAAGAAAAAAGAAAAGAAATTGCAAGTCAACAACTTTGGTTGGAGGCAAGAATATGTAAGGAGGAATAATATATTATGGTCTTGCAATGATAGATTAGGGCTAGACTGTGCACTTTGACTATTTTGCTTTAAAAGGTAAACAAATGAATATTTATTTCATCCAAGAAGTAAAAGGGAGCCACCGAAGTTTCTTGATCAAGGGAATAGAATGATGAGTTCTGTGATTTAGGAATATCAATATCAGCTTGGTAGTTATGTGGAGCCTAAATTGGAAGATGAAGACACTGGATGCAGGGAGATCAGTTAGGAGGCTATTGCAGTAGTCTTGCCAGTGGACTTCTTTGATTCTAAAGGAGTGAGTGAGGCTGATGACTTTGTAAAGCTCTGTCTCACTTAAGTCAATTCATAAACAAGTTAAGACATTACCCATGTGATGTCATTGGTCCTCCTTGAGAATGAAACATTAACAGCAACAACAACAACAAGCAAGTGATGATGCTGGCTGGAATTAAGGTAGTTTTGATGCATATGAAGGGAAGAACTATAGACCACAGATGTTGTGGTGATAGGATTCATAAAATTTGGCAACTGAGTGAAAATGTCAAGCCATGTTATGTACCTAGTGACACTGGCTCCTGGCTGTTCCATGAACAAGAAACTGCAGGTTTCCACTCTGGCATGCTCTTTAACTGTTCCCCAGGCCTGGAACTCTATCTCCTGGGATGGGGATAATAATAGTACAGTGTTTTATGAAGCTAAAATGAGATAATATGTATAAAGCAGTTAGCACTGTGTCTGATACATAGTAGGCACTTACTAAGTATTTCTTCCTTTCCTCCCTCCCATAAGACGAGGGAGCTGAATTAGTTAGCTCTAACATGTCTTCTTGCTATGATGCTAGATCCAAAAGATTCCCTTATCTAAAACAAACAAACAAACCTCACTCTCCATCTATTCTAATGAAAATAACTACCATAATTTGATAATACCATAAAATAAGGCCTCTCTGTTTTAGTCAAATTCGGTTCAGAAATGTTTTGTATTGTGTATATGTATATGGCCAGGAGAGAGTTTGGACTTCTGACATTCATGTCTTCCTATAAGTTTTAACTAAAATTCCATCTTTGACAGAAAGCCTTTACCAACCCTTTCTCTTTCTCTTTCTCTCTCTCTCTCTCTCTCTCTCTCTCTCTCTCTCTCTCTCTCTCTCTCTGTCTCTCTCTCTCTCTCTCTGTCTCTCTCTCTCTCTCTCTCTGTCTCTCTCTCTCTCTCTCTGTCTCTCTCTCTCCTCTCTTTTTGTGGGGAAAATGAGGATTAAGTGACTTGCCCAGAGTCACACAGCTAAGTAAGTGTCAAGTGTCTTAGGTCGGATTTGAACTCAGGTTCTCCTGAATCCAGAGCTGGTGCTTTATCTACTGCTCCACCTAGCTGCCCCCTCACCAACCCTTTCTCATTCAAGTGCCTTCCCTCTGTTAATTATTTTCTATTTATGTTCTATATAGTTTGTTTTTTATATTTTTATTTGCATGTTATATTCTCCATTATCCTTGAGGTCAATGACTGTCTTTTGACTTTTTTCGTATTTCTAGCACAGCACAGTGTTTGGCAAATAGTAGATGCTTAATAAATATTGATTGTTTATTGGTTGATTGATCAGAAGCAAATATTGTTAGCCTGCATGACCTGGAAGAATGGCGATACCTGGGACACAATAGGAAAGTTTACGGGAGGAGGAATGATTAGGAAGGAAGTTAATGAATGACTTCTCTATCATCACAAGACTAGTAAGTGTTGTAATGGAGATGCAAAGCCAGGTCTTCCTTATTTCTTGTCCAGCAATTTTTCCTCAATGCCATGCCACCTAAATGGCAGCATGGATACTTGAACCTTACTGAGACACTCTCTTATTCTGTATATATGTATGTATGTGTGTGTGTATATGTGTGTATGTGTGTGTGCATATATATATATATATGTATATGTATATGTATATTGGTAAGAATCATATGGTATTTTATATATGTGTGTGTATATATACATATACATCCATACACACACACACATATACATATAAACTTTAACCTTTGGGGATAATAAGGCTCAAATAAGCTTACAACTTACATATATAAATTATAGGATAGAAAGTAGAATCCATATAATATTTATTATCAAGAACTAGTCATGACTCAGGACTTTAAATAGCAGGATCTGTTTTGTAATAACTCTAATGGAAGACCTTCTAGATTTCACAAAACAAAACAAAACAAAAAATAAATGAACAAACAAACAAAAATAAACAAAACAGTTCCTTAGGGGTTGAAACTTTGTATGCTTAATCAGGGCCAAAAAGTTATTTATTTTGGAAAGTTTTTTTTTCAAGTTCCTCAAACTATTGTTCCTGAGGTTTGAATCTGATTTGGTTTGAATTATGGCAGTGAAAAATAAATACTGGAAATAAATAACAGAGATACCCTTTAATTTCAGAACTGAATAGGAAAGTACACTTTGTGCTGGGAATGTAAACAGGCTGCTAGTTTCCAGATACTGTCATCAGGGATTGGACCTCTGCTGATTGTCTTGATGTGAATTCTAAGCAAGTTAGCAAGGATGCCAACTAGAGATGAACAGTGGACAAATTTGTTTCTGTAAGTCTATGCCAGAAAAACATAATAAAGTTTCTTCCTGAAAGCTTTAAGTGGTTGGAAGTGTCCTGAGGTACTTGAAGTTATTAGTCTTACCATTGTTATAATTGTTAAATATAATATGATGTAGTAGAAAAAGCATTGGGTTTGGAATTAGAAATCCTGCGTTCACATTTGAGTTCTGTTGTTTTCTTAAGATCTTGCTATGAGAAAGTCAATTGTCTTCCTTGTGAATGAGTCTATACCTCTGTAAAAAGGTAGTGTTGAGCTATGAAAAGTTCTTCCAGCCCTAACATTCTATAATCAAATTATGATACTGATAATAATAATGCTTCATCAGTGTTTCAATGGATCTATAATTTGATTGATGGGCTTTTCAATGTGTGGTGTTGGCAGTGGTGAGGTAGGTGGATTCCTTCTTTAAAAAATGCTTCTCTTGGGGCAGCTAGGTGGTGCAGTGGATAAAGCACAGGCCCTGGATTAAGGAGGACCTGAGTTCCAATCTGGACTCATACCCTTGACACCTACTAGCTGTGTGACCCTGAGCAATTAACTTAACCCTCATTGCCCCGCAAAAAATAATAATAAAAATAAATAAATAAAAGTTTCTCTTAATGATGGCTGTGTGGACCAAGCTGAAAGCAGGGTTAATGTTCTGGGTGGTAATGTTACTCCCAAGGCCTTGAGTTCAGAATAGTAGTCTCTTTCTATCAGTGTGTAACGAAGATGGTGGCAGTGCTTTGATTTGCCTAAAAGTGATTACCTCCTGACTATCCTTCAGGGTACCCCCCTGTTTCACTGAAGCTGGCTTTGTGAAAAACACATGGAGGATCATGAGACCCTTCCCAGTCATCTTGATTTATGTCTTGCCACTGGATTCTGATGACTCTGGGGAGGAGAGTGAGGCGAATAACTTTGCGTAGCTCTGCCTCACTTAAATTTAATTCACTAGCACATCAGCATATCACCCTCAGAATGTCATTGGTACTCTTTGAGAATGAAAGATTAAAAAAACAACAACAGCAACAACAATGGAGGAATCACAGACCCAAGGCACCCAGGATGGGCCTGAGTGAATGTGTTATGATCTACATCCTTGCAGGGAATACACACATCTTCAAGATCATAGAGATACTTATCACACATCAGCATTTATACCTACAGTAAGTATTATGAATTTTTCTATTGACTTCAGAATCACCCATAATTTAAAAAACTTTATTCTGTTGAGATCTTCTTGCCCTCTAATTCTCAATCACACACCATGGAAAGAAGAATATTGATATTAAAATTTTACTTTTGTCTCAGGCTCATTTGAAACTCTGTAATTCTACAAATAAAACACAGCATGCTTTCTTTTTCCTGTTCATTTTTAGAGGCCTAGTTCATTGACCATCTGCAGAATCTAGTGAAGATATGGACATTGTTGGAATAACTCAATGGGCTATCCTTCCAATTGCCTGTCACAGTGTGTGAAATAGGTATTCTTCAATCATTTTGCTTTCCCATGGCGATGGTTGCACTGATTTCTTTTGAGTGCATGTGTATCTCATTAAGGAGACCCTGCAGTGTTCCAGGGACTCAATGCAATCAGTAAAATATTCATAAGCAGGAACATCTGAAGGACTCTACCCTCTGAAGGGAATATCCTCTTCTATTTCAAATCTGTGCTGGATGGCCTCCAATGAACACCTTTGGTGAGCATATATCTCCATGATTTATTCCTCAGTTGACAATACTCATCAGATAATTGATCCCGGTCTGAGATTTCACTGGTGTAGGGAATTCCTTGTGGGGAAATTGTGTCCACAGATACAATTCAGCAACTTGACTACAACTGATAGCTTTTAGAGTTGCCTATGCCCCTGGGAGGATAATTGATGCTCACACAGCTGGTACATATCAGAGGCAGGCCTTGAACTCAGATCTTCCAGACTGGAATACCTACATGCCCAGTATAAAATGAGCACTGAACCTAGAGGACTTTATTTGTAGTCATGGTACCTGAGAGGAGTCTCGTTTCTGTTACTTAATTCCTTAGGTAACTAAAGTTGGGAAAATTAACCTCTTTGGGTTCCAGTTTCTTCATTTGTAAAATGAGGGGATTGTAATAGATGAACTACAGGGTCCACTTTGGGACTGAACCTATGACTGATTCACTCTGTGATGTCATTGATCCTCTTTGAAAATGAAGAATAAAAAATATGTGATCACATCAGTTCCCTGATCACTAAACTTCAGTTGCTCCCCATTATCCCTAGTAGCAAACAAACTCCCCAGTCATTTAAACCACTTCACATTTTGTACCAACTTGCCCTTCCATCCTTATCATATATTAATCCCCATTTCTCTATGGGCTAGCCAAATGGGACTTCTTGTTTCTTATGAATGACCCTCAGCCTCTTGTCTCACTGTTCTCTCTGCCTAGAAATTGCCTCCTTTACTTCTACCTCTTAGAATCCACTTTCTTTCAAAGTTCAATTCATGCCTTCTTTTACATAAAGCTTTTTCTTTTCCATTATGTCCTAGTGCTTTCCCCTAAAATTTCATCATACTATTTAAATTAAAATACAACTTTTGGGAAGTATATTCTTATATACTTCCCAGTCATCTTCCTTGATAGAATATAATCACATTGAGGAATGTGATTGTTTTGCTTTTGTGTTTGCATGTTCCTAGAATCAAGCACAATACCTGACACATATTAGAAATTTAAGAGATGATTGTTCAATGATTGGTTATATTGGCTTTGAAGATGTATCAAACAGGAGGAAGTGAAAGAGAGCCACTGAAGACAAACTGGCTAATATTTCTAATAAAATCTAATAGAATCTCCCACAGGATTTTGCGGGGCTAATAAATTGATACTGATACTGAATAAGTAAACAACATCACATACTTACAGGATTAAAAGCAGACAATGACTTTAGAGATAATCTAATCTGAAAATCTGACACTGTCATTCGTTGACAAGGAAACTGAGTTCCAGAAAGGTGATGACTTGTGCATGGCTATATTGGTAGTAGGTAGCAGATGCAGTGTTTGAATCCAAATCATTTGACAAGAGATATGTTCTTTACATTGTGTTCTGCTCCACAGAGCAGTTTATGTTAAAGAGCACTAGGTTTTTGTTTTGTTTTGTTTTGATTTTTAGGTGGCAGAATGGAAAGAACACTGGTTTTGGAGCAGGAAATCTGTAGTCAATTTCCCACTCTGCCATATACTAGCTATATCATTTTGGGCTAGTCATGACATACTCTGTGCCTCAGTTCCTTCATCTGTATAATGAAGGTGGTAAACTGCATGACCTTTATGGTCATTTCTAGCTTGAAATCTATGGTTCTATATTCAATTTAATAAGCATTTCCTTAGATCTGCATAACTTTCAGAAAGTAAGATGCTCAAAATCTACCTTTTCTGAATGAAACTTTGGCTATGTCAATTAAAAAAATTAATGAATTATACTAGATTTTCAATACTATTTTTATTTAGAGTGTTATATTAAGCTCCCAAATTACAGAAATCACATTAAAGCATTTACTTTATTAATTTAACCAGTCAATATTTAATGTGAATATAATATGTACAAGGAACAGTGCTAGGTTTTAAGGAAGATACAAATATAAATATTTTATTGCTCCAGTCCTCAAGGGGCTTATAGCTTGAAATAGGAGATAAGATTTACAGAAATAACTATAGGACCATGGCAATGGAAAATGTATAGTAGAGGTAAAAAGTGACACAATAGTGTAGAAGTATAATACATATGTACTTCCCTGACAGATATATGAAGGTTCTTAACCGCAAGAGTATATCCCAGGTAGAATATATGTATAATGTCAACCTGAAAATTAATAAAACAATCAATATAACAAAATTAGGGTCTTTAATTGAGCAGAAGAGTTATTAATCTGGGTACTGCCATAGCAAGCAGTAGTACTTCCCATCCAAAGATGGGTACTGGGAACAGGGTTTATATGGGGTAATAGAACAGAAACCAATGAGATTGCTTTTGAGAAGAGTAAGTTTCTCGCACTTCCAGATAACTTCATTTGCAGAATAAGCTGAGCATCAAGAAGAAACTCTGGGAATCTTGGGAAGAGGAGAATTTTGGTGGGGTTTATTATTTAATCAGAAGCCAAATTACAACATTGGGTCAGCCTCAAGTAATTCACTGGCCTCGGGATGAAATAAGATGGCGCTCAGCTAGTTTTCAGGCAATTGTGTTTGTCAGCATGTATATTGTAATGTAGTTGTTCAGTTGTGTTAGAACCTTTGTGAGCCTATTTGGGGTTTTATGGGCAAAGATACTAGAGTCTTTTGCCATTCCCTTCTCCAGGTCATTTTACAGGTGAGAAAATTGAGGGCACCTAGCTGCTGTAATATCCAGGTTAAATTTCCTGGTGTGAAAACTGCCTTAGATTTTCCTTATATTAAAAGGGTAGAGGTGAAATTAAATATGGACACTTGAAACAAGAATGAAGAAAGATGGATGAAGACCACTGAGTACAGAAGAGCCCCCCTGGCAGTATAGTTATGCCTGTTGTTTTCCTGCTTCCTCTGGGAGACATCGTTCTAATTCTAATTCTGTTTTTATTGACTGACTACAAGACCCATAATCTATCCACTGGGCCACCAAGCTGAATGAATGAATGAATGAATGAATGAATGAATGAATGAATGAATGAATGAATGAATGAAATGCTTTTATAGATTACTGTATTGCTGGCATGCCACATTTTTTGGGAAAAAATGTCAAAAGTCTTGTGTAGGCCTTTGAGAGTAAGAAAGTGACATGGCACAAGCTTAAGAGAAATAAAAAATTGAACAACTCCTACTTGCTGAGGCAGCATTTGTTTTATATTTACTAAACCCATATCTGACATTTCCAAAGTGGAGGAATCAATAGATCTTTGAGGATTTGTTAAGACCTATTCTTTTAATTTACTTGGGTTTATTTTTCCACTCAAAATGGTTCACATTATAAAGCTGGGATTAGCTCAAGGGTACAAGCTAAATAAAAGGAGCCAAACCATTGATAAGGACTAAAGGGTTTGGCAGTTTTTAATCCTCCCCAAAACATCTCTGCACTAAATGAGGGGGGAGGAGGGTTGGATAAAAATGTGCTGCTCTCATGGCTGAATTGTTTGAACCATTCCCTGGTGCTTACAATCTACCACTCGACTGCCTAGAACTTGATGCTTTAGATTGGGCATAGTGAATAAAGCCCTGATTGTGAGTCAACAGACTTGGACTGTGGTGTTATTTTTTTTTTTTTTGAGCCCTTGGGGAAGTAACTGAATATCTCTGGGTCTCAGTTTCCTTTTCTACAAAATGAGGATATTAAACTAGGTTATCTTCCAGCTCTAAGAAAACATAATACAAGGTTGTAATGTACTGGTCTCCTTACTCCTTACTGTTCCCTAGAGTCCACACTCCTTTGCACAAGCCAGCACCCACTCCTTCCCTAAACACACTTCTGCCTTTTGTAACCCTCATCTTCCTTCACAATTCAGCTCTTTTCATGATTTCCTGGTTCTCTCAGTTATTGGTGACACTCTCCAAATATTTTGCATTTATTTTGGTTTTGTGTTGTATTTACTGATTTCTGTCCATGTAGTGCTCACATCCATACCTCCTCCCCCAAGTATAATTAACATTTTTTTTTGAGTGGAGTGACTTTTTAATTTTTATCTTTGAGTCACTAGTCCCAAGAAGAATGACTGACATAGTGTAGGCACTTAACAAATATTCCTTGAATGGAATTGTCATTAAAAGCCCTTGTGTAGAAAAAGTAATGTGCCCCTGCATGTGTGTGTGTGTGTGTGTGTGTGTGTGTGTGGTGGGGGTCAAATGCCCAGGCCACCTGAATACCATGCAAACTTGAAGCTGTTTTTTTGTTTGGTTAAAGGGGGTGGGGGTTGTGGAGGAATCATCTGCTCAGACTACTTAGTTATAGATGCACAAGCCCACAGGAGAAAAGTTTCCTGGATCAATGGATGCCCAGGTCAACCAAAGCCTGATCCATGCCCTGAGTCCTAGGCTATACACAGAGAGTGGACATGCATATATTTTGACACAAGGAAATTTGACTGGATCCATTAAAACGCCGATCACTGCTCTCTTTATAAGAAACTGAGGAGTTCTTGAAAGTGATGGGAAAGCATGGTAAGGCTGTAGTATGAAAGGAAACATCTTGTTTACAAATGTCAGCCAGTAATTAGCATATTTTAAAGGGAGGAACCACAACTGCTGGCTCTTGTTAGCAATGAAAACCTCAGTCCTTTCTTGTGGCTGTGTTTTAAGAAGTAAAGTAGACAGAGAGACTCTGAAAGCAGTTCGTAAATAGTTGATTTCATATTTTAAAATTTTGTACTAAAACTGTCACCCCCCTCTTGCGGATCACAGATGGTAGAGAACTAATTTGTTACTGTTTGATAACTGCTTTTATGTATCAAAGCTCTTATTTACTACTCGGTGGGGGGAAATGATAGAGAAAGAGCAATTATGTGTTTTCTTTCAGGTTTTCTTTAACTACTCGATTTCTTGGTCCAACCTTCTTCCCCTACTCCCCTACTCCCCCAACCCCGGGGAGGCAAGGATTTCTTATTTGATGAATTACATTGTAACTTGTTTGCATTTCTCTTTTTTAATTAATAACCTTTTTCAATTTTTGTAAAATAAAGAACAGATATCCTAGTAGAGTTTAGTTGCATTCTTTTCTGGGCATTTGTAATCAGCCATGCTAAGTTAATCAGTTCAAAAGCTATTTTCCACTCAAAACTCATTTCATATTGAAATAGTGACTTCCCCCCCAACCAGCAGTAAGATTGGTAGTAAGATTAATTAGCCAAGCATTTTAGGTGCCTTCTGTGTGAGGGGCATTGGACTTCTCTACATGTGACGTTAACTTATTTATACCTAGCTGCTATTGATTCACTATGACAATTAGCATGCTTGGACCCCTAACATTTAGGTTAATACAATCAGCAGGGACTGGAGTCAAGGGCAGAAAAGAGAGATATCCCCACAGTTGTTTAAAGGTTTGGGAGAACTTGTTCTATATAATAAGTATCTATTATATTCCAGGAATAATGCTAGGAACTCATACAAAGAAAAATGAAATAATCTCTTCCCTAAAAGAGTTTACATTCTACTGGGGGAAGCAATATTCACACTTATAAGTTATATACATATGTACATGTTCATGTTTTTATAGAACTACATGAATGTATATATATGTGTATGTGCATATATATTTATAAAGTTTCTGTGCATATACACATGCATGGTAGAATGGTAGGTGGTAGAATTCATATGTGCATGTACATATACATACATACTGTAGTCTGATACTAGAGATGGATATATACATACATATTTATCCTGTGTGACGATGGGCAAATCACTTAATTTCTCTGACCCTCAGGTTCCTCAACTGCAAAAAATGAATAAAAATGTCAATACTACCTACCTCACAGGGAGAGCTAAATCTAGAGTTAAATCTAACAATGCACCTAATTCACTTTGCAACCTTTAGAGATCTATAGGTGGCTGATTATTTTAGCCTTGATAGATGAGGGGAACTTTTCTTAGCATAAAGGCAATGCTTATAGCAAATATGAGACAGATATGAGAGGTGTGAAAATAGAATCAACAGAACTGTTGGACAATTATTTGGATTGGAAAGGTGGAGAGAGAAGAATAAAAGACAGTTCTCAAATTGTTAACATACAAAATAGGATGAATGGAGGTGTATGGTACAGGATCGCATGGCGAAGTTAAAGGCGTTAGGTTAGGTAATTTAATTGAGATAATGAATTAAATTGTGAAGGTACTGAATTTGAGGTGGTTTGGGTTTCTTCTGAAAGCAAATGGGAATTTGGGTTTGAAGTTCAATAAATAAGTTAATTTGAACAAATCATCTATGTAATGATGAATTGAACAGGTACTTTCTTGGTTTAGAACTTACATGTGTAAATGGGGATAATAATTATTTCACTGCCTTTAGGGAAAGCTATTCAATAATAATATAAATAAACATTATATTCTTACCTGTAAGTATGTGGAAAGGGTGTTGGATTTGGAGCAAGAGGACATTAGTTCAAATACTGAATACCTTATGACCTTATTTATGAACACTTAATACATTGTGACCTTAGTGTTCAAATAATGCATTGAGCAGATGACCTTGTCAATTCAGGATCCTATGATCCATTATCAGAGAACAAGAAAGCAATAAATAACAGGATACTGGATTCTCCCTGATCTTCAAAGTGCCACTCCAATCCAATCCAATCCAATCCAATCCAATCCAATCCAATCCAATCCAATCTAAAGAGCATAAAATATCTGTTATCAAAACTGAGATTTCAAAAATAAAATGAAAAACCATCCCAGCCCAAAAAGAGCTCACAGTCTTCTGGGGGCTAGGTATAGTGAAGTTGTTATTAAAACATTATGTATGCAGTAATTTGTAAGAAAAGAGAGTACACTAACAGTTCGGCACATTAGGATTGGCTTCCAATAGGGGATGGCACATGAGTCAGGTATTGAAGGATGGTTGAAATTCTAAGAGGCTAAGATGAGAAGGGAATGCATGTTGGTTCTAAGAATAGCACTGGAATGGGGAGGGGAATTGTGGAGGAACAGATTTCCCTTAGGAATGGCTGGGCCTTGATAGAATTCCCTTCCTCTTAGGTATATGCCCCATAGTATTTTTTTTGTTTGTTTTAAGTTGAGCCTCATCAGCCCAGAATTCCTGCAAAATTCCCTGATAATAACTACTGATACTACAAATATTACACATATTCTTCCATGTGTCTTTAGATTCTGGGTAGTTTAAGCACCATGAGCTAACCTGAGGTTTCTGTGAGGTTCCTGCTGATGCATTTACAACGTGAAATAAAAACTTCAAAAAGTCCTCTAAGTCAACTGTAGATGCTCTGCAGCTTCAAAAAAATCCTGTCTCCTCTCTCAAGTTCACCTCACAAAGAGTGACTTAATGATATTTAAATGTTTTAAATGATTCTTTTCCTGTTCCTGAGCAGGATTTTAGGCCTTATTTGTACATGATGTCAAAATGTGGGCAAATCATGCTTCAGTTTGGCATTCTCTAAATCCTCTATTTAAATGGAATTTGATACCTTTGGAATCATAAAAGCTTTGCCAGGGCAGAAGGGATACATCATCAGAGTCAGAGGCCCTAATGATGTATTACTCACAAAATGGGGTTGGCTAGGAAAGCAAGGCACAAGACCCTTAAGAATGTGGTCTCTGGAATAATATATAAGGTGTATGGGAGAGAACTCCAGTCCTTGGGCACACTATCAAGGACTACAATACCCATTCTGTGGCTATTTCCAAATATTTCTCACATACTTTTGGCTGCTCAGAAACATAGCCTTTTTTTTAAACATTCACATCTGTTGCCCAGGCAGGAATAAAAACATATTTAAGAAGTTTACACAGATACTTTCTCATACTCTGGCCCTGTATTCAAAAAAACACATTGGTTGATACTTCTAAAATAAAATGAGGGATAGGGGGGAGGGGAGACAAGGAAAGATAGGAGGAGGAGGAAGAAGAGGAAGAGGATGTGGAGGAGGAAGAGAATGGAAGAGAGAGAAAGAGAAAGAGAGAGAGGGAGAGAGAAAGAGAAAGAGAGAGAGAGAGAGAAAGAGAAAGAGAGAGAGAGAGACAGAGAGACAGAGAGAGAGAGAGAGACAGAGAGAGAGAGAGAGGAAAAGCCATGGTCTTTCCAATCAACTTATTAGACTTTTCAACCCCCTTTGGGAATGACCTACCATATCAATGTCCTTCCTAAAATATGGCTGCCCAAACCAAACACAATATTACCGGCATGATTAAATGAAGGAAGATTAGTTAAGGACAATAACTTTCAACATCCTGGATGTTTAGAAAGTTGTTTGTTTTATTTTAACTTAAGTGTAAGTAAGACTTTACATGATTCCTATTAGATGTTTATGTTACTGGTTTAATTCTTCATTTTAGTTTTGTTATATTTAAATTCTGATTCTGTTATCCATCATGTTGAATACTCTTCCACATTCAAATCCTCTGTAAATCAGATACAGGTGACAGCTGTTTGAATTCAAGTTGCTGTTCTAAGAGAGAAAATGGTGGAAAATAAGAAAATGGAAAGAAAGCCTTTCTCAGAGTCAGGAAGACCTGGCTTCTAGTCCTGATTATGACTTATACTGGCTGTGTGATGCTAGGTCACTTAGCATTTTGAACTCTGGCAGCATGTTAGAATTATGATTTCCTGAAAAGGTTCCAATTTAGATTGGTGGAGGCCATGTTTGCTCTTCATCACATTGAAGTCACAAGTCCTGGCCCTATCCTAAAATAGTGTTTAAAATGTTGAGCCAATTAAGGCCAAAACCAGAACTCTGTGACATTCTATTGACACATCTTACCACCTTGCCACTATTCGCTTTTAGTCTGGTTATTGAACAAATTAACTCTCAGATTATTCAATCTACATCCTGAAGATATCATGAGAGATTTTATGACATGCCTTTCTGAAGTATAGGCAAACTAGATCTATAGAATTCTGCTGCTCTTTCTCACCTCCACACTCCCACCTTGTGTAAAGGAAATAAGATGAATGTAGCATGATTTTTCTTTTAAATGAACCTATCTATACAGGCTTCTTATCACCAGTTACCTTTTACATTTTCACAATCTCTCTACTAATACATCCAAGAATTTTGCCAGCCGTCTAAATGAAGCTTACTGGATCATCATTTGAAGATTCAAACATTCTTTTTTTTCGTTATTTTAAAGAAATTTGTTTCCAGAATTGAAATGCCCCCCCCCCCCATTCTCATGATTTTGAAAAGAATAACTCAGCAATCACAATATCCAATAATCTCGCGGGAAGTTTATGTGGGTCTAGAGACTTGAATCTGTGTTATATACATAGGTATCCTTTGAGCATTTCCTCTGTTATCCAAGGCTTCAATCCTCTTAAATCATTTTCATTCTATACTTAGTCTGAAAATCTTTTTCATTGCTAAACAGAAGTAAAAAGGAAATTTAATAGTTTTGCTTTATTTGTCTCAATTTCAGCCAATCTATCCTAATAACTGATCAATCCCCCCCCCCCACACACACACACACACTTCCCTCTTCTCTCTAACATGGCTCAAAAAATCTATATTGTCATCCTTTCCAATGATCAAAGCCCTCAGTTTATAGTTGACTTTAACATTTCTGATTTTATTCTTGTAGAACCTGGTTACACTCTGGTATTCATCTTCAGTTGCCTATTCTTGCTTCCATCTTCTAAAAGCTACCTATAGCTAATTCTATCTGCATTGTATATCTGAGTTAATTAGGAATTCCTTTCTGTGTAAATACACTATTCAGAATACTTTGTTGATGTTATTGTTTGTCCTTCATTCTCAGAGAGGACCAATGACCACTGTGACTTGCAGTGAATTGGATTAAATGAGGCAGAGCTATTCAAAGTCATCAGCTTCAATCTCTCCTCCAGAGTCATTGAAATCCAGTGGCAAGACAAAGTCAAGACTACTGGTAATGAATGGCCCAGGAGATGCAGTGGGTGACCTTGACCTTTCTCAAATAGAAAACATAAATTTGTAGTGAATCTAATCAGTACAGCTTCATCATTTCTTTCTGCTTCATTTAGCAGTTCTTAAATAGAAGCTAAGGAGTTGGATGGTGGGAATTGTCCAGGGTTTTGCCTCAGAAAAACTGAAACCTGGGAAAGGCCTTAATTGAGAAAGGTCAAACTCACCCTCTGCATTTTGGGCCATCACCAGTCATCTTGACTTTGTTTTGCCACTGGATTTCAGTGACTGGAGGACAGATTAAGGCTGATGACCTTGCACAGCTCTGCCTCATTTAAATCCAATTCACTTACAAGTCATTACCCTTGTGATGTCATTAGTCATCTGCAAGAATGAAAGATGAACAGCAACAATGTTATCTCTTCTCAAGTGGGGTCTCATTGCAAGAAGGTGATCTTTCTACTCGTTTCTAATCAATCCTCCACTTTCTGGAACAACTATTCCAAACCTCATGTCTCTCCTAAAGCCTCAAGTAATTCCCCTTTCCTTCAACCTCTCACTTGAGTACCTTTGGTTGTAGTTCACACACACACACACACACACACACACACACACACACACACACACACACACAATTTTCTGAGAATTCTTTTCTTCTCCATTACTCTTCATTTTATTATAATCAGACATCTCCCTTCATTATCTCTTCCTTCATTCTGGTCCCACTGGAAGGGGTTTGTCTCTTTGCTGAAACAAACTTCTCTATATTTATCCTTGATCTCATCACATTTTCTCTTCTCCAGCAAATTCCCTCCATTATCAGTACTACTTTCCCTCTTCCTCCTTCTCCTTCTTCTTCTCGCTCTCCTTTTTTTCTGCTTCTCTCCTCCCCACAAATCTAACATAGAGAATCAAACAACAAAATAAAAAGGAAACACTTCTATCCTTTTAGCTATTATCCTAGATCTCTTCTCATCTCAGTTAAACTCCTTTAAAAATCTGTCTCCACTCAGTGGGCCTTCCCCCATTTTCTTTGTATAGCCAGCCCTTAGCATAGTGCCAAGCACATACTGATTGATAAATTGATTGATGGAATATCATAAAAATATTGGGCAGTGTGTTCACTCTCTGAAAAGGGTATTTACATATTTTTACATGAGCTACTATCTCATCTTTTCCCTCTTTGGAATAAGACACAGAATAACACTTTCCCTTATTGTTTCCTCTATATTCTGCAAAATAGAATCATCAGCAAGGAGAGTTGATTTTTTATTTCTTCTACTTCTAATGGAGAAAGAGAGAGCTCCAGCAGATATTGGGACAGTTGCATGTCCCACTTTATCACTGTATGTTGTCCTTAGAGAAACCTTGTAGTTCCTATCAAATCAAGTCATCGTGAAGCATTTAAGTGTCATGTAATGTGCTAAGTTTTGGGGATACAAAGTATAGCCAAGTAGAGTCCCTGTTCTAATTGGACTCATGAACTCAGTCTAATGGACTCGTCTATTATTGCCTTCTGCTCTGTTAGTCTCTAATATAGCAGGGTTTTTTTTTCTGTTTTGATGCAAAACAAAATCTTCTACTCAACACTGCCCCCTTCCATTTCATTCAAGATAAGTCTTTCTGAATTTGTAGTCTTTAAGCTTCTATGGAGACAGGTAGTTGTATAATCTTATAATCAATTCAGAGAAAATTGTATAGCACAAACAGCCTATTAGGTATATAATTTTAATCAGTGATACAATTTCAATATCTGAGCTGCTATATGTTTTTATATGGTCACACTTGATTAGATTTCAGCCATTAAAGCATTCATACAGTATTTGGTCAATACTACCAATAAACACAGATTCAAATAAAATGTTAACTATGTGTGTGTGTGTGTGTGTGTGTGTGTGTGTGTGTATCTATATCTATCAATACATAAATATTTGCTTGGATAATTATAATTATGATGATTTGATTGCTATTTCCATAGGCATAGATGATATGTCATCCATTCCTTCTCCTCTTGCTTGATTCTTATCCAGGTAAACGATCCACAGAAGAACCACATAGTGCAATGGGGGCTTTTCTTCCCTGCCCCCCCAATATTGAGGATAGTAATGTAGCAAACACACAGGTTATCAATCTATACTTATTTGGGAATATTTTCAAATAAAATAAAACAAGTTGCTAAGGGATTGTTGAGAATGTTTTGTGATGGAAGGGTAATTGAACTGTTCCACACCATCATGTCTTGGAAATAATCCCAATTTCATTACTGTGGATATGCCTGAAAGAAAGAAAAAAAGATTCTGGATAGCCCCAGATAAAGAAGACTCTATTGCCTTATTGTTAGTTGGGCATGTAATTTAAATTGAAATTATCCCCGTCAGTACTAGACATCAATTAACTTAAATTGTCCATCTTCTTGGACCACCATAATGGGTGGCATGAAGGGCTCCCTTGAATGTTTGTGGGGCTTAGCATACATCAAATTTCATAGTTCCATCCATCTTCTGTTCCAGGGAAGAATGGTTAAAATTAGCAACGATTATGAAAGAGAAAGAGGAATAGACATCACAAATTGTCAACTTATACTTTCAGCATTATGTAGGAAAGTGGAAAGGGGAGTCATTTAGTTAATCTCCAGGTAATAGTAATCATCCTATGCATATACATTTAGAAATAGAGACTTTCACAGTTGCAAGGTTTTTCAGTGCTTATTTAGTCAGATCCCTACCTGAACAGCAATCCTCTCTAATATAAAAGCTCAATTGAGCTTTAGCTCATTTAGCTTCCATTTCAAGAATTCTGGTGATAGACACCTCATAACCCAGATCATTAAGGGAAACGCAGGTAATAGAGACTATACATGTTTATCACACAATATATTTGATAGTGTTGGATTTCAAATCAGAAAGATCTCAGTTCAAATCTCATTGTGGGCACATACTAACCTTTTTTTTTTTTTGCAGGGCAATGAGGGTTAAGTGACTTGCCCAGGGTCACACAGCTAGTGTCAAGTATCTGAGGCAAGATTTGAACTCAGGTCCTCCTGAATCCAGGGCCAGTGCTTTATCCACTGCACCACCTAGCTGCCCCACATACTAATTTTTAATTATAATAACATATAACAGTGTAACTTACTGGTAAGTCATTTAGCCCTTTCACTTTAACTTTTAAAGTGTTCGCAATAGTTCGTAATATAAAAGATTGTTCTGAGGCTCAAATGAAGTATTATTCAGGGTGTACCAAACGTCTTAGAACAGGTTTAAGCTTTGATAATTCAACTTAGCACTTTGCAAATTTGAAATTTCTCTAAAAATGTCAATTACTCTAGTTATTGTTTTTGTATCATAGAACATCCATAGGATTTCTGTAAATTAAATTACTATTTAATTTGGTACATGAAATTTTGTTATACAAAAAGCACTTGTGCTAAGTCTGGGAACTACAAATACAAGTATGAAGTAATTCTTTTTCATAAAGAAGCCTTACCCAATTCATCAAGAGATTCTACTGGAGCTGCATTAATACTATCTATTGAAAGTCATATCATTATTGTTATTATTATTGCCTATTATTATAATAATTAGTGCTTCTCCCCCAAGCCAGTCAATGCCAAGACACATACTGATAAATGATTGATGAGTACTGGCAAAATTGTGAAAACAAAGTATCTGATTGTACATTGTATATTTAACCCATCCTTTCCTGCTTTGCTCCAGTTTCATAAGTGGAGGTGTCTTTTGTCTTTGCCAAGGTTAGGTCCTTAACCCAAGTACTTGATGTCATTGATTTCATTCCCTTTCATTTCCTCTGTAGGAACTTCCTCCTTATTATTCCTTCTTTCAATCCTGGCATCTTCAAACTCTCCTGTATGTGCACCTTCCCCAACCTCTTATCCTTAAACAATAACTCATACACACACACACACACACACACACACACACACACACACATATTCACAGCGACCACTGCCTCAGCAACAGTAATATCCTTCAGTGACTTTGGCATTCCTTCAAGTTCTAATTTTATATCTCTTCTCCTTGTCTCTGTCAAATCTTTCAAAGAATAATCTACACTTGCCACCTCCACTTTTAGTATCTAGTTACACTTTAGCTTCTTGCAATGTGCCCTTTGACTCCATGAAAGGAATATGGTAGAAAAACTACCTTCCCCATCATTTACAATTACTTATTCATTATAGGTCTAATGATCTTTGCTCAGCCCTTATTTATCTATCCTAAATTTTCCATAGTTTTTGACCACACTGTACTTCTCCAAATGATCTTTCCTCCCTTTGCTTCCATGACCTTGTTCTTCCTTGGTTCCTAAGCCTATATTCCTTACAAGGCTCTGTCCTGGAACCTTTTCACTGTCTTTGTTCTTTCACTTGGTTATCTCACAAGTTTCCATGCTCTTCATTGACAGTTTTGTTTTCACAGATTTAAGTCCCAAATCTTTATATCCAGTCCTAATCACTATCCTGGATTCTGAGTCTGCAAAATGGTTTGCTGACCTGATGGTGATGTGATTGTCCCAACCATTTCTTAGACTGAATATATTCCAAACTGAAACTATCACCTAACCTCTATACTAATTTTTCCTAAAACCTTTCCTATTTCTGTCAAAGGAACCAAAAGTTTCCTCATGAACACATGTACTCAAAAGTTTGAGTCAACATGACTTTACTCTTCCCATCCCCCATGTATGAGAAGTTGTCATGTTCTGTCAATCCTACAATGTTGTTTTATTTGTCCCAGGTGCCCTATTTACAAGGCCACATTCAGGCATACATCAACTCTCACTTAGGCTATTATTAACAGTTTCAAATTGACTTCCCTAAGGCTGGTTTCTTCCTTTTCGACCCCTATCCCAAATCCCCACATCTTCTGCATAGATGCCAAAATCATTATTCTGAATCACAGGACTAGCTATCTAACTTTTCTGCTGAAAAAAACAAACAAGCAAACAAAAAACACAAAAAACAAAAACAAACAAACAAAACAAAACAAAACAAAATTTAGTGACACCATACTGTCTATGGCTATGCATTCTTTTTCTTGACATCTAAAGCTCTCTGTAATTTGACCCCAAACTATATTTTTAGCCTTAGTTCATGTGGCTATTCTAGATTCATTCCTTGTTTCAACCCCCCTGGAAAGCTGCTGCAAATATCCCATGATATCAAGAGATCTTCTCCTGACTTGTGTATACCTCTAATAGAATATCTCATTATATTCCTCTTTCAGAATACTTATTTTTTGTGCAGTTTAGTTAAATTATCATTTCCACATTTTAGCTTTCCTTGGCTTCTCCCATATGAGGCAGTTCTTACCCACCACATAGTTTCCTAGAGTATTTTGCCTGGATCTTTCTTTTGTCTCCATAACCACCTATCTTCTATCGTATTAATCTGCTTACATATTATATTCTTCCCTCCATCTAGTCATTGCATGACTCAGTCATTCTACTGCCTTGAGTGCAAGAAAGTTTGCTTCTGTGTTTACCTAGTGGCTAGCATTATGTTGTTCACATAAGAAGTGCTTATCTATTTGTTGTTGTTGTTCATTTGAATTGGTCTTGAGGGTAAAACTGAGGCAAGGTGAAATGTTTGTCCCACATTCATATAAAAATTCTACTTTTTATTTTCTTAAAAAAAATCCCTCCAGTCCTACCAATTCATTTCAGCAATCGGTGTGTATTAAACAGTATCGAGTATGAGTTAAATGATGTCACTAGGCATTTTACAATTGGTATTTAATTTGGTTTTGTGCCGAATCCATCTTTGCACAGTTAACTAAAATCATGCATCTTTTCTTGTTTTGTCCATCACCTAATATAATTTGAAGTGAAACATTACCCCTAAATTCCAAACCCTACTGATTAATTTCTTTCTTTAACTTTTATTTTACCCATTTGTGTACCAACAAGCATATTATTTTAGGGGATATGTGTTAATGTGTTCTCCTTATTTTATCATTTACAAAGGACATTCCTCATAATAATTGTAAATCAGGCAGAATAAGATTTTCTTTGTTTTTGTTTTTGTTTTGTTTGTGTGTGTGTGTGTGTGTGTGTGTGTGTGTGAGGCAATTGGGGTTAAGTGATTTGCCCAGGGTCACACAGCTAGTAATTGTTAAGTGTCTGAGGTTGGATTTGAACTCAGGTCCTCCTGAATCCAGGGCCAGTGCTCTATCCACTGCGCCACCTAGCTTCCCCCAGAATAAGTTTTAAGATACATGATTTTTATCAGTTTGGGTACATAATTTTGAAATCCTTTAAAATTATCAATGAAACTTTGTGAACTGTCATGACAGGAAAATTAATCACCCTTTGGACTGCCTGGGGATGAGACTCTCTGACCTGAGTTAGCTTTGTCCCAGTATAAAAGACAGGTGGTCTATCCATGGAACGTTACCCAATGCCTAGTTTATCTGATATCCATTGCTAGAACTTATATTCTTTTCATATAGCTTCAAAGAACCAAGTGGGGCAACTAGGTGATAGAGTAGAAAGAAAACTGGTACTGAAATTAGGAGGACCTGAGTTCAAATTTCACTTCAGACACTAGCTATTTGACCCTGGGCAAGTCACTTAACCCCAATTGCCTTATTGCCTTAAGCATCCAGGACCATCTCCAGTTGTCCTGATACACACACACACACACACACACACACACACACATGCACACACATTGTATTGTATATATACTGTGGATATATACACACACACAGAAATATATATGCACACATATGTATATATGCATACATATGAGTATATACACATATGTATATACACATACATGTATATATAAATATACAAACATATATACATGCATATACACATATCTATTTATATCTATATCATCTATATTTATCTATCTATCTATCTAGCCACTGGACCCAGAAGGATCTGAAGGAGAAAGTGAGCTTGGTGCCTTTGAACAGCCCTTCCTCACCTAAATCCAAATTCACTGCAAGTCCTGACATCACCCTGATGTCATGGTCCTCTTCAAGAACCAAGGACAAAAAATAACAACAACAGAAGAACCAAGTGTTACCCCAATGTCACAAAAGGGCAGATCAGCAGAGGAGTATAACAGTTATTGCCCCTATTTTACAGATGAAGGAACAATCCCCACAGAAGCCTGCACCTGCTTATTGACCATATATAAAGTAGAAGAGTCAGAACTTACACCTAAATATTTCGACTCCGAGTCCAATGCTCTTTCTAGCACACCATTCTCATTGCTTCTAGAGAGACAAAGCTTGTCCTAGCTTATGATGCCTGCCATGTGGCATTTTGATGCTTGAGATTCCATTGGTGGTCTATCATTTGTTGCCTTCTTTTCATTTAACCCTTCAAATCAGAAAATTTCTGACATGCAGCTATGGTTGACATCTTAGAAAGTAGCAATAGAAAGCACTGAGAGCTTAAATAGCCTTTTAGAAAAGGAGATTAAACCTTAATTTGATTCTTAAAGTTCAATTATGTGTTTATGTATTCCCACTAGTATTTTGACAGGACAGCATTCTTGCTGCTCTGATGAAATCATTTGAATTCTGCTCCTTCCACAGGTAATTGGCAATCTTGTACAAGGACCGCTATTTCTCTCTTCTCTCCCACCAAGATCATATAGATGGTGTATTTGTCTTACAGAATATTATTACCCATCCAGTTTCAGTATTCTAATAAGTCTATCCTTATAAGGAAAAAAGAAAGTTTATGTTAATTGAGAAGGGGAAGAAGGGAATGGCATAAAGTGTTTTGTTAAAAGGAATACAGGTTGAAATGTTCTCCTGGCAATCTTGTGCCCATGTGCAGCCTTTGAGTTAGCTGGGTGATCTTAGGTTTCAGAGTTGCCCCTTTCTAGGCTCCAGTCCCTGATTCTCACTATAAACCCTTTGACTTGTCTTTGGTAATCCTAAAATTACTACTTTGAATGACCTTTTCCCTTGGCATCCTTCATGCCTAGTCTTGGACTTGATACTGGCTGAGTGACAAAGTCTCTATTTTCAACTTTGCTTCTTCTTTGGGCATTATGACTCCATCTCTATCATGCTAAGGGAATCTATTAATGACCCTATATATTTTTTATGGGGCAAAAAAGGGTTAAGTGACTTGCCTAGGGTCACACAGCTAGTAAGTGTTCAAGTGTCTGAGGCCGGATTTGAACTCAGGTACTCCTGAATCCAGGGCTGGTGCTTTATCCACTGCGCCACCTAACTGCCCCAATGACCCTATATTTTGATCAAGATTTTTCCTTTAGGGTCTGGATGTTGTGCCTGGGCATTTACTTTTCACTCTAGTAATTAGTTCTGCCACTTAATTCCATTCCCCTAAAAATATCAGTCATGGAAGAAATTTGTTCACGTTCTGGTGAGATCTGCATTGGCTTAGTGTTACTATGTGAATCCCTTTCCCCCCACTCAACACCCAGTTTTGTGTAAGCAAAGTTGAGTCAAGGGTAGATGGCAAAGGGTAGTCCGAAGCCCTGATTTTTGTTGCATATTAATGACTATAGTTGCCATCACAAGATATAGCTATGCATGGTGCAAGTCAAAAGCTGGATGGTTGGGCAGAATTCAATTAAATTCAATAATCATTTATTAACACTTACAATGAACAAGGTTTTGTTCTGGGGGCTAGGCCCAGAAAAAAAGGGGAAAAATGCACCATTTGTCTCCTCAACAAGCTTGTAGCCAAATGGTGGTAATGTTATGACACATTTAAAAGGTATGATAAAAGAGGAATGTGATATGATACAGAAGGTTGTGTGATACAATGGAAAGAATACTCAAATAGGAGCACTAAACTTTGAACCATGCGATCTGAATTAAAATCCCAACTTAGTCACTTACTAGTTATGTGATCTTAGACAAGTAAATTAATGTCTCTGATTCTCACTTGCCTTGTCTATCAAATGAGGGGGTTGGGCCAGATGACCTCTGAGATCCTTCTATGTCAACAAGATATAGTTAAAGAGTTGAGAAATTTGAAGTGGGAAAGATCATGTTGATCTGGAAACATGAGGAAAGGCTTTATGGAGAAAGGACTATCTGAATTGGGCCTTGCTGACAAGTTTGGGTGGGGTAACCCATTCTAAGCAAGGGTGATGATGTCAACAAAGGTGTGGAGACAGGTAAGGGCAAAATGAGAACACGGGATAGTCTTAGAGTAGGTTAAATTGCCTGAAAGTGAAAATTCTGGAAGGTAATATGAAGACCAGATCCATCCATACAGATGGGCTCTTATTAATCCATCAGGGAGAAGAAAGATGAATATGCATACGTGAGGAAAGAGGGTGGGAATATGTTTCTAAATAGTAGATTTTACAAAACAATGAGATGGAACTGACCTAATGGGGATGCAAATGCTCAGGGTATATTATGCATTTATTCATTGTTAATTTGACAAATGGAGGTTTCTGACATGTGACTGGAGTTGCTATTGGCCTGCTATGACCATATGGCACTGTGAGACGGTGCCCCAGCACTGGCTTATGGTCCTCCCCTCTATTTAGCATTTTCTGTTCTTCAACAAAGAGGAAAACCTTTGTCTCCATCCATGCTTCTAAAAATTGAGAATCATCTATTGATGGGTCCTTGTTGATGTTTCTCATTTTCATTTCTTGGCTCCACCCCTCCTGAAAAGGCATATTTTAAAGACTCCAGGTCAAGCGAGGTAAATGGGTTACTATTAGCTACTGTGTATCCCCTTAACATCATTTCCCTGGCAAAGCAGTTCCAAAGCTCTTATGATATTGGCTGTGGTGGTTGTACTTAAAGCATCAGCTGCTGTTACACAGCTTGGATTTTAAAGGGTCCAGAAGGAGACATCCAGAGCTATATTCGTATAATATTGCCTCTAATGGAGCATCTTTTTGCTCAAACAGGAAGGGTAGAACATCAGTTGGTCATAGCATTGACCTATTCACAGATGCCTTTTAAGCAGCTCCTTCTTGTTCTTCCTCAGCTGCTTCAAAAGAACATACAGAGATAGAATTTATGGTTTACAGTAAATAATTACCCTTACTTTCCATTTTTATCTTCTAGGAGCTGAGCAATCTTAAATGATTTTGCCTGGGTCATTAAAAACTATTAATTAGAAGAGGTGAGAGATTTCCTGGTAAACATTCTATTATTTAACAGTAAGACATGCAGAATTTAATTCATTTGTTTATTTATGGTTTTGAGAGTGGAAATGGAAAGTGTACATACAATTCACATTTTGCACATAATCTTGCAGGAAGGGTTTTGCTTCATACAAAAGCATTCAGAAACTCAGTCTCTAATTTCACTCCCTTCTAAGTGAAGGGAAGCAGAAAATGACTGCCTTCTTGAGCACAAAGGATTAGCAGGGTTCACTGTGTCCTCTTCTCACTTAAGGTCAGGGAAGTTCATTCTCACCATTAAATTGCCTCCCTTTCCTTTTTTTTTTTTTTGTTTTAATGCTTATATTGGTTTAGTATGGAGAGGGGATAGATGGATAACTGTGGTGCTCTTTGTCCTCAGCTTAAAGCAGTTACAATCTATATTTAATCCCTTAAAGGTTAGGTATTGAAGGTCATAGAACAAAAAACTTTTGATGTGCAAAGGATCATACAGTATAGAACATTAATTACCAGAACTGGAAAAGAAAGAATGACAAGAGGAGGAAGGTGCCCTTGAACTTTAAAGTTGAAAGGTTACCTTAAGGCAGAGGCTATCAGAAGTAGAAAGGACCTTAGAATGTAGATCATATATCCCTCTCTATTCTTTTCCCACTGTAGGCTATGGAGATTCTCCTGAAAGATTTCTCATTCCTCTGAGAGGATGCCTCTTCCACCAGCTTCTGTGATAGAATTAAGAAATTCCACTCCTAGGGCAAGGACTCCAAGAGGCAGGACAAGAGTTCTCAACTGGCAAGGTTATGGGTCTATGATGGTTGTGGTGGTGGTGGGGGGGTGTAAGGGCTAAAATTCTAGCTATACTATCTAAAATCTAATGAGTGATCACCAATAAATTATAAGCTTTAGCAAGAGTATTTAAGTGTTTAAGTATTTATTAAAGAGCATTAGGATCAGAGAGAAAGGTAAAAATCTAACTATTTCTGAGAGACCCCATCAACCAACCTGCCATGGCAAGGTCAGGAACCAAAAAGAGGAAGAAGCCCTCCACCAGCATCCACTTCCTACTTCATGTCCTCTTCCCAGAAATGGAAGGCTCCTCAAGTTGACTGGCTGATACCCACAAGCAAATATCAGTTCCTGACACCAAGGAATTGACCACATGGCTTGCCTTCAGATGCCTTCTCCTCATGCCAGAGCTTTCCTATAGTAGCTCTCCAGCAGGTGGCGTCATTCCAATTGTTACAGGGTGGAGGGGGGAGAAGAGAATAGGAGACTCTAGGGCAGGATAAATTAAAGAGTTTGCCACCATAGGTCATCCAGCAAACTTCTATTAAGGTTCAGGTTGCAGCAAAAAGAGTAATTTGGCTGAAAAGTCTTGTGTGAGGGAGGGAATTGTGAATAAGCCTGCATAGGAAGATTGGAGTTAGACTGAAAAACTGGTATTTTATGATCCATCCTTGGTTGTTAAGTAAAGAAGCTACCTTTTCCCACTCTCACTTTAGGAAGCTTATTTTGGCAACTGTGTGGATGATAGATTGAGAGAGGAGAGAATAAATGTCTGTACTTCAGTTAGGAGACTGTACTGGCTGTACAGGCAAGAGTTGGAGAAGGCCTGAACTAGAGTAAAGAAGGGAGATGGATGCAAGAGTTGTGGCGGAGATGGAATCAACCAAACCTGGAAATTTATTCCATATGACATATGAAGGAAAGTAAGGAAGGGGTCCTCAAAGACACTGAGGTTTTAAACTAGGGTGACTAGAATGAAGGCAGAGCTGTCAAAAAGGGTTTTTTTTGTTTTTTTTTTTAAGTAAGAAGTTTGGATAGGTTTGAGGTATATGGATATGTTGATTTCAATTTTGGACATGTTTAGTTTGATATGACTAGGGAAGGAAATGGCTAACCACTCTAGTATCTTTGCCAAGAAAACCCTACATGGGGACATAGTCAGACATGACAACAACAAAAGTTTGATATGCCTGTGGGACACTCAATTGGAGATTTACAAATATTGGTAGTGTGGTATGAAAGCTTAGTAGAAATATTAGGGTTGAATACCTGGGAGTCATTTCTTCCTTCCTTCTTTCATTCCTTCCTTCCTTCTTTTGTTCCTTCCTTCTTTCTTTCCTTTCTTTCTTTTTTGTTTACATAAGAAGTAAAAGGATCATTTACATAACAAAGTAGAATAGAAAAAGAGCATTATGCATGAAAGTACAAATCTATTATGTACAACTTGCTTTTCCTTTTAAGTATATAATAAAGTTATCATGTAACTTTGTTTTTCCCCCTCTCTCTTTTCCCTGCCCTAGAGATGGCTATAATTACACTTATATGTATATGTGCATATGCATATGGGTGTATGTGTGTGTGTGTGTGTGTGTGTGTGTGTATATATATATATATATATATATCATATATATATATATATGAAGAGAGAGGTATAAATGCATGCTTACATGCATGCATGTGTGTATGTATGTAACTATAGCAGTAATTTCAAAGATACAGGTGAACTTAGGAGAGCTGAAGAGTTCATCAATACAAAAGGCATAGAATAAAAGAAAACAAGAAGACATTCATGATGAGGTACCATGGTGGCCTACAAGGAGAAAAGACATCTGCCTCTGACTTTTGCACATCCTCATAGAAGGGGAGTGTCTGACAGAAAAGTCCAAAGCCTGGAGTGCTGGTTACTCCCTGTGTCAGTGTTCCATTGAAGGACTAGTAGCTATGTTTTTCATTTGGTGCCCATTTGTTGTCCTCTGACATTGACCCTGTCTGGAGCAAAGCCCAGATGGCCCCAGGAGAGTTAAAGTTCTGAGAAGCCCCAGCCAACTCTTTATTCTCTCAACCACATAGAATCCTAGAATTGCAGAATCTTAGAGCTTGAGGGACTCTGGAGGTCATCTAAGTCTAAAACCTTCATGGGCCAGCATTTTTTTTAAATAGCAACACTCCAGCCAAACACATAGAGAAAAAATAACACAAACAAATAAGTTTTTAGATTTTAGAGAGAAAAGTCAGAGAAAAAGAAAAAAAAAAGAAAAAAAAATTCTCTCGTAATTAAAAAAAATTCCACTGTTGAAAAAAAATCCAATTTAAGTATAATTAGCCAGTAAAAGATATTCTGTTTTTCTGAGTCTTCCCTCTCCACTCAATTCTAGAAAGAAGGAAGGGCCCAGGGACAGAGTTACTTTCTCTGCATGAAATATAAGGTAGTGCTAGATAGAAGCTTGTGATCCTCAAGGAGGGAAGGAGTAGTCCAAGTCCATCAGGGCCTTGTGCATCCATTAGGAAAGAGGGAGGCAGCATCAGCTTCACTGAGAGATTCTGTCTACAAAAGTCCCACTCTAGTGCCTCCTTCTGGGAATGAGGTGACCTTAGGTTTTCAAACGCTATGGTAACATAAGAGAAACTCTCCAGTAGGTCCTATAATTTGAGAAATCTGCAGATAATTGTCCTGTCAGCTGTCTGTTTTCTGAGGTCCACTCTAGCTAAGTTCAAAGAGGTTCATATAAAACAAGCTGAATAAAAGGTGATGAATTCTTTGGTCATGCCAACATGAGGAAAAAGAAAACAAAAACAAATGATTTTTAGTTTATTTGGCCTAGATCTGCTTCTGCAATGATGACTCAGAACTAAGGAAAGAGAGACAGTGGTGCTAAGAATCACAGAGTTTTTAGTCTCTAAACATTACAAAAGGCATTTTTCTAAATATGAGATTGTGCTCTAATGATAATTTATTGACATACTATGAGATGGAATAATATCCATCAATATTAATATTCTTATTATAAAGAAAAACCAAGGATAAATTGAAGGATGAATGAAAGGGGAAAAAAGCAATTGTTATGCTTTTACTGTATGCTAGACACTGCTCTAAGAACTAGGAATATAAATACAAAAAGTAGAATAACCCCTGACCTCAAGGATCTTATATTCTAATGGAGGAAAACAACACATAAAGGGGCATAGTGATCAAGGAGGGGTATTTTGTTCAAGGAATTTATACATATGTCAAATGGACTCATAGGCAATTGGTTAACATTATCCATTATAGGAATGGATAAATTGATTTCCTAAATATTCCTAGAGCATGACATGGAAAACAGGGTTTATGTTCATTGGAGTGGTGTGAAGATATCTGGAGAATAGCAATATAGCAGATACAGGTAGGGTTAGGTATGATGAATGCTAACCAATCAGAAACCCAAAGGATAGCTCACAGATTCTCAGGGTTGGCTTTATATTGAATTCAGAGAAAAGAAGAAACATCACTCCATGTCCCTTGGGCATCTCTCTTTGGAGAGTACTCACCAATGGTGGTACATAAAGTGGAGTGCTCATATGGGGAGCATAAAGATAATGGCAGCTTATGTGCCCTCAGATGCAGAGAATTAAAATGTAGAGAATTTCTGTGAAGATTATCCCAATGAAATTAGCATATCATGCAGTATTTGGTGACTTCAGTGAAAAAGTGGGGTTAGAGGAGGATAGTCAAAATAAATTTTAAAAAGTTGGAAAATGTGACTCATGATTAAGAAATGAAAAGGGCCAAAAGTTCATAGGCCATACAGAAGCCTAATGTCATCATTAGTAATTTCTTTGACAGTCAGGGTAAACTTACATGCCAAGGATCAATTGGAAGAAGTGAAAGAAGAAAGAAGGAAGGAAAGAAGCAAGGAAGGAAGGGAAAGACAGACAGAGGCAGGGAGGGAGAGAAGAGGGAGGAAATTGTGAGAGAGGAAGGAAAGGAGAGAGCAAGGAAGAAAAAATTCTTAGAAAAAATATGGCTGGAAGCAATTTGGAAGGCACTTCTAAAACATCTGTGTATGTATTTTGGACTTCTGAGCAAAGATCAAAATCAACATGAATTTCAAAGAAATAAAAATGATAAAATATATATGTAATAGAATTATAACAGTCCCATTGCAATAGGTTTAATAAGCTATTCATGAAAAAGAATGACAACTGGATAAAAAAAAAGTTCAGTCTTCAAACAAAGAGCATTTATAAAGCACTCCCTGTGTACCAGCCACAGAGCTAGGCACTGGTCCAACAGAAAAATGATGAGTTCCCTGCCCTCAAGAAGCTTACATTCTTATTAATTGTAAGGAAAATGAATAGGGTTTGGCCTGGTGGAGGAAAGGAGAGAAGACTTTTCAGATGGTGGGTCAGGAACAAAGATCTGAAAATGGAAATTAGGATTTAATATTTAGAGGAGGGATTCTAAGGCTTGTGTGTGTGTGTGTGTGTGTGTGTGTGTGTGTGTGTGTGTGTATTAGATCCATTTAATAAACTGGTCCATAAACCCTTACTATGAATGTTTTTAAATATATAAAATTAAATACATAGGGTCAACAAGGAAACCAATTATATTAAACAAATACTTATTTTAGGGACTGCAAACTTCATTTATAGGATAATAGGATTTATACATTTTAGACATCAATGCCAAAGACCTTAGAGGTTATCAACTCATCCATATATATATGGAGAGAAAGAGAGAGACAGAGAGAGACAGAGACAGAGACGGGCGGGGGGGGGGGGGGGGAGGGCGCCACGCGCGCACGGGGATTCTCAAAAGCGAAATGACTTACTAACTTAAAGCTTATAAGTAACTGAGGAGGGATCATGTCCACAGCTGTAAGGAGCTTTATTTACTGTCCAATCTAGATGTCTTATTTTTTAGATGATGTAATTAAGGGTTGATGATGATGATAGCATTTGTAACTTTTATATGTATAGAATTAAATTGCTTTAAGGTTTACAAAGTACTTTATATGTCTTATCTCATTTGATTCTTACAACAACCCTGTGAGGTAGTGGCTATTATTCTTCCCATTTTACAGATGAAGGAACTGGGACAAACAGGACGTAAGTGTCTTTTCCAAGGTCACTCAGCTAGTAAATATCTAAGGCAAAATTAAAACTTAGGTCTTCCTGACTCCAGATCTAGTACACTATCCATTGTGTTACCTAACCACCTAACTTAATAAAGTTTCACGACTTGCCCAAGGTAGCATTTTTATAAAATGTCAAAGGGGATTTGAACTCAGACCTTCAGACTCTAAAACCAATACCTTTTCTAGCACATAAAATCTTTCAAGTTTACATCTGTCCCTTCATTAGCTAAGCAACAAAACACAACAAAAAACCTCCGAAAACATTTACTAATCACCTCCCTACATACTCAGCACTTTAAGAAAGTCTAGTGATATAAAGATGACAGGAAAATGATCCCTGCCATGAAGAACCTAACAAAATATTAGAGGAGACAACTCATGTGTATATCAGTATACACAAAATCATAAGGGCATTAGGGAGCCAATGAATGTACTAACCACTGGGGTAATTCAAGGATAAGTAGCTAGACTGAACATTGTATGCAATATTGCTGGACATGAGTTAATGTTATGGTCAAGGGGTTTCTATATTTCACTCCTCCTCCTCAGGGCCCAGATACTCCCAACTCCAACCAGGTCCTTTAACAACATGAACTTGTTCAGTTTCTTCAGCCAGCACCAATTCTCTGTCTGACACATGATGACAGGTTCAACTCTGAGGAATTTGCTTAGAAATTGGGAAAAGGATCAGGCAGCCTCATGGGGGAAAAAGTATCATTTTAGGCATGGAAATGCTTTAAGCAGGAGTTAACAGCATCAAATTAGAAGAAGAAAATTTAAGCTGGGGAACAGGAAAGACTTTCTAATGGTGACATTTTATTAGACTTTGGAATGATCTTCCCCCCAGTGGTTACTATCATTCACCTTATTTAAAAAAAATCATCTGGAGAAAACTCTAGAACATACAGGGGAGGTGCTGTCAGAGGAGAGAGACGAGGTGCCTGCCTGGAATGTAACAGCTTTTTCACATTTAAAAACCAGGCATATGTAAAGCAATTATAAAGACTCCATCCATTAGAAAAATGTCCTTTCTAATAACACTATATGAATAGGTCACTAGGGTCCCAGTTACCCACTGATGGATGTGATTTTGGAGCACAGGTTGGGGAGCAGGGAAATTGGAGAAGTTTTAGAGTCAGTTCTCATTGACCTTTCTCAGCCAGGTGATAACTCTTCTCCATCTCCCTCTCCCACCCCCGTTACTGCATTCTGTAGAGACTCAACATTACAGTTTTGCTCCCCCCGCCTTGTACCCCCAGCATGAGAGCAGAACTGGTAATGGTTTCATCATCTTCTGCTATGTCGCTTTGCAAAACGATGCTACCATATGTGCTCCTGTATTGAAATAGCAGATGCTGTGAACTTACAAAGTGGAAAAAAGGCAGGAGTACTGTACCATTTGCAAATAGGTTTTCTGGGGGAAAGCGGATTTTCTTGCAAGGTTTTGGATTTCTCTCAACCATTCCCTTCCTAATTACAGGCAAGCTTGATAGGCTGGAGTACTTACTGGTTCTATCTCAAACAAGCTTAATAGTTTGGCTCCATAGCTTTTAAATATGTTTATGTGAAATGGCTTTTCACGCCATTAGGGAGCCTGGATGGTCTCTCCAACATAAGGAAGAGGCTGGGGAAACAGGCAAGAAAGCTGCGATGATAGACACAGGTCTCAGCTTACATCCCAGGTGAAAGTAAGCAAGTACAGGCCAAAATAGGCAGACCCTTTGGAAAATAACTGAATTTCTCTGTGAAAATCCATTAAATCCTTCCAGGCTCTCAGTTGTATGTAAGAATAAAAAGTCAGAATAAGCAGGAGAAATTGTTTTTAGCTGTTTCCTTAATATACTTTATGTTATTGATCTCCAGGGGAAAACACTATATTTCTTTCAACAAACTAAGCAAATCTATTACAAGGTTAGTGACAGTTTACCCTGACTGTCAGAAGACCTGAGTTCAAATCCCAACTCTGCTGTTTATTACCTCAGTGACCCTGAACAAGTGATTTTTTTTCTTTGGCCTGACATTGTTAGAATATGTTCCAGAAAAAAAGGAATTTATTTTTATTCAAGTAACTGATAATAGGAAACCAGAGTGGAGGGGCCTCATGACAGTCTGCAACCACTCCTTCTCCCACTGCAGCTGGACCTCTTTCCCCTAACCCTTCCAATTTGAAGATTATCCAACTAGGGACTCTGATAGATGTGAAAGTGGGCAGCTCCCCTAGGGAGTACCTCCCAAATAATGTCACTTTTTAGTAAATATACATACATATATACATACTTACATGAATATATTTGTGTGTATGTATGTGTGTGTATATATATATATATATACATATCCACAAATATTAAAGTGTCAAATTAATTATAGTTATTTTTCTGATGGTTCATGAGTGACTTATTTTGTATTTGTGTGTATAATTGTATTCAATATATACATATAATCTCCTTTATAATCTAAGAACTTTTTTACCCTAGTTCAACTTTTACCTGATTGTCAATCCCCTGTACAATATTATTGAAAGGAAGTCATCTAGAACTAACTTAAAGAATTCCAATGTGATCCTTGGGGTATGATCATGTCCTGGGGAAACTCCATTTCAACTTTGGAGAGCTTACTTTATATTTAAATTATTGTATTTTCTTTTAAAATGCAATTTATTTAAAAACATATCCCCACCTCATCTTTACAATGAGAATTCTTTGATAAAAAAAATTTAAAAAGAAAAATAGAAAAAAAAATCAGCACAACCAAATGACATGTCAGTCAGTCAACTAACATTTATTAAATGCTTACTATGTGCCAGGCTTAGCATAATTGGTAAGCCCTAGGGGTACAAAGAAAGGCAAAAACCAAGCAAACAAATATACAACAGTCCTTGCTGTCATGCTTTCAAGGAGCACACAGTCTAATAGAGAGATAACTTCATAAGTTTAAACATGATGTATACAGGGTAAATTGGGCATAGTATCAGAAGGAAGGGACTATAAGATCAAGGAGGACTAAGAAAGACTTTTGGCAAAAAGTGAAACTTTAAGTGAGACCTTAAGGAAGCTAGGGAAGCTAACAGGTGGAAATAGAATTTTACAGGTATGGTGACATCGAAAATTCTTTGATTCAGGAGATGAAATGTTGTGTGTCCTCTACATCTGTAGCCACCCAAATCTCCAAAGAAACTGGGGGGGTACTTTTTCTTGGGGGGGGTACTTATTCTTGGTTTTTTTCAAGGTCAAATTTCTATATTCATTGTTGTTTTTCCATTGTTATATTAAATTATTGTATAATTAATTAGTTAATTTCATTAATGTGTTTAGCCAATCTCCAACCCTCCTCCAATTGATAGGAGAGTTCTAATAATTAGAAAGGTTTTTCCTTACATCAAGCTAAAATCTTCCTCTTTAATTTCGATCTATTTTGGGGGGGGGCAAGACAATGAGGGTTAAGTGACTTGCCCAAGGTCACAAAGCCAGTAAGTGTCAAGTGTCTGAGGCCGGATTTGAAATCAGGTCCTCCTGAATCTAGGGCTTGTGCTTTATCCACTCTGCCACCTAGCTGCCCTCTAACTTCAATCTATTAATCCCAAATCTTACCTCAAAAACCAAGAAAAGTCAATCAAATCACTGTTCAGATTGGATACAATTCAAAATACATTTATTAAGTATCTACTGGCCCTGGGGATTCAGAAACAAAATGAGAAAAAAAAAGTCACCCAGGAAGTCTTTGAATCTACTGAGGGGAGACAAAATATAAATATATAAACAAAGCCATGAATAAATAAATGACAAGTAATTTGAGGAGATAGAATGAATTCAGAAATATCAAGAAATGTTTTGCATTTAAACTGACTCCTGAGTTGAGCCTTGAAGGAAGCCAAGAATTCTAAGTGTAGAGATGAAAAGGGAGAACACTTCATGAATAGGGACCAACTTGTTCAAATATATGGAGATGGGAGATGGACTACTGAGTTTGAGGATAAAGTTATTGGATTAGTTTGGCTAGAACATAGAATGCATGAAGAGGAATAATATGAAGTAATTCTGGAAAAGGATGCCAGGCTGAGTCTATGGAAGTCTTTCAGATGCTTAAAGGTAGCCATCAAGTCTCACTTAAGTCTTCTTCAAGTCAAGAATCACCAATTTACAGACATTTCACATTGTTCTCCTTCATGTACCCTATCTTCCCTTTATCAATATTTAGGTAATGCCTACTATGTGAAAGGTACTACAGAGGATACAGAGGTTAATGAAATCAGGTTCTTTATTGTCAGGGAGCTTACACCTTAGTTGCGTAGACAAACCATTGTGTCATAAAAACAAAAAATGATATCAGACTGCCTGGATAATGATACAATGGAAATAACACCAGACCAGAAGTCCAGTTGCTTGTCTTGACTTGGTTATTAAATTGCTGTGTGAATTTGCACAAGTCACCTGCTCTTTATGGGCATCTACTGAATGAGGAAATTGGGCGGGACACAATATTTCTAAAGTCTAACATTTGGTGAAGTTTAAAAGTTCTATTTGTTATAATGGCAATGTATCAATAAAATTAATTTAACTTTCACATGAAAGAGAGAGTAGACTTCTTTTTCTTTTCACAGGGTGGAACTATGGAAGCAAATTGGTATATTAGAAAGAGTGCTGGGTTTGGAATAAGAACATGAAGGTTTGAATCTCAGCTCTAACATTCATTAGGGGCAGCTAGGTGTCACAATGGATAGAGTGATGGACTTGGAGCTAAGAAGACCTGAGTTCAACTCTGGTATCAGACACTTACGAGTTATATGATTAGCAAATACCTTAACTCTGTTTGCCCCAGTTTCTCATCTGTAAAATGAGCTGGAGTTTATTGAGTAGGGTTACTGTACCTGTGCTTTAGAAAAATCACTTTAGTGGCTGAATAGAAGTTGAATTACATTGGAGAGAGACTAAAGATAGGTCACCAGAAGTAAAGCATAAAGTGATGTCAGAGGAGAAAAGGGGAATATTTAAGAGATGTTGCAAAGGTAAAATCAACAGGCCTTGGCAAGAGCTTGGATACAGCATTGTCTGTGAATAGATAATAGGGAATACAGGACTACTCCTATGTTGTGAACCTTAGGGACTGGAAGAATGAAGTTGCCTTCTTTTGTTTTTCAGGGCAATGAGGGTTAAGTGACTTGCCCAGGGCCACACAGCTAGTAAGTGTCAAATGCCTGAGGCCAGATTTGAACTCATGTCCTCCTGACTTGAGGGCCGGTGCTCTATCCACTGCACCACCCAGCTTCCCCCTAAAGTTGCCTTCTACAGTACTACGTAAGGTAGGAGGGAGAGAGGGTTTAGGGGGAAAGACAATGAGTTCTGTTTTGTACATACTGAGTTTCAGATATCTGGTTGACATCTATTTTGAAATGTCTGAAAGGAATTTTGAGATGCAAGATTAAAGGCCAGCATAGTGATTAGATTTGAGAATCATCAGCATAGAGATGGTAATTAAATTCAAGGGAGCCAATGTAACCATCAAATGAAATACTATAGAAGGAAAAGGGAATAGGGCTCAGAGTAGAACCCTGAGGTACACCCATGGTTACAGAGTGTCATCTGGAGGAAGATCCAGCAAAATACAGAGGAGAAGTCATATAGGAAGAAAGCTAAGAGAGGGCAGTGCCTCAAAACCTTTGAGAAAGAGTATATCAAGGAAGAGGGAATGATTAATATCATCAAAGGCTACATACAGAGAGTTCAAGGAGAATGAGGACTGGGAAAGTATCATTGCATTTGGCAAGTAAGAGATTATTAGCAACTTTGGGGAGAACAGTTTCTGTGGAATGATCAACTCAGAAACCAGATTGTAAGGGGTAAAGAAGAGAGTGAGAGGAGAGAAAGTGGAGGCACCTATTGTAGAAAGCCTTTTCTAGGAGTTTAGCTATGAAAGGCAGAAGAATTATAGGGTGATAGTAGACATAGAATGATTGAATGAGGTGTTTTTTTCTGGATAGTTGAGACATGGACATGTTTCTGGGCAATAGGGTATGAACCAATAGAGAGGAAAAGATTGAAAATAAATAAAAGAGTGAAAATGACACAGGGGCAATCTGGGATGGAATGGGATTGCTTGTACAGGTAGAGGGGTTGACCTTAGTAAGGAGCAAAGATACTTCATCCTGTGAGATAGGAGTGAAAGAGAAGAAAATGATAGAAGACACCTTAATGATTGGAGGTGAGGAGGGGAGAAGAGGGATCTCTGGGAAAATACTCTCAATTTTTTTCTGTAAAATATGAGGCAAGGTTCTTAGCTGAGAAAGTGGGAAGAGGTGGAGTCATGGGAAGTTTGAAAAAATTTGAAAGAGCCAAATTAGAGAGTGGGATAGTGAGTTGATAAGAGATCCATATCTTAAAATAACTAGCAGAAGTGAGAGCCCAGTTGAGGTTTTATAACTTTGTAGGACACCCTGTCAGAATTGCTTATGTAATTTTCTTTAACTTAGTTCAACTGTACCTATGTAGTAGTGAAGGAAAGAGATGGTAGGAGTGATCAAAGGATGATGCTCAGTTACATGTAATAAGCAATATGATAAAAGACTAGGGATTCGAGAGAGGTTGTGTAGATTTAATTGGTTCACCAAGGTCTTAAGATGCAGAGATGAGAGTGTAGCTAGTGTAAGGCAGGTGGCCTGGGAGAGAATGGAGGGGTGGAAAGGATTGGAGATCATGGGGAGATACTGAATAATATTGTTTAAGGAAAGAGAAATGCATAGGTAAAAAGCCAACAGATTATGTTTGGGTAAGGGAATTTCAGAATTTTTGAACATTAAGGTAGCACATTTGTGGGTGATAGCAAGATCAAGGGTATGATTATCCTTGTGTATGGCTAAAGTTGGATGAAGTAGCTCATGGCATGTGAATAATTCAAGAACTGAGTGGCTGGAGTATTTGAGGGAAAAAAGCATATACATATGTTGAAGTCCCCTAGAGTGAGGGCAGTAGTGGGAGGGGAGAGAAAAATTCTAAGTCAAGCATCAAACTCATTGAAGACAGAAAGTGAGTGATCTGGAGGTCTGTACATAGCAGTTACCAGGAGTTTTATTCTGTGGTTGGATATGACTAACATGAAGCTCAAAGGAAAAGTGGCTACTTAGTGATAGAGGAAGGGAAAGAATTGGAAGTAGCAGTGGGGAAACAAAGAGTATTTCAACTCCTTTGCCTTGACTAGTGAGTCAAAGAGAATGGGAAAACATGCAGCTAGTAGTGGAAAGGGTGGCAGGGTAGGCTGTGTCATTGGGAGAGGCCAGGTTTCAACAAGAAATGGAAGTAGTGGAAAGGAAAATATTTAAGTTGAAAGGAAGTTTGTTGTCAATGTAACAGTGAGTCCAAATGGCACAGTGGAAGAACTGTGTACTATTAGGATGAAATTTTGCAATGTAAAGGCTAAAGGGGAAGAAAATTAGGAATCAGTTGGTAAGGGGTGTAGAATGGGGTTTATATGATGATGTATATTTATTCAGCATCACTGAGATGTGATAGGTAGGACCATGTGTATGAATGTTCATAACCGAGTGGAAGATAGCATTCCTAAACTCTCAAAGGACAGGCACAGCAGTAGATAGGAGTCCTGGAGTTCAAGGTAGAGGTTGCTTTTCTTTGCACTGGAAGTTCTCAGCATTGCAGTTGGGAATTTGGGGCTGACAACAATAGATAGAAGATGTATTATGTACATACAGGTGGAAGTGGTTGTTTTTGAGCAGATAGAAAATGTCAGGCCCAGCTCCTAGCAGTCTTTCCTTAGGGACACATTATATCCAGCATTTGGAGGGCTCAGATTGACAGGTTATGACATATCTGATCTAAGGTGCACTGTCCATGAAATTCACATGTCCATGTCATTTTTCTTGCTAGGCATAGCTTTAGCTATTCATCTACAGAATCTTCAAGGTAGTGGTCTCTTCAACCTCCAAGAAATTATTGAAATAACCTCTTGGTGGGTCACCTAGACTGAGGAACTCTTGATTTTTTAACTTGTAAGTTTGCCAACAAGGCTAGAAACATACTTCCCTCAAAATTGTCATGTGACCATATCTGCTCAGAGAAAGAAACGCAATTCTGAAAAAGAGGTCAGACTTGAGGTCCAGTCTAAAGCTCACCTGGACAAGTGCATGTTCTTGCTACAGGCAAGGAGGGAGGGAGGAGGAAGAGAAAACGTCCTATCCCCCTTGCTGGAATTCTAAGAGGTATTGATGCAACTAGATGATCCCCCCAAAATTTCAGCTCACCAGGAGAGAAGTGGATTTTTCCAAGCACTTAATGTATCTATTTTGCAGGACAATATAGTCTACAATGTTTATATTCTACAAACAATGGGGAGCTGCTCATCTCATATGTTCTTTAGCCCTGGGCCATAGGATTGGTCCAGTTCCATGGAAATAGAAATGCACAGGCATGCCATAGAAAGAGGTGCCGTTGTCCAGAAGATCAGAAATTTCCTGTGATTTCCCGAGTATAAAAAAGTAAAAAAAAATACAGAGTGATTATGAGAGGTTGGCAATTAAGGGGAGACTAATAACTGAGAGAATGAGAAAAGGACTTCTGAAGCAGGTGACACTTAAAGTGATATTCAGAGTAGGCCAGGTTTGTTCTAAAAAGTGGATATGAGACAAAAGAATATTCTACTCATTGGCTGGTCCCATAGAGATCAGCAAGTAGACCAGTTTGGATGAGAGAGAATAAACTGTAATCATCCTGGGAAAAGATACCAGAGTCAGATTGTGAAGGGCTCTGAATGTTCGATTCAGGAGTTTATATTTTATCTATTTCCTTGCATAACAGAGTTTCCTAATAATGAGCAGAGTGACCCTGCATATAAAAGCACATGGTTTGTTTTGGGGTTGGGGAGTACAAAAGGGAGAAAAGGGGACCTATGATTATTGAACCTAGATTGTAATTAGGAGCAATATTCTGAGAACTTATTGCTGAAGCATCACTAGCTATGTGACACCTTGGACAACTTTCTAGGGTGCAAAGTGGATAAATCGTTGGTCCTGAAATCAGGAAGACCTGAGTTCAAATCTGGCCTTAGATACTTAATGGCTATGTGACCTTGGACAAATCACTTAATCTTTGCTTCCATTTCCTCAGTTGTAAATTAGAGATAATAAAAGCACTTACCTCCCAGAGTTGTTGTGAGGATCAAAATGAAATAATATTCATAAAGCCCTTTACATGGTACCTGGCATATAGTTGGTGCTATATGGTACTATACTATTATTATTAATATATATTGGTGCTATACTATTATTATGTAGTGGTACATAGTTGGTGCTATATCTTACTGTTATTATTATTATTAGTAGTAGTAGTAGTAGTATTATCTTCTACTGTAGAATAAAAGGGTTATGCTACATAATCTCTAAGATTTTTTCAAACTCTCATATTTTATGAAATATGTTCCGAAGTCCCTTCCAGTACCAACATTCAACATATATGTTCTAAGGTTTTTTTCAGGTCTGAAAGGATAAGGTTATATTTCTAGATATGATTTCCTGAAAGATAACTTAATCAGCTTTCACTCCCTATAGACAAGCAAAGAGGGGGATATCATAGTCTGGGTCTTCAGGCAAAAAGGATGGTCTGATTCTGTTGGAGCCTTGAAAAGGCACATTAAAATTTTCTGAAGAAGGAAAACATGATATAGTTAGAATTTTTCCCTTTTTTAAAAGATGTATATGTTCTTAAACCCTCCTTATGTATATACTTTTATTTCTCACTCAAGAATGTTGCCTTGGTCAGTGGCGACATCCAGAGAGTGTATGGAAGCAGCAGGGTCCCAAGTTAAACAAGTGAAAGCTTGATAAATACTTCCAGTAGCCACCGCTGCTGCAGTTGGAACAGTTCGACCATTCGGCATACTGCCTTCCACGTGTTTGAAGCTTCTTAAGATCTCTTTGCTACATTAACTTTATAAAATCTCCCATCAAAGAGACTCCTCTGGAGTCACTGCAGGGCTGGCTCTGTCATGGTGGGGCTGTTTTAAATGCTTTCAAACACTGGGTATAATCCATCCCCTGGAAAATGATAAAATACTGCCTGGAGGATTCATATCCTGCAGGCCCCTAATCTGTCCTTTTTCTGATTCTTTTATCACTAGTGCCTTTATAACTTTTTTATATATGTGTATATATATATATACATATATACACACACATACATATATGTATATATGTGTACACATACTTACACACATTATATATGTATATATACATATATATATGTTACATATATATTATATGTAATCCTAGAGGGCTGAGACTATGCTATTTTAGATTTTGTTTCTTTTAAAAATACAATCATCATCATCAATGACTATAATAGCTAACATTTGCGTAATACTTTACACCATTTGTAAAGTGCTTCATATGACATCTCATTTGATTCTCATAACAACCCTGTGAAATAGGTACTATTCTTATCCCATTTTATAGTTGAGGAGACTAAGACTGAGAGCGTTCAAATGACTTGACGGGTCATACAGCTAGAAGGAAAGGAACTAAGACAGGATGTGAATTCAGGTGTTTGAGATTCCAAGTCCAGCACTCTATCTACTACACCATATACCAAAATAACATTATCATAGAGAATTTTAAAATGTACCAAGTGCCATTTTCACAAGTCTATAGAATGGATTGTGTTTGTGTTCTTTTAACAACAACACCACCATCATCAAGATTTAGTCGAAACAAACCTTTCCAGACCTGTTTCATATCACTTTGCATGCTGTATGATCTGTCTAAGGTAGACTGGTAGGTACTTTCTTAAGTTGGCATTCCATCTCCAATTACCAAGCCTTCCCACAGGCCATCCCTCAGAATCGGAATGTATTAGTTTCTTATGTTTTCCTTTCAGAATCTTTTTTTTCTTTCTCTTTTATCACTTTTGCTCTCTGTCTCTTTCCTTATGTCTCAGTCTCTGTCTCTCTCAGTCCCTTTGTATTTCAGTCTCCCTCTGTCTCTGTCATTGTCTCTTCATCTCTCTGTGTCTCTCCCATCTCTGTCTTTCTCTGTCTCTGTCTCTCTTTGACTTGTTTGAATGTCCTTCTCTTTTGCCCTCCTACTCTCCCCAACACCTAGCACTATATATCCCTTCAATAGATTGCAAGGTCCTCAATGTTAAGGAATATTTCTTTTTGATATCATTATCTCCAGGACCCAATGGAGTTCCTGGGGCCTAGCAGCAGATACTTCATACACATGAGTAGATTTGAAGTGAAATACCATTTTGTTGGTGAGAGCAGGCTCAGAGAGAAGTGCCTTGTCTAGGGACAGACTAAAAAGGGTCAGACCTGGGATTCACAACCAGACTTCCTTATTTTAGGTTCTTCATTTGAAGTTTCTGTATTCCAAACACTTAGTGCAGTTTATTGTATATAGGAGGTCCTCGCAAATGTTGAGTGGAGTTGGAATCATGGGGAAAAGAATGAAAAAATGGGTTTAAGCAGCATACTATGTTTGACATTCCACTCCTATCTTTTACCAAATATATTTCCTTTTCATAAAGCAGCATGTTGGTTGATCAAAAAGAATAATATATTTGATATCTTAGACACTTGGTGATTTCTTTTTCTTCCTCTCCCTCCTCCACGTTGTAATTTCTTCCTTCCCTGCTGCCTAGATAGTAAAAATTGAGTTTTTGAGAGATTAAGTGACAGAATCACTAGTAAGGCAGGATTGGAACCTTTCTTTCACCTGTGAAGTCCATCATTCTGTCCATGGTGCCAGGTTGCTTGGAATACACTCATTTCATACCAGGCACCAGGCATGTAGCCTCCCGAAAACACTATCTCCAGCTTCCAAGTCAGCTCAGAAGGGGCCAGATGGAAGTTTATGTAAGTTGAAGCAGTCACTCCCCAAAGTTAAATGACAGAGTTGCTACTGCTTCACTTTCTAGTGAGAAAGCAGAAGTTATTCATAATGTGTGTGGTGTGGTAGGAAGAAGACTCGATCTCATGTCAGTGAATCTCAGTTTGAATCATGGCTCTACCAGTTTATACTCGTGGGATTTGGGCAAGTCAATTCACTTTTCTTGCCCTAAGTTTCTCTATCAGGAAAATGTGAGGGTGAGACTCAATAACTTCTAAGGTATCTTTTAGCTCAAAATCTATGCTTCTATCACTACATTTCTATCATCTCTATTATTGTTGACCATTAAATAAGGGAATAACATACCCAAGAAAAGAATCATACTGAAAACAGCAACTTCTATCATTATAGGGGCCCGAAAGTCCATGCTCTGCATTCCAATTTAGCTAGCCAACAGCTGTGTTAGAAAATTGGTCATTCATGAAGGCAGAATGACTAATACCCTCTCCTATTTGAAATAGGAAGGTGGATGTCAAAATTCTTTTGTTCGGCTCAACTATATGCTGTTCTCCTCAGAGAAATCAAAAAAGTTTCTATGAATGCTATTACTATGATGTATGTAACAATTAGTGACAGCCAGTTATCACAAATTTGGGGAAGCAATTCAACAGGACCAGGCATGGTTTATGCTGTAACCAAGTAGTAATCACAAGGGCCTCAGAAACTGTTTCTATACAGAGGTGCTGTGATATGAAAATGGCCTAAGGATACATTAGAAATGATATGAAATCTTAGATTCATTTAACAAGTGTGTAAAATTAGGTGCTTTATCTGTAAAAAAATAGGGAAAATACGAGCACCTACCTCCCAGAGTTGTTGTTGGGATGAAATGGTGTTATAATTCTCAAGCACTTAGCACAGGGTCTGGCACATAGTAAGCTCTATATAAGTTTGAGATACATTTATTATTAGGAAAAATCATAAGAAGAAACATTTGATTGGACCTTAAATATTGCAAAATACTTTTACATGCATCATCTTGGAAATCCTTGTGAGATAGGTATTATAAGATGTGGAAATTAAGGTTAGGTCAATAATGACTTGCCTAGGGTTTGAGGTGGTATTTGAACCCTGCAAGATTATTGCCTCTTTACCTTCTAGGAAACATTGTGCTAGGCAATGGGGATATAAAGGAATACGTCTCTCGGGAACCTTAGAATTCTATAGAAGAAAGTTACACTCACAGGTGTATATGATGCAAAAGAGAGTGAAAGCTTTGCTAAGTGAAAGAAGAAATGTCAAGAAAGATCACTTTTATCTGATGGAAAGGAGAAAGGTTGTCGGGATGGTTTTATGGAAAGGTTGGCACCTGATTTGGGCCTTTCAGACATATGGAATCCTGCCTTCTTTAAAAGGAATTAAAGCTGATTCCACTGTTTAGGGTGACTGAAAGATCAGCCCATTACATCATGATTATCTCAAGTCCTTGTTTCCCAAGATGTATGTCAAAAGAGTATAACAAAAACCTATGCGTTGTATGTATGAATATGGGTATGTGTATATAAACACATAGACATAAGAATTAAGTAATGAAGTAAATAATCTGATCTTCAGTCTTTTTTATCATGATGAAGTGAGTACAGCTAGCATTATTTATTAATCAACAACTATTATTGAATGTTTTTTCTGTACTCTACACTGAATATACAAAGACAAAAATGAAAAAGTCCCTGCCCTCAAGGAGGAGGGAGGAAGGAGGGAGAAAAGGAAGCATTATAGGTATATATAAATCCATTTAAGTGGTTACAGAGAAACCTTGGAAAAGATGGCGCTAGTTGCTGAATCAGGAATGAACTTCTGCAGAAGAAAACATTTAAACTGAATCTTGAATGAAAACAAGGCTTCAAAGAAGCAGGAATAAAAAGGGAAGAAAATTCCAGACATAGACTATTTCATGTGCCACAGAGGGCTCAGAGATGAGAGATTATGTATAAGGGATAGCCAGTTGGTCCATATAATTGGAACATACAGTACATGGAGGGCAATAAAACATAGGAAGACTAGACACGAGTTAAGGGGCCATGTTGGGAAGATCTTTGAATGTCAAACAGAAGAATTTATATTTGAACCTAGAGGTAATAGGGATCCATAATGTGAGTGTGTGAGAGTGTGTGTGTGTATGTGTGTGTAGGAATTGGGAGTCAGTGGTAGTGATGTTATGGTTAGAGCTACACTTTAGGAAAATCACTTTGGCAGTTATGTGGAAGTGGATTAGAAAGTGGGGAGACTTGAAGCAGGGAGACAGATTAGTAGTCTATTACAATAATCAAGGGAAGAGGTGAATATAGCCTTAACTAGGGTAGCATTTGTATGGATGGGGAAAAGGGGATGATGTAGCCAAGAGTCCCCAAGGATATAAATCTGGGAAACCAGGATTGTGAAGCCTTTGATAGTGACAGAATGTTTGTGAGAGTTGGGTTTTGGGGGAAAAGATTATGAGTTCCATTTTGACATGTTGAGTTTGAGAGGCCCAAAGTTCATCTAGTTCAAAACATCTAGGAGGTAGTTGGTATAGGACCAGAGCTAAGGTGAAAGGAGAATTGGATATCTAGATCTGGGAATCCATCTTCATAGAGACAATAACTGAACCCATGGGATCTGATGAGATCAAGTGAGAGGGTATAGAGAGAAAAGAGAAAGGGACCCAGAATAAGGCCTTGACATATACCAACAATCAGTATGATATGAATGAAGATCCAGAAAAGTAAAATGAGAATGAAATGTTAAGGAGGTAGGAGGAGGACCCATTCCACTGTATCAGTTGCCTTTGGGACTGACTTTGTGCCTTTAGGCAAATTATTTGCCTTATCTACACCTCAGTTTCCTTACCTGTAAAATGAAGGTCTGGGATTTCCAGAGTTCCCCTCAGCTCTAAATCCCATGATTCCTATGGTGCTTTCTAAAAATTCTTCCCATGGTCCCGCCCAGTCACAAGGCATTTGTGGGGGTGTGTGAGAGGATGTTAGTGGCGGGGGGAGGGGAAATTAGGGGAATCTTGTAAACAGTGCTGTGGATTACAGACAGTTCTGAATGGCTGGCTTGAACTGTCAGCACATTAAAGAGAGGAATGGACCAAAGCTGCTCTGAACAGATGTTGACACTGGAAGCAGGGATGCTGGGCTCCTTGGCCTGTGGCTATGGAAGCCCAGCTGGGTGAGGGAGACAGGCTGCATTCATGGCAGCCCCCTGGGCTTCTCGCCCCATGCAGGTAGGCAGCTATTGAGAAACAGGAAGATGAAAGCCTGCTCTCCAGCTGTCACCTGCTGAGTGGGCCGCAGCCTGTCCAGAAATGTCATGTTTGGCAGCTGGTGAAGACTCCCTCCCATCGGTGCTGGCACACGGCTCTCCCAGCACTCTGGAAAAAAAAAATGCTTACACTGGGGTTTCCTAAAGAAACTGCACTAAAGGAAACTTTGGGCTTCTGGCTAGTGGCACATCAATATAAGGCTAAACTGGCAAATTTCTGATACCCAGTCTCCTGCTGATGGTTCAATGCATTAGAAATGAAATGGAGCTACTAAGAAGTAAAGCTACATATATGTGCGTGTACATATGTGTACAATGCACATATACCTACATGAATATATGTATATACATACACACATATATGTGCACACACATGTGTATAGGATGGAAGAAGTTGTTGTTTTATCTCCCATGGAAGAAGTGAGAAGTCATGAGAATGTTTTGTAGTAAAGTGGAAAATAAGACGGCTAAGTCTTTCTGGTGATAAAAATAGGCTATACATTCAAAGAAAGAAATTCCTTAGTGAAAAGATAAAGGAAACCTAGAGAGTTTTTCTGCCTTCTTCTGACAAAACATAATTCTTTTTAGTGTGAGAGGAAGCATATGAACTAGTCTACTTTCTGGAATCCCTAGTTTCCTTTAAGAATCAGTCAAGCACCACCTTTTCCTTATCCTATTGCAATTAGGGTTTCCTTGTCCAGTCTATCTCATATATGTCGTGCATATACTTATATATCTATATACTATCTTCCTCTTTAGAATGTAAGCTTCTTGAGGGCAGGGATTTCACTTCTTCCTTTGCATCCTTGATGCTTAGCACAGTGCCTAGTACATAATAGGTTCTAAGTAGCTCAGTGGATAGAATACCAGGCCTGGAGTCAGGAATGCGTGAGTTAAAATCTGGCCTCAGACACTTACTAGCTTTGTGACCCTGAGCAAGTCACTTCATCCCATTTGTCTCACTTTCCATATCTATAAAATGATTTGGAGAAGGAAATGGCAAATCACTCCAATATCTTTGCCAAGAAAATCCTAAATGGGGTCACAGCACATTAGAAAAAAATAATGAGAGAAATGATCAAATGGAGGTAAATGCACATAGACTAATTGTTCAAAAAGTATGGCATGATAGAATGAACCATAGATTTAGAGTCATATGTTTTGAGTTCAGATCCTTGCTCTGCTACTCACTTTAAGACTCATCACGAGTTTTAGTGTCAAATCTATGGGGTTTGGTTTGGTTTTCTGGAAAATAAGATGATCCCTTAAATCTCTGCTTGTCCTAACTTTTATGATCACAGCCCTTTAGTTATTAAATTATAGTTATATTTCACAAGGTCTTCTACGGAACTCACTTTTCAACCTCACCATTAAGTACTAAAGTCCACAAGTAAAAAGGGAATAATTAAATTAAATTATAATTCAATTCACTTTAGCTAAATGTATTTATTTAAGCCAATGGGGGGGGCAGCTAGGTGGTGCAGTGGATAAAGCACTGGCCCTGGAATCAGGAGGACCTGAGTTCAAATCTGGCCTCAGACACTTGACACTTACTAGCTGTGTGACCCTGGGCAAGTCACTTAACCCTCACTGTCGCACACACACAAAAAAAATTAAATTATTTAAGCCAATGCCTTCTGTTTTTGTATTACAGTCATTTATGACTATACTCCCCATCCCTGTGAGCCTTCCCCTTTTTTTTTTTTCTTTATAGACAAGGGGCCCATGTGCCTTTTAATGATGGAGGGACAGTGGAGGTCAAAGAGCCAAGGTGAACTCATTTAAGGGCCTTTACCCTTAATCCTTTACCCCCCCCCAAACAGCAAAAATGAAGTTATAGGAGATCAGTCTTGGAAGCTTTGATGTACTCCCAACAGCCATGGTCCAGGCCCCAAATCACAGATGCTAAGACTCTCTCTGCAGGGCCTCACACCATCCATATTGGAGCTTATTCAAGTGACCAAGCAGCAGGCAAGATAGGTAATCAATCACTCAGGTTAAACTGTCTATGAGGGAATCCCTCATGCTGGTGGCAAAGGTGTTGGGTTGGGATTTATTAAGCTCTCTACCACTGACAGCTCTGTGCTAGTTGTGTCCAGCCCACAGAAGGCGCACCAGTCGTTGACCACCATCCCAGCTGCAATCACCTCACTTCCCCGGTTCACAGTACCAGCCACCAGTGGAACCTGGAGAAGAGCAATTCATCTTGATCCTCAATGGAAGTCTTTGGGTGCACTAGTCCTCCCTGATTGCTGAAAACACAGTAGCTTCCTACCAGCACCTGGTCAGCCACTGTCTGTCTGAAGACTTCAACCTTGAGTACATTAGCTAGAATTTCTTCTGTCTCCCTGTCCAGGTCGGTGTGAACAAGAGCTACATAGTCATTACAGGTGGTAACATTGCCCAGTGCGGACAGTCGCTCCTCCACCCGACGGATCTGTACTGAGTCTGGGAGACTGTTCCGGATGTGCTGCAGCCCCTGGTCTGTAGTATTGTTGGGCACCAGAAGGCCATGTCGGTTTCCCACACACATGCGCCCAATGATCCTGCAGCCGGCGATGGAAGCCTGTACCACTGGAATGGTCTCTGAAAGCTCGCCCTCAAACACACTGTAGAAGTTCTCCAAGCCGCCGATGGCCACCAAGCAGTAGGTGTTGGTGAGCTTGGTGAAGCAGCCGATCTCGCAGTTGTTCTCAAAGGAGGCTCGGACGGCCATGGGGCCATTCGTCCGGTCTAGACCCATCAGCACTGATCAATCCCCGGCTCCCTCCTCCTCCTCCTTCTCCTTCTTCTCCTCCTGCCCCGGCTCTAGCCCCTCACGCCCTCCCGCCGAGCCCGGCTCACCGGGCAAAAGATATCACAAGAGGCGCTCTCATAATTCGCTTCCATTTCTGCTCCTGAACTAAAAGACTTCCGGGTCGAAGCCCTTATGGGGCTGCTCTGGCCGGAGACTGCGGCAACACTAGGTGGTTCCCCGTGAGCCTTCCTTTTTAAGAAAGAAAAAAAAGCAAGTAAAACCAACCAATTCATCTGCTGTATCTCTTTCCAGGGCCAAGATTATTTTTGTAATTGTACATGATGCAGTTTTATTTTAGCACCCTTTCCACTTATACCGTTATTAATGCTGTATAGAAAATTTCTGGTTGTGCTTTGTTTATATTTATTTGATTCTTCTCATGTTTCTCTGAATTCCTTGTATCTCCTCATTTTTTACCACTTGGTAGTATTCTATTTTATTCATATACCACAATTAATTTAGTCATTCCCTAACTGACAGGAATACACACTGCTTATAGTCCTTTGCTACCACCAATAAAAACTCTTGCTTTATTATTTTTGTCACATATGGAAAAGTTGACTCTCTTACTCAGAAATTCAATTCAATTTGAAAATGTAATATTTTTTCAGTAATAGGAAATAAGAATGTATGAGGGAATCTCTGATATTATTTTGTATAGCCTTTCTCCAAAATATAATTCATCTCAACAATATCCTTGACAAATGGTAATTTAGATTACACTTGAAGACCTCCAGTGATGGATTCTTTGGAACCCATAGCATCATACTACACTAGTCCTATGGATGTTTCCTGAGTACACTGAGTGGTTGATTTCAAGACTTCTAGAGGTGGGTGGCACATTTAATTGTTAGCTGGCCTTGAGAGAGAGCAAAGTAGAAGAGATAGTATATAGTAATCAACAAGTTAGTGAGTCAATAATTATTTATTAAGCATTTATTAGGTGACAGGCACTGCTTTAAGGACTGGGGATACAAAGAAAGGGAAAATAAAGTGTTCCTTTCTTCAAGAACCTCATATTCTAATGAGAGAAACAATATGCAAACAATGTACATGCAAGATAGATGCTTTGTAAGTCGGAGGTAATCTCAGAGGGAAGCCACTAGCTCTATGTGTGTGGATAAGGGGTTTCGGTAATGAGACTAAGAAAGGCATCTTATAGAAAGTGGCAATTGAGCTAAGTCTTGTAGGAAGTGAGAGAAGCCAGAATGTGGAGATGAAAAGGGAAATAATTCCAGCTATAGAAGAAAGTCATTTGAAATGTATGGAGTAAAGTGATGAAGTGTTTTGTGCAAGGAACAGTGAGTGGGTCAGTGTCTCTGGATTGTAAAGTATATAGAAAGGAATAAAGTGTAAGAAGACTGGAAAAGGGCAAAAGGAAACATTTTTGAAGAACCAAAACAGAAGGCTTTATATTTGATGCTGGAAGTATTTGAAAGTCATGAGAATGTTTTGACTACATTGGTAACATGGTTAGATTTTAGGTTTTATTGTGAAACAGTCACTGAACTCATTAGGAAAGGAAGAAGTATTCTGGGGGGTCAGAAGTTAATAGTTACTAGAATATTAATTGGTCTAAATGAAACTCAAAGGAACAGAGGTTATTGAGTGATGGTCTGGTGGCAGAATCTGGAAGTGGCAAGGAAGTTCGTGGAGTATTTTGATATCCACAACACTATCAGAGAGTTGGGCTGGGTTGGAATATCATGCATGAAAATGCCAGAAAGAGTGGCCACGGAAACTATATCATCAGGATGGGGCCATGTCTCAATGAGAGCCTGAAGATGGAAAGAGTGGGAAAGGAAAGAGGTTAAGATGAAACAAGGCTGTTACTTATGGAGCAGGCATTTCAGAGAACACAGTGGAGGGGAAGGGACAAATAATATAGAAGATATGTGGCATCTAAATTCCAATTTCTTGCAAAGCAGCCAGAAGATATAGGGAGGAAAGTTGTAGAGACAGATTGAATGTCAAGTAAAGGAGTATGAGCTTTACTTGTTAGGCAATGAGGATTCATATGAGATTTTGAAGAAAAGGCATGAAATAGCTACATCTATGGGCAAAAAAAAAAATGTGTCTTGAGGGTATAAAGGATGGGTTGGAGAAGGTCACAAGGGAGTCATACCAGCACATTCCATTCATAGGAATTTGTACTACTTATTGTGCCTATCACGATCTTTTAAAATTGGGAAATTAAGATTTGTAACTAGGTCTCTTGGGGGCATATTCAGTTTTGGGGGGATTGGAAGAAAGGGTTGGCCTCACAGAGACCTTTCTGACCATTTCTGCTGTTATACTAGAAGTGGGATCAACCTGTCTCCCAGATAGTACTGTCCCATAGTGCCTGGGATGGAGGGAAGCCACAATGATAGTACCCTGGGATAATAGTCCTGAAGTACTCCAGCAGAGGATGTCAAAGCAAGGCACAGGATTGGCAGTTGCTGTAGGGAGGTAGTATGCCCCCTGGAAAGGGAAGTGATTCCCTCTTATGTGGGCACTTGGGGCAAAGCCTTGGTTGAAAATGCTAATTGCAGATTATGCTAATTTTAGATTTGGGGAGAGGTAATCTTATACAATAGAAAGGATGCTAGATTTGAAATTGAGAGGCCAATTTATCTACCATTTATTTGTATTACCCTTGGCATTTCACTTGCACCCTCTTAGAATCAGTTTCCTCATATGTAAAATGAGTATAATCATATTTGCGATTCCTACTTCATAAGATTATGTTGAAAAAAATGCTTTGTAAACCTCCAAGTAAAATATTAAGAGTAGCAGTCCAGCTCAGACAAGTTAGCCCTTTGCTGAGGTGTCTGGCTATTAAACCTTCTGGCATCATCAAGACAGCAATGGATTTGCAGTCAGCAAGACCTGAGTTTTGGTCCTGACTCAGACACTTTGCTACTTTTATGATCTTGGGCAAGTCACTTTACCTTTTCCAGCCTCTGTTTTCTCACTTGTAAAATGAGGATAATAATAACATTTGTCTTGAGGGGTTGTTATAAGAGATCAAATGAAATAACCTATTTGAAACACTTTGCAAGTATTAAAGTACTATATAAATACCAGCTAAGTGCTTATCTACTGAAATAAAACAAGTGGAGGGACTACAAAGATAGAACAAGATGAACAGAGGTTGAAAAAGTGGCTATAAAGAACATCGACTGAACAAAAAGTCTTATCCACTCTGTGGAATGAGATTCAGCCAGCTTCTTGCTTTCCTTCTGCTAAGTGAAACTGAAAATGGCATCCTTTAATGAAATCCACAGCTCATTTGGAGAACTCACTTTAATCAATACTCGAAATTTCTTCCCTGACCAAATTTGTTAATGGAACTGACTTAAAAAAAAAGCAAAATTGAGTGGATTAACTTTTATCTCCTCAAGGTAAGTGAGGAAATGAGCTCTGAAATGACTCGTCAGGTGACCAATGAGAGGAAGAGGTAGGGGGGAGAATAGGATAAGCACAACAGGCATACTAAGTATTTTTATAATGAAGAGTTGAGTGTAGCATTACAAACCCTGACTCTTTGGAAAGAATATACAAATATATGAGGAGGATCTTCAATGCCTTCATAGTTAGGGAAATCCTGGAGTGGGAACCCTATCTACCAACTCAGGTAGCAACCTTTCTATGACTTAGTAAATAAGAATGAAAGAGTAGTTTGAGACTCAGAGGTGAAATGAGTTTTTTAGGGTTATGCAGTTAATATGTAAATTAGTAAGTGTCAGAGGTAGGATTGGAAGCCAGGTCTCCCTAACTTCCAGTACAATATTTTATCCACTATGCCTGCATGGGTGGGAGTACTGAAAGATAGGAAAGGATTGATTCTGGAGATAAGGAGTTAGGAGTTAACACTGACATTCTATAAATGAGGCAGATATGTCTCAATGAAACATATACTGTGTGTCCAGTAAAGGGGGAAATATTGAGAAAAATACCAATTTTTTAAAGAAGTTATCCAACACTTTTTTATTTTGTCTTCACTATGATCTTTCCCTCCATTAAATTCTTATCAGTCATACTTTACACTATTGTTTATTTTCTTTTATTTTCTTTTTTTTTTTTTTTTAGTAAGGCAGTTGGGGTTAAGTGACTTGCCCAGGGTCACACAGCTAGTAAGTGTTAAATGTCTGAGGCTGGATTTGAACTCAGGTACTCCTGAATCCAGGGCCAGTGCTCTATCCACTGCGCCATCTAGCTGCCCCTATTGTTTATTTTCTATCCTCTCAACTCTTTGGTTCATATTAATATTCCTAACACCATTCCTGATATTCAGGATTACATCTTCAGCTGTTGATAGGACACCACTTTCTTGATGTCCTGATGGGAATTCTAATTCAACATCTCCAGTCTATACTCAGCATTTTTTTTTTTTTTTGCAAAAATACACCTCTATTTCTTGATTTCCTGTTTCTATCAATGGTATTACCATTGATGGTGTCACAAATGGAATCCATGAACAAAGCCTTTTAAAAATTTTTCTCTATCACTTAATGTCCATATTCAATCAGTTGCTAAGTCCTCTTGAATCTATCTCCATATCTGTAGTATCAATCCTTTCCTCTCTTTCCGTACTACCACCTTTGTGGGCTATTGAAATGACTCCCTAAGTAGTCTTTCAATCATAATCTACGCCCTCAAATCCATCTTTCACATTAATGTCAAAATGATTTTCAGTGGGAACAGAACTCAAATTGGGCTCAGAACTATTCAGTGCCTCCCTATTACCTACCAGTTAAATGTCAGCTTCTTAATCTTCATACTGAAAGGCCTCCGCAAAAGGTTATCTTCCTATTATCCTAGGCTCAACTTATCCTAGTGCTTACCATGTGTTCTATGCACCAACAGAATTGTATAGTTTGCTCTTTTGTATACAAAACTGGTATGTTCTAAGTTATTTGCCTTGGCTCTTCTTGTCTTAACCTCCGAGTCATTTTCTTCTCCCATCCTATGGCAACGTGTTAAAATTCTACCTTTATTTCATGATATCAAATCCTACCTCCTTCATGAAACTTTCTCTCATTTTCCCAATCAAAAAAGAAATAAATTATTCCACTCCAGGCCTAGCATATGTATGTATATATATGAATATCTATTTTTCTATATATCTATATATATATCTATATCTATATATATACTTCTACACACATATACTCTTCATGTTATATTTTGCACTTACTTTAATCATCCATATAAAATAAATCAGTGTGAATGCTCCCTTAACTCATGCAGATCACCACCCCTTTGTAATTTGCAGATGATCTTTGAGACTTGTTATAGCCAATAGATCTATTACCCTATGGACAACCTGGTGTTTGATGAGTCTTTTCAATTTTAACTAGAGAAGTCCTTGAATAACAGATGAACTCTCCATATTTAGAATTGTCCATGAGTCTTTCTAATATGATAGGACATGCTAGGACTTCTGATCCTTAATGGGAGCCTGGAGACCTCAGCATCATCTCAAGACTATCATGAGACTTAATAGCATAATTTAAGTGAAGGCTTTCATTTTCACTTTTCATAATAAATATATAGGTTATATGCTCCTTAAGGACAGACCCTATGTCCTTTTTATTATTTTTAAATGTATTTATTTTTTTTTGCAGGGCAATGAGGGCTAAGTGACTTTCTCAGGGTCACACAGCTAGTAAGTGTCAAGTGTCTGAAGCCAGATTTGAATTCAGGTACTCCTGAATCCAAGGGCAGTGCTTTATCTACCTTATCACCTAGCTGCCTCATGTCTTGTTTTTATTTTATTTTATTTTTTATTTTTTGCAGGGCAATGAGGATTAAGTGACTTGCCCAGGGTTACATAGCTAGTAAGTGTCAAATGGCTGACACCGGATTTGAACTCAGGTCCTCTTGAATCCAGGGCCAGTGCTTTATCCACTGGACTACCTAGCTGCTCCCCCATGTCTTTTTATGCCTATTTTCTCCCCAACAATAATTTATTAACATTTTAAACAAACATTAGGTACTTAATACATCTAAGACACTGTGCTCAGTATTTAGCATGCAGGAAGAAAGACAAAACAGTGCCTACTGTCAAGAAAGAAAATTGTTTTCTACTGGGAAGATGTGCCTTGTACATAAATAAGTGAATTGAAAATATGCATAAAGTAAATACAAATTAATTTAAAGGGTGAGAGAATACTTACAATGTGAGGTGTTAAGGGAGAGTCAAGAAAAACCTCATGGATTTGGAAAAAACAATGTTGGATTTGGAGGTAGAAGGTCTGGGTTCAAATCTTAATTCTTTAATATACTACATGAATAATCACTTTCCTTCTGTGAGTCTCAGTTTCCCTTTTTGCAAAATGAGGGAAATGGGCAAAATAAACTCTAAGAGTCTGTCCAAATCTCATGATCTTCTAGAGGTAGTATGGTTCAGTTTAAAGAATTTTGACCTTGGAATTAAAGGATGTGGGCCCCAATGCTGACTTTGACATTTAGTATCTGGGCAATTCACTTTACCTATTTAGGCCCTAGTCTCCTCATTGGTAACATGAAGGGGTCAGACCAGATGATCTCTAGTGTCCTTTCCAGCTTGAAATTTATGATACTATGAAAAGGAAGTGAAGAAAGAGTGAATTCTAGTCATGAAAGACAATCTGTGCCCATTATAGCAATCTAAACACATTAAGTCCATATTAAATTATGAAGCAAATTGAATATTACACATCCTAGACCATGGTTACATGCTGTTGTATTCCTCTTCATTCATTCTATATGTAAGTCTAGTATGAGAAGATAAATTATTTAAAAGAAGGGACCAGCATCACCACATTGGTTGTAGGGAGGATGGGATATTCACAACAGAAAGACACTGTAGTATAATAGAAAGAATCCTGGGACTGGAAATTAGGAGACCCAGGTTCTAATTACAGATGGACTTGAAATTCACTTATATGATCTTGGGTAAGTTTCTTAACTTCTCTGAGCTTCAGTGCTTTCTTCTATTAAATGAAAATACATATGTTAAAATGTTTTTTGGGGTTTTCATATACAGACTCCATCTCCCCTAATAGTTATATTCATTGTGTATCTCCCATAACCCAGCACAATGCCTAGAACTTAATAGGTACTTAATAAATGCTGGCCAATTCTTTGATTGAGACTGTTATTAACTGCCTCAGACTCTCCAGCATATGAATTCACAGGATGCTTCGATTGGAAGGGACTATAAAAGATCATCTAACACATTTTACAGAAGAGAAAGTTGAAATTCAATGAGGTCAAATAACTTACCTAAGACAAAATCATGAATTTATAATAGATCTGGAACTAGGCCTCATGTCCCCAGACTTTTAGCACACTGGTATTTCCATTATATTACACTGTTTTTCTGTTGTGAAGGTGGCCTGAGCTTTAATTGTTATATATTTATATCCCTTAAATAATAAGGTGACAAATAATTCCAACAAAACACATATTTAATGTCTTTGACCTTATACAGACAGGTTTATTTACAGAAATATTTTTGTAACCAGGGGAATTCCAGCCAATGAAGACTGTTCTTTTCCCATTTCATCTTGTCATCTCATAGCTTCAAGTTCCAGCTATTTCTAAACCATGATGCCTGCACTCCAACCTTCTTCTACCACCCACCCCTGGAACTTGTTCTAAACATCTGGGACATCAGATCTGATAGGTGAACTTTCACTTTATTTTGACCAGGACAAGGCTACCATCCTGACCATTTCCAGGCTCTGTCATGTTAATATCCCTCTCCTTCCTTTCCCCCCCAAATCTAGCTCCCCTTCATGTGTTTTATTTTTCTGCTGGAGTCTATTGGTTATGCAGGGAGGACTAGCGCCTCGGGTGTGAATGTTTGTCTAACCCTTTTCAGGGCTTCTCATCCACCTTAGGTGTCCACCTATTACCCAAATCTTACCTGTTGCACCAATAAGATGTAGCATGCTCAGTGGCTACACCCCAGTAAAACCTTTATGGCAGATGAGCTAAAACAGGATGAGGGTAACAGATAGGCCTCAAACCTGTCAGTGACTTAGGAAGATATGTACACTAATCATGTGAAGACATCCCCAGGTGGAATGGGTAGATCAGAACAATTTATTTCTAAGGCCATGAAGATGTCTGAAGCAGGTGTTGGAGATCAAGATCATCCATTGCATCCTGGGCTATCACTGGTTGTCTTGACTTTTGTCTTGCCACTGGACTTTGATGACACTGGAAGAGAAAATGAGACTGATGACTTTGTGCAACTCTGCCTCACTTATATCCAATCTATGAGCAAATCAATACATCATTCTGGATGTCATTGATTCTCTATGAAAAGGGTGAACAACAATAACATTCTTCTAATACAATTCATTCTCCTTAAGGACAAGGGCTGGCTTGTTTTTCTGTTTTCTATCATCAACATTTAAAAATTTCTCACTTATGGTAAACAATTAATAAATGCATTTCATTCATTATTGGAATCACCACACAATCTCTACTAAACCACATTTCTCTGTTGTAAGTCTCTTATTTCAAGACCCATTTCACATACTAACTCATTCATGAAGTTGTTTCTAATCCCTTCAACTGAAAGTGTTGTTCCTCCTTAAGTTTTCCTAGCATACATCTTCATTTCTTCCTTATTTTTTTATAGTAGCCTGCCTAATACTATGTTGATTTGTATGCTATGTATACACATATGCCATACACATATAAAATTGATTGTAAAAGAAAAAAAATTGATCGTAAACTCCTTGAAGGCAGGATTAGTTCCCACCCCCACCCCCCAAAAAAATTTAGCACTAACCACAGTGCCTTATACAAAGTATGTGGTTAATGGTTTTTTTTAATAGAATGGAATGGAATGAAAAAAGCGCTTCCAGGACCAAGGAATGGTGCCAAAAATGGAAATCTATAACTTTTCAAACATCATTTTCATCATTCAATTGTGTTAAAATGTTTTTGTAAAAGTCATGACTACTAATTATTAAGAAAGTTGATAAATTTGAATTTGAATTTCCTTTAGCTCTGGTCCTTTTAGCAGGCCTTCTCAAATTTGTGAACCTGCCACTAAGAGAAATAATTAGATGTCAGGCAAGAGATAAGGACGGCAGGGGCCTTCCTAACCAATGTTGCTGATAACATATCTCTTAATCAACAGTGTTAGCAAAGACAGCATCTTCTGGCCATGGGGAAAAAGAATCAAAGAAAATGTACAGGGTAATAAACATCTAGATCTCTATAATGAGGAGCCCAGGTAACCTCCTTTTTACCTTCCTAGGGAGGAAGAGGACCTATCACTTAGGTCAGTTTGAGCCCCCAAATCCAGGTTGTGCTCAAACTCTTTTTCTGCATCAAAAAAGAAGCTAATACCTCTGCCTATAGACAAAATATGATGTAGCATAAGCATACACATGTGCATGTATATGGGCACACACATACCCACACCCCACCACCACCACCAACAACAACAAAGAAACAAACCCTCACACCCTTCACGGCTGACATGGAAATTTCTACAAGTGCCCTGTATTTATAGCTGAAAAGAGAGCAGCAGCTGTTCAATGTTGTTTCTAAGAACTTCAGGCTCCCGACCAAAATAGTCTCTGAACTTTTGTGACTCTCATTCTAATACTCTCAATGTGGAGCAAGCAGATATCCTAGAATTAAAGGGGATATTTTTAGCCTTGAAATGAATTGTACATTACCCTTCTTTCACCACTGTGTTTTTACTCTACCATCATGTACTATCTTATGCCTAGGTAGGATGGGATGGAGATTGGTGGGCAGGAGCATTGCAAAACTGGGAACTAGAATTAGGGCCAAATTAAAAGACACTCACCAGCACCACCCCCTTCCACCACCCATATGCAAGGCACTTAGCAAGCAAAACAATAACTTTAAAAAGAATGAACACATTTTCACTGCGTTAAAGAAATATGCAAAACTTGTTTTTGAGCTTGATGACAACGTTTAAGACAATATGACACCACTTCTATTCTTTCACTGAGGCAATGGCAGTATAGTGGAAAGATCAGTAAATTTGGAGTAAGAGGACTTCATTTGAATAGCAGGTCTCCTATGTACTACCTGAGATGTGTTGAATAAATGACTTCCCTTTCTTGGACTCAGTTTTCTCATTTTGAAAATGAGAGGCTAAAGTATATCTCATGAAGGTCTAAATAATATGATCTTTGAGTATAAGCCTTACTCTGTTCTTTTTTTGTGTGTGTGAGGCAATTGGGGTTAAGTGACTTGCCCAGGGTCACACAGCTAGTAAGTGTTAAGTTTCTGAGGCCGGATTTGAACTCAGGTACTCCTGACTCCAGGGCCGGTGCTCTATCCACTGCGCCACCTAACTGCCCCCTTACTTTGTTCTTGAGAAGGTTTTGTCTGCCACCTTCCAGATGGGCTGGACCATTTCCAAATGGACTGACTATAGCATATGGGCCAGAAAACATATATACATACATATATACATTAGACACATGCACATACATATATACATATGTGTATAATATATTATGCATATAACTAAGCTAGAATGAAAATATGCATAAACTGTGTACTCTGCACATTCTATATATTTAAAAATATAACAATTGGGACATTAGATTGTTAAAGAGAATGAGGGTTAAGGTGAATATGCCTCCCTGTGAGTGTGTACAATCTGTTCATGGATTAGTGTTTGCTACTAGTACAACCTATGTAGGTCTGTCTCTCTGACTCAAAGGACATCATCATTAGATACTCACTGAGCACTAGTATCAATTGATTCTCCTAGGAATTAGCAGTGATTCAAAGCTTGGATACCTTGGCTGAAGTTAAATTTTTTATTACCTCTTTCTCTATACTTGGCTTTAAAAGAAAAACCCATCCATCATATATGTCAATTAACTTATTATCCAATTCCCTCTGTTGACCCAGTTGAAATGGGTGCGGTAGGTGAAGGATGTAAATTGCTTACTACATGTGCCTCAAAGGTCAAAAAGACTTACCAAGACAGTACAGTGATGCTCTCTATAAAACTACATGTGGAGATTGACATGATCTTACGTCTCAAAAAATTGAGCAACCTATCAGCAGGGTACTTGGTACACTGAATCCCAAATAGTTCAAGCAGGTGCTGGTGACAGTGGCAGGCATAAATATGAGATATTTTGTGGTCCAATGACATAAATGAGAGACTGTGGTCTTAATGCATGCTGATGTCATTTAAACAGTATCTGATGTGGTCAGTGCTGTTGGCCAGGGATTGGAAGGACAGGCCAAATAAAGACGGACTTGGCTCAAGGATTGTTTTGCAAGGGTGGGGCTAGGAACACTGCTACCTCAAATTGTACATAAAGTTTAGCTCTTGAAAAGAGCAATACAAGAGTATTAATTGGCACCATCATACACCATAGGCTGTTCAGGTATTCAAATCTTGAGGTAAGAAAATTCTCTCTGGCCTGCCACTCCTAGTTTTGAAATTCATGTCTTATATTCCTCAACTTCCCTTAAAAGACTAGTTGTTTTTAAGCACCTCTAAGTACATCAACCAGTCAGCAAACACAGCACCAGCTATGTGCTAGACACCAGGATATGTATTGGTTATACAAAGATTAAAATGAGAGAATTTCTGTCCTCAAAGAGCTTACATTCTATTATGCCACAAAACTTAAGAATTTTTACTCAACACATCACTTTTGTAATGCATTTAATCAGTGTACTATACCCTCAGAAGACATTGTTTGTAAATTTTAAGTTAAATAGTGATGAGGTGGAGGGTGGAGGGTACTTAGTTATAAAAGTCATGTCATATATGAAAGATATATGGGAGTGCTCACAGACTCTACTTAGGTCATAGCTCTAACAGATTTACAGCTGGAATGGACCTGAGAGATGTAACCCAACAGCCTCACTGTATAAAGGAGGAAACACATCTAGAAAGGAGCAGCAAATTCCTTAAGGTCATAGAGATAAAAAAATAATAAAGTTAGCATTTAGACCCACACCAGTGTTCTGTATCTTGCTGTTTTCACATGTACAGATCCCTCTAGTTGTGGCTGATAGCTAGCAGAATGGGAAGGGGAGTGTCTGCTTAGGGATGAAGAAATAAAGAATAAAGTCACATTTTGGCTGATGGATAGGAAAAAAGGCTAGTCTCTCTTCCTTCTCCTTTGGTATACCCTACAATTGAATTAAATAGATTATTTTCATATGTTTGGCTACTGATTCTCCAATAATACAATCCCTCCCACCTTCCTCCCTAACTTCTTCCCCAAATTGAGGAATCACTACAGAGGGGCAGAACAATGGAAAAGTACTAAGACAGAGTATAATATGTGGAAGAGGGAGAGAATCATAACCAATCCCTGGCATATGCCTTCTTTGAGAGACTGCAGGACTAGGTCAACCAACAGAAGACTGACTGATTTGGAAAAATTGGGTTAAAAGTAAAAACAAATAAACAAGCAAATTTCATATTTTCCCCTTCTTCTCCATGGCATTTCCCTTTGGTTCTTGGAAATAACTAGATATGTCTCTGTTTTGAAAGATGCCGTTGCTCCTGGACAAGATTTAGTTCTTCCACATATGTTGTTTGTAAATAGTTTGCAAACCAATTGAATCAATCATATTTTTCCTTAACCACTTTCTATGACAGGTATTGTTCTAGGAATTACAATAGTAATTCCTGCTTTTGAAGAGGTCATGTTGTATGGGAGTAAAATGTATGTACCTAAGTTCAACCAAGTATATGTCACATAACAAGCATTTATTAAGTGCTTGTGCTTAATGTTGGGGATACAAAAAAAGGCAAAAGGCAATTTTTGCATTATAGGATCTTATAGTGTAATGGTCAAGAAAATATTCAGACAACTATGTACAAACAAGATAAATACACAACAAATTGGAGATAATTTCCTGAGTGAAGGCAGTAGCATTAAGGGGGATCAGGAAAGCCTTCTTTCAGAATTTGAGACTTTAGCCAAGACTCAAAGGATGCCAATGTCAATGTCTGTGTGTATGTGTGTATAAGTGTACTCATATGTATCTCATACATATCTGATATGCACAGACAAAGTAAATAAGAAAATGTTAGATAACATTTTGTGAAAAAGCATTAGCACTTGGGAGGGGTGTAGATCAGAAAAGATACTGTACATAAGGTGAGGCTTGGGTTCAGCTTTGAAGGTTTTTAAGCACAGTGCTGGGCCTGGAGTCAAGAGTACCTGAGTCCAAATACTACCTCAGACATTCATTACCTTAGCTCTGTGAACCTGAGAAAACAACTTAACCCTGTTTGCCTTAGTTTCCTCATCTATTAAATGAGCTGGAGAAAGAAAAGGCAAATCACTACAGCATCTTTTCCAAGAAAAACCCAAATGGGGTCATGAAGAGTTGGACACGACTGAAATGAATGAATAACAATTATAAAAAGAAGATTCTGAGATCCTTAGTCCTGAATTAAGGAGGGATGCATTTCAGACACGGGGCACAAGCTGAGACAAAGCATGGAGATGGGAAGAAAACACCAGGAAAGGCAGTTTGGCTGTACAACAGCATGTGTAAAAGGTAACAATGTATAGCAAGGCTGGAAAAATCCTTTAGTGGAGTTTGTAAAGATTTTACCTGGGACCAGGGTTATCATTGTAACTAATAATTGGCTGAGGACATTATAGCAGGGATCTTTTAGGGTGCTACTTTAGCATATTGTATTAATGATTATTAAGTAATGGTTTTGTTCATATACTTTATGTGGGGTGTAGATACATATATAATATTTAATAACTCCTATGCTTTCCAACTTAGTTGTCTAGATTTTTAAACTTTTATAGAATTGATATTAACACACTTGGAAACCTTGAAAACTCCTTACCAATGGTCCACAGAGAAACTAGTTATAAATATGAGAACTAAGCTACAAGCATTTTCCCTTTGTCCTAAGAAGTTCACCTATGTGACATCTTCTGGTGTTAAGTATCAAATGACAATAAATCCAAATTCCTTGAGTTTATCCTAATGTCAAATGACTTGTTTTTATTTTTATAACATTTTGAAAAATACTGGGTAAATCTTTTAAATTACATTGGTAATTATGTTTGTTACAATGCAATTTAATTCAATGCAGTACCTGTTTGCAGTATGAAACAGGGAAGGCCCAAATCTTGTTTCATTCCTTCAAATATGTGTCCATCAGGGTTAAAGGGCATTGTGACAATCTTCCCCCCTCATGTCTGTCCCCCCGTTCCTTTTTCATATTCATTATTTATATCAAGTAGAAAGAAAACTTTATCAGCATCAGGCCTGAGAACAAAATTGGTCATGTCTCACTGATTCTGTTCCTGCCAAATCATCTGGATGTCAGAGTCCACTGAAGTTTTTTTTCATTAATTGCACTTTTTTCATTTGGCTGCAAATTCTATCCTTTTGGCCAAAAATCTGTACTTCCATGATAGCACAAAGTAAGGATTTTGGAAGGACAGGCAGTTCAGAGAGAGTAGGTAATTATATCAAGAAAACTAAATTCAAAGGGGGAAAAGTGCCTGTGATCAAAGAAATGAAATTGAGTAAAATGTAACCAGCTTTTGACTTAGAAGGAGACAGATATGGGTAAGTCACATCCCTTCTTGAGGGGTGAAAAGAGGAAGATTGACTGGATGAGCTTTATAATATTTTCCAACTTTAACATTCTGTGATATGATGATATTGGCAGGGATAGTGCCATAATTTCTGCTGGGTCAGTGTAATGATGACCATTAGGTATGCCTTTCCTTTCTTGTACCCAAATACCATGTAATCAAATCTTAATATAGAAATATCAAAAAATTTAGGAGCATATAATGGATAGGGATTACCCAACAATTAACACGTAAGAGGGCAGTCTTGATATGGAAACAGGTATTATCAATGTCCAAAGAATCATTATTTTTTTCTCAAAATCTCATCTCATCTTTAGATTTCTCCAATGCTGTTGGGAAATTGTCTTCCTCCCAGTCACTGAGGTTCATAATCTTGGAGTCATACTTGCATGTTCTCTCTCCCTCAATCTTCATATAGAACTTGCCATTTGAAATTAATCCTGTTCACACAGTACATCTCATATCAGTCCCTCATCCTCACTCATGCAACTTTTATCTTAGTTTGGGCCCTCATCAAGCCCTTACCTGGACTACTATATTGGATTCCAACTGGCTTTGTTGAGTTCATATTCTTCCTCTCTCTAGTCTACTCTCCACATAGCTATTAAAGTTATTTTCCTAAAATATAGGACTGGCCAAGACACTCCCCTATTTCTCTAGTTCCCTATTGCTTGTGGAATAAAATACAAAATCTTCAGCCTGGCACTTAAAATTCTTCACAATATGACTCCCATCTGCCTTTCTCTCATCATCTGCCTTTCTGTTTTATTTCGTGTCACTGAACTTGGTGTAGTCTTTGTTCTAGTCCAAATGGCCTCTAAGTTATTCTCTGTACTAAAGAAATAAATAAACTTTCTGCCTTTTGGCCTCTGTGCAGGTATTCTCTTCATGTCTAGAGTGCAGTTACAGCATCATAGGTTTAGAGCTGAAAGGGATCTCAGAGGCCATTTAATCTAACCTCTTTATTTTCCAGATGTGAAAACAGAGGGTCAAGGGAGGTAAAGTGACTTGTCCAAGTCACATAGGCAGTAAACATCAATGGAAATATCTGAACCTAAGTTCTGAGTCTAAAGACAATGCTCTTTCAACTATACAAAATCTATAACAAATGAACTAAATTATTAATATCTAGGCCTCAGTTTACAAAGAAAATGGAAGCACCACAAAAATATAAATACCTCATGGGATAATATTAAAATAGAATTGACATGCTTAAAAATTACTGCTCAGCTGATTTCACCCTAGACACAGCCTCTCTCCTGTCTAACCCAAGCAATCCCATAGGTTCATAATTCAGTATCAGGCTGAGCTGGCCCCTGCATTTTACCCTGTATGTCAATGACAATAAAAAAACATCATTTTTTCCCCCAGTCAATTTCCTGACGAAAGGAAATGATAATTAATTTTGTCTGGCCACCTTAAGGAAAGGTATACAATTGTAAGAAGGCCAAATGTAGCATTGCCAGAGAAGAAGGGTCATCCTTGCTCACAGTTAAAGGAGATTAGAAACTAGGGCTCAACAATTTTCCCACAGAGTTTTCCCTAGGAAGGAAACAAACAAGGCTTCTAAACCCCCAACCAGGAGAAGCTAAGGATATCTATAATGACATTTAAAAAGTTTGAGAGACAGTTTCTGGGTCATTTATCATTTTATTTCTAAGGCTACTATGTTGTTAGTAAGAGAGATCAATGGCACTCTATAATGCCAAAGACCCTGCATGTTGATGGGCTCACAGATGCCCTTGGAAGAGCAGATATTCCTGAGGGTGGCAATCAACTCTGATTGGCTAACATTTAATGAGATATTGAATATTGCAGTGAGAAGGAGTCTATATTACAATGATAGTCTTGAAGTATACAACATTGAGTATCCAAATATTGGTCAGAGAGACATCAATTTCCATGTCACTTGTCTGACAAAAGGGAGAATCCACATTTTCCCAGACCTGCATGAGTAAACACATTGAGCAGAAATAAACCCATTAGCCTAAACTTAGAATTTGTTTAGATCTTAGCCTGGGTAAGGCTTTAAGAAAACTTTCCTACACTGGTTTATTTATGGATGAGGAAGTAGGAAGGGGGAAAAGTCTTGGTCCTGATTCAATAATTAGTTATTAATACAAGAGAGAAATAATCATTTATCTCACTAGTATAAAAGGAAAAGTATGTATTCCAGTAGGGGAAGGGAGGAGAGCCACAGAGAGAGGAGCAAAGACAGAGAAAGGAGTGATAGGAAGAATATCATACCTTGCCCTTCACCACCAAAAGAAGGAGAAAGACAAAAGTGTCCATTAGAGAAAGACAAGGCAAAACTCTAACTCTCAAGTTAATAAATCAATGGGTAGATTTATCAAGACAGAAGGAAAAGCTATTTAAAATTCCAAACTGAGTACATGGCAGAAATTAACTTTAATTCCCGGTACCTATGACATGGGGCTTAGGATGACCACATAACAGGACAGACATATCAAGGAATAGATGGACTATTAGTTTAGACTGGCCAACTAGATATCAGGACAGACACACCTAAGAAGTAAGGGAAGATAAAATTCTACAGCAGGAAAGTTAGTTAATCATGACTACTACTTGACTGGAGCTAGGAGACAGAGATAACTCCAGAGGTCAGGACTATCATTCAAAAAAAAATCCCCCTTGACTGTCAGGAATTAAAGGCATCCAAACTTTCCCCACCACACCCCCAAAAGGAACTTTCCATTTTCAGGTGGTCACACCATCTCTCCTCTATAAAAGCTTTTGCCCTCCTGTTCTGGGAGGAGATTGTTTGAGTCCTCCTCAGGGGTAAAGTCTTTGACTTACCCCTTGGTAACTTTCTCTAGCGCCAAATAAAAGACCATTTAAATTCTAGTTGGATTGTGTGTGAGTATAATTCTTTACAGAGGAACATCTAAGGATCCTCACACCTTTTCCTCCATGACACCTATATCACCCAGTGCATGCATTCTTGGCATGCATTTACCAACTTCCATTTTGCATTATAATTATTTTTACATTTCTCATTAATATTTTTTTTGCAGGGCAATGAGGGTTAAATGACTTGTCCAGGGTCACACAGCTAGTAAGTGTCAAGTGTCTGAGGCTGGATTTGAACTCAGGTCCTTCTGAATCCAGGGCTGGTGCTTCATCCCCTGCACCATCTAGCTGCCCCTTCTCATTAATTCTTAGTGTGTGATTTTCATGAGAATAGAGGTACTGTTTTATTTTAATTTTTTAAAGGAGAATTCAGTTGGGAAAGAGGAGAAGAGACTTCAGGATACAAAATCCCATTGTGGGAAAACAGTGATTCTAGGATACTAAATCCCATGGGCAGAAATGTCTAATGGGCTGCCACTATGTGGGGTAGTGGGAACACTGGAAGATGGGGCAAAATCAGCTTAGGGAGGAGTTAATAGGTGATAGAATAAGGAAGAAGTATTGCTATTCAATAGCTTCCTGTTTTTAAAAAAATGTGTATGTTTGTATATACACACATATATGTATTATTGCTAACTTGTTGCTAAATTCAGTATCTAGGGAAAAGAGTACTAATTATCCCACCCTAGTTATCTCTTTTTGTCTTCCTCTTTCTTAGGTCCAATCCAGCACTTACTGATATATAAACTTATCCATTTATATATCACATGATTTAAAAAAAAATCCCAATTCCTTGAAAAACTCCAAGGAGGGTCCAAATTCAATCATATGAGATATGTTCATTAGCATTTTTAAATGAATGGTATTTTGGAAGCTAGCCAATGACAATTTCACAACACCTTTCCCTTGAGATGTGACAACATTTTGAGATGTTTACAACATTATATTTTAAAATCATTGGATATACCAAAGGCACAGTTTTCAAATGGTATCATCCATTATATCTGCTGGTCCTCTGGAACTGTTCGTTCTATGTAATACTGAATCTTGTGCCAACTTTAAAGCAAATATGCAACTTTAACTATTCAATCCTGTGCCAACTTTAAAATAATTGAACAACCAACAGTACCCAGTTGCTAGGTGTGGTAGCCCATCACAGAAATAAGATTTTACTTTTCTTCTTCTCCTAACAGTTGTTTTTTTTGCAATATTCTGTCTCTGTTCTGACAATGACCTTTTCTCTTTGTATCCCAGCCATGACTGACCCTGTTCTAGAACACTTTATATTTGCAATCTCCCTTGCCAAAACTTTCTGGTTTCTGTCTAATTGATGACTACTCTAATGTGGCAGTAGAGGTGTAAAATCAATCAGATATGCTTGGGCCAGATCCCATTTCTACTGTAAATAATTGTCTTTCATCCACATTTATGAGTGACCCTGTTATGTGGTACTAAATTGCACCAACCTCTGGAGAAAAGATGACAACCAGTTATTACCTAGGTTTGGAGGTACTTCGCTCCTCCTCATCTTCCTCCTCATCATTATCACCCCCCATCATCATCATCCCCTTCCTTCTCCTGCCATAGACTTAACATGATCTCACTTAGGCATCAGACCTTTTCTACAGATGTATCTTATCCCTTCAGTTTTATACTTGTATTTCAGGTGAAAGTGATCCCATTGTATCCTCACCCCTGCCACACATCCCATTCCTCACCCCCTGGTGCCCAAATTTAAGCATACACCTCAAAAATATTTTTCGTTTTGTTTTTATTATTATTCTCTTATTTTTATCATTATTGACTCATTTGCTGCTTCTAAGGAAATCCCTAATTCATAAGAAATCAGCTTCAACAGAGAGGCAGTAGGGAGCTGAACTTAAAAGCAGTGAGCTCTGTTAAGAGGAGATTGCCCTTTTGTCATGATGTGCACAACTCAGATATTTCAAAGCATTTACGATCTCATCGATTTAGATCCTTCCAAAGATACACATTGCCAACCATCCAGTCTAGCCTTTCCTGTGCTACTTGTGTCAGTGTTCTCCCATAAATTAACAACATTGGGACCCACTCAAATTGCTAGTCCTTCCACACTCCCTCTTGATGTTGTGAGAACACTAGTTAAACACTTTGGCTCTCTACCTGTAATACTTCACCCTTGCCATGAAACCATCCCCTTGCCTCTTCCTAGCACATATTTCCTGATTTCATGCCTCTTTCCTTTTCTTATTCAAAATTCTTCTATGGTTATATGATGTAGCCTGTTCACACCTACCATATGTCCCTCCATTGCCTTCTGTGTGATATGCATTTCTAATTTTTCAGAGATGGTTGAGCTCTCCATTTTGGAAAAAGTCAGGAATTTCCTTGCGGATGATTTTGATTATAGCATACCCTAAAGACAAACTTGTGGAAAATTATTCACAAAATTCCCAACAATTTGTGTAACCCTGACTCGAATAAAATCATGATCTTTTTCCTGTTTCTATAGTTTATGAAATAACAAAACAGATAAGCTCCTGTTAGCTTCCCCAAAATTGAAGGGGTTGGTTGTATGTGCTGAGAAAGTTGGAAATAGGTGAAGTAGCCAGTTTTCTCATCAACTAAAATGATTGCCCAGAACTACTTATATAAAACAGATATGGAATGCTAGATTGATGCACCTTAGACTAAGGTGTGTTTTCATTTCAGTCTGAGTTGGTTAGATTGAAATGATTTTTGATTGGAAAAGAAATGGAATTTGCAAATCACTTTCCTTTTCTGGCTAACACAGGTTTGTAGAACTTGCAGACCTTTTCTTGTAGAAAAATAGCCATCTTCTTTCAAAGTAGTATTGTGGCTTCTACTCAACAGGTTAGGTTTCTATCTAGTTAAGAGGGGGGTTTTAATTAAAGAACATAAAATTTAAATGGTTTGGAAAATGTCAACATGGGTTCCTATTTTGAGCCCAACACAGATGATAGAACAAGAGGGTATAAATGAAAATTAAAGAAAAACAAATTCAGAACAGATGTCAGGAAGTGTGTGTGTGTGTGTGTGTGTGTGTGTGTGTGTGTGTGTGTGTGTGTTTTCCATGCAGAGAATCATAAATGTGTGGAATAGCTTACCAGGCAAGATAGTTAAGGCAAAAACACGGAGGTCATTAAAAATAATTAGATAGCATCATAGTATAGATTGAAAATGGAATGATATGTGATGAGCCAAATGGCCTCTTTCCCTTCCCAACATTTTTTTTTAAATCTAAGATGGAACAAAAGTTTTGGATAGATCTTCTGGCTTCTTAGACATCTACCATTAAGGAAAAGACTGCAAATCTTTCAATATCTGCAATATACAAGAAATAACAGTTTGAACAATTCCTGATTATCATTGTGCACACTTTCACATTGGAGATGGCTCCTCAGACGTACTAAATTCCAAATAAATACTGCATTCGTAATAAGAGAATGATGATTTCTAAGAAAATACATTAGTAATAAACTTACCTTTGTCTTGTTAATTATAGGTTTTGCTCATAACAGCTCTATGAAGTAGATAATAATAATAATAATAATAATAATAATAATAATAATAATTTTTGAAGGACAATGAGGGTTAAGTGACTTGTCCAGGGTCACACAGCTAGTAAGTGTCAAGTGACTGAATCTGGATTTGAACTCAGGTCCTTCTGAATTCAGGGCTGGTGCTTTATCCACTGTGCCACCTAGCTGCCCCCTGAAGTAGATAATTATAAATCATTTTTCTATAGCACTTTAAGTTTTACTCATCGCTGTCCTCACAACAATCTCAGGTGTCATACAAGTGTCATAGTAACCATTTTTTGTGTGGTAGATGAGAAAACTGAGGTTTCCCATCTTCAATTCTGCTTACTTTCACCTCCACAGAACAAGATATTCCTTTCAGAATAAGCTGATCACTTCTAATATCATTACCATACTGCTAACTCACACCTTGGATAACATTTGCCTCGATTTCCTCATCCCTATGACTGGAGGGTTAGAGATCTGCTTTCCTTTATAGAGAGCAGAAATTAAATTGATCCAACTATCCACCTGAAGTTCTGTGTGGCAAACTCCAAAGAACAAGATGACCCCCACACTGGGTACTCCTTGATATTTCCTCTACCATATTCCTTTTGTGTGCTGTCTTTTCCCATTAGATTGCAATGTCCTTGAGGACAAGGACTTTCTTTTTCTTATTTTGATATTCATTGCTCAGCACAGTGTCAGGCATGTAGTAGGTGCTTAACAAATATTTATTTAATTGCATTATTGAAGCCAAGAGAGTTGCTATAATTAGTTTATACTAACCTGGTTGGTAGTAGTAAGGGCCAGGTTGGGGAGCTAGGGCTTCTGGCTCAAAGCACAGTGCTCATATTCTTCATCAGATATTGCGTCTTACGAAGGGTACTCAATCAATGGACATCTTGAATGAATGATTGATTAATTTAAGAGGTTTATTGAGTGAATACTGTGTGTAAGTGGCTTAATTGATACTTTGCTGCTTTAATGGATTTGGGACCTCAATGATGGGGTACCCCCTCCAGTGGTGCAAATTTCAACCCATTGCCCTGATAATGCTTAGTACATTTTGGGGACATCTTTTCATAAAAATTCCATAGAAGTTCTACCCAATAATCTGTAGGTCATCCTCTTGTTCTTTGAATAGTTTTAGATGCCGGTGGAACATTCAGTACAGGTATAACTTGTTTTATTGTACTTCACTTTATCGTGCCTCTTATATATTGCATTTTTAAAAACAAGTTGAAGGTTCATGAAACCTTGCATCTAGCAAAATCTATCAGCACCATTTTTCCAACAGCATGGGATGACATCGTTTCTCTGTGTTACATTTTGGTAATTCTCAAAATATTTTGAATTTTTTCATTTTTATTGTATCTGTTATGTTGACCTATGATCAGTGATTTTCGATGTTAGCATTTTAATTGTTTTGAGGCACAACTAATGGTGCACACAGGCCATTCCTCCATCTCTCTTCCTGTCCTCAGGCTTCCCAAATCCCTGAAACACAACAATATTGAAATTAGGCTAATTAGTAACTTCACAATATTAGCTATGTGTTCAAGTGAAAGGAATAGTCAATTCATAGAGCAAACTTCATTGTTGTCATATTTTAAGAAATTGCCACAGCCAACCCAACTTTCAGAAACCATGACACTGAAAAATCCATAGCCATCAATATCCATAGCCCTTCATAGAACTGTTATGAGCTAAAAGTTCAGATGGTGGTTAGCATTTTTGTAGTAATAAAATATTTTTGAATGAAGGTATGTACATAACTTTTTTGTGGGTCAATGAAGGTTAAGTGACTTGTTCAGGGTCACACAGCTAATAAGTGTCAATGTTTGAGGCCAAATTTGAACTCAGGTCCTCCTGAATCCAGGGCCAGTGCTTTATTTACTGCATCAACTAGATGCCCCCGTACATTACTTTTGATTCTCATTTATTTATTTATGTATTCATTCATCTATTTATTTATTTAGTCATTCATTCATTTAGAATTTTCTCCACCTTATATGTAAAAACAAATTGAAACATTGATTTTGAAAACTTTGTGTTCCAAATTCTCTTCCTTCCTCCCTATTTCCTCTTAAGAAGTCAAGCAATTCAATATAAGTTATACATGTGCAGTCATGCAAAACATAGCAGACAAAAAACTTTAGAAAAAGGAACTAACAACAACAACAAAATATACTTCCATCTGTATTCAAATACCATCAGTTCTTTCTCTGTAGATGAATTGCATTTTTTCATAAGTCCTTCAGAGTTGTCCTCGATCATTGTTTTGCTGAAAATAACCAAGTCATTCGCAGCAGATCATCTTACAATATTCTGTTATTTTGTATATGGTACATTTCATTTTGCATTGGTTCATGTAAGTCTTTCCAGGTTTTTCTGATAGCATCCTGCTCATCTTTTTTTTTTTAATAGTAAACGACATTTATATAATACTTTAAAGGGAGTTTTCCTTAAAAAACCACCCTTGAGGTTGATTATTATAACAACAATAATAGCTAACATTCATATAGTACCTTATACCTGTCAAAGAATTTTCTTCACAATAGCCCAACAATGTTAAGTACTATCCTCATCCTCATCTTACATTGCTCTTGCCTCTGGTTAAAATTTTTTTCCCAGTCACTATTGCTGTGTTTCCTTCCATCCTATTCACTCCCCATGATATTTACTCTATTTTCTATCTTCCTTTACTCTATCTGTCCTCAAAAGTGTTTTGCTTCTGACAGCCCCTCCCCCAATCTGCCCTCCCTCCTTTCATCTCTTCCCCCTTATCCCCTTCTCTTCCCACTTCCCCATAGGGCAAGATATATTACTATACCCACTTGAGTGTGTATGTTATTCTTTCTTTGAGCCAATTATGATGACAGTAAGGTTCATTCACTTCCCTGCTCCCCCTTCATCTTCTTCTCCACTCCATTAGCTTTTTCTAGCTTCTTTTATGTGAAATACTTTACCCCATTCCATCTCTCCCTTTCCCTATCTCCCAGTGCGATTCTCTCATCCCTTAATTTTATTTTAAAGATGTAATCATGAAAGGGGCAGTTAGGTGGCACAGTGGATAGAGCACTGGCCCTGGATTCAGGAGGACCTGAGTTCAAATCCGGCTTCAGACCCTTGACATTTACTAGCTATGTGACCCTGGGCAAGTCACTTAACCCCAATTGCCTCACCAAAAAAAAAAAAAAAAGAAAAAAAGAAAAAGATGTAATCATGAGGCAGCTAGGCGACACAGTGGAGAAAGCACCCACCCTCGACCCAGGAAGACCAGAGCCCAAATCCAGCCTCACACACAAGCCACTCACCGGCTGCTTGACCCTGAGTATACTACCTCACCCCGCCTTCCCAGCCAAAAAAGAAAAAAAAAGAAATAATAAAAAAAAACATACAGATATCATCCCTTCATTATCAATTTCCACCTGTGCCCTCTAAATTTATTCCTTTCAGCTGCCCTAATACTGAGAAAGTTCTTATGAGTTAGAAGTATCATCATCTCAAGTACGAATGTAAACAGTTTATCCTTTTAATCTCCCTCATGATTTCTTCTTCTTGTATACCTTTTTTATGCTTCTCTAAGGTCTTGTATTTGAAAATCAAATTTTCTATTCTGTTTAGGTCTTTTCTTCACAAATCCCTGAAATTCCTCTTTTCCATTGAAGTCCCATTTCCCCCCAAAAGTTTATACTCAATTTTGCTGGGTAGGAGATTTTTCTTTGTAATCCCAATTCCTTTCTTTGCTCTCCATAATATCATAATTCATGCCATCTGATCCTTTAATGTAGAAGCTTCTAGATCTTGTGCTATCCTGTGACTCTACAGTACTTGAATTGTTTCTTTCAGACTACAATTGATTCAGAAGATCTGGGGGTCTCTTTCTCTGGTGTGGCCTAGTGATGGATCTGTGTCAGCACAGCCACAGGGCTGTGCTTTGCTCTCACCTGGTACAAGAAACCTTTTCTGATGACCTAAGCTGTCTTTGGCTTGGAAATGATCTCATACCCTGCTTTTTTGGTTTCTGCTGCTCCAGCAATTGTCTTATGACTTCATTTGGAAGTTTTTGGTGAGAATGTGTGGTGAGCTCTGAGAAGTTAAATTTCCTCAACCATCTTGGCTCTACCTCTTGTTCATTACTTTTTAGAGACACAATAGCACACTTAAATAGATTACATTATTGTTCAAACATAACTTGTATATGCACTGAGAAACTGAAAAATTCATGGGACTTGCTTTACTGTGATATTCACTTTATTATGGTGGTTGGGAACCAAACCTATAGTATCTCTGCAGGTATGCTTATATATGCTACTCACAATTTCACTGGAACCAGCTCTATCCTGCTTTTCAAGCCGGAGCATTTACATCTCAGAAATCTGCAATCACTACATCTCTGGGTTTAATTTGTTGTTTTGCTAATTACCTAGACTTAAGATCATTTTAGTAATGCAGATTAAATTTTAAAGTGTGTGTGTTCAACTTTTTTTCCCTTCAGGAAGCTCAGTTGCTTATACATTTACCAGCACACCAGCATTGCTTTATAAAAATTGTTGGTGCTTAGCATGAATGCAGTAGAAAGCTGAGGATCTGAAGTTATCAGTAGAATGGAGGCCTAATGATTATAGAACAACAGAGACAGCAGCAGCACTAAAAGCAGCACTACCAGCAGCAGCAGCAGCAGGAGTAGCAGCAGCACAGCCCACCACTACCATAAGTGTTTCTAGAGTTTTATAAAATTTACAAGTGTTTTCGATCTATTACCTTATTTGAGCATCACAGCACCCATCATACTTCTATCAGCTCTCACTATAGACTAGCCCACCTTCTTTTGGGGACATACAAAGCATAGGCTTGATTGTCTTTTCCATTACTTTGAATACATAGAAGTCATTGCTAGTTTGCTTTTGTTGTCTGTGCACTATGCTCTTTCCATTTATTTTAGAAATTAATTGAAAGTTCTCATTAAAATAAAAAGCAAAAGTAAGTAAAAATTAAAGAAAATAAAGACTAAATAAATTATTTAAACTAATTTTTCTTGTTATTGCTAATTCTTAGCATTTACATATTACTTTAAGGTTTGCAAAGTGCTTTACAGCATTTCTTAAGTCATCTTCCACTTCTACATTTTGATTTCCCTATCATTTATGATAACTACTATGGAACTGTTATTCTCTTAACTCTTTGCTAAAGGTAGAGGACAATGAACAACATGAATGATATTCATAAAGTATTCCAAGGTTTACAAAGTACTTGAGGGGCATTGTCTCATTTATTACTTATAGCCTTCAAGTTTAGTATGGAAGACATTAATAGCCCCATTTTATGGATAAGGAAATGGAGGATCATAAATTAAATAGTTTGTCTATGGCCATATCCAGTGAAAAATCCCTGAGCTAGTATCCAAGATTGGATCTCTTGGGACATTGCATTACCTTCTGTAAAGACATTGGGTTTTATCAATCTTTGTCTCTCCTGTAAGTTGTATAATCATACTCTTGCACATAGGAGGTTCCTCTGAGTATGAATATCTCAGATCAACAAATAGAAGTAAAAGAGAAGCAAATTTTCAGCCAATTTAAGAATGAGTGTTTAAGATCATTTAGAGCTGTGCAATACTGGACAATGTCCAACATTGGAATGAACTGCCTCTGGAATCAGTGAGCTCTCTGTCCCTGAAAGTGTACAAACTTGATACTACTAAGAGGAAGAATTCTTCGTGCATATAATTTGGAATCATTGGCCTCCAAATTGTCTTTAAATACTCCTATTTTGTACTTCTTACTTTCATGCTTTTATAGATTCATGATTCCATTAGTGTGGGCATTTCTGCAGTTCATGCAAATAACAAGTCTTTCCATATTCTATTACCTTTTCTGATCATCTTCATTTGCTTTTCATTAGTTATCCATAAAGGAAACACCTAAACTCCTGGAGACCTTTGTCTTAATCTTTTATCATCTTCCATGGATCACTTGAAGTACCCATTCTTTGTTTCTCATTTCCATTATGTAAGTGACTACCTCCTTTCCTGGTCATGAATATCCTTAATGCATTTGAGGTCACTTCTATATTTCATCATTAAAAATAGCATATGTTCTTCACCCTCCATTTCACTATGTGTAATTTGTAATTGTGCTTATTCTGAGAGCATAGTGTTTTGTAACTATTAGCCATAAGGAGAGATAGCTAGACAGTACAGTGGATAGAATGTTGAATCTATAATCAGGAAGACCTGAGTTCAAATCTGGCATCAATACTGGCTATGAGCTGGGGCAAACCATTTACCTCAAAAAAATTTTACCTCATTTGTCTCATCTATAAGAGAGAAAATAGCACCTACATCTGGAGTTTTTGTGAAGATCAAATAAGATAATAATTATAAAGTGCTTAGCATGTTGCCTGGTATATAGTTTAAGCACTACATTAATGTTAATTATAATTGTTATTATTATTAAACACTATAGAGAGACTTCTGGTGTTAAAGATAGGCTTTTTTTTTCTTTTACAAAGAGCAATTGGAATCATTGAAAGTACTGTCCAATTTTCCAGATGTAATCCAGGCTTATATTTTAGTTATTGCCCTACCTCAATGTTCAGTTGAAATTATCTGATGAGCTTATTTACTTTACTACCCATCAAGTTACATTTCATATTCTTCCTAATATGCATGCTACATACTTTTGATCACTCAAAGACTATAAACAGGGAAGTCTTTTTTGCATTGGTAGATAAAAGTAAGTGACCTCTACAATATTCATGGCCCTGATGAAATTGGAATTTTATATAATGTCAGGTGTCAATGTAGCATTGTGGCAAAACATTTGATATAGAATGAAAAGTTGGAGTCCCATTCTACTCTTTACAAATTATGTGATATTAAATAACTTAGTTAAGTCATCTAAGCCTAGTTTGTCAGTGGTAGGGTAGATTAGATGATCTCTGAAATAACATCAGAAATATGTAAGTGGGAGCCTTTGAAAAACTTCACCTTTAATAAAGACATCATTTAAACTCTTCCTAGGGTATCTTTCATGAGCCTAATAAAGCACCATAGGTGATCATATGCCTCTTTCTTTTAAATCTAGTTTGATGGTAATATTCTTTGTTGTTGTTCAGTCGTTTCATTCATGCCTGACTTCTCATGACCCAAATTGGGGATTTCTTGGCAAAGATATTGGAGTGGTTTGCCATTTTCTTCTCCAGCTCATTTACAGATGAGGAAACTGGGGTAAACAGGGTTAAGTCAATTGCCCAAGGTCATACAACTAGTAAATGTCTGAGACTGGATTTTTACTCATGTCTTCCTGACTCCAAGCCTGGTGTTCTATCAACTGCACCATTTAGCGTCCCTGGTAATGTTCAGTAGGTGGTTTAATGAAGCTACTTCCATAATGTTTTATTTAATTGGAATGCATTCATGGGAGCCACATTGAAAAAGTCATACAGTATTAGCTTTCCTTTACTGAATCAAATATATTTTTGAAATATGATGAATGAATAATGAACAACACAGGATTTTGTATTCTCTAGATACCTTAATCTATGGTATAGACAAAAAGATATGTTCTGCTATACAAAGTCTTCTTAAAAAGTTTCCCTATTTTCTCTTCAAGTTTTATTTTGTCTTTATTTTTGTAATCAAGGAAACTATTGATCTGTGTGTAGATCATTTTCATAAATATGTTATAGAGGTGAAAAACAGATATGAGGAGAGGCATTTGCTGATATCCTCATAGTTGCTATTTTTTTTCTCTCTTCCCTCTTTCATTTCCCAGTCCACTTACACATCATCCCCTTCTTGCTTTTAATAGTAGTCTTCTGTCCTACTTTCTGTGCCCCAAACAATGCAATCTTACTGTAACAGTAGCAAACATGCTTTCTGTTCCTGTGTTTCCCAACTCCATACTGTTGTATAAACTGCCACCTCCCCCCATTACCTAGGTTATTCTCCCACTGTACTGCCACCTCTTGGAAACCCTGGTTTGTTTGTTTGTTTGTTTGTTTGTTTGTTTGTTTGTTTCTTTCTCTTTCTTTTCTTTTCTTTTCTTTCTTTCTTTCTTTCTTTCTTTCTTTCTTTCTTTCTTTCTTTCTTTCTTTCTTTCTTTCTTTCTCTTTCTTCAGCTTCCTTTCCTCAATTAAAAAGCATGCTTCTTGAATATAATCACGGTTTAATTTTTGCCTTTGTATCCCCAATCACTATCACAGTGCTTGTGATGAAGGAAATGATTAATAAATGAGTGTTTGGGGACAGCTAGGTGGTGCAGTGGATAAAGAACCAGCCATGGATTCAGGAGGACCTGAGTTCAAATTCAGCCTCAGACACTTGACACTTACTAGCTGGGTGAACCTGAGCAAGACACTTAACCCTCATTGCCCTGCAAAGAAAGGAAAGAAAAAGAAAAAAAAGGAAAAATGATTGTTGATTCATTTTTAGTAAAATGTCACCCCCATTTTATGATGTTTTAGCATCACTGACTCTTGAATGCATCTTGAAAATATCTTCTTGGGGGACTGTGTAATTTTGTTAATAGGAAGAAGAATTTCTTTCATATGTACTTTATCTATTTGCAGTTGAATGTAAGATTCCTTGACGATTGGGTTAGATTTCTTTTTTGTTTTGTTCTGTTTTGGTTTTTTGTTCTTATATTCACAGTGCTAAACACCATGTTACTATAAAGGAAGCATTTAATCAGCATTTTTTTGTTTTTCCCATTCTTCATTGGTTGATCATTGGTGGCAAGGTGGATAGAGCATTAGACCTGCAGTCCAAAAGATGTGATTTAAAATCTGATCTCAGGCACTTGCTACGTATGTGACCTTGGGCAAGTTACTGAACTGTTGCCTACCTCAATTTCCCCATCTGTAAAATACCTCTCAGGGCTATTATGAAGATAAAATGTGAAAAAAAATTGTAAAGTGCACTATAAATCTTTAAGTGCTATACACATTTTAGCTATCATTATTACCTATTATTCTTTACATATTTTGTTAAACTGGTAGACTTCAGATGTGATGGCTGTACTAATGTTGTCAAGGATAATGAGAGGTTACTTTGAAAATATTGGTGTATCCGTTCAATTTTTTTTTTTTACTTCTTTGTTGTCTGTCTTCTGTTTTCATTTAAAAATGCCCACAAGATTATCTAACTAACTTGGATGTTAAGCCATACTCTAATTCATTTTCCTCTCAGGTTTTTTGTTTGTTTGTTTGTTTTTTGGTGATACTGAAACTATCGTCTTTGTCCATAGTTATTTTGAAATAAGCGTTCTCTTTTTTTATAAATCAGCTTTTCACTTCAGTGTCTTTTTCCCCACAATGGTTTTCCCATCAAGAAGGAGATTTAGTATTTTCTGACTAAGATGATATCTAAATTATTTTACATTTCTCTTTGTTGTGATATTTTGCATTATATAAAGTTCTCAAAGAAATGGTGATTTATTCTGTTATATTTTATATTGTTTCAAAACAGTTTTCTTGAATAAGCTTCTGTAAATGGGTGAATTATTAGTTCAATTCAATTGTATTTAATGAGCTTATATGTAGTACCTACCATTTGATGACAGAAATAAAGCAGTCTCTTCCTTGAAAGGGAGTATGTTCTTCTAGAGGATACAACATATGTGGAGTTAAGAATTAAATATCATTGGGGGCAGCTAGGTGGTACAGTGGATAAAACACCAGCCCTGGATTCAGAAGGACCTGAGTTCAAATTTGGCCTTGGACACTTGACACTTTATTAGCTGTGAGACTCTGGGCATGTCACTTAAACCTCATTGTCCTGGGAAAAAAATCATTAAACATCATAATCAGAAGAGAGTAACTGGAACAACCAGAGAAGATTTTATAGAGGTAATAAGTCTTTAGCTAAGCTTTGAAGGAAGAAAATGTACTTTTTAGGGCAGGAATAAGGACAGAGTACATTCTTATAATTGGTGAGAATCTGCATAACGGTAAATAGAATAGTAATCTCATATTTATATTTTCAAAAAATTATGGTATTTATATTAATCTCTGTTCCAATGGGTCAGTGATCTGATGATACACATATTACAGTCCATTGTTTATATCTAATTATATTTCCTTTTCATTATGTAACTTAAAGTTAATTTCACTTTTCTAATTTTTATACTTTATTTTATAACCATGTTTATTATATTTTATCTATTATAATTATATTGTTTATAATTTCCATTTTCCAATGTCATTAGAAGTTTGCCATCTCCAGAAAGTTCTGGCTGCTTTCTTGAAGAACTAATTTTTAGCCTATTTTCTTCCCTTTTAGGGGGTAAATTTATTGAGGACAAGGGCTGTTTCACTTTTTTCTTTGTATACTCAGTGTTTTGCCCAGTGTTTGACATATAGTAGTTGCTTAATAAATGTTTTTGATTGCTGTCTATGATCACATGAAGTTCCTAATTAGTTTACAGACACAATATTATAATGACATGCAAAAGTACCAGTTCCACTTTATTTTTTTCAGGCTATAATTCTAAACTCATTTGCCTAAAACCTGTTAAAGGACATGGGAAATGCTGATTTCTTTTGAAGTGAAGTGTGGCACTTCAAATATTTATTTAAAATATTTTGTGAACTAATTTCAAAACCAATGGTTTATAATGCCCTTCATTCAGTCACAAAAATTTTGTTACTATAGATTCACTGGAAGATATCAAATTTAGATAAGACATAGTCCCTGGTTTCATACACTTTACAAACCAGTAGAGAGGTGAAGCACAAAGATATCTATCAAAAATATTAATAGATGTTTAAGTACATTTGAAAAATGATTAAAAAATGTGAAGATCATACAACTCACTCTCTGGATTTGGAGTTGTAGTCCCTACAGTGATAATAAGAACTCATCCGTACTCATGTATCATTTGTGAACAAGAAAGGATATTCACTGCATATGTGTGGTTATATATTGTAGCCATAGACAAAGAGAATGTAACTCTAATAGAAATTGTTCTGTACGAGAACTTAGAAATCCTGAATTCAAGTCACAGCTCTGCGACTTACTACTTGACAGACCTCAAAGAAGTTCCATTGCATGTCTTCCTCTGTAAAATGAATAGGTTGGAGCAGATATTCATTAGGGTCCTTATGTGTGACCTTCTGTGATTACTTAGATTTACATGACCAAACCCCAAGTTGGTTGAATTTCCAACTTGCATCAAGGTAGCTGGTATTAAAAAAATGAAAATGATGACAACAAAAATATATCTTCCAGAAACATTAATTAAACTAGTTGTCCCCTAAATGTGAAATTGCAGTCTAGCAATGGAAATGGCATAGTACTGATAGACTTGAACTATAGCAAAATTGACATTCTTCCTATAAATGAAATGAGAAAGCATAAAGAAATTCCCATAAAAATGGAAAAATGTCTTCTATGGTCTCCTTAGAATCGGAGAATACTAATTTATTGAAATGTAAAACATTAAAAATACTTCCTTTCCCATTAAAAAATGGGGAACAAGAAATGAAGAAAATGATTATGACTGGTTGGAAGCCTCCACAGCAAAAATGTAGAAGTGCAAAGGCTCACCTATGATTGAGTACTCTCTCTGGAATCCTAGCTATGGAACAAACGTTACTTTAGTGAAAGCATTCCTGAATTACTTGATTTCCATGTGAATAGATAGATGATATAGACAAGAGATAGGTAGATGGATAGATAGATAGATAGATAGATAGATAGATAGATAGATAGATAGATAGATAGATAGATAGATAGATAGATGAATGGATGGATGGGCGGATGGATATGGGGAGAGTGGGAGAAGATAATTTTAAAAATGAAGGAAGAAAGGATAGAGGAATCAAGGAGGGGCAGGATTAATATAAGGAAAGAGGGAGGGTGCAGAGAGAGAGAGAGAGAGAGAGAGAGAGAGAGAGAGAGAGAGAGAGAGAGAGAAAGATTTATGGAGAATGAGGAGAAACCACAGGGAAAGAAGGAAGGAAAGAAGGAAGGAAGGAAGGAAGGAAGGAAGGAAGGAAGGAAGGAAGGAAGGAAGGAAGGAAGGAAGGAAGGAAGGAAGGAAGGAAGGAAGGAAAAATGTTATGAAAGACAGAACTTACAGTCTGAAAATTTTAAGATTATAATATCCATCTAGAGATCTTCTCACGAGAGCCCAGCCATGAAAGGATCAAAGATGCAGCTACTCTGACTTCAATAACAGTAGTGTAACTAAGCGAATGGGATACTTTCTCTGGGGATTTTTTCCCCTAAGCTGATTTTTTTGGGGGATATTTCAAACATTGATTCTCACATTATCATTCCTGTGTTCCAGTCTGCCAGGATGCTCCCTTCAGCTGCCGCAATCTGCTCATCTCTGATTTACAGGGAGATGATTCTTAAATGAACTTTTTTTGGATAAAGTAACTTACCAAGGAAGAAAGGTGTCAAATTCAGTTTTTCAAAAGTTTTTTTTTTTTTAAGTGGTCAGTGCCAAGCAACTGTTCCCTTATGTACTTGATTTCTCTGTGTGTTTTCTCTTTACTTAGGGGTACTACTCTTGCTCTCAGAAAACTAGTGCAGGGAAAGAGAAAATCCAAAAGAGCAAGTTTAATAGTGAGGCAACCAAAAGGATTTCACTTTCAAATTTATCTGCCTCTGAAATGCAGAGCCAAGACTGAGCAAAAATGTTGGAGAAATGGAATATATACTTGATCTCCCCCTATTTACAGATAGTTTGTTCTCTTTTGCTACAAAGCATTATTTCCTTAACCTGTGTAAAAGGGAAATATTTTACAATGAACATTTAAATTCCTTATGCTTTATAGGCAAGAAAACCAGTCATGAGCAGCAGAGACCTAACTTCAACTCTTCTATCTAACAAAGGCTGAGTGACCATGATGAGCCACTTATTCTTACTGAGTCTATTTCCTCACCTGTAAAGTAGGAATAATTGTATCTACAATACTTTACTTCCCTAATATTTTACTCCAATATTTCATCATTCCATGGAGATGATTCTGGTATAATACTATAGACTTAAACTATATGGTATAGGTAATACTATAGTAGAAATTCTTAAGCAGAGATTCATGAACTACCAAGGAGTCCATGGATAAATTTCAGAGGGTAAGTAAGTCTATATGGGGGGATTACATATTTATTTTCATTAACTTTAAACTCAAATTTGGCATTTCCTTTAATTATAAATATAGGCAACAAACCATTATTCTGAGAAGGCTTCTGTAAGCATCACCAGTCTGACTCACCTAATGACCAGTCCATTATGAACACAAAACAGGTAAGACTATCTGTTCTAGAGGCACATTAGCACGGAAAGGAATTGACCAATTAAAAAAGACTTAGAGAATGTCACTGTAATGGACTGTATGTCTATCATTTAAGGAGAAGCTCTATCACTAAGTTGGCTGTAGGGAAATTATTTTTTCAGGTAAAGTGACTTTTGAAGACCACATACTAATATCATAGAAGGATTACTATCTACATCAGAGGCAGGAATGTCCTCATAGAGGGAATCACAGATCTCAGGGATCTGAGAAGAATATGAAGGAAAATAACAACAATGGTAGTTGACATTTCTGTGTTAATTCAGGGGCTCTTCCTAGGAATCTTACAAATTAAGTCAAATAGGTATTGTTTTCCCTAATTTACAGATAGGGAAATAAATCTGGGAGAGATGTAATGTCTATCCCAGAGTCATGGGTAGTAAGACTCCGAGACATGTTTTAAATGCGAGAATTTATGATCCCAAGGTAAGCAATCCATTTGCCCTTCTCCACCTTTTTTTAAATTGAGTTTCAAGGGAATATGTGTGTACATTTAAATGCCAGTTATTATGCTTAAATCATAGGATTTAGACCTTGAAGGGTCTTTAGAGGATATCTAGTTTAACTCCTTCATTTTACAGAGAAGGAAACTGAAAGTGAGGTAGTGAAAGTGACAGACCAAGGGGTGGGATGAATAAAATATTTTATGGTACCTCATTTTCATCATCTACAAAATGAGGCCATTGGTTTAAATGACCCCCAATGCCCCCCTCTAGGGTCTATTTCTGTGATCCAATGACTTGCCCAGTTTTATACAGGTAGCATAATCATGTATAGAAGCCATACACTTTCTTTTCAAATTAAGTGTTCCTTTTACCAGATAGAGGAAGCAAGGAGGGGCAAGAAGAATATAAGGAAAGAGGGAGGGTGGAGATAGATAGGTAGAGAGAGAGATGGGGGGGAGAGAGAGAGAGAGAGAGAGAGAGAGAGAGAGAGAGAGAGAGAGAGAGAGAGAGAGATTTATGAAGAGAAACCACAGGAAAGGAAGGAAAGAAGGAAGGAAGGTCAAATTCATAGCTCTGTTTAAAAAAATGTTTTCCTCTTTATTGTTGTGGGTGCCCCCTCTAGCAACACACACATCATAATACCACCATTCTTCAGTAGGTTGTCTTAGGAAATTGACACAAGAAGAAAAACAAATCCATACACTGTGGGCTATCTCCTAATTATAAGCCATCCTGGTTGAGACACTCATGTTTTATTAGTTTTTGTTCTTATTACTCAGCATTTTGAAATCTTGGGATCACATCTCTATTTTGTTTAGGAATTAGTAGAGGACTTAGTGGAAGGCAAAAGAAGTATCCAAATGAGCTAAGGATATAAAGAAATGTAAGCTTTGCTCTAACTCACCTTGATCAAGTTAACAATAAATCAAAAATGTTATTTTTATATGAAAAGTTATCATACTGGGTACTATGTGATCAGAAGCTTATGACTGACAAAGTCAATGAGTGCTACAGAAGACTCAGTGTGCTACCTTGGAAAGAGGACACCAGCTCTGGAATTAGAGGTCCTGGGGTACACATCTCATCTCTAACCTTAACTTTGTGATAATATGCAAGTCATGTACCTTCCCTGATCACAGTTTCTTCATCTGCAAAATGAAAGAGTTGGAGTAGCTGGCTATCAAGGTCCCTTCCAGCTTTGGATCTATGATCCAATGAATATTGACAAAGGAATGATTTATTTTGATCTGGACTGGGAAGGGTGAGCTTCACAAAGCTAGTGAGATATTAGCTGGGCCTCAAGGAATGTTTTAGGACTTGACCACACTAAGAAGAAGTTTTCAGGAGAGAATGTTGCAGAGGAGTACACAAGAATAATGCAAAGAAAAAAAGTCTAATGACTCATTCAAGATAATATGACAAACAAAGGAGCCCAAAATATCCTTTCACTCTGTGCAACTTTGAATGGAAAACATAAAAGAGACTCCTAGAGGTTCCATATTGCCAAAAGGAGGGCAGCAGGTAAGACTGATCGACTAGGCTTTGAGAATCTAGCCTCAATGCTCCCCTATGCAAAGAAGATGCAAATGTAATGAAGCCTCTGCTCCCCCAAAGCCCATTCCCATTCTTCCTTCAGCTCTGTAAAGCAGAGGACAGTTTGTGGAGCAGCTACATTCATCTGGCACATCTTGTGTAATAAAACCATAGCCCACATGGGATAAGATTCATTTTGATTTTATAGGTTTTCAAGATATTTTTCTATCAATACTGTTCACATTTTAATTACAATAATTAACATAGTTTTCCAATATATTTTTTTTTGCATTTGATTATATGCCTAAAAAATGTTGCAGCTGTGTTTACCTATATGCCTTTTGTCTCTGGCTCCATTTAAAATGAGAAGTAAATATCATTTTTATATATAGCTTTCTACTTGCTTTGTGAACTATTTTCATAATCCCCCAATTTAGCAGTGCACATTCCCTAATGCACTTGGAGCCCTCCACCAAGGCCACAAACGGGACAGAAATCAGGGGAGAGCAGAAGCTCTCTGGCCCTAGTGGGCAACAATTCCAAGCAGTAGGAAAATAAATATATTCTTCTTTAGGAAAAAAATAACAATGTGGATAATTTGTGGTCATATTTGGCTACCCATAGAGCTTTGCAGCAAAATTGAGCAAAACAAAATCCTTTTTGGCTACTCTCCTTCAGAGGAGGGAGCAAGAAAATGAGTTGCTGACCAGAAGCCAATTTCATCCTGAGGACTCCAAAAAAGTCTGCTAACAACCACATGACACGGTTAACTATGCTGCATGGACAACAGAACTTGTTTTTTCTTTTTATTATGTGTATATGTCATGTCTAAAGAAAAAATAGTAGTTAATGTCTGCAACAAGGAAAAATAGTAAGAATTAATGAGACTAATAGACTAATAAGAACTAATTAAGGCTAATAGCAAATCATTTTTTCCATATCACTTTAAAGTTTCTAAAACACTCTTCTCACAACAACCCTGTTTTATAAGTAAGGGGAGTATTATTATGCCCATTTTACCAGTGTAGAAACTGAGGCTTGGAAAGATTAACTTGACCAGTGCCATATGGCTAATGAGTGGTAGGCTTAAGATTGAAACTCAGGTCTTCTCATTCCAAGACCAAGTTATCTTAAATCATAGAATCTTAAGAATTAGAAGAAGTCATAGAAGTCTACTCAAATCAATTACTCTAATTTGAAGTCAAGCACTTAGCACGTAGTAGGCAATACATAAATGGTAGTTGAATAGGTGTCTGGAATCACTTTTATGGACTCCCTCACAGGTAATCATCTAGTATGGTTGCTAATGATAGAGAACTTACCTTACAGCCCTTTCATCATTATTCACCCTTGATTACTTAAAATAGCTTTAATCAAATAATTATCAAGAATTTATCAAGTACCTACTTATTGACATTCTTGGGCTACCATAAAGTTATGCCTTGGCCTGCCTGTGTGTGTATTACCTCCCCCACACACGCATAGAGGCATATCTTCATGTGTGTATGTGTGCATATTCATGTATATAATATATATGTAAAGTATATATATATACATGCATATAAACGTATGTATACACATACACTATATATGTGTGTACATATTTTACATATATTCATAAAAACGTGCACACACATATGTATATATTTAAATCACAAAATTGTATTTCATTTGCATAAGGAAAATCATTAAATCTAGCAATGATTATGCATGATAGGGACAAGGAAAAGGGTAACTTGAGAATCTATTAGATCATAGATAAATAGAGTGAGGGTCAGTGGTGGCCCAGCAATCCTCACTGGACCAGCTGAAGGAAAACCATACACAACCACACACCCCCTCTCCATACACACATATACATCCATTCATACTTACATGCATGTATATACATGCTTATATATTAAGAAAAAAGAAAAGTCCCTGCTTTGAAAGGATAGCATTTTAATTGCAGAGGGAATAATATTGGGGGATCATTTAACAGGCATATAAATAAAATACAAATTATAAGGAAAACGAATTAGCAACTAGGGAGTAAAGGAAAACCTCAAATCTCAGTTGCACAGGATACAGGTGAAGAAACATTGCGAAGAAGACATATTGGACATCTACCCTGCACAAAGTCAAGGATGTTATAGATGGGATGCTGAATTGGGGGGAGGGGTAAGGAGAGAAATTGGACAAAAATACTAAGTGTATAAAGGGGAATATTGTGAAATGAGTTTGTAAAGGGAGACCAAAGCCGATCAAGAAAGATTAAAGAGCCTGTTTTTCATTCAAAATGCTAGAGTGAAGATTCTTTAAACAAGGAATATTATGGCCAGACCTATACTTTAGGAAGAATATTTTAGAAGCTATTAAAAGGACAGTTTGGAGAAGATGGAAACTGAAAGCAGAGTCCCCCCTCTACCTGCTGCTCTTAGTTCTTCTCTTGGTAGCTTCACAGAAGAAATCCAAGCCATGTTCCCAAAGCAAGATATGTTTGCAGGCCTGTAACTTCCATGTCTATGCTCATTTTTTTATTCTTGCAAAGGATTTTAATTTTAATTTTATTTTGTGGGGCATTAATAGTTAAATGACTTGCCCAGAGTCACACAGCTAGTAAGTGTCAAGTGTCTGAGCCTGGATTTGAACTCAGGTCCTCCTGAATCCAGAGGTGGTGCCATATCCATGGCACCACCTAGCTGCCCCCCCCCACAAGATTTTTATTTGTTAAAAATTCTAGGCTTTGGTGACAATAGTCACAATTTGAAAATATTGACTGACTTTGGGTGCCACCTATAAATCATAATGCTCATAAAATAGCTCACATTCATATACTACTTTAAGGTTTACATGGTACTTTTCTCATTCCAACCATTTGAAGTAAGTAATATCAATATTATATTCAATTTTCTGATGACAGACTATAGCTTAGGAAAGTTAAATATCTCGTCCAGTTTCATGAATGTCAAAGTTGGGATTTTAATTCCAGGTCTATTTCCATGTCTATTATAAATCAATCAAATGATCTCAGCAAGACTTGATCAATTTCTATCATCCTGCACACTGCTAGGAATGGAAGATACAAAGAATGAAACAATCTCTACAATTAAGGGAAATGCAGTGAAGACAATGATTCTGGTTAAATTATATACTGAATAAATATGAAAAAAATACAAGACATTTAAAGATCTAGGATGCTAACAATTGTGAGATGAGGACAGAAAGGGTTGGTTTAGCTGTGTCTTGAAATGAAAGACAGTAAAAGGCATGGGGATGCAAAATTCTGTGGCTTGTGTGAAGGACAAAAAGAAGTCTAGCTTGGTAGAGGTCCATAGTGTGAGAAGGGAGTGTGGAACCATAAGTTGGGTCAAAGTTGTGAAAACCTTTAAAAGTTAAACATAGGAGGCTTTTTTGTTTGTTGAATTTATTGTTGTTAATGCTGCTCTGGTTGTTATTTCCCCCAACTACATGTGTCTTTTTAAATTTTTTTTTGTGGGGCAATGGGGGTTAAGTGTCTTGCTCAGTCACACAGCTAGTAAGTGTCAAGTGTCTGAGGCCAGATTTGAACTCAGGTCTTCCTGAATCTAGGGCCGGTGCTTTATCAACTGTGCTACCTATCTGCCCCTTACTACATGTGTCCTTGATCCCACCTCCTCCTATTTTCTCCAGCATATCACCTCCACTTTTTTCAATCTCACTTTATCTACTGGAACCAACCCTGTTGTCTACAAACCCATCCATGCTCCCTCCATGTTTAAATGAAGAAACATTCAAGAAAACTTAAGGCCTAAACAGATTCACACTTGATTTTACTTTCCCTGCTAATTATCCTCTTTCTCTCTCTTCCCCAAAAGTGGCTAAACTTCTTGACAAAGTCATCCATTCTATGCCAACTATATGTCCATTTCCTCTTGTCATACCCTTTTCTAAACACTCTGCAATCTAAGTTCAATTGATATTGTCCTTTTCATAATTGCTATTGTTCTTTCCAAAATTGCCAATAATTTCTTAACTGCCAAATCTAATGACCTTTCCACACTACAGTCTTCTTGACCTTTCTCTAGTGTTTGAGGCAGTTGATCACCTTTTCCTCCTGAGTACTCTCTGCTCTCTGAATTATCATGGCCTTCCTCTTTCCTGGTTCTCCTCCTACCTGTATGGCCACTCTTTCTCTGCCTTCTTTTCCAGTTCTTCATCCATGTCATATCCCTAATGATGAGTGTCCCTCAAGGCTGTATTTTAGGATCATTTCTCTTTGTATATTCTCTCATTTGTTAATACTACCAATCCCATGGATTCATTCTTCATCTCTATACAGATGATCTACACATCTAAATAGCTAGCTATTGTCTTGAATCACAATTGCCTTATGGGAAATTTGAATTAGATGTCTCTCAAACTCATCATATCCAAAAGAGTACTCATCTTTCCCTCTCCATACCCTCCTTTCTCCTGAACTCCACTATTTGTACTGAGAGTAGTACCATCCTTATTCAATAAGGCTCATGATATTGGTGTAAATCTTAATTCCTCAATCTGCATCTCACCACATATCCAATCAGTTGTCAGTCTTGTTGTTTCTAATTCTACAATATCTCTTGTATATGTCCTCTACTCTCACTCATAGAGAGATCATCCCATTGAAGGTATTCACTGCCTATCACCTAGACTATGGCAATCGTCACTTATTTGGCTTTACTGTCTGAAGTCTCTTCCCACGCCAATTCATCTTCCACTTATCTGCTAATGTGAAGTTCCTAAAATACAGGTCTGATCAGGTTACCTCCAAACCCTACTTAATGAGCTTCAGGGCTTCATAATTATTGCCAGAATCAATTATAAAGCCTGCCGCCTGGCATTTAAAGCACTCCATGGCTCCTTTCTAACTTTACATTCTTCTTACACTTTCCTTTCTCCTCCCAATCTACAATCCAGCTGTACTAGTTTGCTTGCTGTTCCTTGCACACAACATTCCATCTACCATCTCTGTGCCATTGTGCTGGGTGTACTTCGGTGCCTCCTTAGCTTGAGCTCTCATATCTCCTTGTTTCTTTCACTATTCAGCTTAAATACTTCCAGTCATTCCCCCATCTACTAATGCATTTACCATTAGGTTACGTTCCATCTACTCTATTGGATGTGAGCTTCCTGAGAGCTGGGACTTTATTCACTTTTTTGAAGCCCTAGGCTTTAGCATATTGTTTTACAGTTCTTACTAAATTCTTGTTGACTTACTGGCTGATGTACCTTAGTGGCAATAAGAAACTATTACAGTTTATCGAGTAGAGATTATATATATATATATATATATATATATATATATATATATATGCATCATTTTAAACTTATTTGAATGGTAGCTGTCTAACTTTCCTGATACTGCATTCTAGGGTATGTAGAGATATTTGTGAAGTTGGATTAGAAGCAATTCTAAAGTAACTTTTATAACAAGGTCTTCTTTCATTTTATTCATACATGTCTGTCTTGACTTACAATATGGATGCTCTCCAAGTAGAATGCCAAATGATAACATGATGGAAATGGCCTAAAAGAAGACTGAATGATGTCACTAATGTTTTTTCTCAATTTTAATTTCCAGGATCATGGAGTTGAAAACTTGACTGGCAATAGCCTTGACTAATAGTTTTATTTCTATCATCAATACCCCCCCAAAAATATATCAGAATATACTTTGGCCACACAACAAATGATTCATATGATATTTTGGAATACTCACTCTGATTTGGAAGGTACATTAGGTTTCATTCAGGAGTAATGATTATGGATTTAAGTCTAGGCAGAGTCACAAGAGGCTTAAATTTTCTCCTTGAAAAATTACACTTTTTATATCAATTGTGCTTTGGTGGCATATTTTAAAAAGAGAAAAATTTTCCATGAAAACATGGCATGATCTAGTATTTTCATTTCATTTTCGTTTATTCCATATTTTAATAACATATCAAAAAGCATATCAAACATACATATCAAAATGAAACTCATTTTTTAGGCAATAAGTAGAGTATAAAAGTTATAGCATGTTCAGATTATTTGTTTAATAATTACCATGTCAACAATGAGTTGCTCTTTATACCCCTTGGGACTTTTCTTCTTGTGCATTTCTGACTTCTCAGTCAACATATTCTTTTCTAGTAAGTACTTATATATTTTTGGGTGATGCAAGATGAAAACGCCTTGTTGGCATGAACATTTAGCTTGTATATGGAGGAGTCATTGATGTGCTTATCTTTTGGGAATAGATATATGATGCCTTGTGTTAAGAAAGGTAGGATCAAGCATCCAACTGAGAGGAAGTCATTCTACTGATTTTCTAGGAATTCTTCAACAGTATGAAATATAAGCCTGTAGAAATTAATCTTATCTGGACTTACCACTTTTGAGTTTTGCAAAGAAGTTACTATTTCACTTACTTTTCTTGAACAAACTGTTCCTTTTTCCATGTTGTAAGCAGAACTCAAGCTTTCCACCTCACATATGGACCATCTTTCATTTCTGTTGTTTTTGATTTCTTTTGACTATATAGGCAAGCAGTATTTTTCCCACACCTTCTCTCTTAGAGGGTTCACAATCTATTTACCACTCAAGCTTCTGTAGTAAAGTTTTTGATTCCTAAAGAATTGTTAATTGTGTCCTTTATGAGACTTGTAAATCTCTTTAACATTTTGGCTTTCATTTTCAGTTCTTCATTGATAGCACCAAATTTTCTGAAATGATTTTACTTTCTTGTTTTCTTTGTTTTTCCTCTATTTATCAGGAAATTGTGGTATTCAGAGTTCCTATTGATGGCACTACTTAGATACTATAGTAAACTTCCAATATTTTCTTCCATGCCTTCAAAAGCTTTCTCAACCCATTTCACCATCTTAGTGTTCTGATATCTTTCCTTTTGACTATTCCTTTATAGTTCTGTGTTCTTTAATATAAGAACATAAATAGAATATACCCTTCTGTGCAGGTATTGAAATGGTTTTACATTCTTACCGTAATACCATAGGCAAATTAGAAAAAGAAGGAATAGTTTACTTGTAGATCTATGGAGAGGGGAAGAATTTATGACCAAATGTAAGCTAGATAACATTATGAAATGCAGGGTGGATCATTTTCACTATGTTAAATTACAAAGTTTTTGTACAAACCCAATGCAAACAAGATTAGAAGGAAAACAAAAAGCTGGGAAAGAATTTTTTCACACAGTATTTCTGATAGATACCTCATATCTAATATATAAAGAAAACTGAATCAAATACATAAGAATACAAATCATTCCCCAATTGAGAATTGGTTAAAGGATATGAAAAGGCAGTTTGCAGATGACAAAATTAAAGAATTTACCATGTGGCAGTTGGCACAAGCAGAAGAAAAGTCCCAGAAGATGCATGCTATATCTCAGAGAGACAGCATGTAGTCTCAAGTAGACTTCAGAAACCCTACAAAACCTACACTATCTTTTTTTAAAATTTATTTTTTATTTTATTTTGGGGGGGAGAGGGGGTTTGCAGGGCAATAATGGTTAAGTGACTTGCCCAGGGTCATACAGCTAGTTAAGTGTCTGAGGCTGCATTTGAACTCAGGTGCTCCTGAATCTAGGGTCAGTGCTTTATCCACTGCGCCACCTAGCTGCCCCTAAACCTATACTATCTTAAGGAGAAGAGCACACACCAAGAGACAGCATTTGGATTCAAGAGAGTGGGTCCAGGAAGTCAAGCAAGGAAGCCTCCTGTGGTCAAATCTTTTATCATCTTTTAATAGAGGCAGGTCATTATACATTGATCAAAACTAATTGGAAAACTTATGAAAATTGCAATCCATCTATAGAAAAAGAATTGATGGTATCTGAAAACAGATTGAAGCATATTGCTCATTAATCTGAAGTTTTGTTTTTGTCAGTTTTGTTTCACAACCTGGCTTATTAGCCATATATATATATATGTATATGTATATATATATATATATATGTATGTATATGTATATATATATGTATGTATATGTATATATATATACACACACACATATCTGTAGGAGTAAAAATAAGACTCTAATGAAATAGAAGAATTTAAAGCAGTTCTGAAGAAAAGAGTTGAGTTAAAAATTAGATAGGAGTTAAAAGAAACAAAAAAGGGAAATATAAGTAAGTGATTAAATAAAAACTATAAAAGGATAGAGTATTGATTTTCTAGTGGGGAATGAATCTTAGTGTCATTAGAAATCAGCGACAGTAAAAAAAGACAGAGAACCTACAAGTGGTTTTATTAGTTTTAAGGACATTAAAAGAAGAAAGGAAGAATTGGAAAAAGGATACAAGATGCAGGCAAATGTGGGGAAATTTATTTCAAATAAGTGAGGCATTAAAGTAGAAGTATATACAAATAAGGAATAATTGAACTGAATGAAATAATTTCCTGTTCACTTTCAAATGAACTGGCCATAGGAGAGTAAACTCATAGAGTTTCATGTAGAAATACTTTGAACCACACAAGGAAACAGGAAGAAATAGGGAAAAAGGAGAGGGAGAAATAAGAATGAGCATGGTATCAGAGAGATAGCAAAATAAATACCCATCTATCCAGAGGAAAACATTTGAAGGAAAGAAAGGAAGTATAACAACCTCTGACAAGGGTCTTGCTGAGAGAAAGAGAAGAGGAATAGGGGACTAGAAGTTCATTGCATCAAATGTAAAGAACTGGTTCTAGAAACACTTCTCTCCCATCACATTCTTTTTAAAGGAAAGTCAAGGAGAAAAAAGAATTAATGGATAAGATAATAGAGCAACAAACACACAGCAACTCACTCTATGAAGTCATTCATAAAATAGAAGATACAATGAATTAGAAAGTAGAATGCAGTAGATATAATATTTGTTAGAAACAGACATGAAACATATTCAAATAGTGATAAAATATTAGCAAAAGCTATTATAATTCATCTAAATTCCAAAAAGTAGGGGTAGCAATCATGATCTTAGGAAAGCAGTATCAAAAATAAACACGATTAAAAGAGATAAACAGGAAAATGCCTTTATGTTTAAAGTAGATTATAAATTAATATAAAACAGCATACATTCATCAAATGACATAGTATCTAAATACTTAAAAGAAAAGGCAAATGAGTTAAATAGAGAAATATTTATTAAAACAATAATAGTCAGACATTTCAATGTACTTCTCCCAGATATGGATAAATCTAAGAAAAAAAATAACCTAAAGAAGATAAGGATCTGGATTGCATGTTAGAAATATTTGAATGATGGGGTTTTCATAATTGTTAAATGGGAATAGAAAGGACTATGCTTATTTCTCAACTGGAAAAGGCACCTATAAAAAATCTGACCAAAGACATCACAAAAATGTGCAAGAATAAATATTTTACTGACAATTATACATGCATACATACATGTGTATATATGTATACACATACATGCACATATATGCATTGTGTATATAGGATACTAAAGAAATAAACACTAACAAACACAAACTTAATATTGGAGAATTGATGAGATAAAGTTCAAATCATAGGAAAAATAGAAAACTTTTACTAAAGTTAGTGACAATAATGGGATAATATAGCATTTTGGGGGGCATAATGTAGCCAAAGTAGTCCTTAGTCCATATATTTTCAAATTCATATCTTTAGAGGCAGCTAGGTGGCACAGTGGATAAAGCACTGGCCCTGGATTCAGGAGGACCTGAATTCAAATCTGGCCTCAGACACTTGATACATACTAGCTTTGTGACCCTGGGCAAGTCACTTAACCCTCATTGCCCCACAAAAACAAACAAACAAATTCATATCTTTAAACAATTTTATCAACAAAACAGAGAAAGAACTGACCTTTGAACTTTTTTCAATAGAAAAAAAACATTAAAAAATCAACCGTTTTTTTTAATTACAAAAGGATACAATTTAAACACTAAAGTAAAAATTATGAAAACCAATAGATTGCTTAAGAATATTGAATGCATAAATTAAAATAATTAAAACTAAAAGCTTTTTTATAAAAAGCAATAAAATAGATAAGCTATTAGCCAAATTTGATTTAAAAAAAAGCAAATTTTGATCTAAAATGAAAATGTAGAATTAACAGTTAATTAAGAAGATATAAAAGAAATTATTAGAGACTATTTTCTCCCATGATAATCTAATAAAACAAATTAAAAGTCCAAATTAACTAAAGAAAGAATTTAAATAAGCCAATATCAAAAAAAGAAAATGAACAATCCTGAAATGACTTCCCAAAGAAATAAACTGAAGGACCAGATGGGTTTACAAAAGTATTTTGCCAAATTTTCAAAGAACAATTATTCTAAATTATGTAAATTGTTTATAAAAATAAAAAATAATGGATTCAACCAAATTTCTTTTATGATAGAAATGTGTTCTTCATATCTAAACCAGGGAGATTCAAAAAGACAGAAATAAATTATAAGACAATATTAACAATTAACATTGGAATAATTTTAATATTTAAAATAAAATATTAGAAAATGTGCTACTGTAACATATCACAAAGATTTTATATTATGGCCAGGTTCAATTTATACCATGAATGTAGAGTTAATTTAATATTAGGAAGAATATGATCATAATGGACCATATTGATAGCAAAACTAACAAAAATCATGCTTATGTGAATAGAAGCAGGAAAAACCCCCAACATTTTGCCAAAATAGAACATCCACTCAAGAAAACAAAGCAAAGCTGGAAACATAGGAATAAACTGACATTTTCTTAATATGATAAATTTTATCAATATAAAGTTAAAACCCAGCTTTATATGTAATGGGAATCAAAGTAGAGATCCTTCTAATGAGATCAGATATAAAGAAAAATTATTTCTATTGCTATCACTAGAATTTTATATAGTTCTAGGGATGCTAACAACAATAAGAAAATAAAAAGAAATTGACAATATTATAAGGGAAAAGGGGGAAGGAAATTAGCATTTATATAGAGCCTATTAGGTGCCAGGCATGGTGATTTGTTCTACAAGTATCCTATTTGCTCATAAGGAAAGAACAAACAACACTATTGTTTTATAATGGTGCACTTAGAGAACTCTAGAGAGTTAATTTATTCAAATAATAACCAGCAAAGTTGAAATATATCAAATAAACCACACCAAGCACTAGCATTTCTATATATTATAAACAAAACAGCAGTAACATATAAAACCAGAGAAATTTCATTTGAAATAATTATAAAATGTATACAATAGGGACAGCTAGGTGGCGCAGTGGATAAAGCACCGGCCCTGGATTCAGGAGTACCTGAGTTCAAATCTGGCCTCAGACACTTGACACTTAATAGCTGTGTGACCCTGGGCAAGTCACTTAACCCCCATTGCCCCCCTCAAAATGTATACAATACTTGGGAGTCTACCTACTAAATCATAGAAGAAATATATGAATGCAAATACAAAACAATATAGATATAAAGACAGACATAAATAATTGGAGAAATAACAATTGTTCATGGGTAGGCTAAGAAAGTATTACCCAAAATAGCAATATTACCTAAATTGTTACTTCTTCACTCCCTTTCCAATCAAACTACCACAGGATATCTTTAAAGGTCTAGAAAAATAATAACAAAATGCATCTAAATGAAATAATTTCAAGACTCTCAAGGGTAAGAAATTAAAATTTGAGATGTAAGGGGACCAAGTAATACCAAACAAGTTTTACTACAAAAGTGTTGTTGTTGTTTTTTGTTTGTTTCTTTTTGGTGAGGCCATTGGGGTTAAGTGACTTGCCCAGGGTCACACAGCTAGTAAGTGTCAAGTGTCTGAGGCCAGATTTGAACTCAGGTCCTCCTGACTCCAGGGCTGGTGCTTTATCCACTGTGTCACCTATCTGCCCCTTTACTACAAAATACTAATCATCAAAAGGAGATGTTTGCTGAGAGACACACAGAGACATACACACACACAGAGGCAGAGAGAGTGAGAGAGAAAGAGAGAGAGAGAGAGAAAGAGAGAGAGAGAGAGAGAGAGAGAGAGGAGAGAGAGGTGGATCAATGGAACAAATTATGCAAAACACACACACACATATATGTATGTATCTATATATGTGTATGTATGTATATGTGTGTGTATATATACATACATACATACACACATACATACATACATATATATATATATATACAGCTATTTACCTAATATTCCATAAAAACTCAAGCCCCAGTTATTGAGCAAGGATGAACTACTTGACAAAAATAAGAACAACAACAAAATCTACTGGGAAAACTAGAAACAATTAGGCAGAATTTAAATTTAGACCAACACCTCAAAACATATACCAAGATAAGCTCCAAATGGATGTGTTTACTTAGACAAAACAGATCACATCATAAATAAATTTGTAGAACGAGGAATTAATCCATCCATTCAGAAAAGCAATTTGCATTTGTGTCCCCAAAGTTACTAACTGCATACCTTTTTGTTCAGCAATACCACTTCAAGGTATATACCACAAAGAGATAAAATAAATATATGGAGATATGATCCATACAAAATATTAGTAAAGCAATTGGGCTGAACAGATTATGGTAAATGGATGTAATGGGATATTGTTATTCTATAAGAAATAGTGAAAGGGGTGGTGTTAGCAAAACTAGGGAATGCATGTGTAAGCTAAAGCAGAGTAAAGTGAACAGAACCAGGAGAATGATTCATACTATAAAAACAGCATGAAAAAAATGAACACTTTTTAAAGACTTATAAACTTTGATTAATGCTGCTGCTTATAATAATAATAATAATAATAATAGCTATTTTATATAGTATTATTTATGTGCCAGCTACTGTGTCAAACATTTTACAATTATTATCTCATTTGATCCCCACAACTCTGGGACTTAGGTGTTATTATGATCTCCATTTTACAGAAGGGCAAATTGAGGCTGTCAAAAGATTAAGTAACAGGTACAACACCTCTTAGTCAGTAAGTGTCTGAGGCTAGATGTTAATTCAGAGTTTCTTCAACCACAGACTCAGCACTCTACACCCTTTGACACTTAGATGCCCTGAGGACTGATGGTGAATGCTATCCATGTCCTGACAGAGAGGTAATGAGCTCAATAAATTAGTTCAAGATGCATATTTTTGTACATAGCCAATTGGAAATTCATTTAACTTGACAATTCATATTTGTTTCATTTTTTGTTCCATTTTCTTTTATATTTTTCCAGTGGAGGTAGGGGGCACAGAGTGTGGGAAGGTAAGAAGGAGAGAAAATAAATGCTTGTTAATAGATCAGAAGTCTGAGGAGCTTGTTTCAAATCTCTACAATTTATGAATCATCATTTTTCTGCTTCTCAGTATTTTTTTAAATTTATAAAATGTATCATGTGGACTTGATATTCTCTAGGACTCAATTTAACTCCAGATTTAATTAAATACTTTCTTCCTGCTCTTTTCTTCACTAGCTAAGTAAACCTGACTAAATGCTAACTCTTAGTACATTCTTTTTCCTTCATCACTTCCTTTTTTCCTTTTTTTTTTTTTTTTTTTTGCAGGGCAATGAGGGTTAAGTGACTTACGCAGGGTCAAATAGGTAGTAAATGTCAAGTATCTGAGGCCAGATTTGAACTCAGGTCCTCCTGAATCCAGGGCCAGTGCTTTATCCACTCCACCACTTAGCTGCCCAAAGTCCTCTTTCATCACTTCCAGGTGAGTTTTTAATCCCCAAGCCAATATAAAAGCTGTGAGGCTGTTAGTAGCCTTAGAAGAGTGATGTGAAACTAAAATGCAAACAGGGGCTAGTAAATTGGTGGCATAGGGACTTAGAAAACTACAAATTAACATTGTCTATGTTTCATTGTTTATACACACACTTATACATATATATATGTTTATATATTTATATTGTTAATTATTTCCCAATTATATTATGACAGGTTCAAAGGAGTTTTGCAGAAAGTTTGACACTGCTTGCCTAGAAAATCACTCTCCAAGGCAACCATGTGCCTTATAGCCAAAATCATAAATTTTCTATCCTTTTCCTTTAACCCTATTACCTTCAAAGTCTTAAAAGTGACAAGCTTGAGCCTATTCAGAGGGTGACCTACATGGTGATGGTATGACATCGTGAAATATTAGAAATGGTTGAGTCTTTCCAAAACACTCTTTCAATCACCCCAACCTACCTTGTATTAACTTTCTTTATATTTGGTTAATACTTACATATGTATACCCTGCTTCTACCTTTAAAATAGGACTATGTAACTTTAGTTGGTCCACAAGGAAGCATTCCTTAAGCACCTACAATGACCCAGGCACTGTGCTAAGCTCTGGGGATATAAAGAATGTCAAAAGACATCCTTTGCTCTCAAGGAGATTATATTCTAATGGGGAATCTAGGAGTTACATAGTTTTTATATCTCTGATGCCTGGAATATAGTAGATTTTATATATATATATATATATATATATATATTTATATTTACAAGCTGATTTATCAGAACTACTGGGAACATTTAGCCAATAGAGGAAAAAACTTAGGAGGAGTATACATTTTTTCCAGGTATTTTAAGAGCTGTCCCTTGGAAGAGAGATTTAGACTTCTTATGATTAGCTGAGGGTAAAACTAGGTACAGTGGATAGAAGCTGCAATCAGAAGGGACAAAATTAAAAATCTTCTGATAATTAAAGTTGTCTGAAAGTAGAATTGCTCACTTAATGAGATAATGAGTTCCCCATCACGTCTAAGTCTTGGATCAATCCTATAGAATTTATAAAAGCTTTGTTTTTAAAGAGATTGTGAAAATAGAGAGGAGAGAACAGATAAAGATGGAGTTGGAGGGAAGGAAAAAAGGAGATAGCAATAAATTTGTAAAAGGAACAACAAAGTAGGGAGTCATTGGACAGTCAGAGACTGTTGTATATAAAAAAGAGGAATGACTTCCTAGGGCTTCCTTCCTAGCAAAGAAACTCAATCTCCTAATCTCTCATCACTAGATAATCTACTTAGCCATGTCATAGAGACATTGTGAACTTGTTGTTATTCAGTCATATATGACTCTTCATTACCCTATTTGGGGTTTTCTTGGCAAAGATGCTAGATTGATTTTCTATTTCCTTCTTCAGTTCATTTTATAGATGAGTAACTGAAGCAATTAGAGTTAAGTGACTTGCCCAGGGTTGAATAGCTAGTAAGTGTCTGAGGTCATATTTAAACTCAGAAGGATGAGTCTTCCTGATTCTAAGTCCAGTACTCTAGCTAATGTGCCACCTAATCACTCCTTAATAAATAATAAAAATTATAGATAATAAGTAGTTGATATTTCTGCTTTATTTTACCCTGCTCAGTTCACATCTATTTTATTATATCTTGCCCTGGGAGACATGCTTTAAAGCAGAATTGATGAAATAAAAATAGTCCAAAGCAGAAAGTCCAGGATGATGAAATAATAATAATAATAATAATAATAATAATACACATTTACATAATACTATGTGCCAGGTACCATGCAAAGTTCTTTATAAGTATTATCTCATTTGATTCTTACAACAGCCTGGGGAGACAGTGCTGTCATCTCCGTTTTACGAATGGGAATTTTGAGATAAACAGAGGTTAAGTGACCTGCTTAAGGTTTTACAGCTAGTAGGTGTTTGAGGCTGGATTTGAATATGTGTCTTCCTGACTCCAGGTCTAGCATTTTATCCACTACCCCACCTGCCCATTTCCAGCTTATGCCATATAAATTGGAAAGATACCACACAGGAAATTATAAGAAGGGAAAAGAGTTTTCAGGTTGGTAATTCAGTGATTCTGAATTGCAGTGACTAGGGAAGATGAGTTATGATTTTGTTAGTTATAGAACAGGACAAGGAACAGTTATTTGGATATTCAGTTGATCAGAGACAGGGGTGGGGTGTCAGTGGTAATGGTAGTTATTTAAAGAGTATAGGGAGGGAGAAAAATCTGAAATTGGAAAGCTTGTATAAACAAATTTGAGAAATATTTTTACATGTAACAGGAAAAAATACTTTATTAATTAAAAAAAGAGTATATAGAATGAGGACACAAATCCCAGGTTTTCACTTTACTGTTCTGTACCTCTCCTTGAGAACTAGGGACATTCCCTTTGGAGAAGAGCAGGCTCAATAGAGAAAGCATGACTGGTTTCAAGTCCCTGAAATTTTGTCAGGTGGATGAGAGATTCAATTTATTTTGATGCCAGTCATCAGAGTTGGGATCAGTGTTTGGATGGTGCAGTGATGCATTTAGGTTTGATGTCGGGAAAACCTTTCTGTCAGTGCTCTTCTCAATGGAAGGTGCCACCTCTTCATGCAGTGGGCTCCCCTTAAGTTGAGGTCTTCACGAAAAGCATTGAAGACTTCTCATAAGGTACTTAAAAGATAAATGGTGCTTTAAAAAGGTATACAGGGCATGAGAGAACCAAGAAATTCCTTCCACCTCAGTTATTCTGTGATTCTTTGAGTTTAGAGGCATGACTTCAACACCAGACTGATGTTTTTAGGCCTGGATCATAAAATCTTAAAGGAGCCTTAGGTACCTCCTACTTTAAACTCCTCATTTTACAGGTGAGGAAACTAAACATCCAAAGAGTTAGGTGACTTTCCTAAGATCACAGAGCTACTTAGTAGAGGTCATCTTCAAACAGAAGACTCCTGACTTTAAATCTAGTGTCCTTTCTGCTAAATTATGCTGCAATTAGTATCTTCCATATGTGAAATTGTTTTTGTTGAGTCATTTCAGTCATGTCAGACTCTGTGATCCCATTTGGGATTTTCTTGGCAAAGATATTGGAGTGGATTGCCACTTCTCTCTCCAAATCATTTCACAGATGAGGAAACTGAAGCACACAGCATTGTCACTTGCCCAAGGTTATACAACTAGTAAGTTTCAGAGGTTGCATTTGAACTCAGGTCTTCCTGACTCCAGGTCTGGTTCTCTATCCACTGCGCCTTGTATGTGAAATAGCGCTTGCACTCTCTCTCTCTCTCTCTCTCTCTCTCTCTCTCTCTCCATATATATATATATATATATATATATATATATATATATATATATATATATATATATATACACATATTTATCAGTAATTATACCTGAAAAGTTTCTAGGCGCTGAGGCCAGTGCATATATATATATATATATATGGTAATGGTTGAATGAGGCAACATCAGTTGTGTAGGAGGAACCATGAATATCAGCATTTGACTGTGATTGGTTAACTAAGTCATCTAATGTAGTAAGAGGCAGAGTGGTGAAGCACTGGATTTGGAATCAGAAATTTTGTCTGTATGTATCTGTAACGTAGTGGTGGGGCATGCTGTCCTTGATCCACCACTTAACAGCTGTGTGACATTGGGTAAAATGTTCAACCTCTCTGAGCACTAGTTTCCTCATCTGCAGAACATTGATGATAATATTAGTGTTATCTATCTCACAGGGTTTGGGGGAAATGATTTGTCAGTTTTAAAATATTATAGAATTGTGAACATTAAAAAGTTCAAGTTGAGCTTCCTTACTAGTTTCCCTACCAAATAATCTATTCAGAAAGAACATTTGGATTTGGTCATGAAATTGACAAAATATATCCAAACAATTTAAAAACACTGATAGTAGGGCCTATTTGAGGGTGCCAGTTACCCAGAACCTAATGCCTATCTGAATAGAATATTTTAAATTGCTTGTAGCTCATTGTGAAGCTAAGCATGTCTCATTGACTAATTAATGTTGCCAATGAGATGTTCCACTCAACGATTGTTTAGCCTAGAGTAGAATAAAATGCTGCCACTACCAGTGCAATATCATTATGTAACAGAAAATTAAAAATCTGATAATTTGATTGGAGGTCTCAGGTGAGTTTTTTGTGTAAAAATGTTAACCTCAAGTAGCTATAAACAGGTAAATGTTTTATTCATCCTACTGATACGAAATAAATGCTTATGATATAAATTATGTATAATTAATACTCCTGGGATAAAAAAGTATGCTAATAGGTTGTCAGTTAATTAAGAAAGGAAGATGAGGTAAACAAAGGTGATTATAATTTACCTTGGGACCATAAACAGAAATCGTGTCTTAAATAATCTCTAAAAAAAATACATTATACAGCAAATACTTCAGTCTCCATCCAGAATGGTAGCATAATGTTTTGTGGCAAATGTGCAGTAGAGATGTTAAATGAAGAAACAGCTTGTGATAACAGACCCAGGCCACAGAACTTCCCATTACTGGTGTTCTGTTGGGTCCTGTTTTGTGAGTAGCTAGCTCTCCTCTCTTTAGAACTGTTAGCAAAAAATAGCTGTTTTGAAAACTGAAAACTGTTAAGATGAGAAGAGAAGAAGGGAAGAAAGGCAAGAGAAGGGAAGGGAAAAGAGGTGAAAAGAAGGGAAGGAAAAGAGAGTGGAAGGGTACAGAGGGGGAGGGAACAGATGGGAAAAAAGAAAGGGAAAAATCAAGATTTCTGTATGCTAATATAAACTTGAAAACATGCATACTGAAAAGCAATTGTTATGTTTTCTCACAACTTTGAGTTGAATTCTTTGATATTTTCCTCTAGACACTTTTCACATGTCATATTTTCATATTAAAATAACAGAATTACGTGGTATTTTCATATTAAGTTGTTGTTTCCCTTGGGTTCTCAATGACACCTGGTAATCTTTTTATTTGTCTCTGATTCTGTGGGGCAGCTAGGTGGCTTTTTGGAAATAGAGTGCTGGGCCTTGTGATGGTTAAAATCTAATGTGTGTCCTTACCTGTCCCCCCCACCAAGTTTTTTTGGGAACTATCTAAGATTTACTGATAAATTCAGCAAGAGTTTAGGCTTTTAAGTATTTATTACAGAGTAAAGACAAAACATGGAGTACCATAATGCAAGAAAAGCCTATCTACTTCCATCTCTCTCTTTCTCTCTCTCTCTCTTTGCCACCAACCAGAAGTCCCAGCACAAAAAAGGCCAATCAAGGGAGCCAGCCTCACCTTCCTAGTTCATTTTTCCTGTCTCCCTCCCTGGAAGGGGAGGTCTTTCAAGCTGATTAGTTGAAGGTAACTTCCTGGTGATGTTGTAGTCCATAGCCTCTGAGAACAAGACCCTACCCAGGGCCAGCCAGGTTTGGTCTCGATTCAGTAAACCTTAAGTAGGTCCTTAGTCAGTCTCTCAGTCTCATCCAATTCAATGAATTCCAAATCAATCTTCAGGTGGGGGCCCCTGGGCGTCTGCCAAATCCCATTATTTTATCATAGCCTGGAGTGAGGAAGACTCTTCTTCATGAGTGCAAATCTGGTCTTAGTCACTTACTAGTTGTATGAATCTGGGCAAATCATTTAACCCTTTTTGCTCCCTTTTCATGTATAAAATGAGCTGGAGAAGGAAATGTCAAACCACCATAGTATCTTTCCCAAGAAAACTTCAAATGGAGTCATGAAGGGTCAGACACAACTGAAGCTGCTGAACAACAAGAAGTGATTATACGGTGCATTTTATATAGCAGCCATTTCAAACTTTCTCCATTCTCCTCAAGCTCTGGAACTCTTCCATATATCTAAAAATAACCTTACTTTCTACAGGTATGAATGAGTAGGTGTTCACATTACTGGGTAAAGAAGAAGCCTTGCACAGTTGCCTTGTTCTTTCTCACCAGTTACTGTCTTTGACAACTAGATATGAAAGGAAAGCCTTCAGGCTTCAGTCACCCACAAGGGTTAAGGAAGGTTGGAGTTACCACTGTGTAAGATGAAAGAGGCTATGGTATCATTCATTCTATGTTGTTGTTTGTACTTCATTCTGGAAGAGGATCATGACCTCAGGAGGTGATGTTATGACTTGCATTGAATTGGATTTAAGTGAGGGAGGGCTGTGTGAGGTCACTAGCCTCATTCTCTATTCCAGAGACATCTGGGTCCAGTGACAAGATCAGGACAACTAGAGATGTCCCCAGATTCTTAAGACAATTAAGGTTAAGTGGCTTGCCCAGGGTCACAGAACTAGTAAGTGTCTGAGTTCTCAGAATGATAGAGAGGAGTGACCATGACTTCCCAGAATGCCTGATCCCTTGTACCATAGGCCCATTCTGGCTCTCATTACTATCAACATTTTTAGCCCTGGAACTAGATGATTTTATTGTCACAGAAGTGAGAAGGAACTTAGAGGCCATTTTGTCCAAACAATATTTGAAAATTAATATCCTCCACTTTGTATCCAAATGAGTATAAATAATTTTTTCTTGACGAACTCCAAGAAGGAATAAACTGCTATCTCTTGAGGTAACCCTTTTCACTAATTGTTAGGGAAGTTTATTTTATTCCTTGACTAATAATTTATTTCTTCTAAATCCTGGGTTATCCTCTTTTTACTTTCCCCCATTCTTCCACCTGTGTTTAAACACAAGTCAAATTCTTTTCCTAATTGACAACATTTTACACACTAGAATTTATTCTATGCTCTATAAGTCTTCTTTTCCTCAGGTTAAACATATCCAATTTCTCTTAAAGACTATCCTGGAGAGAGAAAGATAAAATGGCAATCCTATAATTACTGGGATTAGTATATTTCTCCATACTACTTTCCCTACTGACACCTTTTCCTCTTTTCTTATCAACTGAATGCCTGATTGTCAGTCATAGGACAGGGAAGTACCAGTCAGAGTCCCAACTCTCATTCCTTTAATTCCTATAATTTAGAGTTGTGGCTCTGCCTAGGTGGAAATCTGTTTCCCTTGCTGCCTTTACCTGTACTCTCATTCCTATATTCCTATATAACTCTAATTGTCCATGAATTTCCATTTTCTTTACTTTCTTTCTCCAGTCTAGCATCTAGAATCTTTCTCTGTTATTAAGAGTTTTTCTTCTATCCTATATTGCATTCTTTCTTCTTTCTATCTTCATGTAATTATAGGAAAATTAATTTCTTTGGATGGTGACTCATTGTTGGACATTTTTTGACAATTTGGGTTGCTCTTTTTCTTTTGACTTAGTACATATGAAGCCAGAACTGTCTCCACATTACTACTTCCTGATCCTAATTCCACCACTGCATCCATCTATATCAACCTGTACAAAGCTTTAACTAAAGTTAACTCAAGGTAGATATTAACACAAAGTAGGTAGTACCTGATTCATATTCATATCCACCCTCACCTACCATCCTCAAATCTGGGAGTTTCAGTATTAATGTTGACATTCCCTCAAAAACTATCAGCTTTCTAGTTTATCTAGCCTACTACTATCATTTATCCCTTTGTATCTCAACTCTTTATAGATTGTTGGTCACAATGTAGCTCTCACCCTTCAACCCTCCTCAAAGTATTCTATTTCTATGATTTTTGAGCTTGGAATTTACCCTCTGATTATTAACTTCTGTTTTCCAATTCTATCTACTTTATGCCTTCTAATCATCTGTCTGTTCTCAACATAACCGTAGTTTATTCTTTCTTCCCATAGCCTCCAGTCTATTCTTTCTTCCATGTTTTTCAAGCCCATCATCAACATTCATCCTCACTTTTATCCCTTCATAGTTTTAATTCTAGACTTAAGGTTCTACCAAGTACTGTCCCAGGTGGCTGAATCCTTTGTCCCTTTGTCCTTCCATTACCCATATCTTGCTAATTCTCAACCCTAATTCTAGGCCACCCTCACTATCAATCCTCTTTGCTTCCATTACTGAATTGATCAACACTCTTCATGGAAGTTACACATCCATAATGATTTGGTCCACTATAAATTCACATTATTTAATCTTTACTGCATGACCACTTCTATACAGTTGACTTTTTATTCTTCTGTGAATAATACTCTATAAACTCTCTGAAGCAGCAGTTCCAAAATCTTTGTGTTTTCAAAGAGCAGATGTAAGATATGGTCAAAACTGAGTTTTCAAAAGATGAATTTGCCACCAGATTCTTCCCCTCAGATCTAAAATTTATAACACTACCACCTTAATCTTCCTTAAAATTTTTATATCATCTTACTCCATGGCTGATAAATCTTTAATATCACCTTATTGAATACAGCATAAGGTCAAAATTCCTTTGTTTTGAATTTAAAACCTGTCATAATTAGCCCTCTGCCTACCTTTCCAATCTTAGCTCCTAATAATCTCCTACATGGAGCTTCTATTAATTTTTGCTTCATTTCCTCCTTATTCCTGAACATATTTTTGACAGCATTATTTGTTTAAAATATCCTTTCTTAATGTCCTGTATTTTCTCTATTCTCAATTCTACCTGCTCTTAACAGCCTCAGATGATATATTCCTTTTTAAAAAAAAATTTATTTTATTATTCCCCAGTTCCATGTAAGGATAGATTTCAACATTTGTTTTCACAGGATTTTTAGTTCCAAATTTTTCTCCCACCATCCCTTCCCTTCCTCCTTCCCAAGACAGAAAGCAATCTTATATAGTTTATATATGTATGATCACATTAAACATATTTCTGCATTAGTCATATTGTGAAAGAAGAATCAGAGCACAATGGAAAAACCTCACAAAAGGAGGAAAAAATGGCTCAAAAGTAGAAACAGTATGGTTAAATCTGCATTTATAATCCACAGTTCATTTTTCTTGATGTTGAAAACATTTTCTATCATGATTTCTTTGAAATTGTTTTGGATCATTGCACTTCTGAGAAGAGCCAAGTCTATCGCCATTGTTCATCTCACAATGTTGCTGTTTATTTATCTTTCTATCTCTTGCCAGATGATACATTTCTATTTGTCAATTAAAATGGATTTCTTCCTGTTAGTGGAGTTATGGTCATCAGGATGTAGGTGGAAATGGAGATATGGAGAATCCGTGGATAATTGTGAGGCCCTTCCCACCACAGTCAGGAGGCATTTGTCTTTTTCACCTATAGGCAAGGCCAATGATGGTTTCATGGTCTCTGTTCTCAAGTAATATCCTTGAGCACACACATTCATAAAGAATATACTTTGAGTTTGATCTCTACCAATTGACAATGTACCATCACCAAGCACAGGAAAATGTGGTACATTTATTTTAACTCTGCTCATGTGATTTCATTTTTATAGGCTACAAGTTTACAAGAAGACAACAAAAAATCTTTGGAATAGGTGAAGACACTTGGCTTTTGTTCCTAGTTCTGTCATCAACTGACCAAGTAATTTTCTCTCTCTGAGCATCAATTTGCCCACAGGTAAAATAAGAACTAGAGTAGATAATATCTATGTTTCATTCTAGTTGTATGGTTATAGTTCTTCAACGGGCCCTTCTTTAAAATTCTGAAGAGAAACTTGTTTTAAGCACTTTCTGCATAAAAGACACTGTCCTAGGGATCAGGAAAGATAGAATAAACAAAGCCCTGATTCACCCATCATGAAGCCTCAAGCAAAACTACAAGAGAAAAACAAGTATTATTAGAGGCCTTCAGGGGGAAGGTTGTTACTTAGATGAGGAGACTTCACTGAAGAAGTGGAATTTGAGCTAGGCATCTAAATGATGGTTAGGGTTTCAACATATTCAGGTGAGGGAAATAATATTAGGAAAAGGGGAAGGGGAGTGAGCATCAGCCCAGAAATACTGGATGTGTGTAAGGAACGATAAATTGCCCAAAGAGATTGCAGGACACTTCACATATTATAGGATAATGTGTGATTAGGGCAAAAAAGAAGCATCACCAGATTAGGCAGCACAGTACAAGCTAGGCTAAAAAGTTGTAACTTTGTAGGAGATACAGTGGCTTAAGTATTAGACCTAGAGTCAAGAAGATATGAGTTCAAAATCTGCCTCAGGTACATATTAGCTGTATGTTCCTAAACAAATTGTTTAACTTACATTTTTTTCATCTATAAAATGAGGGGGGAAATAGCAAGCCCCATATATAGTAGAAATGAGAAGTAAATGAGATAACATATATAAAGTTCTTGTAAAATCTTAAAACTCTATACTATTATTATTATTAGCATTATCATTGTTGTTATTGAGGCATTGAAAGGTTTGAGCAAAAGAGTAACATGGAGAGATTTGTGAATAAGGAGAATAAAACTGACATTTGTATAAAAGATGGATCAGAAAGGGAAATATTGTTTTAATTATGTAAGACAAATAATGCTCCACATTTTAAATATATAATTTATTACTTTAAGTCAAAATTTTACCCAGACTCTACTTATAGGAAAACAAATTAGATAAAAAACACAGGTCACCCCTCTCCAGGCAATGACTAAACTTAATTTGGGGTAGAAATCAGAAGATGTTTGATAAATCCAGACTCCAACTTCTGGTATGAGAACTCACTACTTGACAAAAACAGCTGGGAGAACTGGAAAATCATATGGCAGAAACTAAGTAGACTAACATCTCACACCATATACCAAGATAAAGTCAAAATGAGTACATGATTTCAACATAAAGAGTGATACCATAAGCAAATTGGGAGAGCAAAAAATAGTTTACTTGTTACAGAAGGAAAGAACTTATGACCAAACAATCAGTAGAAAGCATTACGAAATGCAGAATGGATAATTTTAATTATATTAAGGGAAAATGATTTTGTACAAACAAAACCAATTAGAAGGAAAGCAGAAAGCTGAAAAACATTTTAAAGCAAGTATTTCTGATAAAGGTTTCATTTCTGAAATACATAGAGAACTGAGTCAAATTTATAAGAATACAAGCCATTAACCAATTCATAGTCAAAGCATATAGTCAGTTTTCAGATGAAGAAATAAAAGCTATCTATTGCCATATGAAAAAATGCTCTAAATCACTATTGATTAGAGAAATATAAGTTAAAATAACACCATGGCACCACCTCACACCTAGCAGATTGACTAATATGACAGAAAAGGAACATGAGAAATATTGGAGAGGATAAGAGAAAATTAGGACCCTACTGCACTAACGGCAGTACTGTGAACTGACCCAACCATACTGGAGAGCAATTTAGAACTCTGCAAAAAGGGCAATCAAATTATGCATATACTTTCATACAGAAATATCACTAAAGGGAAAAGTACACAAATGTACAAAAATATTTATAGCAGCTTCTTTTGTGGTAGCAAAGAATTAATGGGTAATTGAGGGGATGTCCATTAATTGGGGAATGGCTAAACAATTTGTGCTATAAAAATGATGAACTGTCATATTTCAGAAAGACCTACAAAGACTTACATGAACTGATGCTAAGGGAAGTGAGTAGAACCAGGAGAATATTGTACATAGTAAAAGCTACATTATATGATAATCAACCATGATTGACAGCTCTCCTCAGGAATACAATGATCCAAAACAATTCCAAGACTCATTATGGAAAATGCTATCAATATCTGGAGAAAGAACTGATGGAATCTGATTGCAGATGAAAGTATACTATTTTAACTTTTTTGTTGTTTTTTTTTTCTTCTTGCTTTTTTCCTTTTGTTCTGTTTCTTTTTTTTCACAACATAACTAATGTGGAAATATGTTTTATATTATTGCAGATGTATAACCCATATCAGATTGCTTGCTGTCTTGGGAGAGGGGAGGGAAGGGAGGAATGAAGAAAAATAAAAATAAATTTTAAAAGGGGAGGGACAAGAAACCAGAAACACCCAGTTAAAGCCTTAGTACTGCAACTAATTTGCTGTGTTAATTTTGGCAAGAGATTTAACCTCTTGTACCTATTGCCTCCTATGAGTTTAATTATTAACACAGATAAATTCCAGACCTATATATCTTCCTCTAGAAGGATAATTCTTTATCTGAGGTCCAGTCCCATATGACGAACTACTTATTGGTTTCTTCTATCACTTCATAGACATCTCAAACTCAACAGATCTCAACAGATTATATATTTCTCCAAACATTTTTTTGATTCTGAACTTGATCAGTTCAATCCAGGATGCCATCATTCTCTCAGTTACCCAAATTTGCAATCTAGGAGTCATTTTCAAGCCATCACTTTTCCTCATCCAATATATCAAATCAGGCATCCAGTCTTCTCATTTCTACCTCCACCACACCTCTTTAATCTACCCCCTTCTCTATTCACACAAGCTTCACCTCAGTCCAGGCTCTCATCATTTCTCATATGCATTATTTCAATATCTCCTTAATGTGTGACTCTACTTAAAGTTTCTCCCATCTCTAATTCATCTTCCACACATCCACCAAAATTATTTTCCTAAACCAAATAGTTGATCATGTCCCTCCCCTCGTCAATAAATACTAATGGCTTCTGAGAGTAAAATTAATTTCTCTTTAAGTAAAAATTAATTCCTTTTCCTCTTCTTACATTTCTACTCTGCTCACACTGACCTACTGCTGTGCTTTGCCTCCTAACTCAGCCCCTTGATATTGGGTACCTCTTATGCCTGTAGTGCTCTTTATTCTGCCCTTTATCTCTTGGATTTCCTGTTTTCTTCATATTTCAGCTCGCCAACACCATCTCCATGAAGCCTTTTCCTGATTGCACCACTCAGTGGCTGGTCTCCTCCCATATCAATCTGCCTTTTAATTTGCCTTGTATATATTCTATACATATGTTATGTTATATGCTTACAATGTGTTAGAATTTCTTGTAGGTTCTTTTATTAATCTTAGTAGTATTTTTCCAGTTACATGTAAAGATAGTTTTCAACATTTCCTTTTATAAGATTTTGAGTTCTCCATTTTTTCTCCCTCTCTCCCTTCTCTCCCCCTCCCCAAGACAGAAAGCAATCTGATAGGTTATATATGTGAAATCACATTTAACATATTTCCACTTTAGTCATGTCATGAAAGAAGAATCATAACAAAAGTTAAAAACCTCAAAAAAAAAAGAAAACAAAAAAATAGAAATAGTATGATTTGATCTGCATTCAGATTCCACAGTTCTTTTTTCTGGGTGTGGAGAGCATTTTCCATCATAAGTCCTTTGGATTTCTTTTGGATCATTTTACTGCTGAGAAGAAGTAAGTCTATCATAGTTAATCATCACACAAAGTTGTTGTTCTCCTGGTTCTGCTCACTTCATTTAGCATCAGTCCACTTAAATCTTTCCAGGTTTTTTCTGAAATCTGCCTACTCATCATTTCTTATAGCAAAATAGCATTCTATTACATTCATATGCCACAACTTGTTCAGCCATTCCTCAATTGATAGGCATTCCCTCAATTTCCAATTCTTTGCCACCAAAGAGAGCTGCTATAAATATTTTTTTACATGTGGGTCCTTTTCCCTTTTTTATTATCTCTTTGGTGTAGAGACCTAGTAGTGATATTGCTAGGTCAAAGGGTATGCATACCCTTTCCTGCATCTACCACCAAACTAAATTGCCTTGCTTCCCAAATTACTTTTTATAGAGAGCAAAGGAAAGAAATAATCATTTATATAGGGTCGACTATGTGGTAGGCACAGTGGTAAGAAATTTTTGCAAATATTTTTAATTAAATTTACTTATTTTATTCTGAACTTATAAAATAAAACAACACTTCTGTAACAAAGTGGAATAGAAAAACAGAGGACTGTCCTGAGATTGCTAATGCACTATGTACAACTTGCTATTTCTTTCAATTATACCACCCAATTATCATGCAACTTTCTTTTTTTTTCCCTTCCCCTTCTCCCCAAACTTTGAGATGGCTACCATCGAATGCAAATCTGTATATGTGTGCATATACACACATGTATACATGTATGTGTACAAACATGAATATGTGTGTACATACATACTTGCATGTATGCAAAGGCACAGACACACATGTGCACATGGACATGCACATATACAGGAAAAAAGAACACACAGACACACATATGTATATATATGTGTGTATGTATTCTTTTATTTTTTTTTCTTGAATTCGAGCAGGTTCTTTCATAGAATCTTTGTGGTTAATTTGAGTATATTTAAAAATAAGAAACATTTTTATTTAAAGTCTTGACTTCCAAATTTTATTCCTCCTTCCCTCCCTCTTCACCTCTCTCTGTTAGACAGTAACAATCAGATATAGGTTATACATGTGCAAGTATGTAAAACATCACCATATTAGTAATTTTGTATAAGAAAATTTGAATAAAATAAAAAATGAAAGTGAAAAATAGCATGCTTCAGTCTGTGGTCAATTAATAATCAGTTATTTCTTTGGAGCTGGATAGTATGGTTCATCATTAGTCCTTTGGGATTGTCTTGGATCATTGTATTGCTGAGAATAGTAAAGTCATTCACAGTTCTTCCTCAAACAATATTGTTGTCTCTGTGTCCAACATTCTCTTGGTTCTGCTCACTTCACTATACATCAGTTCATACAAATCTTTCCAGGCCTTTCTGAAATCATCCTGCTTGTCATTTCTTATAGCACAATAATATTCCATCACAATCACATAATTTTTCATAATTTTAATAGCAGAATAACTTTTCTGCTCAAAATTGTTCTTTAATACAAATATTTATTTTGATCCTTAAAATAATCCTGTAAATACTGGTATTATCCCCATTTTTTTACTGTTGAAAAACTGAGGCAGACACTTGCTAAGTGATTTTCCCAGTATCACACAGTAAGTGTCTGAGGCTTTGTTTGAACTCAGATTATCCTGATTCCAGGCCCAGCTCCCTATCCACTGCACCAACTCTCTATGCTGGCTCCTTCTAACATTGCTTTTTCTGTTTTGTGAGTTAGCAAAACAGGTTCTGTATCCTCAAGCACACAATTAGTCCAATAATCTGTAAAACTATAGAATGTCAGAGCTGAAAGTGACCTATATGAATTCATCTTGTTCAGACTTTTCTTTTGACAGATGAGAAAACTGAGGCTCAAACATGTATTTGATAAGTCTTAGAATTTTGGTTGTGACCCAGGTACTCTACATTGTCCCTTGCTTTTTGATTGAGAAAGAAGGAAATAAAGGAAAGAAGAAAGGAAACAAGGAAAGAAGGAAAGGAAGGAAGAAAGGAAGGAAGGAAAGAAAGGGGAGAGAAAATTAGATATTAATGATTTTTTCAATTAAAGAAATGGTACGAAAAAGAAGGAAAGTAAGACTGGAAGTCATTCCTCATAGAGAACACAAATAGAAAAGGAAGACAAATTCTGTTTTCAAGGAGCTCTTTTGACAGCAAAGAGATCAAGTGTATCCTATTTCAATAGCACTTTGAGGTTTATAAAATGCTTGCCTCATTTAATAATACTGTTAGGTAGGAAGTTTGTTTTATTGCATCCATTTTACAGAAGAAGAAACAGAGGGTCAGAGAGATTAAACAATTAGTCCAAGAGTACAGGCCAGGAAGAATCAGAAGCAAAATTCTAATCTAGGTCTTCTGAATCCTTACCCAGAATTATTTTCCTGTCATAATTTTGCCTATCCATGGCCTGCCTTCCTTTTAGATATAGGTTTCTTTCAGGATTTTCTTTATTTAGTGGGGGCTGTGGGTGAGAAAGGGAGAAGAGCAGAAGAATAAACAAGGGGGTTGGAGTCACTCAATAAAAGAATATTTAAATGATTTCAAATGGATTGCAAAGTGTTGAATCATAAAAAGGTTGGCAAAAAAGCCTTCTCCTCATGAGGTCTGGCTAATATTAGGAATTATTGCCTCAAACCCTGCAGGTGTGGATCGATTTCTTTCAGTACCAGTAAATGGGGTTGCAACTGCCTTTGACAACCTACAAGCTGCACAATTCCCAGGCCCCAGGGCAGACAATGATGTGGGGGAGATGCTGATTTTAGGAGAGAAAATTACAATGGTTATATAGTAAACAGCACCTGGAAGTTTACTAATGATTTTTACAATTAACAGCAGCAGTGTGGTCTGATTATTCATGCATGTTTTCTATGAAAGGAAAGAAAAGAAACAGATGTTTAAAAGAGTCATGTGGTTTATATTTTGGGGGGGGTGTGAAATGGGGGATGGGGAAGGGTCCACAAAGCCATAAAGGACCTAAGGAGACTCCACTTCCTTCTATGTGCTTCTTTTATCACGTTGCAAATTGTTTCTCTCCCACCAGGTCTTTGACATTGCAGTAACTCCTTCATGCATGTACTATAGGTGATATAGTATAGTCCATTATTAGAGCTATTCTGATACCTCACTGTAGTGTGGAGAGGACCCTTAGTTCACAAAGGTCATACGACAGCAGAGTCCAGTCTCTGCCAGATCTTACAAAGTTGGAAAAGATTCAAGCCTATACTTAGTGACAGATGATGTGTCTGTCATCAGAAAGCCCAAAACAGAGATACTTACCCACCAAAATGCTGATCAATACATTAGGATATTTTTTGGTAGTGGTGAGGAAGGGGCAACAGTACCATGTCAACTAATCAACAAAAATTTATCAAACCCTTTCTATGCACCCTTATTTCCTGTAGCTAGGGGAAGGGGACAGTAATAGGAAAGCGAGAATTCCCTTGTCCTCTGGAAGCTTATATTTAACTTGAATGTAAGAGTGTCTAGTAACACATGGAAGGACTGCAAAGTACAACGGTTAGTGGATTACCCACAGCAAGGAAATCATAGGCTTCAGGGGTAAGAAGAGCATGGAAGTATTGCTTATGCATTACTAATCCCTACATAAGATGTTGCTCATTTTCTTTTCTTTTCTTTTTTAAAAAAAGTATTTTAAAATTACATGGGTTGTTGTATGGCTGTGAATCATAGATCACTACAATATCTGAAGTGTTAAAAATGAGTTTCATTCAAAGAGTTAGGCACATAGTGGGTGTGAGTAGGCAGCAACATATAATAAATAAAAAGAGCTACCCAAAAGAACCAGCATAAGGATGTCTTAGGAGAAATATGTGCTCAAACAGAAGAGAACAAGAACAAGAAGAACTAGGGACAACCATTGGTGAGAGAGCAACATTCATGAGGTAACTGTGTATCCCACTAAAATCTTTGAGATGTCAGGGAGAAATATTCAAAGATAGCCAACTAGCACTTACATTGAGATCCCTTTCCTGAACTCATGCAATATGAAGCAGTCTCACAGAATAGTTAGGCTCTGATATGCTCTGAATCATATTAGGGACCATTCAGAACTATACAATTGAAAGCCACTGGAACATTTGAAGAGCTTATATTTTTCTTTCATTTTGAAAACATTATTAATTATTTTATTTCCCCCTTAATTACATGTAAAAATAGTTTTTAACATTAATTTTTTTAAAAGTTCTAAAATTTTCTCCCTTCTTCTTTCCCACCCTCCTCATTGAGAAGGCAAGCAATTCAATATAGGTTATAGATGTAGAGTCACACAAAACATATTTACATATTAGTCATGTTGTGAAAGAAAATGTAGACAAAAATAAACTCAAGAAAAATAATCTTACAATATTTCTGTTACTTGGTGCACAATACATTTCCCTTCGCCTCAGTTTAAGTCTTTCCATTTTTTTCCAAAAGTATCATTTCTTTTTTTGTTGTTTGTTTTTTTGTTTTGTTTTTGTGGGGCAATGAGGGTTAAGTGACTTGCCCAGAGTCACAGCTAGTAAATGTCAAGTTTCTGAGGCTGGATTTGAACTCAAGTTCTCCTGAACCCAAGGCCAGTGCTTTATCTACTGTGCCACCTAGCTGCCCCAGCATCATTTCTTATAATGCAATTATATTCCATCAAAATCACATATCATGATTTGTTCAGCTTTTCCCTAGCTGATGGCTATCCCCTCAATTTCTAATTCTTTGCTCCAATAACAGAACTGCTATAAGTATTTTTGTATGTATAGGTACTTTTCCTTTTTTTAAAAATATCTTTTTGGATACAGTCCTAGTAGTGGTATTGTTGGGTAAAAGGGTATGCATGGTTTTCTAGCCATTTGGGCTTAGTTCCAAATTGCTCAAAAGTGTGGTAAGTAAAACGCTATGTGGTTGCCTTATTTCTGTCCCATGTTTAGGGAAAATTAGTTGGGGTTCCTAATATAGTGCTACTTATAAATTAGAGGCTAATTCACCAGTTTGGGTGTATTAAGTATTTATTAAGCATATTAAATATTAGTAAAGGGAGTACACATAGCTCTGAAAAATAGGAAAGTCTAGGTAGGAAATAAAAAAGAGAGAAGAGAGAAAATGGGGAACCCTAGAGGGCTGCGTCTGCACTCACTAAGTTCCTTTGCTAAAAGAGAGTGTCTGTGCAAGGTTGCTGAGGGCAGGAGCAGAGCCAGCCCATATACATTGTTCAAAGATAAATGGCTAGCATCACTCAAATCTATTAGTTCACTTGATTTGAGGGCAGTTCAGTGCAGTCATGCTGATGTCAGAGCCCAGAGAACAGGTCCTCTGGCAGGAACAAGGCTTTCAGGTAGGTGTGGTTTTGAATGAGGTAACTTCCTGACTCTAGGCTGACCTTAAGAAAGGTCCCAAAACCCTGATTATTAATAACTTTCTTCCAAAAGAATGGTTGGGGGAGTTCTGGGGCAGAGCCAAGATGGTGGAGGAAAGGCAGTAAACTCCCAAACTCACAATAAGATTGCTCCAAAAAACATCCAAATAATCCCATAGGGCAATTACTGAAGCAGCAAAACCCACAAAGGGACATGCTGAGATGATTTTCCAACCAAGGATGGCTTATAATATCAGAAGGAGGGGGATGCTGTGTAGAGACAGGAGTGGAGCCCAACCCCATAGTCAGGCTGACTATCCAACAAAACTTTGTATAATCTTTCAGAGAAAAAAATGGATTTCAATGAAAAAGAGGACTTTCAGGTATTTGTGATGGAAAGACCTGAAATGAATGGAAAATTTGACTTTCAAATACAAGACCCTAGAGAACAATAAAAAGGTAAACAGGAAAAAGAAATTAAGAGGGATGTTAAAAGGTTAAACTGTTTACATTCCTACATGGGAAGATGATACATATAACTCATGAGAACTTTCTCAGTATTAGGGCAGATGATAAAAATAAATTTAGGCAGAAGGCACAGGTGGGAATTGATTATGAAGGGATGATATCTACAAAGTATTTATTTTTTATCTCGTTTTGTGGGGTGATTGGAGTTGGATAATATACCTGGGGTTGTTCAGTGGGTCAGTGTCTTGTGTCTGAGGCTGGATTTGGGCTGGGGTCCTCCTTGGTCCAGGGTGGGTGCTATGTCCACTGTGTCACCTAGCTGCCCCATGATGACATCTTTAGGGTAAAACTATGGGGTGAGAGGAATGCACTGGATGAGGGGGGAGAGGTAGAAAGGGGTAAAATCTCACATGAAAGAAACAGGAAACGACTTATGGAGTGGGGGGAGAGATGGGGGAGGAGCAGAATAGGTTTGAAGACCTTAATCTCATCAGAGTTGGCTCAGGGAGGGATTAACATACATACCCAATTGGGTGGAGTAATCTATTTAAATTGGGCAGTAACTGAGCCTAACAATCATCAGAATTGGCTCAAAGACCTTAACCTCTTCAGAATTGACTCAAGGAGGGAATAACATACACACTCAATTGGGTGAAGTAATCTATCTAACCATTCAGGGAGGTAGGAGGGGAAGGGGATAAGGAGGGAGGGGCAAAAGGAGGGAGGACAGATTGGGAGAGGGGGCAGTCAGATGCTTCTGAGGAGGGATAGGGTGAAAGAAGATAGATAATGGAGTAAATGTCATGGGGAAGGGAATAGGATGGAGGGAAAGAGTTAACCATAGTAATTGTTAAAAAGATAAAAGGGGGAAAATGCACAAAACTATTTATAGCAACTCTTTGTGGTGGCTAAGAATTGGAAATCAAAGTATTGCCCATCGATTTGGGAATAGCTGAACAAGTGGTGGTATATGATTATAATGAAATATTATTGTGCTATAAGAAATAACAAGCAGGATGATTTCAGAAAAACCTGGAAAGATTCATATGAACTGGTATATAGTGATGTGAACAGAAATGGCAGGACATTGTGCACAGTTAGAGCAGTATTGTTCTATGAGCACTTGTGAATGACTTACCTACTCTCAAAAATGCAATGATCCAAGATAATCTCAAAGAGTTAATGAAGCATATTATCCACTTCAAGAGAAAGAACTGATATTGATTGAAAACAGACTAAAAAAAGAGTACTTTTGGATTGTACATATATAACCTATATTAAATTGGCTTCTGTCTTGTGGAGGGGAAAGGAAAGGGAAGGAGGGAGAAAGATTTGGAACACTAAATCTTATGAAAATGAATGGTGAAAACTATCTTTACATGTAACTGGAAAGATGAAATAAATGTTTATTACATAGAAAAAAAAGAATAAAAAAAATGGTTGAATCAGTTCACATCTCCAACAACAGTGCATTAATAATCTCATTTTTCCCACATCCCCTCCAACATTGGTGATTTTCCTCTTGTCTTTTTCTCCCCATTTGGCCTATTCTGTTTTTTAAGGTGTTATTTTCTTCAAAAAAATTGTGTCTCCTTTACCAATCTATTGACTCTTTTTCTCTCCATGCTTTCCTTGAACCACTCTCATTTCTCTTCCCAACTTTTCTTCTACCTCTTTTACTTGATTTTCAAAGTACTTTTGGAGCCTTTATATGACTGGAGACGAATTCATATTTTTCTTGGAAGCTTTGTATATATGAGTGGTGATTTTGGTATCTTCTGAGTATGTGTTTTGATCTTCCAAGTTACCATGTCGCCAACATACTATGGTCAGAATTTTTCTTTTATTTGCTCATTTTCAGACCTATTTCTTGACTTCTAACTCTTTGTTAAAGTTGGACTCTGTTTTGGGGATGGAAGGCACACTATCCCAAACTTCAGGGGTTTTGTATAACTATTTTCAGGAATACTTCTAGGGATGTGTAAGTTTTCAGTTCTTCCAAAGTGGTATGATCTAAGGAAAGGTGTGTTTACTACTTTCCTGGCCTGTTCACTGGTCTGTGAGTGGCCACAAACGCTTTTTTCTGCTCTGGAACTTTTTTTTAAACAGGGCAATGAGGATTAAGTGACTTGCCCAGGGTCACACAGTTAGTAAGAGTCAAGTGTCTGAGGCTGGATTTGAACTCTTGTCCCCCTGAATCCAGGGCCAGTGCTTTATCCCCTACACCACATAGCTGCCCCCTGCCCTGGAACTTTGACAAGGGTCTCAGACCCAATGTAATCACAAGTTTTAATATGCTTTTGCTCTTACTTGCCCTGGGATTGCCACTCAGGACTATGATATACATCTCAGTATGAGCAAAGCAACACATTCTTGACCCCAATAGCAACAAAATGACCCCTCTAATATCCTTTTGATCAGTTGTTTGGCCCCTTTACCATCTGTGAGCTGAGGGCTCCAGAGGGGGCTGATGCTAGTAGTTATTTGCTGTCTCCCAAGGCCTGCTGCTGGTTTGCTGAGGCCAGTTTTCTGCTGGTATGGCCTGTGTTCCACTTTCATACAGTTTCAACAGACCTTGCCTATTAATCTTCTAAGTTTTCTTTGGCTAGAAAATCATTTCACCCATCCTTTTGTGGGTTCTACTGATAAAAGGTTTGTTTGATGGCATTATATAAAGGTATTTCGAGGGGGTTGGGGGAAAAGTCAGGTGAGTCATGCTTTTTCTCTGTCATCTTTTCTGTGCTTCCCAATATTTAGCACTTTAAAGATAGTTATAGAGGGGTGGAGCCAAGATGGCGGAGAGGAAGCAGCAAGCTGCCTGAGTTCTCCTGTTCCCTCAAAACGAACATTAAATGAAGCCTCTGGACGGATTCCGAAACTATAGAACCTGCAAAGAGACAGAGATAAACAGTCCTCCAACCAGAGATAATTTAGAAGACTTCAGGAAAAGGTCGGTCTGACTTGGGCAAAAGGGAGGCCCAGCGCAGGGCAGCAACCCAGCACGGAGGGGGTCGGGGCAAGTCAGCAGGACCTGCAGGCCACAACCAAACAACTGAGGCTCCCGGAACCTGGTTCAAAAATCTGGTGGCCAAGAAGGACAGTGGAAAAACCTACCTGCACCGGCCGGGAGGGAGACGAAGGGGTCAGGTGGGATCAGACGCCAGGGTCTGGTGCCTGGCTGGCCGAGCGCAATCAGACAGGAAGTGCAGGGCAGGGGATCTCCACACACCATAAAGGCCTCAGAGTAAAAGCCCGGTCACACAGCACCTATACACCTGCACAAGAAGCCCAAAACAGGGACCCTGGTGCCCCCAGAGCAGACCTCAACTTAAAGAATAAATAAATAGGCTGCAATAATGAGTAAGAAGCAAAAAAGAGCCCTCTCCATTGAGAGCTTCTGTATCAATAGGGAAGAAGCCAACACAAACTCAGATGAGTACAATACCCTCAACTTGCCTACATGTGAAGCCTCACGAGGGAAGGTGAATTGGACTCAAGAACAAAAAGCCTTCCTGGAAGAGCTCAAAAAGGATTTTAAAAATCAATTGCAAAAGGTAGAAGAAAAAATGGGGAGAGAAATGAAAGCAAAACAAGAAAACTATGAAAAAAGAATCAGCAGCTTGGAAAAGGAAGCTGAAGAAAACAAAGCCTTAAAAAATTCATTTGGCCAAATGGAAAAAAAGGTGCATAATCTCACTGAAGAAAACAATACCTTAAAAAATTCACTTAGCCAAATGGAAAAAAAGGTGCATAATCTCACTGAAGAAAACAATGCCTTAAAAATTAAAGTGGGACAGTTGGAAGATAAGGAAGCCATGAGACACCAGGAATCAGTCAAACAGAATAAAAAAAAATGAAAAAATAGAAGAAAATGTGAAATACCTCATTGGAAAGACAGCTAATCTGGAAAACAGATCGAGGAGAGACAATTTGAGAATCATTGGACTGCCTGAAAGCCATGACCAGAAAAAGAATCTAGACACCATATTCCAGGAAATTATTAAGGAGAACTGACCTGATATCATAGAATCAGAGGATAAAATCATCATTGAAAGAATCCACCAATCACCTCCTGAAAGAGACCCCAAAAGGAAAACTCCAAGGAATATTGTAGCCAAATTCCAGAATTATCAGGTGAAGGAGAAAATACTCCAAGCAGCCAGAAAGAAGTAATTTAAATATCATGGAGCCACAGTCAGGATTGCTCAGGACCTGGAAGCTTCAACATTAAAGGACCGCAAGGCTTGGAATATGATATTCCGGAAGGCAAAGGAGCTTGGATTGCAGCCGAGAATCTATTACCCAGCAAAAATGTGCATTTTCTTTCAGGGGAAAAGATGGACATTTAATGACATTGGGGACTTTCAATCTTTCCTGGTGAAAAGACCAGAACTGAATAGAAAATTCGATCTCAACATACAACACTCAAGAGAAGTTTAAAAAGGTAAACAGAGGGGAAAAAAAAAGTTACCCTATTAGGTTAAACTGTTTATATCCCTACACAGGAAGATAATACTCATAACTCTTAAGAACGGTAAATGTATTTGGGCAGAGAGAAGGACTTTATATAGAGGGTATAAATATAAATTGTCTTTGATGTGATGATACAAAAGAATTAAGGGGTTAAAAAGGGAGTCTATGTTGAGGAGAGGAAAGGGGAGGTGGAATGGGATGAATTATATCATATGAAGAGGTGGAAAAAAACCTATTACAATAGAGGGAAAGAAAGGAGGGGGGAACATGGTTTCAACCCTATTCTCATTAGATTTGAATCAAAGAGGGAATAACATATACGTTCATTGGGATAAAGGAACTTAACTCATTCTTTAGGGAAACAAAAGGGGAAGGGAAAGGGGGGACTGATAGAAGGGAGGACAAAAGCAAGGGAGAAAAGGGTAAAGAAAAGAGAGGGGGGTGATAAAAAGGGAGGGCAGATCGGGGGAGGCAGGGGTAAGAAGTAAAACGTCGGTGAGGAGGAATAGGGTGAAAGAAGGGGGGAAAAGTACAAAGGGGGTAAATAGAATGGAGGGGAATAGACAGTCAGTAATAATAACTGTGAATGTGAATGGGATGAACTCTGCTATAAAACGGAAGCGAATTGCAGAGTGGATTAAAAACCAGAACCCTACAATATGCTGTTTACAAGAAACACATTTGATGCAGAGAGATACACACAGAGTAAAGGTAAAAGGCTAGAGCAGAATATATTATGCCTCAGCTAAAGTAAAAAAGGCAGGGGTAGCAATCCTTATCTCAGACAAAGTGCAGGCAAAAATAGATCTCATTAAAAGAGATAAGGAAGGAAATTACATCTTACTTAAAGGTACTATAGATAATGAAGTAATATCAATATTAAATATGTATGCGCCAAGTGGTATAGCATCCAAGTTCTTAGAGGAGAAGTTAAATGAGTTACAAGAGGAATTAGACAGTAATACTATACTAGTGGGGGATCTGAATCTCCCCCTCTCAGAATTAGATAAATCTAGCCAAAAAATAAATAAGAAAGAAGTGAAAGAGGTGAATAGATTACTAGAAAAGTTAGACATGATAGATGTATGGAGATAATTGAATGGGGATAGAAAGGAATATACCTTTTTCTCAGCAGTACATGGCACATTTTCAAAAACTGACCATGTATTAGGGTACAAAAACATCATAGTCAAATGTAGAAAGGCAGAAATAGTAAATGCATCCTTCTCAGATCATGATGCAATAAAAATTACATGTAAGAAAGAGCCAGGGAAAAGTAGAATGAAAATCAATTGGAAACTAAATAATTTCATTCTAAAGAATGAATGGGCCACACAAGAAATCATAGAAACAATCAATAACTTTATCCAAGAGAATGACAATAATGAGACAACATACCAAAATCTATGGGATGCAGCCAAAGCAGTGCTTAGGGGAAAATTTATAGCTCTAAATGCTTACATGAATAAGAAAGAGAAAGAGGAGATTAATGAATTGGGCATGCAACTTAAAAAGCTAGAAAAAGAACAAATTAGAAATCCCCAATTAGACACTAAATTAGAGATCCTGAAAATTAAAGGAGAAATTAATAAGATTGAAAGCAAAAAAAAACTATAGAATTAATCAATAAAACTAAGAGCTGGTTTTATAAAAAAACCAATAAAATAGATAAAATATTGGTTAATTTGATTTAAAAAAAGAAAGAAGAAAACCAAATTACCAGTATCAAAAATGAAAAGGGTGATGTTACCACCAATGAAGTGGAAATTAAAGCAATAATTAGGAAATATTTTGCCCAACTGTATGCCAATAAATTTGACAATCTAAATGAAATGGATGAATATTTACAAAAATACAAACTGCCCAGGTTAACTGAAGAGGAAATAAAATCCTTAAATAAACCCATATTAGAAAAAGAAATTGAACAAGCCATTAATGAACTCCCTAAGAAAAAATCCCCAGGGCCAGATGGGTTTACGGGTGAATTTTACCAAACATTTAAGGAACAATTAATTCCAATACTATACAAATTAGTTGGGAAAATGGGTGAAGAAGGAGTTCTACCAAATTCCTTTTATGACACAAATATGGTGCTGATACCAAAACCAGGCAAAGCAAAAACAGAGAAAGAAAATTATAGACCAATTTCCCTAATGAATATTGATGTTAAAATCTTAAATAAGATATTAGCAAGGAGATTACAGCAAGTGATCACCAGGATAATACACTATGACCAGGTGGGATTTATACTAGGAATGCAGGGCTTGTTCAACATTAGGAAAACTATTAACATAATTAACCACATCAATAAGAAAACCAACCAAAATCATATGATTATCTCAATAGATGCAGAGAAAGCTTTTGACAAAGTACAGCACCCATTCCTAATAAAAACACTAGAGAGTTTAGGAATAGGGGGAGCTTTCCTTAGAATAATAAACAGTATCTACCTAAAGCCATCAGCAAGTATTATATGCAATGGAGATAAATTAGAGGCCTTCCCAATAAGATCAGGGGTGAATCAGGGATGTCCATTATCACCCCTATTATTTAATTTTGTCCTAGAAATGTTAGCTTTAGCAATCAGAGAAGAGAAAGGAATTAAAGGAATTAGAATAGGCAAGGAGGAAACAAAACTATCACTCTTTGCAGATGATATGATGGTATACTTAAGGAATCCTCGAGAATCAAGTCAAAAATTACTTGAAACAATTAACAACTTTAGCAAAGTAGCAGGATATAAAATAAATCCACATAAATCATTAGCATTTCTACATGACCAACAAAGTCCAGCAGCAAGAGATAGAAAGAGAAATTCCATTTAAAGTAACGGTAGGTAATATAAAATACTTGGGAGTCTACTTGCCAAGACAACCCCAGGAACTCTATGAACACAACTACCAAACACTCTTCACACAAATCAAATCAGATCTAAATAATTGGAAAGATATCAATTGCTCATGGATAGGCAGAGCTAATATAGTAAAAATGACAATACTGCCTAAATTAATTTACTTATTCAGTGCCATACCAATCAGGCTACCTAAAAATTACTTTATACAGCTAGAAAAAATAATAACAAAATTCATCTGGAAAAACAAAAAATCAAGAATATCCAGGGAAATAATGAAAAAAAAATTCACAGGAAGGTGGGTTAGCGGTACCAAACCTTGAGCTTTACTATAAAGTGGCAGTCATCAAAACTATCTGGTACTGGCTAAAAAATAGAGTGGTAGATCAATGGAATAGGCTAGGCTCAGGAAATGCAGTAGTAAATGACACTAGTAATGTAGTGTTTGATAAACCCAAAGATTCCAGCTTCTGGGATAGGAACTCAGTATTTGACAAAAACTGCTGGGAAAACTGGAAGATAGTATGGCAGAAATTAGGCATAGACCAACATCTTACACCTTATACTAAAATAAGGTCAAAATGGATACATGATTTAGACATAAGAGGTGATACCATAGGTAAATTAGGAGAGAAAGGAATAGTGTACCCATCAGATCTTTGGAAAGGAAAACAGTTTTTGACCAAACAAGAGATAGAGTATATTATAAAATGCAAAATGGATGATTTTGATTATATTAAATTAAAAAATTTTTGTACAAACAGAAGCAATGCATCCAAAATTGGAAGAGAGGCAGAAAACTGGGAAACAATTTTTGAGGCCAGTGCTTCTGATAAAGGCCTCATCTCTAAAATATATAGGGAATTAAATCAAATTTATAAGAATCCAAGTCATTCCCCAATTGAGAAATGGTCAAAGGATATGAACAGGCAGTTTTCTGATGAAGAAACCAAAGCTATCCTCATATGAAAAAATGCTCTAAATCTCTAATGATTAGAGAGATGCAAATTAAAACAACTCTGAGGTACCACCTGACACCTATCAGATTGGCTAAAATGACAAAAAAAGAAGATAATAAATGTTGGAGAGGCTGTGGGAAAATTGGAACACTAATGCATTGTTGGTGGAGCTGTGAGCTGATCCAACCATTCTGGAGAGCAATTTGGAATTATGCCCAAAGGGCAATAAAGCTGTGCATACCCTTTGACCCAGCAATTCCACTTTTAGGTCTTTTGCCCAAAGAAATCATGGAAGGGGGAAAGGGACCCACATGTACAAAAATATTTATAGCTTCTCTTTACGTGGTAGCAAGGAATTGGAAGTTGAGGGGGTGCCCATCAATTGGGGAATGGCTGGACAAGTTGTGGTATATGAATACAATGGAATACTATTGTGCTATAAGAAATGATGAGCAGGAAGAGTTCAGAGAAACCTGGAGGGTCTTACGTGAGCTGATGATGAGTGAGATGAGCAGAACCAGAAGAACATTGTACACAGTATCATCAACATTGAGTGTTGACCTACTGTGATGGACTATATTCTTCTCACCAATGCAATGGTACAGAAGAGTTCCAGGGAACTCATGATAGAAGAGGATCTCCAAATCCAAGAAAAAAAAAGAAAGAAAGAGCTGTGGAGTATAGATGCTGATTGAACCATATTATTTCTTTTGTTTGGGTGCTGTTGTTTTTTTTTTTTTTTCTATTTTGAGGTTTTGCATCACTGTTCTGATTTTTCTCTTGTAACAGGATTAATGCAGAAATAGGATTAATGTTATTATGTGTATATATATATATATGTGTGTGTGTATATCTATATCTATATCTATATCTATATCTATAGAGATATATAGATATAACCTATATCAGATTACCTGCTGTCTAGGGGAGGGGGGAGGGAGGGGAGGGAGTGAGAAAAATCTGAAATTGTAAAGCTTGTATAAACAAAAGTTGAGAACTATCTTTACATGTAACGGAAAAAATAAAATACCTTATACATTAAAAAAAAAAGAAATGATGAGCAGGAGTTCAGAGAAACCTGGAGAGTCTTGCATAGGCTGATGATGAGTGAGATGAGCAGAACCAGGAGGACATCGTGCACAGTATCACCAACATTGTGTGCTGATCAACTGTGATAGACTAGATTCTCCTCAACAATCCAATGGTACAAGAAAGTTTTAAGGGACTCATGAAGAAAAAGGCTCTCCAAACCCAGAAAAAAAAGAAAAAGAAAGAAACTGTGGAATATGGACATTGATTGGACCATACTATCTCTTTTGTTTTTGGTGCTGTTATTTTTCTTTTTTGAGGTTTTTCCTTCTTGCTCTGATTCTTCTTGTATAACATGACTAATGCAGAAATATGTTTAATGTTATATATCAGATTACCTACTGTCTAGGGGAGGGGATCAGGGAGGGGAGGGAGGGAGAAAAAATTGGAAATTGGAAATCTTATCTAAACAAAGGTTGAAAACTTAAATAAATATCAGAGAGGTGTTACATTAAAAAAAAGATAGTTGTAACTTTCATTTTGATACCATAGATATTTTTTAGTTAACACAATCTCTCTCAATCAAGAGCATTCCTTGGAAGCAATTAAGCAAAACTACTTAATAGTCTATGATAGTACATACCATTTTCTACTTTTGTAGTTTGTTGTTGAGTTGTTTCCAGTCATATCTGTCTCTTCAGAACCCCATTTTGAGTTTTCTTGTTAATGATTCTGGAGTTATTTGTCATTTCCTTCTCTAGCTCATTTTACAAATGAGGAAACAGAGGCAAAGTTGAGTAACTTGCCCATGTGCACACAGCTCTGACTTCAGACCTGCCACTTAGTTGCTCATGTAGTTTGTTAATTACTAAATGGATGAAGGAGATGTTGTATACACGTTTTTCATATTATAATATCATTCCTAGGTATATGGGACCTGATATTTTCCCCTTCTATGCACTGACTTTATGTACATTTCTATAGTCATTAGGACTATTTCTCTTTTAAATCTCTTTTGTTAAATTGATTTGACATTGTATAAGCCTTCTTATGGTTTTCTGATTTCTTATTTGTTGTTCCTTATGATGCATTTATCATTTTTTCATTTATTTTATATGTTACTTTTTCTTGTCATAGAATGATGTTGACTTAAATATAAATAAACATATGTGTGTATACACATATATCTTATTCCAAATACTTTTTAGTCACACATCTTTGGGTGAAAAGGCATGAAAAATAGAGCAATTTTCCAGATAGTTTCAAACAACGCATACTTCTATTAGCAATAAATGTGTGCTTTTCTCCAGATCCCCTCTAACAATGATTTTTTTGAACTTTTACATTCTTTTGGCCAATTTGTTTTACATGAGGTGATGCCTTAGGGTTACTATATTTCAAGGTTCTCTGATTATTAGTCATTTCTTAGATTTTTTTTTCTTTTTTTTTTTTAGTGAGGCAATTGAGGTTAAGTGACTTGCCCAGGGTCACACAGCTAGCAAGTGTTAAGTGTCTGAGGCCGGACTTGAACTCAGGTACTCCTGACTCCAGGGCTGGTGTTCTATCTAGCTGCCCCTTAGATTTCTTAATGTGGTTTTGGATAATTGGATATGTGTATGTATGTAATATAAATTCACAAGAAAGACAGTAGGAATTTAGTCTGGTAATTAGAATATTGGACTTAGAATTAGGAAGTACTGCAGCCAGATACCACTAATGACCCTTATAAGATGTATAAACACCTCTGTGTCCACATCAGTACTTCATTATTTTTGTTTAGTTGATTGGATATGTACAACTCTTCAGGACCTCATTTGGTGTTTTCTTGGCCGGATACTAGAATGACTTGCCATTTTCTTCTCCAGCTTATTTTATAGATAAGGCGACTGAGGCAAACAAAGTTAATTGACTTGCCCAGGGTCACACAGCTAGTAAGTGTCTGAGGCCAAAATTAAACTCAGGTCCTCCTGAGTCCACTGAACCACCTAGCAAGCTTTCCACTAAATCACCTAGCTGCCCATCTCAGTTTCTATATTGGTCCTATATGAATACAATTATAAAATGCTTCACAGGTAGAATTAAATAGAGAAATATTCATTATGCATGGAAAAGATGATAAAATAACTATTTTATACATTAATTCAGTGCTAATCAAATCACCAAAAATCACTTTCAAAAGTTAAAAATAATGATTAAATTTATCTGGATAAACAAAAATTCAAATATCTCAAAGGAAAATTGAAAAAAAGAAAGAACTAGCAAAGAAGAAGGCCCAGCAGTACTAGATCTCGAACTATAATACAAAGAAGTAATCAGCAAAATTATTTGGTACTGCTTAAGTGAGATTAATCAATGGATGGGATAGCATACAATCCACAGAAGCAAATAAAAACATAAAAAATATAATATCCAAGTGTTTGATAAAGCCAAAGACCCCAGATTCTTGGGTAAAAGTGTTCTGGACTCTAAGTCCAATGCTATAACTACTGTACCACTTAAGTGGTAGAAACAATTCAGTCAGTCCAAAAATACTTGATAAACACCTAATGTATGTAAGGCACTGTGCTAAATGCTAGAGATACAAAAAAGGGGGAAAAGATAGTCCCTGTTCTCAAGGAGCAAATATTCTAATAGGGAGCAGGGTTAGGGAGATAATATGAAAACAACTACAGTATGTATGAAAGAGCTATTTGAAATATAAACTGAAGATAATCAACAGATGGAAAGCACTAGAATTAAAAGGAATTAGAAAAGAATTTGGTATAGATTAACATCTCACATATTATGCAGAGATAAGCTCCAGATTGTTACATTACCTATATATAAACATGACATTATAAAAAAATTAGAGGAGGGGCAGCTAGGTGGCACAGTGGATAGAGCACCAGCCCTGGAGTCAGGAGTACCTGAGTTCAAATCTGGCCTCAGACACTTAACACTTACTAGCTGTGTGACCCTGGGCAAGTCACTTAACCCCAATTGCCTCACTTAAAAAAAAAATTAGAGGAACAGGGAAAAATACCTTTCAAATCTATGGATGGAGAAAGAATTCATGACCAAATAAGGGATAAAAAGGATCACAAAAGATAAAAAGGACAATTTTGGTTACATATATTTTCAAAAGTTTCAGGAAAATAAAATCAATACAGCTGGAATTAAAAGGGAACCAGATGACTGGTGGGGAGGGCATCTTTGCAGCAAGTTTTTCTGATAATTTTTTCATTTCTAAGAGTGATAAAGAACTAATTCAAATGCATGTAAATTCAAACTATTCCCCAATATTATAAATGGTCAAGGAATATAAATAAGCAGATTTTTAGTGAAGAAATCCTAATTGTCAATACTAATAAGATAAATGTTCCAAATAATAGTAATAACATTAATTTGATAGATGCAAATTAAAGCATTTGTGAGTGTCTACTTCATACATGTCAGACTAGCAAAACTGACAAAAATAGAATATCACAAATGTTGAATGAACCTTGGGAGAACAAGCACATTAATGCTATGTTGGTAAATTTTTATAACCATTATGGAAAATGATTTGGAACAAATGGTACTACAATAATTGATAAAAGGGATGGTTTTAGAGAAACCTGTTAAGAGTATAAAAAACTAATTCAGAGTAAAATAAGCAGAACCAGGGAACAATTTGTACAAAAGCAACAAAATTGTAAAGACAATCAATTTTAAAAGACTTAAGAATTCCATTTTATCATCTGCCCTTCCTTTTTTTCCTCCTTTTCCCCCTGCTTCTGCCCTCTCTTCTAACAATACCACCCTTTTCTTCTTCCCCTTTTGCTTCCTTAAAGAGTAAGCTAAGTTTCTTTTTACAAATGGGAATGTATGTTATTCCCTCTCTGAACCAAATCTAATGAGAGTAAGATTGAAACAATGCTCACCCATCCCTTCTTTTCCTCTATTGTAATAGGTTCCTTTTGTGCCTCTTCATATGATGTAATTAACCACATTCCACCTCACCCTTCCACTTCTCCCCCTAGTCTCCTTTTATTCTGCCCCTTAATTTTCTTTATATTATCACATCAAAGTCAATTTAATAGCAATACCTTAATAGAGATGCAAATCACAAGAATTTAAAGTATTATCTTCCCTTATATGGATATAAACAGTTTAAACTAATTGAACAACCTCCCCCCTCCCATTTACCTCTTTATATTTCTCTTGAGTCTTGTATTTGGAGATCAAATTTTCTGTTTCGTTTTGGCCTTTTTTCAGTAAATCTTGGAAGTCGCCTATTTCATTGAATGTCCACCTTTTTCCCTGAAAGAGAATGGACAGTTTTGCTGGGTAGTTGATTATTGGTTGTAATTCAAGCTCCTTTGCCTTTGGGAACATCATATTCCAAGTCCTGTGATCCTTTAATGTTGAACCTGTCAGGTCCTAAGCAATCCTGACTGTGGCTTCATGATATTTAAATTGCTTCTTTCTGGCTGCTTGGAATATTTTCTCCTTCACCTGATAATTTTGGAGTTTGGCTACAATATTCCTTGGAATTTTCCTTTTGGGGTCTCTTTCAGGATGTGGTTGGTGGTTTCTTTCAATGAAAATTTTATCCTCTGATTCCACAATATCAGGGCAGTTCTCCTTCATAATATCCTGGAATATGGTGTCTATATTCTTTTTCTGATCCTGATCATTGGAAAAATATCAGTTGTTCATGGATAGGCTGAGCCAATATAATAAAAATGACAATTCTACCTAAATATACTTCTTCAGTGCCATATCAATCAAACTACCTAAAAATCATTTTATAGGAGAAGTCAAGAATATAAAGGAAACTAATGAAAAAAATACACTTTGGCAGGCTAGCCATACCAAATTTGAAGCTATACTATGAAGGGGCAGTCATAAAAACTATTTGGTACTGGCTAAAAATAGAGTGGTGAATCAATGGAATAAGTTAGGCATAGGAGACACAGTAGTAAATAACTATAGTATTCTACTCTTTGATAAACCCAAAGACCTAAGCTTCTGGGATAGCACCTCAGTTTTTGGCAAAGACTGCTGAGAAAACTATAAGATAGTATGGCAGAAATTAGGCATAGGCTGATCTTAAACCATATACCCAAATAAGGTCAAAAAGGGTACAAGATATAGATAATTATGATGACACCATAGATAAATTAGGAGAGGAAGGAGTAGTTTACTTCTCAGATCTATAGAGAGCAAAACAATTTATGCCTAAAGAAGAGATAGAGAATATTATGAAATGCAAGATGGAAGACTTTGATTATAGAAGCAATTAAGAAGCAATGAAGCCAAAATTAGAAGGGAGATAGAAAACTGTGAAACAATTTTTACAACCAGCATTTCTGATAAAGGGTTTATTTCTAAAATATATCAGGAACTAAATCAAATTGATAAGAATCCAAATTATTCCCCAATTGAGAAAAGGTCAAAGGATATGAACAGGAAGTTTTCTTATGAAAAATGCTCTAAATCATTATTGATCAGAGAAATGCAAATAAAAACAACTCTGAGGTACCACCTCACACCTATCAGATTGGCTAATATGACAAAAAAGGAAAATAATCAATGTTGGAAAAGCTGTAGAAAAATTGAAACTCTAATGCATTGTTGGTAGAGCTGTGAACTCATCCAACCATTCTGGGGAGCAATTTGGAACTAGGCCCAAAGAGCTATGGGACTGTTCATACTGTTTGACCCAGTGCTACCACTCCTAGTTCTGTATCCCAAAGAGATCAAAGAGGAGGGAAAAGGACCCACATATACAAAAATATGTATACCAGTTCTCTTTGTGGTGGCAAAGAATTGGAAATTGAGGGAGTACCCTTCAACTGGGGAATGGCTAAACAAGTTGTGGTTATATTAATGTAATGGAATACTATTGTGCTGTAAGAAATGAGCAGGAGGATTTCAGAGAAAACTAGAAGGACTTAAATGAACTGATGCTGACTGAAGAGCAGAACCAGGAGAACAATGTACACAGGAACAGCAGCATTTTGTGATGAACAATGGTGATAGACTTGACTCTTCTCAGCAGTGCAATGATCCAAAACAATTTCAAAGAACTCATGATAAAAAATGTTCTCAACATCTAGAAAAAAAGAACTGTGGATTATGAATGCAGATTGAACCATACTGTTTCTATCATTGGGCCATTTTCCCCCTCCTTTTGTGAGTTTTTTTCCCTTGTGCTCTAATTCTTCTTTAACAATATGACTAATGCAGACATATGTTTAATGTGATTTTACATATATAAACAATATCAGATTGCTTTCTGTCTTGGGGTGGAGGGAGGGAAAGGAGTATGGGAGAAAAATTTGGAACTAAAAATCCTGTGAAAACAAATGTTGAAAACTATCCTTACATGTAACTGGAAAATAATAAAATACTTTTATTGAATAAAAAGAACTCAATGAAATGATAAACCATTTTTCCAGAGGATCAATGATGAGGCATGGTACTGAACACCTAGCAAAGAAGTGAAGGTCTCGGGGTACAGATTGATACATATTTTCAGACATAGGCTATACTGAAAATTGTTTTGTTTGATTACATATTTGCTAGAAGAGTTTTCTTTTTGTGGTAATTAAAAAAAATTAAAAAAACATATCTGCATCCCAGGCAAATCCCTAGAATTTTTTAAAGTCTGAAGTTACAGGTAATAATTTGCATTGATAAATGGTATTACCATGTAGGAACTTACTAATGCTTGAAAAACAAAAGCTCTCTTACACATATGAAAGCAAAATACATCTGATTATTTACGTTTATTCAGACTATTTTAATTTTCTGAGTTTCCTGATGTGGATGTAAATATCCCTTAAGTTTTATTCTTTCTATTTGAAGACCAACCTAACTCATTTTAAAGAAGTTCATCATCAGAGAGTTAGCCACCAGCAGAAAATTGAATTGTTTATTTTTTAGTTTTATCTGGATACCTCAGCTAATGAAAATGTTCTACTAAAGTGGGAGGTATATGAAATCCATTAGACAAAAGAATATTCACATTGTTGAAATTTCAAATTAAAATACTAACTAGGAGCTATACCATGTCCCCCTTCCACTGCTGAATATTAAAAAAAAAAACAACCTTGCTATGCTCAACCCATTTTAGATTCATCCCTTTGTGCTATTTAGCTCAGAAGAATATTTTTCCATAAAAGTATTTTATTCTTTTCCAGTTACATGTAGAGATACTTTGCAACATTTGTTTTTATAAGATTTCTAGTTTCAATCTTTTCTTCCTCTCCTCCCTACCCCTTCCCCAAGACAGCAAACAATCTGATACAGGCTATATATGTACAATCACATTAAACGTATTTCTGCATTAGTCATGCTGTGTACAAAGAATCAGAGCAAAAAGGAAAAACCTCAAAAAAGAAAACAAAAAAAAAATAGAGATAGTATGGTTCAATCTGTATCTAGGTTCCATAGTTGTTTTTGTTTGTTTGTTTGTTTGTTTTTCTGGATACGGAGAGCATTTTCTATCATGATTCCTTTAGAACTATCTTGGACCATTGTATTGCTGAGAAGAATCAAGTCTCTCACAATTGATCATCAGATAATGTTTATGATACTGTGTAAAATGTTCTCCTGGTTCTGCTCTTCTCACTCATCATCAGTTCATGCAAGTGCTTCCAAGTTTCTCTGAAACCCACCTGCTCATTATTTGTTATAGCACAATAGTATTCCATTACATTCATATACCATAACTTGTTCAGCCATTCCCCAATTAATAGGCAGCTCCTCAATTTCCAATTCCTTGCCACCACAAAAAGAGCAGCTATACATATTTTTGTACATATGGGTCTTTTTCCCTCCTCTGTGATCTCTTTGGGATAAAGACCTAATATTATTATTGCTGGGTCAAAGGGTGTACAAAGCTTTATAGCCCTTTGGGCATAGTTCCAAATTGCTCTCCAGAATGGTTGGATCTCTTCACAGCTCCACCAACAATGCCTTAGTGTTCCAATTTTTCCACAGCTTCTCGAACATTTATTATTTTCCTTTTTAGTCATATTAGCCAATCTGAGAGGTGGTATCTCAGAGTTGTTTTAATTTGCATTTCTCTGATCAATATTGATTTAGAGCATTTTTTCATATGGCAATAGAAATCTTTGACTTCTTCATAAGAAAACTGCCTGTTCATATCCTTTGACCATTTCTCAAGTGGGGAATGACTTGGATTCTTATACATTTGATTTAGTTCTTGATATATTTTAGAAATAAAGTTGTTATCAGAAATGCTGGTTGTAAAAATTATTTCCTAGTTTTCTGTCTCCCTTCCAATTTTGGCTGGATTGCTTCTTAATTGCTTCTGTAATCAAAGTCTTCCATCTTGCATTTCTTAATATTCACTATCTCTTGTTTGGGCATAAATTGTTTTCCTCTCCATAGACCTTGGAGGTAAAATATTCCTTCTCCTAATTTTTCTATGGTATCACCCTTTATGTCTAAATTTTGAACCCATTTTAACCTTATTTTTGTATAATGTATAAGATGTTGGTATTTACCTAGTTTCTGCCATACCATCCTCCAGTTTTCCCAGCAGTTTCTGTCACATATTGAGTTCCTATCCAAGAAGTTGGAGTCTTTGGGTTTATCAAACATTAGATTACAAAAGTCATTTACTACTGTCTCTCCTGTGCCCAACATATTTCATTGATCAACCACTCTATTTCTTAGCCAGTAACAGTTTTGATGACTGCCGCTTTATAGTAAAGTTTGAAATTAGGTACAGCTAGCCCACCTTCCTGTGCATTTTTTCAGTTGTTCCCTTGATATTCTTGACCTTTTGTTTTTCCAGATGAATTTTGTTATTATTTTTTCTAACTCTATAAAATATTTTTAGGTAATCTGATTGGTATGGCACTGAAGAAGTATATTAATTTAGGTAGAATTTCACTTTTGTGCCTATCCATGAACAACTAATATTTTCCAATTCTTTAGATCTGATTTGATTTGTATGTGAAGTGTTTTGTTAATTGTGTTCATAGAGTTCCTGGGTTTGTCTTGGCAAGAAGATTCCCAAGTATTTTATATTGTCTACCATTACTTTAAATGGAATTTCTCTCTCACTGCTGGACTTTGTTGGTCATGTGTAGACATGCTGATGATTTATGTGGATTTATTTTATATCCTGCCACTTTTCTAAAGTTGTTAATTGTTTCAAGTAATTTTTGAGTTGATTCTCTAAGTATACCATCATATCATCTGCAAAGAGTGATAGTGCTGTTTCCTCCTTGCCTATTCTAATTCCTTTAATTCCTTTTTCTTCTCTGATGGCTAAAGCTAATATTTCTAGTCCAATATTGAATAATAGAGGTGATAATGGACATTCTTGTTTCACCTCTGATATTATTGGAAATGCCCATAACTTATCTCCATTACATGTAATGCTTGCTGATCATTTTAGGTAGATACTGCTTATTATTTTAAGGAAAGCTCCTCCTATTCCTAAACTCTCTAGTGTTTTTATTAGGAATGGGTGTTGTATTTTGTCAAAAGCTTTCTCTGCATTTCTTGAGATAATTATATGATTTTGCGTAGTTTTCTTATTGAAGTGGTTGATTATGTTCATAGTTTTCCTAATGTTGAACCAGCTCTCCATTCCTGGTATCAATCCCACCTGGTCATAGTGTATTATCCTGGTGATAACCTGCTATAATCTCCTTCCTAGTAGCTTATTTAAGACTTTTGCATCAATATTCATTAGGGAAATTGTTCTATAATTTTTGTTTTGGCCTGCGTGGTTTTGGTATCAACACCATATTTGTGTCATAAAAGGAATTTGGTAGAACTCCTTCTTCACCTATTTTCCCAACTAATTTGTATAGTATTGGAATTAATTGTTCCTTAAATGTTTGGTAGAATTCACTTGTAAGCCCATCTGGTCCTGGAGATTTTTTCTTAGGTAGTTCATTAATGGCTTGTTCAATGTCTTTTCCTAATATGGGCTTATTTAATGATTTTATTTCCTCTTCAGTTAACCTGGGCAATTTGTACTTTTATAAATATTTATCAATTTCATTTAGATTGTCTAATTTGTTGGCATACAGTTGGGCAAAATACTTCCTAATTATTGCTTTAATTCCATTTCATCAGTGGTGACATCATCACTTTCATTTTTGATATTGGTAATATAGTTTTCTTCTTTCTTTTTTTTAATCAAATGAACCAAAGGTTTATCTATTTTATTGTTTTTTCTTTTTCTTTTCTTTCTTTCTTTTTTTTTTTTTGGTTTTGTGGGGCAATGAGGGTTAAGTGATTTGCTCAGGGTCACACAGCTAGTAAATGTCAAGTGTCTGAGACCATATTTGAACTCAGGTCCTCCTTTATCCAGGGCCAGTGCTTTATCTACTGCACCACCTAGCTGCCCCTATTTTTTCCCACAAAACAAGCTCTTAGATTTATTGATTAATTCAATAGTTTTCTTGCTTTCAATTTAATTAATTTCTCCTTTGATTTTCAGGATTTCCAATTTAGTATTTAGATGGGGATTTCTTATTTTTTCCTTTATCTAGCTTTTTTACTTCCATGCCTAATTCATTGATCTCCTCTTTCTCTTTTTTATTAATATAAGTATATAGAGATATAAAATATCCTGTAAGCACTGCTTTGGCTGCATCCCATAAGTTTTATTATGTTGTCTCATTATTGTCATTCTCTTGGATAAAGTTATTGATTGTTTCTATGAATTGTTCTTTGACCCACTCATTCTTTAGAATGAGATTATTTAGTTTCCAATCACTTTTCAGTCTACCTTTACATGGCTCTTTATTACATGTAATTTTTATCGCATCATGATCTGAGGAGGCTGCATTTACTATTTTTGCCTTTCTACATTTGACTATGAGGTTTTTGTGCTCTAATACATGGTCAATTTTTGAGTATGTGCCATGTACCATTGAGAAAAAGGTATATTCCTGTCTATCCCCATTCAGTTTTCTCCAGACATCTATCATATCTAACTTTTCTAACATTCTATTCACATCTTTAACTTCTTTCTTATTTGTTTTGTGGCTAGATTCATCTAATTCTGAGAGGGGAAGATTCAGATCCTCCACTAAAATATTTTTGCTCTCTATTTTCTCTTATGGCTCATTTAACTTCTCCTCTATGAATTTATATGCTATACCACTTGGTGCATACATGTTTAGTATGATATTACTTCTTTATCTATAATACTTTTTAGCAAGATAAGTTTCCTTCCTTATTTCTTTTAATTAGATCTATTTTTGCCTTTTCTATGTCTTAGGTAAGGATTTCTACCTGTGCTTTTTTTTTTACTTCAGCTGAAGCATAATATATTCTAATCCAAACTTTTACCTCTGCTTCAAATGGGTTTCTTGTAAACAACATATTGTTGGTTTCTCGTTTTTAATCCATTCTGCTATCCTCTTTCATTTTATGACAGAGTTCATCCCATTCACATTCATAGTTATTATTAGTTTATTTCCCTCCATCCTATTTAAACCCTTTGTACTTTTTTCCCATCTTCTCTCATCCTATTCCTCCTCACCACTTCTTACCATTTCTTCCCCCAATCTGCCCTCCCTTTTATCAGCCTACCTTCCTTTTCTTTACCCTTTTCTCCCCTGCTTGTCCCCCCTTCTATCAACCCTCTTTTTCCCCTTACCACTTTACCTCCCTAAAGAATAACATAAATTTCTTTATCCAAATGAATGTATATGTTATCCCCTCTTTGAAGTAAATCTAATTATAGTAAGATTGAAACAATGTTCACCCCTCCCTTCTTTCCCTCTATTGTAATAGTTTTTTTGCACTTCTTCATACAATGTAATTAACCCCATTCCACCTCTCCTTTTCTCTTCTCCCCATAAACTCCTTTTAACCCCTTAATTTTCTTTATATCATCACATCAGAGACAATTTATATTGATACTGTGGAAATTTATTTTGATTTGGGGACCCTACCTTTAGGCTGAGATTAGAAAGCCTTAGGCCCTCAGGGTCTCTTCTATGTGGGAGGGGCTGGTGCCCCTCCCCCTCTGCTTCAGCTGAGCCAAAAAGCCCCATGGGCTGTATAAGATGCCAGGTCAGACAGCTGGGAGTGGGGGAGAAGCCCCCAGCTCCCTCCGACCTGAGCAGAGCTATCCAAAAGGTCCCGGATAGCCTGTGCTGGAGTGCACCCCACAAACAAACACCAGCCACAGCCCTTGCTGGTGGATTAGCTTGGTCTGTGGGGGGCCCAGGAAGCCCTGAGATTTCAGTGGAGAGAAAAAAAGGTATATGTAGACCTGGGAGATAGACTCAGGGGTTGGGGGATGGATGAGATGAGGGGGAGAAGAGGTCAAATGGTGGCTGATGAGATTAGAAAGGTTGGAACGCAGCAGACTGGAGATGGGGCTACAAGGAAGCAGCGGAGAGCACAGAAGCGGTCAGCACAGGGTACAGGTTGGAGAAAGTGAAGATTAAGAGGAGTTAGAAGAAAGTAGCTGAGCAGGGAAAGTGTAACGTGCCCTGAGGCAGGAGGCAACTAAGGCCCTTATTGTATTAAAAATGTTCGAGGCACAGCAGGCAGGAAAGAGATGCAGTGGAAAGAGATGCACCACAATGCAGTCAGGTTGTACAATTTATTTCCCTGTATTCTTAATTTTAAATAGTATCTCATAAATAAACTCTGCTTTGATTATTTAGTTAAGAGGCTTCTTAATATTTTGCTTATAAATTTGGGAGTGGAGCAGTGTGGTGGAACTTTATAAACAGCCCACATTAAATTAATAGCAGTCAGATAGACAGTTAGTCAACAGTCCCCGGATTAGTCCCCCAGTCAGATTAGCCCCAAATAAGGCTAGTCATCAAAAATATTCCACAATACCCTCTGTGTATAATCCTTCTGTCTGCCCAAATATATATATATATATACACAGTTCTTAAGATTTATAATTATTAGGGGCAGCTAGGTGGTACAGTGGATAGAGCACCAACCCTAGTGTCAGGAGGACATGAGTTCACATCTGGCAAGTCACTTAACCCCAATTTCCTCACAAAAAATAAATAAATAAAAAGAATTATAATTATTATTTTCCTTTGTAGGGGATATAAACAGTTTAATCATATTGAATGACTTTTTCCCTCATGTACTTTTTTAAACTTCTCTTGAGTTTTGTGTGTTAAAATCAAATTTTCTATTCAGTTCTGGTCTTTTCATCAGGAAACCTTGGAAGTCCCTTATTTCATTGAATGTTCATCTTTTCGCCTGTAAGAGAATGATCAGTTTTGCTGGGTAATAGATTCTTGGCTGCAATCCAAGCTCCTTTGTCTTCTGGAATATCATATTCCAAGCCTTATTATCCTTAAATGTTGAAGTTGCCAGGTCCTAAGCAATCCTGACTGTGGCTCCATGATATTTAAATTGCTTCTTTCTGGCTGCTTGGAGGACTTTCTCCTTCACCTGATAATTCTGGAATTTGACTACAATATTCCTTGCAGTTTTCCTTTGGGGTCTCCTTCAGGAGGTGATTGGTAGATTCTTTCAATGATGATTTTATCCTTTGATTCTATAATATCAGGGTAGTCCTCCTTGATAATTTCCTGGAATATTGTGTCTAGACTCTTTTTCTGATCATGGTTTTCAGGCAGTCCAATAATGCTCAAACTTTCTCTCCTGGATCTATTTTCCAGGTCAGTTGTCTTTCCAGTGAGGTATTTCACATTGTCTTCTATATTTTCATTCTTTTGATTCTGTTTGACTGATTCCTGGTGTCTCGTGGAGTCATTAGAAATTTTTAAGGCATTGTTTTCTTCAGTGAGATTATGTACCTCCTTTTCCATTTGGCCAAATACATTTTTAAGGAATTGTTCTCTTCAATCTTTGTGCTTCCTTTTCCAATCTACTGATTCTATTTTAATACTTTTCTTGTTTTTCTTTCATTTCTCTCCCCATTTTTTTCTTTGACCTCTGTCAATGGATTTTTAAAACCCTTTTTGAGCTCTTCCAAGAAGGCTTTTTGGTCTTGAGACCAATTCATCTTCCCTCTTGAGGCTTCACATGTAGACAATTTGAGAGTATTGTCCTCATCTGAGTTTGTGTTTCACTCTTCCCTGTCAACATAGAAGTTACCATTGGGTAAGAGCTCTTTTTTGTTTCTTATTCATATTGCAGCTTATATTTTTTTAAAAGTTGAGCTCTGCTCCTGGGGCACCAGGGTCACTGTTTCAAGTTTCTTTTGTTTGGGGATCGGGGTTGTGTCACTGCCTGTCTACTCTGAGGCCTCTATGGCTTGTGGATTTCTCACCACCTTGAGTTTTCTCCCTGTGCTTGCTCCAGGTTCACTGGGATGGCCAGTCCTCGTAGCCTGACCTGTGGGAGGCCTTCTAGCTGGAAGCCTGCCCTCTCAGCTGGTGCTGGTGGATCTCACCACTGGCCTGCTGTGCCACCAGCTTGCTGAGTCAGGATCAAGTGGCTTCAGTTGCTTGGCTATCATCTAGAGCTTCCTGCTGATTTGTCCAGACCCCTTCCACCCTGTGCTGTGCTTAGTTGTTCTGCACTCCTCTTTTGCGCAAGTGAGACTGACCTTTCCTGAAGTCTTCTAAATGATCTCAGGTTGGAAGATTGTGTCTCTCTGTCTTTTTGTAGGTTCTCTAGTTTCAGAATCCATTTAGAGGCTTGATTTAATGTTCTTTTTGAGGGAACTAAAGGAGAAGTCAAGTAACTTGCTGGCTTCTCTCCACCATCTTGGCTCCACCCAGAAGACTATTTTAAAAAAGATTATTGAATATTTTTGCCTGGGGAAAAATCAGAATCTTTAGTCAATTTAATTGGCATAAATGTAATGTCCTTTATTATAAATGTGAAGTTCATCACTTAGCTTCCAAAAAAAACCCCAAACTAAAACAAAACAAAACAAAAAAAGAAAAACAACAATAAGCTGGGTGTACAATTTCAGAATGGAGAAGAAAAAAACTAATAGAAACTCATTGTTTGGGGGGGGTGGGGAGGAGGTTGTATGTAGTGAAGTACAAACACATTATGAGTCATAATTATCATATTGTACTCAAAAAAACTAATGTGATTTTAATCTATATTGCTATTCCATTACCTTAAGCTTTCCCAATATTTAGAACCTAAAAAACAATAACAACACACACACACACACACACACACACACACACACACACACACACCAAATCAAACAAACAAACAAACAAAAACCCTTTGAAACTTAGGAAGAAAATTGATCATAGAACCAACATTTAAGAACTACCATTATTAGGGGAACATGAAAAAATTTACCTGTAACATATATGGATAAGGGAAGAATTTATAACCAAAAAAGAGATAGATAACATCACAGGAGGTAAAACTGATAATTTTAATTATATTAAATTAAAATGGTTTTGCACAAACAAAACCGGTGCATCCAAGATTAAAAGTAAAGCAGGAAACTTGGCGGGGGGTGGGGGTGGGGGTGGGTGAGGTATCACAGCAAGTTTCTCTGATAAAGGTCTCATCTGTCAAATATATTGGAAAATGGGTCAAATTTATAAAAATATGTCTTTTCCCAATTGATAAGTGGTCAAAGGATGTGAAAAGATACTTTTCAGAAGAACAAATCAAAACTGCCTATGTAGTCATTTGCACAAATTCTCTAAATCAATATTGATTTGACAAATGAAAATTAACACACCTTTGAGGCACTACCTCATACCCCTCAAAGTTGCTAACATGACAAAAAGGAAAATGACAAATGCTGGAAGGGATTTGTGAAAATTGTTTCACTAATGGATTGGTGGAGCTTTGAACTGGTCCAACTATTCTAGAGAATAGTTTAAATCTGGCCATTGGGTTACAAAACTTTGAATATCCTTTGACCCAGCAATACCATTACTAGGTCTATATCCTAAAGGGATTAAAGAAAAAGGAAGAGGACCTAAATTAGCATATATGTGTATGTATATATATATATATATATATATATATATATATATATATATATATATATATATATATATATAGAGAGAGAGAGAGAGAGAGAGAGAGAGAGAGAGAGAGAGAGAGAGAGAGAGAGATATGCCCTTTTTGTGGTATCAAAGAATTAGAAATTGAAATGATGCCAATCAATTGGGTAATGGATTTATATGAATATAATATAATTTATATATATATATAATTCATATATGAATGTGATGGAATATTATTGTGCTATAAGAAATGAAGAAAGGGATGTTTGCAAAAAAGCTGGGAAGACTTATATGAACTGATACAGTGAAATGAGCAGACCCAATATACAATATTGTATGCAGTAATAGCAATATTGTAATATTGAACTACTGTGAAGACCTTGGTTTTTCTGATCAATAAAAAAATCTAAGGCTTATGATGAAAAAATGTTATCCACTTCCAGAGAGTGAACTCATGAGATTTTAGTGCAAAATGAAGCATATCTTTTCATATTCTTTATTTTCCTTGCTTTTTTTGAAACATGGCTAATATGGAGATGCGTTATGTATGATTCACATTTTGTGCATTCCTGATGGGTGGGGTAGGGAAGGGAAAAAAGGAAGGAGAGGATTCAGGACTCAAAAAAATAATGTTAAATTATAAATGTACATTTAAAAAAACCCAATTACTCTTTCGGGAAATGTCTGGGCCATCCAGGCCTACTTCTCTCTATGCCGTGCTGACAAGTAGCCTTCCTATGGTCACATGAAAAATCTGTGATTAAGAGAAACTAAGGCACAAAGTTCTAAGCATTATCAATTTATTAATATGGCTAGTAAATGCTAATAAATGGGATTCAAAATCCCTAAAGTATGCATCTGATAGTCAGAGGAACTATTTTATAACATTTACACAGAGAATACAGACATATTTCACTACTGATTGGTTTGTGCTTCTTAGATTAGTTCTTCACCTTGTTGACTAATATCCCCTGCCCCTTTGGAAAGTCCTGTGGTAGACAAATATACTATCACCAAAACGACTTATCCCTCCACTCCAGCCCATGGTCAACAAAAGCTCACAGATTAGAATTTTTGTGGTTGGACTTTGGTCATATGAATAGGAAGTTAAACTGTTACAAATTTTACTAAACAAATCTGAATTTGATTCTCAAATATTTTTTCTTATTAGATACAATTCTCAATCAGTAATTAATTGCGTAATATCAATTTTCAAATTTCACTGTTAAGTTTCACATTTTAACTGATGTGACAGGCTTAAGGGAACTCAAAATCACAAAATAAAGTGGGGTATCATTTTTAATTCCACATCTCCCTAGAGATATACACAATGCCCTGTAGTGGTGGGCTTTTTAGCAGGGATCACCATTTCAGAAGGTTCCCAGGCCATCCACACACCCTTCTCTTCTGGTTCCACTCTAGGCTCTCTGGACCATTTCACTTTCTCCTTAACTTCCTTGCCCCCTGCACAGGAACTTTTACTGTTTCATCCCTTTGCTTTCAAGCTATCTTTTGTTTGTTTATTTTCCTCATTATAATGTAAGCTACTTGAGGTTAAGGATTATATTTTTTTGTGTGTACACATACATATGTGTATATATATATATATATATATATATATATATATATATATATATATATATATATATATATATATATATATATATATATATGGATATATGGTTAAGTGACTTGCCCAGTGTCATGCAGCTAGTAAGTTTCAAGTTTCTGAGGTTGGAATTGAACTCAGGTCCTCCTGAATCTAGGGCCAGTGCTTTATCCACTGTACCACCTAGCTGCCCCCAATGCTATTTCCTTTAATGGGAAAATCTTATTACTAAAAAGTTGTTTCTTATGTTGATCCATAATTTGCTTCCACATATCTTCTAATAATTATTCAAGCAATAATCTTTGGTACAAAGCAAAGGCAATTGAATCCCTCTTTCAGAATAGCAGTTCTTTAGCATTTAGGTATCATTGATCATTTCTCTCATCTTTTTCAATCTAAACCTTCATTTTTTTTCTACAACTTAAATATTCCCACAGTTCTTTCCCATGACATGGTCTCCAGTACTATCAACATACTGTTTGTCTTCTGTTATGTTTCAGTTCACAAAATATGAAAACTAGAACTGGTCACAGTGGCTCAAATATAATATGGACATCATGGAGTTCAACTGCACTATAAAATTCCTCAATCTAGACATTGTCAAGCTTTGGATTGACTTTCTAAGTGAAATTGTTGACACTTTTTGAGGACATAATCTATTGTCTTTTGCATATAAGCTGTTGAATCAGGTCAGTTCTTTACTGCTTTTGTTTTGATGATTTTGTGAACTCAAATGTGGGATTTTACATTAAACTGTATTCAATCACATTTTGTTAAGTTCTTCCTTTTCCAATCATACTATTTTCAGTATTGTAATCCAAACTAAGTTTCATGTCATGCAGAATTATAAAATAGTGTCTTCTATGCCTTCATTAAAATCATGGACAAAACTGTTGAATAAGATGGAGACAAGTACAGAAGTTCATGGCATAACACACCAAAGTCCTCCATTTAAGTTTACAAGTCATTAATAATTCACATTCACATTTGCATTCTTTAGATATTATTTCTCCTTTTTTTTTTAATCTGGGAAATTTATATTTCTGGAAATATTCATCCATTTCCTTTAGATTGTCAAATTTATTGACATACAGTTGAACAAATTAGCTCCTAATTATTGCTTTAATTTCCACTTCATTGGTGGTAAATTCATCCCTTTTATATTTGATACTGGTCATTTTGTTTTCTTCTTTCTTTTTTTAAATCAAATTAAACAAAGGTTTGTATATTTTATTTATTTTTCATAAAACCAGCTCTTAGATTTACTTATTAATTCTGTAATTTTCCTACTTTCACTTTTATTAATCTCTCCTTTGATTTTCAGAATTTCTAATTTAGTATTTAACTGGGGATTTTAAATTTGTTTTCTTTCTAGTATTTTTAGTTGCATGGCCAATCATTGATCTCTTCTTTCTTTATTTTATTCATGTAAATATTTAAAGATATAAAATTTCCCTTAAGAACTGCTTTGGCTGCATTGCATAGATTTGGAATGTTGTCTTATTGTTGTCTTTCTCTTTGGTGAATTTATTGATTCTATGATTTGTTGTTTGGTCCACTATTTCTTTAGGAAGAGATTATTTAGTTTTAAATTTATTTTCAGTGTATCTTCCCATGGCACTTAATTACATTTTTTTTATTGCACCATGATCCAAAAAGGATACCTTTCTACATCTGACTGTGAGGTTCTTTTGCCCTAATATATGGTCAATTTTTGTGTATATGCCATGTACCACTGAGAAACAGGTATTTATCTTTCTATCCACATTCAATTTTCTCCAGAGGTCTTTCGTATCTAACTTTTCTAAAATTCTATTCACCTCTTTAACTTCTTTCATGTTTATTTTGTGATTATATTTATCTAGATATGAAAGGAGGATGTTATGATCCCCCACTAACATAGTTTTACTATTTCTTCTTATACTCATTTAACTTCTCCTCTAAGAATTTGAATGCTATACCATTTGGTGCATATATGTTTAGTACTGATATTACTTCCTTGTCTATAGCAAGATGTAGTTTCCTTCCTTATCTCTTTTTTTTCCCATGATAAAAGTATGTTATTATTTTCCAGTTACAGGTAAGGAAAGTTTTCAACATTTGTTTCATTGGATTTTTAGTTCCAAATTTTTCTCGTACCCTCCCTTCCCTCCCTCCTCCCTCCCCAAGACAGAAGGCAATCTAATATAGATTATCTATGTGCAATCACATTAAACATATTTCTGCATTAGTCATATTGTGAAAGAAGAGAGCACAAGGGAAAAACCTCAAAAAGAAGGAAAAAGAACATCTCCAATCTGCATTCAAAAGCCACAGTTCTTTTTTTCTGGATGGTGAGAACATTTACTATCATGAGTTCTATGAAATTATTTTGGATCATTGAACTGCTGAGAAGAGCCAAGTCTATCACAATTGTTCATCGTACAATGTTGCTGTAACTATGTACAATGTTCTCCTGCTTCTGCTACTCTCAGTCAGCATCAATTCATGTAAGTTCCTTCAGGTTGCTCCGAACTCCTCCTGCTCATCATTACTTTTCACATTGATTTTTTAAAAATTTGTGTTCTAATTTTCTTCCTCCCTCCCTCCTGACCCTCTCTATGAAATGCAGCAATTCAATATAAGGCATACATATGCAGTTATGCAAAACATCTTCTCATTAGTCAGGTTATGAAAAAATAGACAAAATAACTTTAGAAAGAGGAGCTAACAAATAAAATTATACTTCAATCTGTATTCAGATACCATCAGTTCTTCCTCTGTTGATGGTTTGCATTTTTCATACATCCTTCTGATATTATCCTGCTCATCATTTCTTTCACAGTTACTATTGCTAACTGTATTACCCTCCATCTTATTCCCTCCCCTTGATATTTACTCTATTTTCTATCTTCCTTCACCCTATCCCTCCTCGAAAGTGTTTTGCTTTTTACTGCCCCTTCCCTAATTCTGCCCTTCCTTCACCTCCACCCCCCCCACACACACTTTATCTCATTTACTTCCCACTTTCCCTCAGGACACAATATATTACTATACCCACTTGAGTGTGTATGTTATTCCCTCTTTGAGCCAATTCTGATGAGACTTAGGTTCACTCACTCCCACACTCCTTCTCCATCTTCCACGCCAATCCATAAGTTTTTTTCTTGTTTCTTTTATATGAGCTACTTTTTCACTTTCCACATCTCCCTTTCCCTTTATTCCTGTGCATTCCTCTTACCCCTTAACTTTTTTTTTGTTTTGATTGTTTTTTAGTGAGGCAATTGGGGTTAAGTGACTGCCTCAGGGTCACACAGCTAGTAAGTGTTAAGTGTCTGAGGCCAGATTTGAACTCAGGTACTCCTGAGTCCTAGCTGCCCCCCTTAACTTTATTTTAAAGATGTCATCATGGGTCAACTAGGTAACAGTGGACAAAGCACCAGTCCTGGTCCCAGGAGGCCCTGAGCCCAAATCTGGTGCAAACATAAGACACCCCACCCTGACTGCCCCACAAAAAACAAGGATAAATGAAAAATAAATTCTTTACAGATACCATCCCTCCATATTCAATTCGTACCTATGCCCTCTGTCCAAGTATATTCCTTTCAGCTTCCCTAATACTGAGAAAGATCTTATGAGTTAAAAGTAATATCTTCCCATGCAGGAATATAAGAAGTTTAACCTTTTAATATCCATCATGATTTCTTTTTCCTGTTGGCCTTTTTATTATTCTCCAGGGTTTTTTATTCAGAAGGCAAATTTTCTATTCAGTTCAGGTCTTTTCATCATGAATTCCTGAAAGTCCTCTTTTTCATTGAAATTCCATTTTTCCTCTGAAAATATACTCAGTTTTGCTGGGTAGGTGATCTTTGACTATAGTCCCAGTCCCTTTGCTCTCTGGAATATCATATCCCATGCCCACTGGTTCTTTAATGTAGATGCTGTTAGATCTTGTGTTATCCTTACTCTAGCTCCACAGTATTTGAACTCCTTTATTCTAGCTGCTTGCAATATTTTCTCCTTGATCTGGGATCTCTTTAATTTGACTATAATACTCCTGGAAGTTTTCCTTTTGGGATCTCTTTCAGGAGGTGATTGGTGGATTCTTTCTATTTCTATTTTACCTCTGCTTCTAAAACATCCAGGCAATTTTCCCTGGCAATTTCTTGGAAGATGATGTCTAAACTTTTATTTTGATCATAGTTTTCAGGTAGTCCAATGATTTTCAAATTATCTCTCCTTGAACTATTTTCCAGGTCAGTTGTTTTTCCAAGTATATATTTCATATTTTTTTTATTTATTTGGATTTGCTTTACTGTGTCTTAGTTAATCAGAACCAGGGCACTTTGCCCCAACTCCAACAGAGATCACAGCCACTTCACCCTGGCCAACAACCAAAACCCCTCATAGGTCCGAGAGCCAAGCATCAGAAGAAGCCACTGGTGCAGAAGTCTCCAAGACCCTGGAGGTGCAGTCTATTCCTGGCTGGGTCTGGACTGTGTGCTGAGCTCCTCTATTAGCTGGATCAGCAGGTGATGCCACCTACTGTCTTTGGCTGGAAAATAGTCTCACTCTGTTCTTATGTGAGTTAGGCTGCTTTGGGGGTTGTTTTATGGCAATATTTTCGAGTAAGTGGATGGGTTTATTGGGAGCTTGCAGGAATCACATCTTGGCTCTGCTCTCTCCTTATCTCTTTTAATATGATCTATTTTTGCTTTTGCTTTGTCCCTGATGAGGACTTTTTTTATTAACTTCAACTGAAGCATAATATATTCTGCTCCAATTTTTTCCCTTTACTCTGTGTGTATCTCTCTGCTTCAAATGTGTTTCTTTTAAACAACATATTGTAGGGTTCTGATTTTTAATCCACTCTGATATTCACTTCTTTTTTATGGGAGAGTTCAAGCCATTCACATTCACATTTATGATTATTATGTATTTTCCTCCATGTTTTTCCCCCTTTTTTATATTTTTCTTTCTTCTTTCACTCTATTCTTACTCACCAGCATTTTGCTTCTTACCACCACCTCCCTCAATCTGCCCTCCAATTTATAAACCCCTCCCTTTTCTTCCCCTTTCCTCCCCTGCTTCTCCTCTCCCTTCTATCAGTGCCCCCCTTTCCCCTTCTCCTTCTCCTTCTTCTCTAAAGAGTAAGATAAATCTATTTATCCAAATGAGTGTACTTGTTTTTCCTTCTTTGAATCAAATCTGATGAGAGTAAGGTTGAAACAATGCCCATCCCTCCCTTCTTTCCCTCTATTGTAATAGTTTTTTGGGACCTCCTCATGTGATATAATTTACTCCATTCCATCTCCCCTTTCTTCTTCTCTCCATATACACTTTTTCACCCCCCAAATTTATTTTTATATTATCACATCAAAGCCAATTTAACATTTCTGCATACTCTTTCTATCTGTCCAGATAGAGTTCTCAAGAGTTACAAGTATTATCTTCCTTTGTAAGGATGTAAACAAATCAAATTTATTGAATAACTTTTTTATCCCTGTTTACATTGTTTATACTTCTCCTTTTGTCTTGAATTTGAAGATCAGATTTTCTGTTCAGTTCTGATCTTTTCAGCAGGAAAGCTTGAAAGTCCAGTATTTCATTCAATGTCCAGCTTTTCCCCTGAAAAATGAATCTCAATTTTGCTGGGTAGTTGATTCTTGGTTGCAATACAAGCTCCTTTACCTTCTGGAATATCATTTTTCAAGCCTTTAATGTTGATGCTGCCAGATCCAGTGCAATCCTGATTGTGGTTCCACTGTATTTACATTTCTTCTTTCTGGCTGCTTGCAGTATTTTCTCCTTCACCTGATACTTCTGGAATTTGGTTACAATATTCCATGGAATTTTGCTTTTGGGATCTCTCAGGAAGTTATTGGTGGATTCTTTCAATGACTATTTTATCCTCTGATTCTATGATATCTGGACAGTTCTCCTTGATAATTTCCAAGAATATGGTGTTTAGACTCTTTTTCTGATCATGGTTTTTCAGTAGTACAATAATTCTTAATTTATCTCTCTTGGATCTATTTTCCAGGTCAGTTATCTTTCTGATGAGGTATTTCACATTTCCTTCTAATTTTTATTCTTTTGACTCTGTTTGACTGATTCCTGGTGTCTCATGTACATTTGCCCAATTCAAATTTCTAAGGTATTATTTTTCTCAGTAAACTTTTGCACCTACCTTTCCATTTAACCAACTTTTCCTCAATTGTGTTTTGGTGAATTTTATTTTTTAAGGAATTTGTTTTCTTCAGTCAATTTTTGTGCTTCCTCTTCCAAGCTGTCGACTCTTTTGTTTTTTCATTTTCTTTTGTGTGTAATCGATTTCTCTCATTTCTTTTCCTATTTTTTTCTTCAACCCCTTTTATTTTATTTTCAAAATCCTTTTTGAGCTCTTCCAAGAAGGATTTTCAGTCTTGAGACCAATTCATCTTCCTCTTTGAGGCTTCACATTTAGGCATTTTGACATTATTGTCCTCATCTGAGTTTGTGTTTTGGTCTTCCCTGGCACCATAGAAGCTCTCAATGGTAAGGGTCCTTTTTGTTTCTTACTCATATTTTAGCCTATTTTTTTTTTTTTACTTTTAAAGTTGAGATCAACTCCATGGGCACAGGGGCCACTGTGGCAGCATTCTTGTACTGGAGGATAGGGTCACTGCCTTTCTGCTCTGAGGCCTCTGTGGCCTGTGGATTCCTCACTGGGCTTGCTCCCTTTGCTGGGATGACTTGGCCTAGTGATGCCTACCTTGTGGATGGTTCTCTAGTTCAAAGTTTGCCCTCTCAGCCAGGGCTGTGGGGTCTCACAACTGGTCTGCTACACCATCAGCCTGCTGAGCGAGGACCAACGGGCCTCAGCTGCTAATCTGTGCTGTGGGCAAGAGTCTCTTGCTGACTTGCCCAGACACCCTCTGCTCTGAGCTTAGCTTCACTGTACTTGCCTTTTGGCCAAATGATAAAGACCTTTCCTGAAGTCTTCTAAAGTATCTCAAACTTGAATATTGTGTCTCTCTGTCTTTTTGTAGGTTCTATAGCTACAGAATCAGTTTAGAGGATTGATTTAATATTGTTTTTTATGGAATCTTGGGAGAAGTAAGATAATATCCTGGCTTCTCTCTGCCATCTAGATATTATTTCTCAAACAGCTATGTAAATCTACTATCTGTGCTATCACACAGTATAATTTTTTATTGTGTATCCTTAAGGAAATCTTGATAGATAACATCATTCCTGTCTATAATCCAGATATACCATGCCCACAGTACTTTGTAAGTCTATTAAAAAAAAAAACAAACAAGAAGAAAGAAATGCAATTTTCTGGACTTGGTTTGTATTGAGTGAACACCTGCTCACTTCTAAGTGTGAGTTTGCCTAAATGCTCATACAAATACAGTTAGTAAAGCAAAGCCAACTTAGCCTTTGGTTTCCACAGTCTACTGGTTCTTCTTTTCTAAAAATTCAGGCAAACTTTGGAGGTCTCTTTGCCCTTTGGTAAATCTGATACATTACTTAAACAAACAGCTGGAGAAGCTATGATCTACTAGAATTTTACAAAATCTTCCACTCTCCATCATCATCTCCATTTATTGGATCATATCGCCATGACACTGGGCTGCTAGCCATACAAAGACCAAGGGAATGCCAATTTGGGGTTAATTGGCCTTAAAACATATTAAAAACATGAAATCCTTTCCTAAATCTAGAATTAAACCAAATTTTACATTCTAATTTCAGATCAGGGTTAATCTCATGTTTCTGGCTAATATTAGCAGCTGGTTATAAGGTGGTATACATATTGTATATGAGTCTAAATTAGGGGGATTCTAATTGAAGCCAGTGAAAATGCAAATCTTTTGGCTTTCTTCCATTTTTAATTTTTCTAACCCTAACTAACATGTAAGTGTTAAGATGCTAAATTGTTGGATGAACTATCTTTCTCTGTATTCATATTCCCAGGACCACAATAACCTTGCCATCATTAGATAGTCCTGCTTCAACTCAGAATTCCTAATTAGCAAAACCATATGTTTTGATTTCCATTTGGATCTAGGTCCAACTTGGATGAAAAATGAAATTCTTAGTAGGCTGGATGGAAGATCAATTATTAAGTATTTTAGTTTTCTGACCTTTCTTTCTTTGACCTTTTCCCCTACTCTCCCCTTTATAATGCCTCGATCCAATTCACTTAGATTTTAAGAAAAAATACACTTACATATAAATATGTGTATACATATGTACACATGTGTTTACATCTATGTATGTATGTGTTTAATTTTAATAGTTTTATATACTTTTATTATTAAAATGAAATATTTTATTTTAATAAAAAAGACAAATCCATAGAAACATAAAAATATTACAGAATATTCCCTGGGGAAAATAGTTTGTCTGTTGTTAAGAAAAACGAGGGCTATGTATTTTAATATTGACATTATAATACTGGTCTTGACCATTGTGTTAAGCAAAATTTTTCCTCTCTCTCTTTCTCATATACATATGCATGTATGTGTATATATTTTAAAAAACATTTATATATAAAATTTTAATGTATCAGTATACTATACTATAAAATATAATTATATAAACAAATACTTAAATATATATTTATAAACTATATATTTATATATTAAAATATCTATCTATTTATATGTAATATAGTTATAATATAAAATTATATATATGAATATTATACATATATGCATGTATGTATATATGTATAAAATGTACATATCGCTACAATTATATATACATGTATATATTATATGTATGTGTATGTCTATACACACATACCTATATGTACACGCACATAAACATACATACATACTGTCATCACATTTGAGAGTGTATACCACATTCTGCTATAATAGTTTCACATGACTCTTCTTTAAGGAAGGAGGCTTGTTTCACTGTCTGTCTTCTGGGACTTTCAGACAACCTCAACCTCCATTGTTCACTTTGGTTTCCTTTTACTAATCTTTCCCTTTATGTCCTTTTAGTCATTTTTATATATTTGTCTTTGGATTTTGCTTATTTCCTTTTCAAGAGTTCATAAAACCTACTACATTTATCTAAATTTCACATATTTAGCACTTATAACATCATAATATTTCATTAAAAGCATATATGCTATTGGACTTATGTTAACTCTATCAAATTGATTACTACCTTAGGTAAGGAAGGTAGAAAATATAGAATTCAAAAATTTAAAAAATAATTGGATGTTAAAAATTGCCTTTACATGTAATTCAAAAAATATATAATGTTTATATACATATAATATGTGTATATATTATATATTTTATAGTATATGTATGCATATGGGTGGGTGTGTATGTGCGAATATGTATGTGTATATCTTAGCTATTTTGTTAAAAGAGCTTTGTGGGTGGGCACCCAAATGGTTTCCAGTTCCTTTCTTTGGTCTCAAACTTCTTAACTTTTCATGTTTTCATGCATAATTCCAAATTGATAATGAGAATAATTTTCCCAAATCACATATCAATGTATCACTGTGTTTATTTTCTCATAGCCCTTCCAGAATTAGGTGTTATTGTTGTTTCTCATTTTTTCCAATTGAAAATATGTGAATTGAAATAACAGAATTGTCTTAATTTACATTTCTTTTACTATTGGGGATTTGGACTATGGCTCCAAGTGTAATTCATAATTTGTAATTCTTTTGAAAATATCCATATATTAATGATTGCTTAACTATTGGTGAATGCTCATGGTGCTCTGTGTCAGTTTCCTGTTTATTAGGGATATCAATTTTTATCAATGATATTTGATTCTAATATTTCCCCTTCCACAATTTATCTTATTCTCTATCATTCTTTTTTGTCACAAGAAAAAACATCTTAAGTTTCTGTAATTGATGTATTTTTAATGATTTGCTTTCTTTAGTTAGTATCACCTATTACCTCCCTTACCCCAAGCCATGGTTTCTAAAAAATATGTTCTTTTAATATCTCCTAATTTTGAAAAATAATATGATGTTTTATTCAGGTTACATATGTATTTTGATCTGACTGTGCTATATGGAGCAAGTTAACTGTCAAATCTACTTTATGCCAAACTGCATGCTTTTCAATTTTTCTAGCTTTTCTTTTTCAAAAGGTGTGTCATTCCAATATTTAATATGGAGTTATAGGCTGATTTGTTTAATTTATTTTTATTTAGCTTGACTATTTTGTTAGTCTACTTTTATATGAATATTACTCCATGATTTACTTTGAATTCAGGCATGTTAATACTCTTCCTTTCTACTTTCCTTCATATTTCCCTTAAGATTTTACAACTTTTATTTCTTAAAATTAGTTTAATTATTTAATGTATTTCTAAGAATTATACCCATTACAATTTTATTGGTATAGTATTCAATCTATAAATTAATTTAGGTAATATTACTTATTTAAATTGTGTGACTCAAACATAAACTATGGTTCTCTCTCCACTTATCTATTTTCCTTTGATTTTATAAAGAATGTTTGAAGTTGTATTTATATAAATCCATTGCTTCCATTTTATTACCAATTTTATTAAGTCTATAAAATAATTTAGTTAATATTATAATTTTATTAGACTATGAAACAAATTATTTTTATCTCTCCAATTATCTGTTTTATTTTAATTTTGTAAAGAACACTTGAAATGGTATTAATACAAATCTTGCTTTTGTTTATTAGTAGATTAAGTCCCAGGCATGCTTTATATGTTATAGTGCAGTTTTTTTGTTTGTTTGTTTTGGGTTTTTGTTTTGTTTTGTTTTTGTTTTTGTTTTTGTTTTTTAGTGCGGCAGTTTGGGTTAAGTGACTTGCCCAGAGTTACACAGATAGTAAGTGTCAAGTGTCTGAGGTCAGATTTGAACTCAGGTCCCCCTGAATCCAAGGCCAGTGCTCTATCCACTGTGCCACCTAGCTGCCCCTATAGTATTTTTTTAAATGAAGCATCTTTTATTAATCTCCTTATTTTTTTCAAGGGGGATAGATAGATAGATAGATAGATAGATAGATAGATAGATAGATAGATAGATAGATAGATAGATAGATAGATAGATGGATAGTTAGATGGATGGATAGAAACACTGATGATTTTATGGATTTAGTTTGTATCCTGCCACTTTACTGAAACTATTAATTGTCTAATTTAGTTGCTTCACTGATTCTTTGGGGATTTTGAGAACACCATAATATAGTCTGAAAATAGAAATAATTGTGTCTACTTTCTCTGATGTTTATAGCTTTAATTTTCTTTCATTGTTGTATTGCTAGAGCTTGCAATTCTAGAAATTTGTCAAATCATAGTGGAGAGAGTATGCATCTTTAGTTTATGTCTTTTTGTGCTAGAAAAGCTTCTAATATTTCCTAGTTGAGATAATACTAGCTTGCAGTTTTAAATATATGCTTTTACTAATTTCAAATGTGTCCTATGCATCTGCATTTTAGGGTTTTCAGTATAATTTATTTTCATACTTTATCAATCATTTTCTGCATCTATTGAAATAATCATGGAGTTTTTTATTTGTTTTTATTTATATTATTCATTATAATCATTTTACTCATTTCAAATCATAATTTCATTCCTTCTATGAATCCAGTTTAGTCAATCTGAATTATTCTCCCAATATATTTGCTACAGTATCCTTTCAAGTATTTTATAGAACATTTTTTGCATTAATATGTATAAATGAAGTTATTCTATAGTTTTCATTCTTTTTTTTGTCTCTCGTTGGTTTGGAAATTAAGATTTTATTTTCTCTAATAAAAATGAATTTAATACATCTTCTATCTCCATTTGTGAGAGAAAAAAATGTATATTATATATAATATATGTGTGCATATGTACACATATCTGTGTATGTGTGTATGCACACAATTTAATAGCTCTTTAAATATTTAATATAATTCACTCAGAAATACATTTCATTTGGGAATGTCTGTGTATTTGTAAAGAGAGTTCATTTATGTCTTGCCTAATTTATTTTTCTTAGATTGTGCTATTTAGTATGTCTTATTTGTTAGTTGGCAAAGCTTAATTTTTGAGATGGTTACCTGTTTCCTTTGAATTCTCAGTTTTGCTACAATAATGTCATGTATAACATCTGATAAGTCTCCTCACTTTCGGTCTCTTGTGTATTCACCTTTTCTCTCTTCTCCTTGCCATAAAAAACCTTTCTACATGCCTAAGTGTTCCTATTGTTTTCTATCTTTACCAGCAAATTAACCCAGCTGTTATCTACTCTCTCACCTGTCTACTTGCTGTTTTCCTATGAACACATCCATGTCTCCATCCACAAAAGCAAAAAACAAAACAACAACTTTATTTGATCTATCCCAGTAAGTAATTAAATGATTCTCTTCCTTTTTATAACTAAACTCCTTGAGAAGGCCAAGCCCACCCCTTTCTTAGCCCTCAATCTTCTTGAACTTTCTCCATCCTTTGACACTGTTGACAACCCTGTTTTCTTTAATGTTCTTTAATATTCTCTTTCCTGATCCCCTTTAAGGCTAGTAAGTTCCTTCACAAATATCTACAATTTACTATCTATAAATGCTCCCCCCCTGCCCCCCCTCCCCCCCACAACTGCTTCCATATCATCTCCCCATTAGATTGATAGCTCCTTTAGAACAGGGACTATTGTTTATTTGCCTTTCTTTGTATCCTCTGTGCTTAACACAGTGTCTGGAACATGATAGATACTTATAGAATAAATTGTTATCTTAAAAACTTAATTTATGGATCCTTGTTTAGATTTCAAAAGGTTTTTAAAATTTTGTTAGTATTTTTTTAACATTGATACTTTCATCAAATACAGTATTTTCAAGACTTTCTCTTTCAAAGATTTCTTTTCTATGAGATTTAGTTTTCTGTTTAGTTTATTTTCTAATTCTTTTCTAAATTTATACATAGTTTATTGTCTTTCTTTCTCTGTTGTATTAATATAAAATTTTAGAAGTACACATTTCTTCTGTGAACTGCTATAGCAGGATCTTGAAGTTTTTTGGTATATTTCATAAATTTCATCATTTTAACATAATTATCTATTTTATCTAAGATTTCCTCTTTTCCTCAGTCATTATTCAGCATAATATTATCTAGTTTTCATTCTGATAGGTGACTTTGCTGATTTTTCTTATATTAGTTATGATTTTTATATAATTATTTTTCGAGAGTATATATTCATTCTCTCTGCCTTTCTACATTTATTATTTGTGTTTGTCCTAGTACATGTTGATTTCTGTAAAAGCACTCTTTTGTTATGATACATCTATTCTTTTATATGTTCATTCTGTTATAACCACACATAAGTGAAATCTAATTTTTACAATCATCTATTCAACTGTTTTCACAGAATTATAGTCATAGAACTTTAGAATTGGATTAGACTTAAATAACTGTCTAGATAAATCCATAACCAAAATGAACCTTTCTAATAACATATACAACAAGTAGCATCTAACTATTTCTTGAAGAATTCCAGTAATGAAGAACCCACTTCTTTCTGAGGAAGAACCCCCTTCCAGTTCACTTTTGTACATTGCTAATTGTTACGTTTTTTTCTTTTTCTTTTTCATGCATGAAACCTAAATTTTCTTTCTTTTGTAATAATTCTCATCAATTCCACTTGTTTCTTCCCTTTACAGAAATAGAATGTCTAACATTTTTGGGTACAGCTTTCTAAATACTTCAAGGAATTTATCATATTTTAAACTAAGTCTTCTCCTGAAAATAGATATACATTCTCATTTCCTTCATCCAGTCTTCAAATTATATTGATTCAAGTCTCTTCATCAATCTCGGTGTTAACCTCTGAATGCTCTGCAACTTAACAAACTAACCTGGGTCACCACACACTCTTTTTTTTCTTTCCCATTTCTTTCTGTGTTAATACTTTTCCTATTATGTTGTAAGGGCCAAATTTATGATGGGGAGAGTTAATTGGGTAGCTCACCAAAATATTGGGGTTCAGAAATTATGAAAGGTCCAAAGTTTCCTCCCTTCCAAACTGCCTTTTTTAGTTATTTCTCCCAGGCTCATAAGAAAGGAGATTAACAGCCTCTATTCCACAAACAAACCAGGTTTCATTAATGGGAATAAAATTTACAACAAATGTGAAGTTAATAAAGCCAGGGACAAGGGAATAGGAGAAGAGAAAAACCAATAAGCTCCCTGGCTCTAGCAAAGACTAATTCAAACCCCAAACTTGCTTCCAGTTCAGCTAGCTCAAAGAGCTGGCTTTGCTTCATCAAACTCACCACCTAGGGTCCGTATTTTTTTTAATGAGAATCAGCTGTACAGTCCCTCTCTGGAACTCTCTGAAGCTCACCAAAAGGAAAGAGAGCTTCTCAGAGCCAGTGTTCCCCCTCTTACTTTCTCTCCCCCCCCCCAAAGGGGAGGTCCTTCAAGCTGGTTGGCTGAGAGTGGTACCCTGCTGACATCAGTAGTACACCAACATGTCACTCAGGGCCAGGTGTGGCTACAATCTAATCATCCCCAAGTAGGTACTTAGTCAGTTTCTCATTTTCACCCAATTCAAACAATACTAAATTAATCAGGTTGGGCCCCTGGGTGTCTGCCAAATTGCATTATTTTATCACAAGGTGTTATAACATCACACCTTTCTGTTCATATCTCCTTGTTCAACTCTGACTTCCATACTCCCAGGGTCAGAACTACTCATTTTTCAGTTGTGGGAATGAATATTGACATACATGATCCCTTCTTGGAGAAGCTGGTCTGATTATAAAACCCTGTCTTCATAGCAAGTTTTTGTTTTATTTTGTTTTTGACAAGGCCACTGTTCCATCTAGTTGCTTGATTTCTCACGTTAAGATGCTACCAGTGACTTCCCTTTACATTGATGGGACTCAAAACCTACTCTTTCAATAATCTACCCTTCAGTGTTGTATTCTTATTCTCCCATGACTTCAAAGACAGAGAGGGAAATTGAAAGCTTCTCATGCACTTCTCTGCTCAATTTTTGACCAATTTTTTCTTGGGATCCACTTTTTCATAGCTCTAACAAAAAGGAAGTTCTTACATATTATTCAGCTTCTAAGAATATCAACTGATGAAGGAATAGTCCTTTTTGTTCTTGAAATATTAATTCTAATCTTCTACCCACTCTTTTCTGATCTGATATTTCCATCATATCTTTTGCTCCTCATGTGCTTTAATGCCTTAATGATAATTTTGCTTTCTTAAAGGTTGTCAGGTGATGTGTATTTATTTGTATGTTTTAAAAAATCAAGTAGTAAGTTACCTCTCCTACTTCAAATTCATGTTTTAACTAACTCTAATAACATACAAACATACATATCATTTATCAGTTTTTTGTTTGTTTTTTTTTTTGTGTGGGGCAATGGGGGTTAAGTGACTTGCCCAAAGTCACACAGCTAGTAAGTGTCAAGTGTCTGAGTCTGGATTTGGATTCAGGTACTCCTGAATCCAGGGCCGGTGTTTTATCCACTGCACCACCTAGCTGCCCCTCATTTATCAGTTTTGCCACTCTCTGAAAGTGTTTAAGTTTTTTCAGTTTAGTTAATTTATATGTTGACTATGTTGCTCACCTAAGTTCTTTTGAAGGAATGATCAAAATATTTTCATTTTGCCGAATATCAAATATGAATCTCAGAAGAGTTGGATTAGAAAAGGTGGATAGTAGACTCAGCTACAAATGTTTCTCACTGTCCCTCTGGTGATGTTATATTCACCCTTTGAGGGCCACAGATTTTTCTAACCCTGATGATTTAACAAAAGAGATCATATCTGCAAGGGCTTTCAGAGTGGAAGGCAACATTGGACTTACAAAATGGAAGAATTAATTATAATATACATACTCACAGGAAGGAAGACACAGAGAAATTAGTTAGAATCAGTAAAAAAAAAAGTCACATTGAGGAAGAAAAAGGAATAGATGATAGGAAACATGAGTCCAAAATGACTAAATACTTTATAACCAAAGGACCTGAGTCAGAAATATCCTGAGGAAGGAAAAGGTATCAAAACAATTTTTAGAATTATCCTAGAAGTGACAATTGAGGAACTCCATTTAGAAGAGTTATTTCATTCATAATTTTTGAATTACAGATAGGGGATTGACGATATGACATACCGTATCATATAGGGCTCCCCTCTTGAGAAAATAATTACAGCATGGGACTCTTATAAGCTACTGAACCAGCCAGGCATGACAAAAGCAAAGTTTAACAAATTGTTTTATATGTCATAAAAATATTTTAGCTTACTGGAAAACAAATGGTTACAAAATGGATCTTTTGACCACTTAACACTAAAAACTCTACAAATAATCCTGCACTCCCAGCTTCTACTCAGTTACCAGAACAACCAGCCTCAGCCAAGATGTAATTCCCCCAAACCAAACTTAGAAAATCCTTTAAATTCCAGACATGCTCCTTTTGTTAATCTGCTTTTGTCTCTAATTAGTAACAGAGAAAATAAAGGCGTTAAAGGAAAACAAGAGAAATTTAAGTCGAATCAAAATGTACAAGACAATCATCATCATACTTCAAGAATCCACTTCTACTGCCATAAATGGGGATATATTTTGCTGCAAGGTATTAATATGAGAGTTGGGGATTTTAGATATCAGAATAAAAAATGTTCTAATTTGACTCAGAGAGATAATGTCAGTTCAAAGTTTACATAAGGATTTCTATGCTATTACATCTACATTTTGAAATCAATAGTATGAGTTTATTTTCATAGAGATTTTCATTCTTTTAGATTGTTTTAAGCCAGTTTTAATTTCATCATCTTTTATTCTTCCATGTGTATTTTGTTCTATTCATCTATCTATTTTTGAACTGATGCAAGATGGTCTTGATTTCATAATCACACTCCGATATCATTGATCTTCTTTGAAAATGGAGGACCATATTGTTTGCATGCTTGCATATGAATAAGCTATATCAGATTGCTTACTGTCTTGGGGAGCAAGTATGAGAGGGAGGGAAGGAGGAAAAAAATGAAAACTCAAAATCTTATTAAAAAATGAATATTGAAAAAAAATGAATGTTGCAATTGGAGGACCAACAACACCCACAATGACATAGGTGCCAGGGTACATAGGGAGATTAAGTCTATCAATTAATCAATAAAGAATTGTTAACATCCTCCTGTGCCAGGAACTTACTTAAATCATAAGGCAAGATTTGAACCCAGATCTCCCTAACTCAGAGGCCAGCTCTCTCTAATATGCAGTATTGTTAGTAATGAATTGTTAGTAAATTAAGTCAGCTAATTATGAAGAGCCGAACTATTCTTTAAAAAATGGAAAATAATACTAACTTAATTTCTGCTTAGAATCATTGATGTTCTAATCTGGAGGGGACCTTAGACACCATCTAGGCCAATTTCTTCATTTTAAAGATCAGGAAACTGAAACAGCACAGAAAGTTTAAATGAATTCCCCCAAATCATACAACCAGTTACTGGTAGGAAACAACATCATTTTTGCATGCCCTTTCTTCCCAACTATATTGCACTTTCTTGGAGGATAGAAACTTCATCTCAGTTATTTGTCTGCTTGGAGATATCTTGAAATGGTTTAGATGTGAAAGTGTCTGGATGATTTACAGCACATGTGGCTCTTCCATAGCTCATATTATTCATGGAGTTTTCTTGGCAAAGATACTTCGGTGGTCTGCCATTTCCTTCTACAGTGGGTTAAAGCAAACAGAGGTTAAGTGACTTGCTCAGGGTCACACAGCTAGTAGGTGTCTGAGACAGAGTTGTAACTAGGGTCTTTCTGCCTTCAAATGCAACATTTTAGCCACTATGGCTCCTAGCTACCTTTGTCTTTGAAATGAGATCTTTGTGGATGAAGTTTGCATGAATATTATGTCTTTTGGACATTCAATTAGTATGTAGATTTAAATTCATTCATTTAATATCCCCAAACAAAATTTTCTTTTGTTTATTTGTGTCTGCTTTCCTTCTGACTTTGAAGCTCCCTCTAGCTGAATACATAGAGGATTCCAAATTCAAAACAAAACAAAACTGTCAATCCTCTCCACTCCCTCAGAATTGTGCTGTATACCATGGAAAAAAGAATGTCCGGAAAGCCTTGGGGGTAATGACATGAAGGAGATGAAGAAAACCTGGTAACTAACCAAAGAGTTTTTGAAAAGCCACATGTCATATGCACTATCACATAGACACTATCACTGCTAAACCATTTCAAGGTTTATTCCAAGCAAATGAGATTGATTAAGTGACCGGTATTACATAATGGCTGTTGTCACATGCAGGACCATGTCAGCTTTGGCAGAGAATCCCTTTGATTCCTCAATCTTCAGCTTTTCCAACCTTTGATGAGCTTACTGTAGTGGTCACCATTAAGTTGACAATTTAAATAATCAGTTGAGGGTGTCTAAGTTGAGGTCTAAGGGACCTTAGAGATGCTCTGTTTCAATTCCTTCATTTGAGGAAACTGAAGCCCAGAGAGTGATTTGCCACAAATCATACAGCCAGTATTGGTAAAACATAAAACAAAACAAAACAAAACACTGTTCCCATTATTATGATCTGTCTCTCCAACTAGACTGTACTACTTTGGAGAATCGAGATCATATCACTTAGTTCTTTGTTCCTTCCCTCAATATCTTTTCTCCAGTGTCAATATACATCCAAAGAAAGAGGGAGAGAACAAAATAAACCAGACTAAATTGTAGTTCCACAACAATTCCACCCAAAGACCATCTTCAGGAATGGAATATTATTGAAGAAGCATTGGTCCCATAATGAAAGAGAAACAGTTGTTGGGTTCCATTGTTGCTTTGTTAGATTTTTTTTTCCTTAGCTGAGTGGAGCCTAGTTTTACTGCCTGGGACGTTCACTACCTGATATTGCCTTATAAAAGCTACCTAATGCTTTTCTGCTCCTCTCTGAGCCATTAGCCCCTTCCTCCAGCCCATCCTCCTCCAGGGGTTCTTGTAGCTACTTAATTTATACTTGTAGATCACCTGATTCTTCTGTCTGCCCCTCAGAATTCATGAATTTCAGTGTTCCTGATCCTACCCCAGGAAGCTGACTATCCTTACTATTAGTAGTTGTATCATGACTTCTAAAGTGTTGAACCAGGATGGTAATCCTGACCTGTCTGATGATACAGAGAGTGATCATTACCCATTTTGGTGGGTGGGGACAAAAAGATGTTGGACTTAATAATAATTACATGGCTAGTGATTCACTTTTTAAATACCAAGAATCACAAAGCACAAATATGGTTCATAGGATTTGCAGCTTTTTAAAAACCTTTTTACAGACTGATTAAACTGAGGCATTAAATGTTTAAATCATATTCCCAATGTTCTATTGAAAACTTAAAAAAATGTTTAAATTAGAACTGAGATACCCCCATGTCTAGGGCCTAAATCATTCCCAACAGATAGACCACATCAGCTCCCTCCAGATACCAATGGCTTACTGCCACAGAAATTAATGACAACATACCTGATGTTTATGACAAAAACTGTCCTTAGAATGTGGTGAATTGAGGCAATTGTTACTTGTTGCTATGGAAATTAAATGAGTTTTTACTCAGAAGAAGGAAGAGGGAGGTGATTCTTTTCTGACAAGTATTTAAAAGACACTGGAGGTATATAGATAAGGTCACAACCTTAAAGTAATGAGAATAAATTCATAAACTTTACACAGAAATCTGTCTCCTTGCTTCACAGTAACATGTACACAGCATAATTTAAACTCTGCAATTTACTCGCTGTGTGACTTTGAGCACCTCTCTGGGTCTCTGTTTTCTCTGTCAGTAAATGATGGCAAATAATCTAAATCATATAAGAAATTGATTCATTGTTTAATGGATAGTCTAGACATAAGAAAGTAATGCAGAAATGTAAATAATGCAGATTAAATTTAAAAGTATGTATTGTAGGGCAGCTAGGTGGTAGGTACAGTGGATAGAGCAACAGCCCTGGAGTCAGGAGTACCTGAGTTCAAATCCGGCCTCAGACACTTAACACTTACTAGCTATGTGACCCTGGGCAAGTCACTTAACGCCAATTGCCTCACTAAAAATTTTTAAAAAGCATGTATTGCATATTTTTTTAACCCTCCAGAATGCCATTTGTTCAGCATTTACTGATAGACTCCTGGTTAATATTCTTTTTTAACTGTCTGTTAGGCAACACCATATTGGACTAGACTTTAGACCATCTTTTTTATGGAATTACTTATTTGTAGAGAATGGGCTAGCAGCAGAGTACATGTGTTATTGACTATGGGAACTCAATGAATACTCAGTAAAAAGCCGAAGGATGATAAACACACACACACACACATCTTCTTGAGCCTTTTTATGTTTATGTATAAAAGCATAAACACATATAAATACACACATACATGTATGCAATACACATATTTATATAAATACACATAAAATATGCATATATATGCATTGTCATTGTCCTTAATTTTTGAAGAGGACCATGGCATCAGGGGTGATGTCATGAGTTTTGGTGAATTGGATTTAAGTGAGGCCATCAAAATGGCCAAAATTTCTATAATGAATCAGAGTTTCATAGCACCCTCCTCACAAAGACCTGTGAGATAGGTAGAGAAAGTGTTGTCATCCTCATGTTATACTTGTGTGAGACTTTCTGTTTATAGAGATTCACTGCTTTTTCTATTGGCAGGTATCTTGACAGTGTGATAAAATAATGGGATTTAGCAGATACTTAAAGACCCACCTGGAGATTAATCTAAACTGATTGAATCAAGTGAGAGTGATTGACTGCTGATTAGCCTACTTCAAAGTTAACTAGATTCTAATCACACCTGGCTAGCCCTTAATGGGATTTGAAGGATGCCAACCAATCAGCTTGAAGCAGTGTGTAAGGCCGGCCTCTGTTCCAGACCTATAAAAAGCTTCCACAATGAGTTTGCTAAGGAGTTCCTGATTAAAGCAGGCTCATGGAGGAGGACTTCAGGAAGAACCCAACCAGGCTGGAACTCTAGGCTAGGTAGGACTTCTTTTTCTTAACTCCTTGTGAATACCTCTATGCTTTAATAATTGTTTAATGCCTAGAGACTGGTGCTGAAGCTTCTGATTTAAGGCGACCACAATTTAGATTTTAAACATCACAAGAGAGATATTTGAGATATTAAGCCCAACCCCTTCACTGCCTGCCAACTTTAAATCAGGTAAACTTTTCACTACAATGTAAATCTCCCAAATCCATTAATAGACCAAGCAATTTGTGCTTTAATTTGTGCTATATACAGGGAATATATGTATATAATAGTCCTTGATTATATACATATACATATATATATATATATATATAGAGAGAGAGAGAGAGAGAGAGAGAGAGAGAGAGAGAGAGAGAGAGAGAGAGAGAGAGAGATTAGTCCTTGTCCTCAAAAAGTTTACTGAGGAGATAACATAAAACCATCTATGTCTATTTATTTATTTATTTGTTTATTTGTTTGTTTATTTATTTAATAAATGAATCCAACGTAATTTGGTGGGTGGGTGGAGGGGGAGGAGAACTTGCAAAGAAAGTTACCCTAGAACTGAGCTTTGAAGGAAATTAATGATTCAAAGAGTTGGAGGTGTGAAAATTTATTTTGATTTGGGGACCCAGGCTTTGGGCTGAGATTAAAAAGCCTTAGGCCCTCAGGGGTTTTTTTCTGTGTAAGAGGAGCTAGGGCTCCTCCCCCTCCACTTCAGCTTTGGAGGGGCCTCTGAGCCTGGCTAAACTGTGCGGACAAAAAACCTCAGGCCACAGTGCTGCCCTTGCACACAGCAGGGAAGTGCATGAAAACCCTCAGAGATACTGGGGTTTGCTTCACCCACCCCCCATCTTGGCCTGCAGAGCAGGGCTCAGCTGGCCCTGAATTTCACCTGAGAGAGAGAGAGAGAGAATTAATTAAAAGGGACACTAGAGACACTGAGGGAGGGAGATGTAAGGAGGTTGGGAGAGGCTGGAAGATTAAGAGAACAGGAGAGGTTACAGGAAGTTGGAGAAAGTGAGGAAGGGCTATGATACAGAAATGCTAGGGATGCCAGGGGGTTGGCAATAGAGGTGAGGATGCTAAGGGGCTTTTCAGGGGGGTCAACAAAATGAAAGGGGCTTGGAGTTAGAAGAAAGGAGCAGAGCAGTGAAAGCTGAGTTGGAATGAAGGAGTGAAAGTTGGAGAAAGCTGGAGCATACCCTAAGGCAAGAGGCAGCAACAGCCCTCATTATATTAAAAGCAGACAGGTTGTATAATTCGCATTTCTTAACCCTTATTGTTTACATTGATTTTTATAAATAAATTCTGGATTGATTATTTAATTAAGAGGCTTCTTAATCATTTGCTTATCAATTTGGGAGCAGTGTGGAGAAATTTTATAAATGGCCCATACTAAATTAATAGGAGTCAGATAGCCAGCCAGTCAAAATTCCCAAGATTAGTCCTCCAATGAGATTAGGCCCCTAGATTAGGCTCCAGGCCAGGATGTCAGTTAATATATTTCCACATTTGAATGGCTAATGTGGCAGGATTTATGGCCCAATTATAATTTTTATAAAGTTATATTTTTTCATATAGATATAATTTTTCATATAACCCACAGTTATAAAGTTTTTTGGATTAGATCAGGATTAGTTAATTTATTTTTACATAGGTGATCGGGGATAAGCTATACAAAGACATGGAGATAGGAAATGACATGTTATAGATGAGAAATGCCAAGAAGACCAATTTAGCTGGATAGGTAAGTATATGAAGTGGAGTAATAAATTTGGAAATGTAGGTTCAAGCCAGGTTGTGAATGTCATTATATGCCAAACAGGAGTTTGTGTAATGACTAAGAAAAAGTGATAATGTGCTCCAACATCTTTTTTTTTTTTATTTATTTTTTGGGGGGGAAGTCTGTTGCAAAATATTTTCATTTGCTTTTAAAACACTTCATTTAAACACACACTGTTCTCACTTGTTGTTCCTCTAATCTCTCTTTGCATGGTTTCCCAAAACAACTCATTATTTCAATGTAATTTGTATCATTTTAAAAAAACTTTATCAGAGCAGTTGCTATGCAAAAAAAAATACATAATAAAAATTACCTAGAAGCCTCTAATTACTGCATTAGCCTGTAATTATTACATGCAAAAATACAATGCTATACAGCACAACAAACAAGGGATAGAGATTTAGCTCAACCTAACAAAAACTCTGTTAAAATAATAGTATGTGTCTGACTTCCTGCCAATGAAAGAACACTGGAAATGGATGATGGCTGCTCTTTCTTACACCAGTGCTGCTCTGACTAACGGACTTAATGCAGACCACATGCTGGCCTCAGGATTTTGCCAATAGCCACTCAGATTTCTCAGTCCTGCTCTTGTGCCTTTGCCTCACAATTTCCCTGTGCACAGAGCTCCCTCTGAAGTCCAGGCCCTAGACCTCATGGGATGATGCAACTTGGATTTCCCAGGAAAAGGAGGAAACTTCAAGTTGAAGTGCAAACCCTGCTTCTCACCCTTTTTCCTATTGTTTAGGGCTAAAATTCTAGCTAAACTGTCTAAAATATCTAATGATTGGTTGCCAATAAATTATAAGCTTTAGCAAGAGTTAGACTTTTAGGCATTTATTAAGGAGAATAAGAATTTGGTAAAGAGAGAAGGAAAGGCCTAGATTCCTATCTATTAAAGGGAGAGCACATTTCTCGCTCCGCTCTCCACCAGAGTCCCAAGGAAAGAGCGTGAGACCGAGCGCCAGTCTCTTCCTTCCTCCTTCCACTAGCCCGCCTCACTTCCTGACGCCAAAGAAAAGACTCCTGGTCTTGCCCTCAAAGACCTTCGCTTCATGGGTGGAACTCTTCTACAGTAAGTCTCCAGCAGGTGGCATCATTCCAATCGTTACAGTTCCCCGCTTTGTTTCCTCATGAAACAGTCAAAAATAACAGAATATAATAACCTATGCTAACTAACAATATAGAAAAGGGAGAGAAGAAAGTTTTGTCCAGAGGGGCAATTTTTTGTCCTCATGAACCGACGCTTTGACATTGGTCTTGCAAAGGGAGGACGTCTGCAGAGAGTACAAGTTACAGATGGTGTATATTATAACAGAAAGAGAAAAGAAACAACAACAACAACAACACAAAACTGTTCATCTAAAGTCTCTGAAAGTCTTTTCTCAGATGTCCTCTAGGTGCAGTCATGGAATGGAAGTATTTATGGGCAAGTCATTTAGCCACTCAGAGTCCCAGGCAGCTGCATAAGACTATGAATGAGTTTTCTGATCACAGGAATTTTTATATTGGGAGTTTCCCACACTGATAAAATCAATAATGCATGTACATATGTATATAGACATACACAAATATATGCATTATAAAGATATACATATACACCCATATAAAGATATACATATACACCCATGCATTATAAAGATATACATATACACCATACATGCATGTGAATGTGTAACATAGCTAATCACATGGATGTATTGTGTGTACAGATATTGGCATACACATACACATGTGGTTACCATGCTATCTGTCTGTCTCTGTCTAGCTGTCCTTCCATCTGTCCGTACATCCGCCATCCATCCATCTAGCTAGCTATCTCTCTAACTCTCTCTCTATCTAGTTATCACCTATCTATTTCAATACACACTTATGAAGCACATAACATGTGCCAAGCACTGGTATAGGTTCTAATGACAAAAAAAACCAAACAAAATGAAAATCACCCTTCCTTCAAAGAGACTACATTACAGATATTTGTGTATGTATGTATTGGTCAGAACAGATTTCGTCAGTAGGGATTCCCAACATAGAAATAGCTACTCCCAATTTGATGTCAATCACCTATAATTTGTAATCTTAGATAGTCACTTGGGGGTAGAAAGACCAGATAAATGATTTGCCAGAAGCAAGACTAAAACTTAAGTCTCTGAGATTGCAAGGCTAACCCTTCATCCATTGTGACCCACTGCCATTAAAATATGTTTATCCACAATGAAGTCTCTTTGCCCCTGTCTCTGTCTCTCTCTTTCTCTCTCTCATCTATATTATAGATGAATGTTAGTGACATTAAAAATGATAAACATGAGGCATATAAAAAACTCTAGAAAGACTTATGGAACGATATAACAAAAAGAAAACAATCAATACAAAAAATAAACTTACCAAAAAAAAAAAAAAAACCAACTCTGAGGATTTATTAAGTGCATTTGTTACATATAAGTAGAGTTGCTGGTGATACAAAGAAAAATGTAAAACTGTCTCTTCCTCTCCTTCTCTCTCAATATATATATATATATATATATACACATATATATACATATGTACATATTTGTGCGTATGTGTGTATGTACATCTTATATCTATCATCCATCTATATCATCTATATACATATAGATATATACATATAGATCGGAGAGGGATGGATGGTATAGTGTCAGAAAAGGATGAGAAAATATTAATCTTTCCTCCTATAAATATTGCTGACTTACTTATTAAAATTATCTACTCCTATTTTGTGGTCTTTCAGACAGCAGTGCAGAGCAAGATAGGAAGAAAGAAGCTTGAACTCATCACACATCACTCATCATTCATACACACCATTGACATACCATTTACAAGCTATTTGCCATATATACACCATATATACATGCCAAGCATGTGACACGCTGGGACACATGACACACCAGGACATGTAACATGCGACATGTTATATGCCAGGACATGGGACACACTAGGACTCATGATACATGACACGACAAGACACATGGAACTCCAAGATATACCAGGAGACACGACACACGGCACATGACACTCCAGGACTTGTGACACACCAAGCCATGTCACATGCCAACACATGGCACATACCAACACATTCCAAGCTATGCCACATGCCAACACACATCAAGACATGTGACATGCCAAGACACACCACAGGCCAAGAAACGCCACACAACAAGACATCACAGGCCAAAACTTGGCATAAAATTTAGATTATCTAGATTCCACAATTCTTTTTTTTCTGGATTTGGATAGCATTTTCAGTCATGAATTCTCTTGAACTGAGAGTTGTTGAGAAGAGTTAAGTCTATCATAGTTGATCAACACACAATGTTGTACAATGCTCATCTCACTCAGCATCCATTCATACAAGTCCTTCCAGGTTTCTCTGATAGCCACCTGCTCAAAGTTTCTTACAGCACAATAGTATTCAGGGATAAGATGTACCTAAAAGGACTTAGGGGCTCACATTGCTACTTAACTGAATGAGACCAATGTCTTTTTTTATCATAAGTGTTTTATTATTTTATAGTTACATGTAGAGAGATAGTTTTCAACTTTTGTTTTTATATTTGTCCCTTCCCTTCCCCCTCCCTAAGACAGTAAACAATCTGATATAGGTTATATAACATTAAATATGTTTCTGCATTAGTCATGCTGTGAAAGAAGAATCAGAGCAAAAGGGGAAAACCTCAAAAAAGAAAAACAAAAAAGTAGAAATAGTGTTTATACACACACACACACACACACACACACACACACACACACTATACAACAGAATCACAGAATATCAAAGGACATCCAATCCAAACCATCCCTAAACAGGCATCCTCTTGACAGCATTCCTCATCAGTGGATGCCCAGACTCTGCCTGTAGATATCTAATGAACCAATTTTCTTTTAGAGCAGGTGGTAGAGCTAGATTTTGAAACCAAACCTCAGATCTGTCTGTCTGTCTGTCTATCTATCTATCTAACATATCTAGGTCTCTTTCTGTTACATCATTTATGACTTGAATAAACTGGTCCAAGGTACATTATGTCCCTGAGCCACAGTTTCCTCATTTATAAAATAGGGATATTATCAATAATACTTCACTGAGAATGGGAATGGAAATGAGCAATCAAATGGAATAATCCCTGCATTAAGACAGAAAACAGTCACTACCTTGACTCCAAAATGGTGATGACCTTCTTCTCTGAGTTTAAATATGTTGGTAATCAGAATGGCAGATATACAGTCTGTTAACAGGTCCTTTCAAGAAGCCTTTGCAGCTTGGGAGAAAATGAATGAGCCTGTATTATGCTGCCACAGGCTTCAGGTTAGATATTTTTTATACTTACATATATTTATGCATTTGTACATAAATTTACGTTTATTATTTGAACTTCTTATTTCACTGGTATAGAACTTTGAAGAGGAACTTTCTGCTAGTACAGATCTATACCTGTCAGGGGAAGTCTTAAATTAAGGTATTACTGACTCCCAGGCTTCCTCTCCATGTACCATTGTAGGCCATAGAAAATAATTGGTATTGTCAGGGAGATTCCTAGTCACGAACTGGTTAGACTAGTTTGTCTCTAAAATTCTTTTCAATTCAAATTATGTGATAACTAAACTCTAGTTTTTCTTTGAAAGCTAAGAATGTTGCTCTTTTAAAAAGATATAAATGTATACTCTCAGAATTATTTTAGACAGAAGTAGAGAATGTTAAACCATTTGATTACTCATGCAAAACATTTAAGGTCCTCTCATTTAAAATAATATATTTTTGAATGACTCAGTATGCTCTTTGGTTGAACAAAAACACACCACACATGTTGTTTTCCTAACTTTCCTGGATGTGATAACAAATCGTGGGAGCAGGAGGATGGTACTGAGCGGGTGCCTGGGGATGTGAAAGAGGGTCAATGGCAATTCCACAGTCATTTTGCACAGAACCTACAATTAGGTGAATGTGTCCTAATGGGGCAGATTTTAGTGTGAAAGGAAGTCCAGTATCAATATTCAGAATAGGAAAGCTCTCATTCCTGAGGTCTCTTTAAGAGTTTAGGGGGAAGATGGCGGAGAGGAAGCAGCAAGCTGCCTGAGCTCTCCTTCTGTTCCCTCAAAACGAACATTAAATCAAGCCTCTGGACGGATTCTGAAACTACAGAACCTGCAAAGAGACAGAGAGACACAGTCCTCCAACCAGAGATAATTTAGAAGACTTCAGGAAAAGGTCGGTCTGACTCGGGCAAAAGGGAGGCCCAGCGCAGGGCAGCAACCCAGCGCCGAGGGGGTCGGGGCAAATCAGTAGGAGCTGCGGGTCACAGCCGAACAACTGAGGCTCCCGGAACCTGGTTCAAAAATCTGGTGGCCAAGAAGGACAGTGGAAAAACTTACCTGCACCGGCCGAGAGGGCCACGAACGGCGGGATCAGACGCCGGGGTCTGGCGCCTGGCTGGCCGAGCACAATCAGTCAGGAAGTGCAGGACAGGGGATCTCCACACACCATAAAGGCCTCAGAGTAAAAGCCCGGTCACACAGCACCTATACACCTGCACAAGAAGCCCAAAACAGGGACCCTGGTGCCCCCAGAGCAGACCTCAACTTAAAGAATAAATAAATAAGCTGCAATAATGAGTAAGAAGCAAAAAAGAGCCCTCTCCATTGAGAGCTTCTGTATCAATAGGGAAGAAGCCAACACAAACTCAGATGAGGACAATAGCCTCAAATTGTCTACATCTGAAGCCTCACAAGGGAAGGTGAATTGGTCGCAAGAACAAAAAGCCTTCCTGGAAGAGCTCAAAAAGGATTTTAAAAATCAATTGCAAGAGGTAGAAGAAAAAATGGGGAGAGAAATGAAAGCAACACAAAAAAACTATGAAAAAAGAATCAGCAGCTTAGAAAAGGAAGCTGAAGAAAACAAAGCCTTAAAAAATTCACTTGGCCAAATGGAAAAAAAGGTGCATAATCTCACTGAAGAAAACAATACCTTAAAAAATTCACTTAGCCAAACGGAAAAAAAGGTACATAATCTCACTGAAGAAAACAATACCTTAAAAAATTCACTTAGCCAAATGGAAAAAAAGGTGCATAATCTCACTGAAGAAAACAATGCCTTAAAAATTAAAGTGGGACAGTTGGAAGAAAAGGAATCCATGAGACACCAAGAATCGGTCAAGCAGAATAAAAAAAATGAAAAAATAGAAGAAAATGTGAAATACCTCATTGGAAAGACAACTGATCTGGAAAACAGATCGAGGAGAGACAATTTGAGAATCATTGGACTGCCTGAAAGCCATGACCAGAAAAAGAATCTAGATACCATATTCCAGGAAATTATTAAGGAGAACTGCCCTGATATCATAGAATCAGAGGATAAAATCATCATTGAAAGAATCCATCGATCACCTCCTGAAAGAGACCCCAAAAGGAAAACTCCAAGGAATATTGTAGCCAAATTCCAGAATTATCAGGTGAAGGAGAAAATACTCCAAGCAGCCAGAAAGAAGCAATTTAAATATCATGGAGCCACAGTCAGGATTGCTCAGGACCTGGCAGCTTCAACATTAAAGGACCGCAAGGCTTGGAATATGATATTCCGGAAGGCAAAGGAGATTGGATTGCAGCCGAGAATCTATTACCCAGCAAAAATGTGCATTTTCTTTCAGGGGAAAAGATGGACATTTAATGACATTGGGGACTTTCAATCTTTCCTGGTGAAAAGACCAGCACTGAATAGAAAATTTGATCTCAACATACAAGACTCAAGAGAAGTTTAAAAAGGTAAACAGAGGGGGAAAAAAAAAGTTACCCTATTAGGTTAAACTGTTTATATCCCTACACAGGAAGATAATACTCATAACTCTTAAGAACTGTAAATGTATTTGGGCAGAGAGAAGGACTTTATATAGAGGGTATAAATATAAATTGTCTTTGATGTGATGATACAAAAGAATTAAGGAGATAAAAAGGGAGTCTATGGGGAGGAGAGGAAAGGGGAGGTGGAATGGGATGAATTATATCATATGAAGAGGTGGAAAAAAACCTATTATAATAGAGGGAAAGAAAGGAGGGGGGAACATGGTTTCAACCCTATTCTCATTAGATTTGACTCAAAGAGGGAATAACATATACGTTCATTGGGATAAAGAAACTTAACTCACTCTTTAGGGAAACAAAAGGGGAAGGGAAAGGGGGGGACTGAGAAGGGAGGACAAAAGCAAGGGAGAAAAGGGTAAAGAAAAGAGAGGGGGGTGATAAAAAGGGAGGGCAGATTGGGGGAGGCAGGGGTAAGAAGTAAAACGTCGGTGAGGAGGAATAGGGTGAAAGAAGGGGGGAAAAGTACAAAGGGGGTAAATAGAATGGAGGGGAATAGACAGTCAGTAATAATAACTGTGAATGTGAATGGGATGAACTCTGCTATAAAACGGAAGCGAATTGCAGAGTGGATTAAAAACCAGAACCCTACAATATGCTGTTTACAAGAAACACATTTGAAGCAGAGAGATACACACAGAGTAAAGGTAAAAGGCTGGAGCAGAATATATTATGCCTCAGCTAAAGTAAAAAAGGCAGGGGTAGCAATCCTTATCTCAGACAAAGTGCAGGCAAAAATAGATCTCATTAAAAGAGATAAGGAAGGAAATTACATCTTACTTAAAGGTACTATAGATAATGAAGTAATATCAATATTGAATATGTATGCGCCAAGTGGTATAGCATCCAAGTTCTTAGAGGAGAAGTTAAATGAGTTACAAGAGGAATTAGATAGTAATACTATACTAGTGGGGGATCTGAATCTCCCCCTCTCAGAATTAGATAAATCTAGCCAAAAAATAAATAAGAAAGAAGTGAAAGAGGTGAATAGATTACTAGAAAAGTTAGACATGATAGATGTCTGGAGAAAATTGAATGGGGATAGAAAGGAATATACCTTTTTCTCAGCAGTACATGGCACATTTTCAAAAATTGACCATGTATTAGGGCACAAAAACATCATAGTCAAATGTAGAAAGGCAGAAATAGTAAATGCATCCTTCTCAGATCATGATGCAATAAAAATTACATGTAAGAAAGAGCCAGGGAAAAGTAGAATGAAAATCAATTGGAAACTAAATAATTTCATTCTAAAGAATGAATGGGCCAAACAAGAAATCATAGAAACAATCAATAACTTTATCCAAGAGAATGACAATAATGAGACAACATACCAAAATCTATGGGATGCAGCCAAAGCAGTGCTTAGGGGAAAATTTATAGCTCTAAATGCTTACATGAATAAAAAAGAGAAAGAGGAGATTAATGAATTGGGCATGCAACTTAAAAAGCTAGAAAAAGAACAAATTAGAAATCCCCAATTAGACACTAAATTAGAGATCCTGAAAATTAAAGGAGAAATCAATAAGATTGAAAGCAAAAAAACTATAGAACTAATCAATAAAACTAAGAGCTGGTTTTATGAAAAAACCAATAAAATAGATAAAATACTGGTTAATTTAATTAAAAAAAAGAAAGAAGAAAACCAAATTACCAGTATCAAAAATGAAAAGGGTGATGTTACCACCAATGAAGTGGAAATTAAAGCAATAATTAGGAAATATTTTGCCCAACTGTATGCCAATAAATTTGACAATCTAAATGAAATGGATGAATATTTACAAAAATATAAACTGCCCAGGTTAACTGAAGAGGAAATAAAATCCTTAAATAAACCCATATTAGAAAAAGAAATTGAACAAGCTATTAATGAACTCCCTAAGAAAAAATCCCCAGGGCCAGATGGGTTTACGGGTGAATTTTACCAAACATTTAAAGAACAATTAATTCCAATATTATACAAATTATTTGGAAAAATAGGTGAAGAAGGAGTTCTACCAAATTCGTTTTATGACACAAATATGGTGGTGATACCAAAACCAGGCAAAGCAAAAACAGAGAAAGAAAATTATAGACCAATCTCCCTAATGAATATTGATGCTAAAATCTTAAATAAGATATTAGCAAGGAGATTACAGCAAGTGATCACCAGGATAATACACTATGACCAGGTGGGATTTATACCAGGAATGCAGGGCTGGTTCAACATTAGGAAAACTATTAACATAATCAACCACATCAATAAGAAAACCAACCAAAATCATATGATTATCTCAATAGATGCAGAGAAAGCTTTTGACAAAGTACAGCACCCATTCCTAATAAAAACACTAGAGAGTTTAGGAATAGGGGGAGCTTTCCTTAGAATAATAAACAGTATCTACCTAAAGCCATCAGCAAGTATTATATGCAATGGAGATAAATTAGAGGCCTTCCCAATAAGATCAGGGGTGAAACAGGGATGTCCATTATCACCCCTATTATTTAATATTGTCCTAGAAATGTTAGCTTTAGCAATCAGAGAAGAGAAAGGAATTAAAGGAATTAGAATAGGCAAGGAGGAAACAAAACTATCACTCTTTGCAGATGATATGATGGTATACTTAAGGAATCCTCGAGAATCAAGTCAAAAATTACTTGAAACAATTAACAACTTTAGCAAAGTAGCAGGATATAAAATAAATCCACATAAATCATCAGCATTTCTATACATGACCAACAAAGTCCAGCAGCAAGAGATAGAAAGAGAAATTCCATTTAAAGTAACGGTAGGTAATATAAAATACTTGGGAGTCTACTTGCCAAGACAAACCCAGGAACTCTATGAACACAACTACCAAACACTCTTCACACAAATCAAATCAGATCTAAATAATTGGAAAGATATCAATTGCTCATGGATAGGCAGAGCTAATATAGTAAAAATGACAATACTGCCTAAATTAATTTACTTATTCAGTGCCATACCAATCAGGCTACCTAAAAATTATTTTATACAGCTAGAAAAAATAATAACAAAATTCATCTGGAAAAACAAAAAATCAAGAATATCCAGGGAAATAATGAAAAAAAATTCACAGGAAGGTGGGTTAGCGGTACCAAACCTGGAGCTTTACTATAAAGCGGCAGTCATCAAAACTATCTGGTACTGGCTAAAAAATAGAGTGGTAGATCAATGGAATAGGCTAGGCTCAGGAAATGCAGTAGTAAATGACACTAGTAATGTAGTGTTTGATAAACCCAAAGACTCCAGCTTCTGGGATAGGAACTCAGTATTTGACAAAAACTGCTGGGAAAACTGGAAGATAGTATGGCAGAAATTAGGCTTAGACCAACATCTTACACCTTATACTAAAATAAGGTCAAAATGGATACATGATTTAGACATAAGAGGTGATACCATAGGTAAATTAGGAGAGAAAGGAATAGTGTACCTATCAGATCTTTGGAAAGGAGAACAGTTTTTGACCAAACATGAGATAGAGTATATTATAAAATGCAAAGTGGATGATTTTGATTATATTAAATTAAAAAATTTTTGTACAAACAGAAGCAATGCATCCAAAATTAGAAGGGAGGCAGAAAGCTGGGAAACAATTTTTGAGGCCAGTGCTTCTGATAAAGGCCTCATCACTAAAATATATAGGGAATTAAATCAAATTTATAAGAATCCAAGTCATTCCCCAATTGAGAAATGGTCAAAGGATATGAACAGGCAGTTTTCTGATGAAGAAACCAAAGCTATCTATTCCCATATGAAAAAATGCTCTAAATCTCTAATGATTAGAGAGATGCAAATTAAAACAACTCTGAGGTACCACCTGACACCTATCAGATTGGCTAAAATGACAAAAAAGGAAGATAATAAATGTTGGAGAGGCTGTGGGAAAATTGGAACACTAATGCATTGTTGGTGGAGCTGTGAGCTGATCTGGAGAGCAATTTGGAATTATGGAGAGCATTCTGGAGAGCAATTTGGAATTATGCCCAAAGGGCGATAAAGCTGTGCATACCCTTTGACCCAGCAATCCCACTTTTAGGTCTTTTGCCCAAAGAAATCATGGAAGGGGGAAAGGGACCCACATGTACAAAAATATTTATAGCTGCTCTTTACGTGGTAGCAAGGAATTGGAAGTTGAGGGGGTGCCCATCAATTGGGGAATGGCTGGACAAGTTGTGGTATATGAATACAATGGAATACTATTGTGCTGTAAGAAATGATGAGCAGGAAGAGTTCAGAGAAACCTGGAGGGTCTTACGTGAGCTGATGATGAGTGAGATGAGCAGAACCAGAAGAACATTGTACACAGTATCATCAACATTGAGTGTTGACCTACTGTGATGGACTATATTCTTCTCACCAATGCAATGGTACAGAAGAGTTCCAGGGAACTCATGATAGAAGAGGATCTCCAAATCCAAGAAAAAAAAAGAAAGAAAGAACTGTGGAGTATAGATGCTGATTGAACCATATTATTTCTTTTGTTTTGGGTGCTGTTGTTTTTTTTTTCTATTTTGAGGTTTTGCATCACTGCTCTGATTCTTTCTCTTGTAACAGGATTAATGCAGAAATAGGATTAATGTTATTATGTGTATATATATGTGTGTGTATATATATATATCTATATGTATATGTATAGATATATATAGATATAACCTATATCAGATTACCTGCTGTCTAGGGGAGGGGGGGAGGGAGGGGAGGGAGGGAGGGAGGGAGAAAAATCTGAAATTGTAAAGCATGTATAAACAAAAGTTGAGAACTATCTTTACATGTAACGGAAAAAATAAAATATCTCAAAAAAAAAAGTTTAGGGGATGGATCCATTTAGTGATTCACTTTCGAAGTGCTATATCATGGTATGGAGATTTCTTTTGGAAGAGTGGAAAATTCTTGAGGCCAGGAACTGTTTATGATTTGTCATTTGAATTGCTTAGTGCCTGGCACAGGACAAAAACTTAAGAAATGATTGTTGAATTAAATCAAATCCCCAAAGAATCTCCAGAACTGCTAAATGGGATGATTTTGCATAGTCACAGTGACAGATTGCATGCCAACCTTTGGTTGACTACCCTAGCTAAGCGAGAATAGGTCCTTTATCAGAAGGATGGCCACCAGAGAACCATTTTCTCCCACCCTGGCCACAGCAACTTACAAAAAATCTAAATATATAGGATGGGATGGGATGGGAATGGATAAGACAGGACAGGACAGGATATAATATGTTATGTTAATTTGATACCAAATCATAATATGTGTATATACATATGTATATGCATATATATGAGTATGTGTGTGTATCTATATCAATATAAATGTTCGTACTAGTCAGAGGGAGGGAGCCCTCACTTAGTGATGAAACCTCTGATCTTTTAAAATATGGGAATATTGAAAAGTAATTATAAGTTTTTCATGGAGGTTTCTGTATCTGGGTATTGATGTTCCTAAATAGCTTCTTTTCCAACCAAAATTCATTCATTCTGTCCAGTATCTCATTCCCAGTGTCTTGCAATTCCTATCGCAGAAGGATTTCTGGAAAGGGCTACCTTCTGTTTCCTCTCAATGGTTCAAGTCCTCATAATTAGAAGAGTCCATTTGTGAAATAGGCTGCTTTGGTTAATAGATAACTGTAGTTATGTGGAGAGGCTGGAAGAACACCTTTAAGGAATGTCATAGAGGGTATTTATATATCAGCTATTGTGAGGAGGAAGGAGGGAAGTCACCGAACTAGATGACTTCTAGAGACCCTTTTATTTTTGGCATTTTGTTTCTATACCATACTATGGTAGCCAATCTCAGTAGGAGTTCATTGTTAGGCTCAAAATTCTTAATCAATATGGGAAGGTTTATCGATGTTTCTATTTTCTCTACTAGGCACCAAAAAGTGACAGGGAAAGTGTAAGTGTCCCAAAAGGCTCTGTCATGTTCCCTCTTCTCCCTTTTACTACTTCACTTTCCCAACCCTTCTTGATTCTCATATCTTCCATTTATTGATTTCATTTTATATCTTGTTTACAGCTTATTCATACATATTTATTTGTTTGTTATCTCCCCCATTGGATTGTGAATTCCTTGAGGGCAAGGACTGTCTTTGGCCCCTTCCCTAGTGCTTAGCAAAGTGTTTAGTACATAGTAGGTAGTTAATAAATGTTTGTTGACTGACTGATTAGTTACTCTCTAAGGCCAGCCAATTAGTCAATAAACATTTATGGTGTAGCTCTTGCAAGTCTTTTCATCCTCCTTAAATCTCTCATAGTTCCCCTCCCAACATTTTGCCTCATATTTTACAGAAAAAAGTCAGGCCATTCACCATGAGTTCCCTTTTCTTCTGTCTTTCTCATCTATATCATTCAGATGCCTTTTGCCACTATTTCCTCCTTCACTCCTGTCTCAAATTATAAGGTGGCCTTACTTCTTACCAACACTAACCATGAAATCTGCACATGTGGTGCCATTCCATCCTATCACCTCTAAACTTTCGGAAAGCCCATTCCACCTCTGAAAATCTGATTCTATTTTAAGTCATTTATCCATTATTCATTTAGAGTTAGAGTATATAATCACTTTTTTATGGCTGAATAACTTTCCTGATCCTATCTGGTCAAGACTACAACTTGAGGTATTTGCTAGGAACCTACCAGCCCAGTTTCCATTTATCTAGGGTGAGAGCTGAAAGAAGGCCATGGCCAATCCACATCATCCAAGGCTATCTTGGTAGCCCAAAGTGTGACCTTGTCAATACTGCTCTTGCTTCACTGACCACAATCCCACTCAAAAATGTGTAAGTTATAAAGTCCATACTTTTTGTAGTGAATCAACTGAGACCAACAGAAGGGAAGTGACTTGCCCAATCACATGGGCAGTTAACAGCTAATGTGGGATTTGAGCTCAGATTTCCTTATTCATAGACTAGTGCTTTTTCCACTTTCCCAATGTAGCCTCATTTAGAACCTCATATTCTATAGGATTTACCAATGCATTTTTTTCCTGTCCTTAAATTGTCTACATTCTACTTTTAAAAATATGAACTTAAATTTTGGTCTCATTTTGGATTATTAGTTCCTTCAGGATTATAACCAGAAAGGTATTGATGATTAAGTAATCACATTTCTTTATTTAAGACATTATATTTCAATGAGTTTGGCTTGAAATTTTTTTCCTCCCAGTATAAATTTTGGTCAACAGATCACATAGAATTAGAGCTGGAATAAACCTTGGAGGTCATTTTTAGCCTTTTTTTAAATAGATAAAGACATGAGATCCAGAAAGGTTAATGACTAATTTGCTCAAAATCAATAATATACTGAGAAGAAGAGCCATTACTTACAACCCGGGCCTCTGACTCGACCTCTAGTGCTCTTTCCACTGTCTACCTCCATCAGGTCAAACATGCTGCACTCTACAGTGGAGCCTTCTAGCGAAGACAGGGCAAGATGACATTTTTATTTGCCTAGATTAATGGATAGCCAAGACACACATGTATATTGGATGGAATGATGAGTCAGTACTGTTATGGGAAATTAAGAGCACATACTTCATTATTTGAATGATTTGTGGTTTAACCAATGTCAATAATCCCTGAATTAAGACAGAAAAAAGTCATTACCTTGACTCCAAAATGGTGATGACCTTCTTCTCTGAGTTCAAATATGGTGGTAATTAGAATGGCAGATATACAGTCAGTTGACAGGTCCATTCAAGAAGCCTTTGTAGCTTGGGAGAAAATGAATGAGCTTGTATTATGCTGGCACAGGCTTCAAGAACTTGGGATACTTTCTACTGAGGTCATGATGGATAATCAAGGGCTTTTAGGCCCCCATAGAAATGTCAATTTCTGCATTTTCAATTTCCTAGAGTTTATAATATACATATATGTATATAACACATATATACACACAATAATTGATATAATCACATGCATGTATATATGTATTACATATATACTATACAATTATGTGAGTATATGATGAATATACACATGTATAAAATATATATGATTATTCTTTTTTAGGAGTAATTAAAGAATTTTGCCATTTCTCAAAGGCAATTTAGCTTTAGTATGCACATATACACAAAAATAAATATATATATATTATTGCATGTTTATTGTGTATTAAGTTCTATTCCATAACCCTTTTGTGCAAATATACATACACTTGCACACATACACATAATCATACACATACATATATATGTATACTTACACATATATGTGTGTGCATGTGTATATATGCATATATATTTCTTAGCATATAATATACACTTTCATATGCATATTCCTTTTACACATTTGTCATGGAGATGGGAGGCACATGGAGGACTGCTTTAGATACTCTTGACATTATGAGGGAACCAATGATAATTTCTAACCCTTGTCTTGTAACCAACCCAGCCATTTTCAATCATACATTTATTTAATTATATCCCTCTCTATAGTTCTTGATAGCTCCTAATTTGTAGTTTGTTATAACCCAATGTCATCACCAGACACTTCTCTTGACCCCATATTACATTTCTCCATGGACTTGTAGAAAACATTATATTTAGATTATTCAGAGCTTATAGAATTTCATTACTGCCACTGTTCTAAGCTCTAATACTATAAGAATGTGTGATTGGAAATTTTCCTACTAAATGTTATAATTGTCCTAAACAAGAGACAAACTTTGAAGACCAATAAACAGATTTGTGGATGAGTCAAAATCATGAAATCATGCTGAAAGCAAAAAAAAAAATACTCTTCTGATGATAGAACACTTTTTTATTCCAAATTTTATGTACAAGTGACATTATTGCTTTTTTCTCAGAAGAATTTGTCATCAGAACTAAAATAATTTTATGAACAAGATATATAAATAGTGCTGAGAACATCTTGTCACCTCTATATTTATTTTGGTTCCACATAATCCTGTGGTCAGGGATAGCCTTAAGTGTAGGCTGAATAAGCAATCACCTCCGTGAATAATTTCAAGAAACCTAGGAGCTGCCTCCTCTTAGCTGCCCAATTAGATATCATTGTACTTTATGCTTGACATTCTATTGTGTTTCTTTTGTCACTTGAGTTTATGACTTTATTTGCTATAAATATGCTTCTTCCTAGGAAGAAACTTCTTTTAAGTCAGTTCTCATTCATTTATACATTAGTGTGAATGAGTTTCATGTTATTTCTTCTTAGTACTCTTGGTACTAGTAATAGCTCAAATTGATAGATCACTTGTAGACTCACAAAGTATCTTCCTATCAACAGCTTTATGAAATTTAGTCCATGCAAATATTATCATATACATATTGTATTTGATGAAGCACACAGAGGTTATTAAGTAACTTTTTCACTTTTACACCATCACACAGAGGACAGTTTGTCCTTGGGTAGTATACACTAACTATGTAACCTAGCAGGAGCTTCTCAATAAATTCTAAGTATTTGATTTTGTTTTCCTGGCGCCCTGTTGGAGAAATAAAATGGATACAATACAATACATTACAATACAGTACAATACAAATACAGTATAATACAATACAGTACAATACAAGAAAAAACACACTTAACTTTTCCACCCTGTAGCCAAGATATTTTCAAGGTGACTGGCCAGAATAAAGGTTTCAAGCTGTGTCCATAAAGATAGGTAGTGACTGTATATAACCTTCTTAACACTGTGCTCTGTTCCACTGCTAAGTTTTGGCCCATTTCAACTGGTTATTCTGAGCTCACAATTACACTGGGAGGAGAGAAGGGATATACATTTGGAAGGCGAATGATGGTGGTGGCAGGACTCATTCATCATTTGGGTTCTATTTTCCTCTTTTAGACTTTAAAGGCCTAAATGACTTTACATGACTGAGAAATTCCTGGATGTTTTTCATGCATGAAGAATTAAGCATAGTTTAGAAAGCTCTGTTTCTATTTGTTCTCTTAAAATATTCTGAATTTAGTAACCATCAACAAAAGTGCTCTCAGCGGTAGTACATATACTAAAATTGGAATGTACAGAGAAGATCAGCATGGCCCCCATGTGAGGATGACACACAAATTCATGAAGTGTTCCATATTTTTGAAGACAGATCTTCATGAAAATAAAATAAAATGTAATTTTAAAAGCATCAACAAAAACACATAACCAAATAAAGAGATAAGGAAAAAGCATGCATACATGAAACCACAAATTCCTTCTATTTATATTTTGAAAGCATATATATTTAGTTGAATAGAATCAAAACAAAAACTGTCATTTGTTTTCATGTCCTCTCTTGAACTTTTTTTTTTAAATTTTGTGTATTTTTTTGTTTGTTTAGTAAGGCAATTGTTATTATGATTTTCCCCAATTCTCAGAAGTTCTCAGTGTCTTCACACCCTGAACAGATGTCTTAGAGATTTTAATCCTCCCATCTCTATGATGTTTACTTTGGGGCTCTACTGTATGGATTGGTGAGTGTCCTATCTGTCCCATTATTTAGAATTTATCATAGACATGCCTTATGAATTCATCGCATCATGTGTACCATCAATCTATCTTATTATTTTTTAACCAATACCAGATATTTTTGATGACTCCAGCTTTATAATAAATAGATTGAGTTCTGGAAGTACTATTTCCTTTTTGTTGCTATTTATTTTCATCATTTACCTTGATACTTTATATCTTTTTTGTCCAAATGAATTTTGTTATTATTTGGTTTATAAACTATCCCCATGATAATTTGGTTGGTATAGCATTGTGTGTTCATGTTAGTAGCACTGTCATTTTTATTATATCTCTATTACTTAGCCAAATACTAGTTATTCCTCCATCTATTTAAGTTGTTCGTTATTGCCTTAAGAGGCACTTTGTAACTGAAATTATACATGTCTTTTACATGTACTTTGGTGGGTCAATCTCCAGATATTTATTATTTTTAAGTAATTTGGAATGTTTTTCTTTTCTATTATTGCTTCTTGGATATTGTTATTATGATAGATAGATAGATATAGATGTATATATATATATTTTTTTGGGGGGGGATTTCATAGCCTGCAACTTTGTTGAAACTTTTAGTTGTCCCAATTATTGTCATTGCTGATTCCTTATGATTTTCTAGGTATACTAACATATTATCAACAAATAACAAGAGTTTTATCTTCTCTTTGCTTATTTTACTCTTCTATTTTCTTTAGTTTGTCTTATTACTATTGCAAGCATTTTCAGAAGAAGTGCAGAGTGTGCGTCTTAGTTTCATTCCTATATGTATTGGGAAAAAACATTGTAGTGTATCCCCATTGCATTTCTTTTGTTTTTAGATAGATGCTTTTCATGATATTAAATAAAACATCCCTATGCTGATACCGTGTAGAGATTTTAGTAAAAATTAGTACTCTACTTTGTCAAAGGTTTTTCTGCGTCTATTGGGACATTGTTGTTCATCCTTTGTACTTAAAGAGGATCCACAACATCATGATAGTGCATTATCTTCAACTGTGGCTGTGTAGTAAACACATTATGTATCGATTGAAATAAAATTTTTTTATGTTTGAGCTTTTAATATGATAATGATATTGATGGTTCTTTTCACCATAATATAGTTTCCCTGTTTGTCCTTTTTTTTTTGTGAGGCAATTGGGGTTAAGTGACTTGCCCAGGGTCACACAGCTAGTAAAGTGTCAAGTGTCTGAGGCCAGATTTGAACTCGGGTCTTCCTGAATCCAGGGCCGGTGCTCTATCCACTGTGCCACCTAACTGTCCCTGTTTGTCCTTTTTTGGCTATTCATTTTCTCTTTTTCAGATAGCATGACTGCAACTTCTACTTTTTGGATTCAATTGATAAAGAATAATTTTTTCCATCCCCTCAGTAAGCCACAGATTGTAGTATTTTGTTTTCTTATCCAAAGTGTCATATTTTTAAAAATTTATTGGATTATTTAATCATTCTTATTTAAAATTATGTGAGATATATTTATATTTTCTCCATTTGTCTCTAAAATATTTTTCAATTTATAATTTTCCTTTCATCTACTATAAACACAGTACCAACTCCTTCAGTTACTTTAGCTAATTCTTTTCAAAGTGGTCCTGTTTTCAATGGCTTCCTTCACTTGCAACCCCTTGCTCCTACTAGTTACCCCTTTTGGGGGCGTGTTTTGCTTATTAGTTCATTTTATTTCTTACTTTTTTCTGTTTATTTAATTCTTCCCCTCTTTTTTCCCCCTCTTGGTAAAGTAGATTATTCCTTTCCTTCAATCTGTTCAGTTCATTAGTCCCCATTCCAGAGAGGATATCTCTCACTCTCTTCATTATTCATATTCTTGTTCATGGTCCCTATACTTACTACTACATTCACTCATTCCTCTTTCATTTCAGTCATCTTGGATGATAGAAAAGCAAAAAATTCCTTTAGGTCTAAACTTTTTTTTAAATAATGTTCTAAATACCTCTTTATTATTGAATGTTCATCATTTTTACTTTATATTTAAGCACATGTTTGCTGAGTAGGTCACACTGCACTGCACCCAGAACTTCATTGATCTTTAACACATTATCCCATTCTCTCTCTCTCTCTTGTGTTTTTTGGTGGGTGAAGAAAAGTCTCGTGTTATTCAAATTCATTTTCCTTTTTATGTGAAGGTCTTTCTCCTGCTTGCATATTTTTTTTTGTTTCTGAATTGAATTGAATTGATACAATTAAAATATATCTTGGAGTTCGCAGCATTTTTAAAGTGATCTATATAAATCCTTTCAATTTTTATTTCATTTTCTATATTCAGATGTTCTGGGTATTTTTCTTGTGTTATTTCCACACTAAAGAGAGTAAGTTTCTAAGATAATAAGAGCTTAATAAGTGCTTATTACTTTCCATATGGTCAGTCTTCTTGCCTCAAGTTTTTCTACTGTCGAGGTTGTCTGTCATCCATTCAGCTGTCAAATGGATCTTCCTAAAGCACAGGTATGACCTTATCAAACCACCCCTCCCTCCACTCAATGAACTCCATTCGTTCTCTATCATCTACAGAATCAAATATAAAACCCTCTATTTGGCATACAAAGCCCTTCATAACCTGACATTTTTACATTGCCAATCTTCTTAAAACCTTTTCCCCTCCAGAGACTCTGTAATACAGAGACATTGTTCTCCTTGCTATTTCTTATATGACACCCCATATAGCAACTCTGTTTCTGTATCTGTCTCACAGGTCTGTCTGTCTATATGCTTAGCATAATCCCTGGTAAGAGCATAATGAATATTTGTGTTAATTTTCTAGGATATATATATATATATATATATATATATATATATATATATATATATTTGTGACCTTCAATCTGTGAAAAATTGTGGATGGAAGAAAATCAAACAGCGAGTGATGTTTCAAAGTCAGAACTAATGTTTTTTCATGTGGCTTTTTTTACATAAAGGGTCCTGGTGCAGATTATTCCCTTGTTTCAGTTTATTTTGTTTTATAGTAGTTGTGTGTGTGTGTGTGTGTGTGTGTGTGTGTATACACACACATATATATATAGTATATATGTATAGTAGTTATAGTTTATAGTAGTTTTATAGTAGTTCTTCAGTTTTTTTTTATTCTTAGTGTTTATCATTTTTATGGCATAATTAATATAATATTACACTTACAAGCTACATTCTATTCAACTATTTCCCCAACTGTTTCTTGTACATCATGTATATTTACATTCTTTTATCTTCTTTTGTAGTGGGATGTAAGACCCCAAGAAACCCATAGAACCCAAGGGGTAAAACAAAAATGAAAACAAAACAACAAAAAAACAGCTCTGCTTCCAACTTCAAGATTGTGGTATGGTCAGGCACAAAGATCCTGGTGTGCAAGAAAAAAGATGATATATTGATATTGATATGGATTGGTGTTATTCATACTCTAGGCACTCCTTCCCAGTTGTTTCCCTTCTCAGTTGTTTTGCCCCTGCAAGTTGCTTTGCATCCCTTCCCAGTTGTTTCAATTCCCTCCCAAGAATTTTGATAACTTTGTTTGTAAACATATAAAAAACTAGGCCTTCTCTTTCTCACTGAGACAGTCTTCATAGTGACCCTGTCTCCTGGCCTTATATCCCTATTCCCTAATACAAGATTTGTTATGAGCCTCCAATTCTTTCAGTGAGCTAGCCCTGCAATCTAGGTTGCAAGTCCATTCAACACTTGTAGTATATACCTTTAGCATTATTTGTAAGGACAAGGGTTATATGTAGCTTTTTCATATGTTTCCAGAAATTTTCTCTTAAAATTGAATCAATTCACATCACCATCAAAAATGCATTAGTGTGCTTATCTTCAGAGATCTTATAATCTAATTGTATAGACAGGACATATAAGCATGAAAAGATAACAGACACTAATAGTTTGTTTTTCTATAGTATAGATATTAAATTGTGTTCCTTACAAAAAGTCTGCAAGGTTGGCACCATTATTTACAGATGAGAAAACTGAGGTTCAGAGACTGTGAGTAGTTTATGATTATATGATTAAAAATGTAAAAATACACCCCATTTCTAGGCCCCAGTCAGCTATGGCAATAGGCTTCTCCTATTAAAGGGCCCCTTGAGATGCAGACAATGCATATGACTTGGGTTCCATTCTAGTGTGGCCTGATTGGCCCCTAACAATCATGTAGAGATTGTTTTTCTTGATCTCCCTTACTTTTTACAGGGTTGCTCTGGAGGGAATCACTTTCAGCTTAAGTTTGACGCATTTTAGGTTCTGGCCAAAAAGAACCAGAAAGCTACTCAGTGTTCAATACAGATTAGGTGTAGGGCAACTATTTATTTCTTCTACACAAAAGAAATGCTTAAAACATGAAATAATAAAAAGGTTATGTAGGCAAATATTTAAATGTGAAGCAACAATTTAAAACTATTGTTCTACTGTTTGTGAGAAATCAATATTTCTCTTTTATATTTAATAATGAATTATTTTATCGGAACCAAGGATTTTCCCCTTTTCTACTTCATCATCCAAAAACCAACCAGGGTGAAAAATTTCTCTTAGAGATTTACCAAGGCCAGGATCTAATCAAACAATAAAAGAAATTCTATGTCTGGAATAATGTATGTATTCCTGCTCATTGTGATTGCTCAGACAGGTCTTGGGAAAATGTTGATTCTCCTATTATCAAGACAGGTGGTATGAAAATTGTCGTTTCTTTGGCCAAGACTTGAATGGCCTAAGTCATGTTCACTAAGATAGCCCACCTTTCATTTCCTTACCGAGTCAAAGATGGTTAGGCATTCCTCAGGAACATTTCCCCTGTGAGGGACATAGAAGCTGTGACCCTCTTCTCCATAAGGGGTCTTTTGTCTGCGATAGATGACCAAATGACCATCCTTTTATTAAAAACCTTCTAGCCTTATTAATAAAATTATTATATTACCCATAAACTATGTTTCTCAATGTTTAAATTGTCATATGTCCTACAAAGTTGATTTTTAAAACCTGAGAGCATTGAGAGATTTTGTGAGACTATTGAATTTGTTTTTCTAATTCACCTTGAACTATGTGCCATCCAAAAAACTGCCCCAAGGAAAATGTCTTCTGGCAAGCCACACTGGGCTCTCTTGCTTTTCCTGTATCATTCTTTGCTTCAAATGAGATATAATCATGAACATAATGAGACTCTCTATTGTCCTCTGAATGAATTTAATTTTTAGCTCTTCAGAAACTGTGGTGTTACGGGAAAATAGTGGAACCCAAAGAAACCTAAAGATTCCAACCCCCAAGACCAAGGGAAAAGCAGCTCTCTCTCCCACTGCAGGTATGTGGTATGGCAGGATATGACCTCAGTATGCTGATAAGCAATATTTAGGTCTACTAGAGGATATGCAGTATATGGTTTAATGCTTCATATCCTACTGATACTCTATTATCAAAGATCCCTTCTTAGTTATCCAGCCCTAGTCTTCGCATTTCCCCTTACCTTGTAATTCCCTTCTCTTTCTTTGTTTTGTAAAGATACAAAAAAACAAAAACCAGTCTTCTCTTACTCCAGTAGGACAGGCACCAAAGTGATCTGTTCCCCTGCCATATTTCTCTCTCCTAATATATCTCTTTTTATTTTACAAGATTTTTGATCAGCTACCAATTCTTTGGGTGAGCTAGCCCCCCCAATCCAGGTTGCAATTCCCTCCAAACAGTGATATGCTATGATTTGTATACATATATATTCACACACATATACCTTTAAATAGTATCATCAAAATGGCCAGAATTTCCATAATGAATCAGAGTTTTATAACACCCTCCTCACAAAGACTTGTGAAATAGGTGGAGAAAGTGTTTTCATCCTCATGTTATACTTGTGTATATCCAATATTATTGGGAGAAAATTAGGGAGATACTGAAGATTATGTAGACATACTTTTATGGTTAAAACAAAAATATGTTGATTGTTTTTTCCCCCAGAATATATTTCAGATTGTTCAGTCCTAGTCAATTCAGGGCACACATGTATTTGTATATGCATATATATGCACATGTATCATATATGTGTAAACATACACTATCTACGCAAATACCTATACATGTGTGTGTGTGAAGAGAATTAGATTATTCTGTGTGTCTGCATGTTTGTGTCAATTTGTAGTGTTTGTGTATGCCTATTATGTATACAATATATTTTATATACAATTAATATGTATAATATACACAAACTCATACTACATTCATATATAAGCACATTATGTATACACACATGTATGTACACGTGTGTGTTTATAGATAACCCAGATATGTATACTTATATATACACCCAGATATGTATACATATATGAGTATGATGTGTGTGTGTAAAATTTTATGCCACTTATAGTCTTAGAATATTCAATGACTTGATCACTTAAGGATCACCTACCCAGCTAAGTAATGTCAGAGGCATGACTTCAGCCCATATCTTGCTGAGTCTAAGAATGACACTCTCTTCACTATGGCATGCTGCTGCAACAGAAAAAAAAAATCTACCTTTCAGTATAAATAAAAGCCTTCAGGTTTTCTCAATGTCAATTCCACTACAATACCCATATGGTGGTTTTGTCCACAACCCAGTTGCAGGAAAAGAGATAATAGAAGTTTTAAAATGAAAACTCAGTTTTAGTGGATCATGGAGGACAAGGAAACTATAGAATATGACTTTGGGCTACTCTGTGGACAAATTGCCCATTATTGGAGATAGTCCGCTCAAACTAAATTAGAATTATTACTAATTAAGGGTGTGTGAATAAATTTGAATATATTAGTATTTGCTGGTCTCAGTGTTTATTAACTTTATAGTCTTGTTTTAGAAAATTTCATGGCTCTGTAGCAATCCTATTTGGGGGGTTATCTGCTGGAGAAAGAGGAAGCAGAGGAATTAGAAAAGGAAGATGTGCAATTAATTAAAAGGGTATTAGTTCTTGCTCCTAATTAAAATCAAATGAAAATAGGAATTTGACAGGTGTTTGGCCAGAAAGGAAGTATTAAACAGTTTCCAACCTTTGGGAAAAGTGAAATAAGAAGGAGGGGGAGAGAAACCCCAAATGCTATCAAAGGCATTTTGAGGGCACTACCTAATCACTCATCTTACTAATAGCTCACACTTCTTTTATAATTTACAGAGCACATAATAACCTTAAGAGTTAGTTAAGACAAGTACTATTATTTCAATATACCTTTCCATCCTTATTTCACATTATTCCCATTAACATAATTTATATTCCAGCAAAAATTGACTATGAACTATTGCTGAAAGTTTGTATTCTATCTCAGTTTTATCTCCTTTTCTGTGCTGTCATACAAACTATACATTGTGCCTGGAACTCACTTCTGACTTCCCCCTTTTAGAAGTCTTATCTTCATTCAATGCTCAGTTAAGATATATCCTGTATGAAATCTTCCCAGATTACCCTAGGTGGTAGTTTTTACTCTCTCCTCAAATTACCTAGAAAGTGTAAGGGGCTAAAATTCTAGCTAGTCTGTCTAAAATATCTAATGAGTGGTCACCAATAAATTATAAGCTTTAGCAAGAGTTTAGACTTTTAAGCATTTATTAAGGAGAATAAGAATTTGGTAAAGAGAAAGAGAAAGGCCTAGATCCATCTATCTATTAAAGGGAGAGCACATTTGTAGCTCCCTTCTACACTGAGTCCTGAGGAAAGAGAGCGAGAGAGCCAGCCTCATCCCCTCTTGCTCCCACAAGCAAACATCACTTCATCATGCCAAAGAAAAGCTTCATGGCCTTGCCCTCAGAAGCCTTCTCTTCATGGTGGAGCTTTCCTACAGTAAATCTCCAGCAGGTGGCATCGTTCCAATCATTACAAAAGGTAACATTGGACCATGGGAAAAGTCCTTGATTTGAAGTAAAAGGATTTGGCTTTGAATCATGGTTCTGTTAGTTATTCCATGTGTGATTTTTGGGTAAGTCATTTTACCCTTCTGGACTTCCACACTCATTAGTAAAAATGAGTGGGTTGGACTGGATGACATTCTAGTTCTATTCCAAGTCTAAATCAATGCTACTATTACTATGTATTTAATTATCTTATTGTAACCTCCTCTCATAGACTTTAAGAATCTTGAGGTCCCTTAACAATTATTTGTTGGATTGAATTTTATAGAATAGGAAATTGACTTACTCTCTAGCATATATGCTTCATTGTGTCAAGGTTAGAAGCCAAATCTAGCCATTCCAGCTTTAAATTGACTGTTCTTTGAATGATATGCCACACTATATTTGTTGTCAATTTATTGTATCCACTATGAATTTCCCTTAAAAATTCTACTTATTGAATTTGATTCTCCTTCCACAGATTCCAAACACATTTTATTTGATTACTAGATTATAGCAGCTCAGAGTCATAGAAAAATAATCAATGAATGCCAGGAGTATACTTCTGATTCTGAGGAAAGAACATGGCATTTGGAGTCATGGATTCAATCATTTTTAGCCATTCCTCATGAATGGAGCTTCCCTTCTTGGCAGCCTAATGTAGTGCTTGCCAGTTTCTACATATGTGCCTTTAAGATATCTAAAGGGTTTTATGGTCCAAACATGCATCTGGTCATTGTGATGTTAATGAGGCTCTGTTTTATCCCTAGAGTCTTAGGATTCATACCACTTAGGTGTAATTGAACTTAGGTATATTAACCTAAACATTGTGATTCCATGAGCTGTTTAGAAAATGATTTTTCACTTCCAAGAACTTCCAAATACAATTTGCTGATATAAATGGGTGTAATTCCTACATGGAAGAGATATTTTGATACATAATAGAAATACCTTTATTCACAATTTCAAACATCCTCAATCATTCTATAATTAATTCTGGTTGGCTAATTTTGTGATAAAGAGAGGGGCTGTTGATTGATATATAACCAGCATTCAAAGGTCACTAACCAGACAAAAGAATGTAATCCCTCATTGTGACTCGACCAGGTTCAAGTAAGAAATAAATGACTAATCATTTAATGAGGAGAAAAACCTTAGGCCTTTATCTCATCATCAGCATTAAGTAGCCCATAAGTGTATGGCCCTACCATTATTTCTCTCTCTGAAGTACCTTTTCTTCCCCTGCTTTTAAGAAAAGGAGGTTTGAGAAAACAATTAGCTTGTGAGCTTCTAAAAGTCAATATATCAAGCCACTAAGAAGTCTGAAGGCCCAAGCCCATTCCAAGTGCAGTCATCAGTGAGGTTCTGGGAGATCTGAGCCAACAACAGTTAAGAAAAGTGCTCATCTATCATACTGAACCTAATCTCTCCAGGGACCAAGCTGGTATAGAGAATGTAGTTCCATATGTTGAAATGATAAGTTTGTACATCTTTTCTTGCTATATCTTAACAGTAAAAATTCCTTTGTAAAAGCTATTTGATCTTAATTGGTTAAAGATAAATTATATGTTAAGTAATTGTGGCTAATTTTGGGGAGATCCTATTTAAATAGGGATCTAAACCAATTGCATTGTAGAAAAGTATCCTTTCACATACCATCCAAGAATATCCTTAAAACCCTGAAAGGACATTTAGCACAGTATGGCTATTACCTTATTATTCCTTGAAACCATACTTTTCTTAAATCAACCTTTTTTTATAAATATATAGGGGCATTTTAAAATTATATATCAAACATTATATTTAACATTATATATAAAAAGTATCCATTTTATCTTCTGTGATTTTCTTTTCTTTTTTTTTTTTTTAGTGAGGCAATTGGGGTTAAGTGACTTGCCCAGGATCACACAGCTAGTAAGTGTTAAGTGTCTGAGGCAGGGTTTGAGCTCAGGTACTCCTGACTCCAGGGCCGGTGCTCCATCCACTGTGCCATCTAGCTGCCCCTTTCTGTGATTTTCTTTATCTCTTCTTTCTTCATAAACACTTCCTCTGCCCATAGATATCAAAGGTGATATATATAGTAATAGAGTGAAATATGTAGAACCAGAAAAATGATTTATACTCAAACCAATATTATTAAACACTAACAATTATGAAGGCTTGTATAAACTGATGAAGCATAAAATTAGCAAAACCAGGTGAACAATTGACATAACAGCATAAAAATTTACTTTGAAATCTTTAAGAACTTTGATGAATGCAATAAATATCCATAATTCCAGATGACTAATAACAAAGCATGTTTTTCAACCCCTGATTGAGGTAATGGTCTAAGTTTATAAAATGATACATGCTGAGCATCACAAAAGTCTTAGTACATTTTAAAAATCTAGTTATTTGGGGAGAGCTCTGGGAACTCCCTGCCTTTCCTCCACTGTCTTGGCTCTGACTCCCTCTTCTTAATATATTAAATCTTAAAACTGGATTAAGACTTTTTTTTGAACTGTGTATACATACATACACACATATACATATATGTATATTTAGATCACGTATACGTATGTTTTAAAGCTAAAGCTTAACACTTCAGCAAGATTTTGGGAACACCTCATATATTTTTTGGACCCAGACAGAAGTCAATTTAAAAACTTTGAAAAAGCAACTTGTAACTGTTATAGCATATGATGAATTCATATTAATTTTACAATCCATTAACATCTCCATTTCTGACACTAAGCTATCTAACAAAGCCTTCTCACTTCTTATACTTGCAAAAATGAAATTATGGTACTAAATATAAGACTTTATATTTATCTCTTTATTAAAATATGACCCAATTTGTACTAATATTCTAATTGGCTAAAGTCTTTTTGGGTCCTAATTCTAACAACCAGTTCATTAACTGTCCTCAGTTTTATCCAATCTTCAAATTAGTATAAACGTATTAACTGCTGATGTGTTTCTTTAATAATTAAATATTAAAGAATACTGGATCAACAATAGATCCCTGAAACACTACACTAAAGACCTTCCAAGTCATTAATCTAACCTTTAATGACTAGCCTTTGGGGTTGATCATTCCATCTAAGTATATTGTCATCTAAGAAATATTTTTGTAACTATTCAATAAGAAAAGAGAGACTTTGTCTCTCATTGTTTCACAATAGTTTGGGGAAATCTAAGAAACTATGTCAACTATATTCCACTTATCTGCCACTTGAGTAACTATTAATAAAAGGAAATAAAGTTATCCTGCAAGAACCTCTTCCTGATTAAAGACCTGAGTACTCTTTGTGATTGTTGGCCTCATTTTCTAGATATTCACAGTATTTTTTTTTTACTTGTGTTTTAAGATTTTGCCAAGAATCAAGTCAATCTCATTGGACTACTGTTTGTAGACTCTCTTCCTTTAAAAATGGCATATTTCTTCTCTGCCAGACTTGCATACAAGTAGGAAGAGGAGGAAGAGTTGGAGGAAGGGTAATGATGTAATGATAATAATTGCAATATTTATATCATGCTTTTAGTTTTGCAGTGTTACTCATTAGGAGTCTAAATGACTTGACCAGGGTATCACAACTAATAGGCATTTGAGGCAAGATTTTAATTCAGGTCTTCTTAACTTCACCATTCTAAACTATGTAGCCACACAGCTGCTATTGTTCTCTTTCTTTAAATTTTTTAAAAAGTCATGCCAGTGGTTTAGCAATCACAATGGCTAGTTCTTTCAGTCCCTGATGATAAAGTTTATCTGGATTAGGTACTGGAACTCACCAAGGGAAGCTTACTTACTAATTTACTTACTATTTTCTTACTTGAATACTGTCAAATATATGTTTCCATACATACTACTATGAGAAGCTTGGCACATAAGTTTATCTCTTTAATACTTAGTTTCCTCTTTCATAGAATGGGGCTAATAATATTTTCACTTGTTATTTTCAAGACTGTTCTAAAGTCTTTGTTAACCTTAAGTTACCATAATAAAAAGCATCAAATATCAGATGGTGCATTGAGGGTGAAGGAAGTGAGGTCTTCAGCACTAGAGGTATTCTAGAAGATTGTATGATAGACATGTTCAGGAAAATTATAGATTAGGTTTTGAAAATGGATTGGGTTAGATGACCTCTAGAATTTTTCTCTTCTATATTTCTATGATTCTAAAGAAGATGTTAACTGAAGTTAACTTTAGCGTTAACTGAAGTTAACTTTAGCGTTAACTGAAGTTAACTTTAGCGTTAACTGAAGTTAACTTTAGCGTTAACTGAAGGCTTCTTGCTGGAAGAAAAAGGAATTCAGATCCAATAGCTCTGTATACCCACTATTAGAAATTGTACAAGCTAAAGGAAAGCATGCTAATGCTTTAATGCTAAGGGCTTTCCCTCCTGGTCATTCTGGACAACCTTGGTACTCCTGCAATTGAGCCTCACTTTCAACCTTGGGCCAATCTGACTTTCACACAGTATGTTGCAAAATCACACACAAACATGATGAGCTGCTTCTCCAGCTTCTTTACACTCCTGTTCCCTTGCAGACTGTTAAAGATAAAACAGTTGGGTTAATTTGAAGACATGTCAGATAATGACGCCAGTGGAAGAGCACAGTGGTTTTGCCTCTATCACATCTCCTAAAGTACATGAATTAATCCTTGTTTTTATCAAAGTGTATCAAGTGCTGCAAAGATGAATTCCCTCAGCAGAATCCATTTTACACAGATATCTGGTTTGAACAAAAATGCAAAATAGCAAGCAATGGGCACTTTATGTAGGGGGTAGTTTTTCGAGAGAAACTTTACCTGAATTCCTAGATAAGACATAGAACATAAGTAGAAAAACCAAACACACACACACACACACACACACACACACACACACACACACACCTGCATTGCCAGTAGTTATTTTCCAATGTCCCAGTTGAAAAGATAGTTTCAAGAGTTAAAGGGAAATTCTTTTTTTTTTTAAATTAACTATTTTAATAGATATAGACAACCATGTTTTCTGTCTTTTGGCATCCTACATATGAGCCAAAACTTTTCAAAGTGTCAAGAGTATGAAGCTGATGCTGTTAAAAAGTTCAGGACAACTGGGCAAGTCACTTAACCCTCATTGCACCACCAAAAGAAAAACAAAAACAAAAAAGTATAAAAGTTAAGGAAGGACTAGGGGTCCTGTCATCTGATTTACATGGACAATGTGGAGGTGGGGTGTGGCAGAAGGAAAAGGAAACATGAATCCAAGTTTGTAAACCTTTGTTACTTGGAGAATAGTCCCTTCCCCAATAGAAAAATGAGAAGTTGGTCTACTTAATGGGAGGACTGATAAATTCCATTTATAACATGTTGCATTTGAAATGCTGAATGGACATCAAGGTATAAAGGTAAAGTAGGAAGTTAGAGATGTGAGCCTAAAGTATAGGAGAGACAGTGGTTATGTGTGTATACATACATATACACACATACATATAGACATACACACACAAAGATATATATATATATATGTGTGTGTGTATATGTATGTGCATATGTGTATACACAGACACATAGATTTAAAGTTCATGCACGTAGAGGTGGGATTTGAACTATGGGAGTGAATGAGATCACCAAGAATGATTTTGTAGAGAGAAAAAAGAAGAGGACCTGTAAAGAATTACCCAAAAGAGACTCTTGAGTATACTCATATTTAGGAAATGAATGAAGAACAAAGGAAACTTTAAAGAAACATTATAGAGATAGGAGGAGAACCAGAGATCACTCCTGGGCTCACAGAGTTTAAAATAGGAAAGGACCCAAGAAATCACCCAAGAAATTGAGTACCATTGGTCCTCGGTTTTTTGAGTACAGAGAACCCTTTATGTGGTTCAAAAATTTTGTGAAACTACATATGAATATAGTCTCCTATTAGTAATCATTTATTAAGAAAATAGAGGATAGAAAAATCTACTATGAATACAATTAAAGTCTTTATATAAATTTGTATTTATACAATTTGTATATCATAATACTCTTAGAGGCATCATGCTATAGTAGATAAAGGGCTAGATTTAAAGACTGGGATTCTTAAGCTCCTGTTGAAAACACATGTTAGTTGTTTGACCCTGACATCTCATCCCATCTAAGTCACCCAAGCAAATATCAAAGAATATAAATTAGAAGGAAGTGGCTGCTTTCAATTGATGGAAGGAGTTTCCACATTGGGAATTCCACACAACAATGAAATTACAAAAAAATGACCCATGAAGAGTTTGTAGGATGCAGAATGTGTTTCCTGTGCCTTCACACTTACACACACACACACACACACACACACGCACACACACGCACACACACACACACACACACGCACACACACACCAAAAAACAACAACAACAATTTTATTACAAGGGAAGCTTCTCTGGGGAAGACAAAGGAAAAACATAGGTAATATGAAATTTAAATACATCAATAGTAATATATGTTTTAAAGAAATGGAAACAATGGACACAACATTTGCAGACATTTAAAATTAGCAATATTTATAGGTGCATCTTCTCTTTAGTCTATAAAAGTCATGATATATTGAGTCAATTAATGAGCTGGACCACTTACAATGACTCGATGGTACTCTAGGAATCTGAAATCTATAGGACTTGAACCTAGGATCCCTAATTCTACATTCTATACTCTTTCCACTGTGCCATTCCAAGTTTGGGAAACTCTCTCAAAATTATTTTAGACTTGCTTCATGGAATTGTAAAACTCCACTCCCCTCTCTATTATCAAAACATCCCCCATGTTGTCTCTGAACTGGAAACTATTGTGATACACAAATCCCCTTTAAATTCAGTAAACATTTTAAAAATTATTTCTGGAAATCTATACAATGTAATTTTCTACCCCTCTTGGAGATAATTAACAAAATGCAAATTCGTTCAATTCAGCTTTACATGTTTTTCATAGCTGTAGTTTGGAAATGTATCCACAATACATCCTCTCATCATGCAATATTCTGCTCAAAAGAGGGGGTAAATGCATAGCCCCAAAGTCACAAATCATTATTCTCATGGTTTTAGTTTGCTTTCCCTCACGGTTTTTTCCAATCCTGATCACCCTCCTCCCACAACTCCAATTTTCATTCCACCTGTGGGCAGAGGAGCAGCAGAAGCATATGGAAATGAATGTCATTTGTATTTCTCACTCTCAGTCCCTCCAAAATTGGAAAGTGCTACAATTTCAGATTTTACTTTCCTAGGCATATAGCATTATACATTAGCATATGTATCCATCTTTAGCCATGTAAATCCCCTTCCCCTTTTCTGGGAAGCCCTAAGCAATATTCTCTCCTTCTATACCTGAGCAATTGCCTCATCTTCTTGTTTTCCCTAATCCCTTTTGTCCCACTTAGTATTGTTAAATCCACTTCTTCCTAGTAGGACTAACACCACTTCTGCAGAAGACTATAGTGAGACACCTAAAGTGACGAAGACTGGGTTGTGTAAGGTTACTTATTTAAATCCGTGGAAAGGGAATTGCCAATTCCTTGCACAAAGCCATTCCTCAGCTTGATGTTTAAAGTACGGTGCAATCCTGTTCTAGCTTATTTTCTCACTATTATTTCAAATAGTATTTCTCCCCATATTCTAAGTTCGAATTTACTTAGATTACTGGCAGGTAACTAGATGGCTCAGTGGATAGAGTGCTGGCCCTGGAGTCAGGGGGACCTGAATTCAAATCCAGCCTCAGACATTTACTAGCTATTTGATTCTGGGCAAATCATTTAACCCTATTTGCCTCAGTTCCTCATCTATCTGTAAAATGCACTGGAGAAGGAGATGGCAAACAACTACAGTATCTTTGCCAAGAAAATCCCAAATAGGGTCTTGGAGACTGAAATGACACAATAACAGATTATTGACAGTTCTGCAAAAATAATATATTCTCTTTGTGTTCACACCATATACACACTCAAGTTTTGGAATGTACGGTCTTTTATCTCTACCTCTCAGGATCTTCATCTTCTTTAAAACCTAAGCCAATATGCCACCTTATCCTTGAATCCCCAGGTATAGCAATTGTTAATGTGCTCTACTTTTTCAAAACAGTATTTATTTACTTATCTAGGAAAGCTCCTTGTGGTCAAATACTTTTTTGACTTTCTGCTTCACACAGTACACAGTGGCTTGCACATAGTAGGTACTTAATAAATGCATTTAAAGAATTCTAATATATGTATCTTAAAAATAATTTTCTATAAGCAGGTAATTCTCAGATTATTAGCATTTTTACTAGTCTATTGCTTTCTTTGACTTTCTGTTCCTCTACCAATCAAGGTTTTGGATACTACTCTTAAAGCTAAATGATTAATTAATAAACATCCTGTGAATCTAAATTGTCTTATTCTACCCTGAAGCAGGGAAAGAAATAAGTTAAATATTGTGGCAAGAAAAGAGAACAATAACCACTAGTCCTAGTCTTTCCTCGCCAGTCTTGCTAAATGAAGAGCAACATTAAGTTGCATGTACCTATACATATTTAGAGTATAATTGAAGGTGAAAGGGATACATATTCACCCTAACCCAATTTTCAACCTCTTCTGAAATTGTTGCTTGTTGGGGAAGGAGTGGAGTTCAGAAGACAGGTTTGAACTAATGGTCTCTGCTTGTGGTTTACAACTAAGACTCATAAAAGAGCTAAACTTAGCCTAAGACTCTGGACTATTTCAAAGAAAATAGTTATCACTAACCCCTTTACCATCCTCAATGAGGAAGAGACCACATTGGAATTAAATTTCATGGAAAAATACCTAGTAAATTGAGCTTAATTGAAAGAAAAGATATGACAGCACAGTAGAGAAATCATATCAACAAATGAGATAAATAACTGTGAAAAAGCAACACATAGTAATTTTTGAAGCAGAGGTGTTCCAAATGGATTAGAGCCTGCCCCAAAAGTATTAGGTGTGTGATCTACACATGCTCTTTTACCAAGGACAGTTTGGAAGAATATACCTCTGTGCATGTGTTTGGGTTTTTATTGTTATTTACCTTGCTATTCTATTTAACCAAATATCCTCAAATTTTCTGACTTTGTTAAAAATAATATTTGAATGTGGAATTTTGAATTGTTTGGGACAGATGTTGACCTAAAAATTATAACTTTTATGTGTCCAGAATTCAGGGCCAATTTGGAGAGTGAAAGTAAATTTAACGACCAAATTCATCCTACAGCAGATGGGTAGTTCCTTTTGCTGCAAGAAGATAAATAGATGAAGCATTAATAATAAGTGCTGGGGGGGGCGGAGCCAAGATGGCAGAGGAGAGGCTGTGACTCCCGCAAGTTATACATAAACCTGTCCACTCACTCCCAAATAATAACATAAAAACAAACAAACAAACAGAGCAAAACAAAACAGAGCAGTCTAATGCACACAAGTACAGAGTGAGACTATTTTTCAGCAAAAGTTGGCTATTGTGATCACCTGCTGACTGGGCTGATCAGCTCAGCTCATGGTCCAGACCCAGGCAGGAACAGACAGTGCTTCCAGAACCTTGGAGTCTTCAGCACCAATGGCTTCTTCTGAGGCTCAGCTTGCAGACCAGTGAGGGAGTTTGGTGGTAGGCTAGAGTGAAATGGCTGTAGGCTCTTCTGGAGTTGGGGCGAAGTACACTGGTTCTGAATCAGTGTACTGAATCAAGTGATGGTGGGCCCAGTTGGGGAGGGGCACAGGCACACCAAGCTTTCGACCATAGAGAATTAGATTTTAATTGGACTTCTGTTTCCTGGTTAAAGAGAAAGTGGGCATGATTACTCATAGGCCAGGCAGGCTGAGAAGAAGCCCAATCACCCCCTGGGCAATGCTGTAGCTTGGAACAGTATGTCCTGGAAGCAGCGCTACATTTTAAGGAGTTAAAAGCCAAGAAATAGGTGACCAGGATGAGCAGGTAGAAAAAGCAGCAGACCATTGAAAACTTCTTTGGGGGAAAGGTAGACCAGAATACACCCTCAGAAGAAGAAGATAATAACAAAGTCAAAGCTCTAACATCCAAGCTTCCAAGAAAAATTTGAATTAGTGTCAGGCCATGAAAGCAATCAAAAGGGACTTTGACGAGAAAGTAGGAGAAATAGAAGGAAGATTTAGAGAGATAGAGGAAAGAATGGAAAGAGAAATGAGAGCAATGCAGGAAATTCATTAGAAAAAAGTCAACAGTGTGAAAAGCCAAATGGGAAAGGGGATACAAAAGTTCTCTGAAGAAAATAATTGCCTAAGAATGAGGATTGAACAAATGGAAGCTAGTGACTTTATGAGAAACCAAGACACAGTAAAGCAAATCCAACTGAATAAAAAATAGAAGGCAATATGAAATATTTCCTTGGAAAAACAGCTGAACTGGAATATAGGTCCAGTAGAGATCATTAAAATCATTGGACTACCTGAAAACCATGACCAAAATGAAAGTTCAGACACTATCTTCCAAGAGATTCTCAGGGAAAGTTGCCCTGATATTCTAGAAGAAGAAGGTAAATTAGAAATTGAAAGAATCCACTAACCACCTCCTGAAAGAGATCCCAAAAGGAAAAGCTCCAGGAATATTATAGCCAAATTCCAGAGTTCCCAGTTCAAGAAGAAAATATTGCAGGCAGCTAGAAAAACAGGAATTCAAATACTGTGGAGCTACAGTAAGGATAAAACAAGATCTAGCAGTATCTACATTAGAGGACAAGAGGGCATGGAATATGATATTCCAGGGGGCAAAGGAACTGGGAATACACTCGAGAATCACCTACCCAGCAAAACAGTTTAATCTTTCAGGGGAAAGAAATGGGACTTCGACAAAAAGAGGACTTTCAGGCATTTGTGATGAAAAGATCTGAACTAAATAGAAAATTTGACTTTCAAATACATGACCCTAGAGAAGCATAAGAAGGTAAGTAGCAAAAAGAAATAATGAGGGATATTAAAAGATTAAACTGTTTACATTCCTACATGGGGAGATAATACTCCTAACTCATAAGATCTTTCTCAGTATAAGGGCAGCTGAAAGGAATGTACTTAGAATGCACAGGTGTGAATCAAATATGAAGGGATGATATCTGTAAAGCATTTATTTTTTTATCCTTGTTTTTTTGTGTGGCAGGCAGGGTGGGGTGGCTTATGTCCGGGGCCAGATGTGGGTTTGGGGCCTCCTGGGTCCAGGGCTTTTTCCACTGTGTCACCTAGCTGACCCATGGTGACATCTTCAAAATAAAGTTAAGGAGTAAAAGGAATGCACCAGAAGAAAGGGAAAGGGAGAGGCAGATTGGGGAAAAGTAGTTCACATAAAAGAAATAAGAAAAGCTTACAGAGTAGAGGGGAAGATGGGGAAGGAGCACGGGAGTGAGTGAGCCTAACACTCATCAGAATTGGCTAAAAGAGGGAATAATATACACACTCAAGAGGGGATAGTAATATATCTTGCCTTGTTGGAATATGGGAGAGGAAGAGGTTAAGTGGGGAGGGGGAAGAGGCATTGGAAAGAAGAGCAGATTGGGGGAGAGGGCAGTAAAAATCAAAACACTTTCATGGAGGTATATGATGAAGGAAAATAGATAATAGAGTAAATATAAAGGTGAGGTATTAAGATGGCAGGTTAACAATACTAACTGTAAAAGAAATGGATACTATCAGAAGAACGTATTTAAAATGTAAACCATCAAGAGAGATAGAACTGATGCTATCTGAATACAGATTGAAGTATAATTTTATTTGTTGGATCCTCTTTCTAAAGTAATTTTGCCTATTTTCTTTCACAATCTGACTAATGAGAAGATCTTTTGCATAACTGGACATGTATGACTTATATTGCATTGCTGGGTTTCATAGGGAGGGATTAGGAGGGAGGGAAGAAGAAAATTTAGAACACAAAGTTTTAAAAAATCAATGTGAAAGTAATGATGAAAAGGAGCAGTTCAGAGAAACCTGGAAGGACCTGCATGAACTGATGCTGACTGAGAGGAGCCGAACCAGGAGAACATTGTATACAGTAACAGCAACATTTTGTGATGAACAATGGTGATAGACTTGGCTCTTTTTAGCAATGCAGTGGTCCAAAACAATTTCAAAGAACTTCATAATAGAAAATGTTCTCAACGTCCAGAAAAAAGAACTGTGGTTTATGAATGCAGATTGAACCATATAGTTTCTACTTTGGGGATGGTTTTTTTCCTTCTTTTTTGAAGTTTTTCCCTTATGCTCTGATTGTTCTCTCACAATATGACTAATAAAGAAATATGTTTAACGTGATTGCACATATATAACCTATATCAGATTGCTTTCTGTCTTGGGGAGGAGGGAGGGAAGGAAGGGTAGGAGAAAAATTTGGAACTGAAAATCCTATGAAAACAAATGTTGAAAACTATTCTTATATGTAACTGGAAAAAAATAAAACATTGAACATGGAAATAAAAAATACTAAGTGCTTACTATGTGCTATGCACTAAATATAAGCACTGGGGATACAAATACAAGACAACAAGATGGTTCCTACTCTCACAGAATTTATATACTAATGAGGAAGACAACACATAAAGTTATCTTAGAAAAAGGGAACCATACTTGCATGGGGTAAAAAAAAAAAATCAGTGACTTAGGAAGGAAGTGAACATGGCTGGGAATTTTCAAGAACTGGAGATACCAATCGGTGACTTACCATTTAGGAGAGCAGATCCCAGGATAGAATAAGTCTAAGGTGGATAAGGCTGCTAAAGAGATGGAACACTTCATAAAGTGCTGCTAGATTCAGAGTCAAAGGTCCACCTACACTAGCATTCCATTTCTATTATTTGTACTTGTGTAACCTTGGGGGGAAAACAATTAACTTTTCTACAGAGATTGCTTTTAATCTATAAAATTAAAGAATTGAACTTTTTATTGTTGTTTGGTCATTTCAGTTGTGTCTGACTGTTATTCAATTGGGGGTTTTCTTGGCAAAAATACAGGAGTGGTTTGCCATTCACTTCTCCAGTCCTTTTTATAGATGTGGAAACTGAGGAAGACAAGATTTAATTGACTGTCCAGGATCATGTAGCAAGTCAGTGTCTGAATCCAGATTTCAACTTAGGACTTCCTGATCCCAGACCCAAAGCTCTAACCACCGTGCCATCTCATTGCCCCCAAGTTGGACTATGTGATGTCTACTTTTCCTTCTCACTCTAGATCCCAGGATATTTAAAACCATACTACCCCAGCCTTTCTTACCATCTCTGAAGAGAAAACCATTTGGGTTCAAGAGATAGAAGAAATAATAAAAGGAGTATCTCATACACACTTGTGTACCACCTCAGGCTTGGGAATGAGGGGTTAATGACCCTGTGTGCCTTGCACATAGAAAGGATTTGATTTGTATGGTTAAATTATTGCATCAAAATAAGGTTTGGATCCTTATGCATTCATTGTCTTCACTACCAAAGTCCTGCCTGAGAGTACAATAATTTTATTTTTATATGAAGTAAATTTGCCTCTGTACTGCCCCTCCCCCCATCCCCAATGAGTATAGTCAGCTACCAATGGGGGGGAGGAGGGAGGCGGGGATGGGGAAGTGGGAGAGGAAGAGAAATAAATAATATACCCTCACAGCCTTCTCATTATTATTTCTGGGAAAACATAATAAAGCTACAGCTGGCAGGCACTTATTTTTTTCTTAGTATTTAATAATAGAATTAATTGCTAAGTGGAAAGCTTGTAACCCCCTTTCTGTTGTGCCTTGCCCTCTGCTATCATTATGAATAGATGTAAAAATCAATGCTAATTATAATTCAGAATGTTTGAAGAGATAGATTGAACCATAAAAAACCCTACCCCCCATATTCCCCCAGGTGGCAAAAGTTGTATGTTTAAAATTTGTAGGCATCAGTCATACATAGTGTTTTAATAGAGAACTGAATACTCTTTGAAATTAGGTGTTTTTAGTTGTAGAGCTTGGCAAGATTTCATAGTTTAGTAGTAATCATATGGGGAATTTAGGGGACTTAATGACATTCTAGGGTTTGTATGGCAGAGTAGGACATAATGATTTGATTTCTCTGTGAAGTTGCTGCTTTCATTTTGCATGAGGCATAGTGTGGAGGCAAGAGCCCTGGCCAGATTTGTAGGATACCTGTCTTCTAGCCTCCTTTCTGTCACAATGCTATATGACTATTGGCATGTCACTGCCCTTCTGTGAGCATTAATTTACTAATCTGTAAAATGATGTTGTAAGAGAGGATGGTGTGATATAAAGAGCAATCAGAGTCAGAAGAACTGTGTTTCAATGTTAGATCAGTCACTTACAGCCCTAGTGACCTCAATCTAGTCCGTTTTAATCTCTGGGCCTCAGTTTCTTGATGTTTAAGATTAAGAGGTTGGGCTAGGTGAGCTGGGATAAAAGAATGGATGATCTTATCAATAAGGAAGAATTTATTAAGCACACATGACCTGTGTAAGTAAATTTCTATGTAAATAGAAAAGCAGGAACAGTTCCTGCTCTCAGGGAGTTCACATTCTAATTTGGGACAATACACATAGGTTTTATCTGCACATCAAATGGAAAGCTTCCAGGTCCTTAGGGTCCATCAGCAAAACAGATGGTAATATATCTTCTTTAATATCAGTTGCACTGAAAAAATCATATCAACTTCAGATGTTGAATCATTTGACAGTGCCAAGCTGTTTGGGAGTGAAAAACTTTCTTTCTTGGGTCTTTAATAGCTATGGTTGCTAAAGATGCAGGGCAGCAGAACACAATGACACCATTCCTAGGTTGGCTTTCCTAAAGATTTGCCTCTTGGGATGATGACTGTAGGGGCTGCCTTGGAAACATGACATTGAAGTAAAGTTAGAGGCTTAGAAGCTTATGCTATTTTAGAGACTTTTGTTTTTGTTCATGGTTATTGGCTCTATTCATCAAAGTCTGACTCAGGAAGATACTATTGAAAGTGGTAGTGAAGGGAATAGGGGTTGTGGTGGTATGACTACTCTAATACCAGTCACTTTCTATTGCTCCTGTAGTGTTGCTTGCAAAAGAGACAGTTTCCCCTCCTTCCTTGATCATCTTAAAACAAAGAGTGGATGACCATATGTCAAATACATTGCAGTAGAGATTCCTTTTGTGCATGAGTTAGACTAGATGGATGGTGAGGTCTCTTCCAGCTCCATAGAAAGAGGACCATTATTTGATTGAAAGAGGTTAAATGTATAAGTACTGGGAATTGCTGACTTCATGATTCTATAGAGCCATATGCTGTAGTATAAACTATCTTACTTAGAAAGTAATTGGTGGTGGAGCTGAAGATGGAGATGGCCACCTATATTGGTCTCTTAGTTACACCACCTGGCTTGCCTGGGCTGGTAAGGTGCCTGGGTTGCCTAGCAAATGTCCTCATAATTTTAAATTCCCAGGTCCTCTAATTCTATGCCATTCTTAGAATTTGAGTCTGTTAGGATGGTTGAGATAAATATGCTTAAATTTATGCTTTAGGAGGAGCTATCATGGAATAGGTAAAAAAAAAAATTATTCATAAAAGGCTTTGGCTTCACACAATCTACAAACATTTAGGGGAGCTGACACAAAAAGAGTCAGATGAATTTATCTTTTCTTATAATGTCCCCACATTTTTCTGGGGTAAAATTCTAAAATAAAATTTAGATATAGCTCATGTGTAGATATGATATCCTAAAGCTTGACAAAGACATTTAATATACAACATGAGTATTAGGCTTGGAATTTTAAAAAAATTTAATGTATTATTATTGATATATTTTGGTTTTAGGTCATCTAAATTTCCCTTTGTATTCCTTCTCTCTTACCATTACATGTAACAATTTTTTAACAGAAAAAGAACAAAAAAACCCCAAAAAACAAAAAGAGGAAAATTAATCAACAAATTCAAACATCAAAAAATTAGACATCATATGAAATGTTTTATGCCCATAAATTCCTATATCTGCAAAGGAATGAGGTGGCAAGGTATATTCATATATATATATATATATATATATATATATATATATATATATATATATATATTATATATATATATATATTTCTCTTTGGGAACAAGTTTTGTCTTTATAAATTTCACAGCATTCATTTTCAAGTAAAAAAAAAATTAAGTGTTTACTGTGTTCCAGGCACTGTGCTAAATGATGGGATTACAAATACATATGTTTGATTTCACATGTATGATTGATATCACATTTCTTGCCATCTAAATAGGTGGGTGAGGGCTTGAGGGAGTGAGAAGTTTTTGGAACTCCAAACTTTTTTAAGTGAATGTTTAAAAAACATAAATAATTAAAAATTTTAAAATAAAAAGAAGAAAGTTACAGGTAGGGTTTCTTGTCTTTTTGTTTTGTTTTGGGGGGGTGTTTCATTTATGTAGAATTTTACTTTTTTCCCCAATTACATGTAAAAACTATTTTTAATGTCTACTTTTAAAACATTGTGTTCCAAATTCTCTTCATCCTTCCCTCACCCTCTTAAGCACTCAAACAATTCAATATAAGTTGTACATGTATAGTCATGTAAAACATTTACATATTAGTCAGGTTGTGAAAGAAAACAGACAAAAAAAACCTTTAAGAAAAAGAAACTAAAAAAATATGCTTCAATCTGTATTCAGATGCCATCAGTTCTTTCTCTGGCGATGGATCACATTTTTCATAAGTCCTTCAGAGTTGTCTTCTGTTGCTGATAATACCTAAGTCATTCACAGCTGATCATCTTACAATATTGCTGTTACTTTGTATACAGTACATTTCACTTTTATCAGCTCACGTAATTGTTCCCAGGTTTTTCTGTGAGTATCCTGCTCATTATTTCTTATAGCACAATAGTGTTCCATCACAATCTCATCCCACAAAATTTAGCCATTACCCAATTGATGGGCATTTCCCCAATTTCAAATTCTTTGTACCAGAAAAAGGCTGCCATACATCTTTTTTTGTACATATAGGTCCTTTAATTTTTTTTAAATTTTTTAATCTCTTTTTGGATACTGATCTAGTAGTGGTATTACTAGGTCAAAGAGTATGCATGGTTTTATATTCCTTTGGCCATAGTTCTAAATTGCTCTACAGAATGTTTGAATCAGTTTACAACTGCATCAAAAATGCATTAATGTCTCATTTTCCCCATATCCCCTACATTTGTCATTTTCCTCTGCTTCATGTTATCCAATCTAATAGGCATGAGGTAATACCCCAGAATTGTTTTGACTTACATCTTTATAGTCAATACAAAGTTAGATAATTTAAAATATATATATATATATATATATATATATATATATATATAAGTATAGATACCTTTGATTATTTGATCCAAAAACTTCATATCTTTTGATAATTTAAAAATTGGGGAATGGCTCTTATTTTAATAAATTTGACCCAGTTCTCTATGTGTTTGAGAAATGAGGCCTTTGTTAGACAAACTTGCTTCAAAATGTTTTCACATTTAATATTGCTAACTGTATTTCCCTCCATCCTATTCCCTGCCCATGACATTTACTCTATTCTCTCTCTCCTTTAACCCTGCCCCTCCTCAAAAGAGTTTTGCTTCTGACTGCCCCATTCTAAAATCTTCCCTCCCTTCTATCAACCCTCCTCCATTATCCCCTTTCCCTCCTACTCTCCTATAGGGCAAGATAGATTACTATACTCAACTGAATGTGTATGTTATTACCACTTTGGGCCAATGCTGATGAGAGTAAGGTTCACTCACTCATCAGTAGCTCCCCTATCCTCCCCTCAATTGGTTTCTTTGCTTCTTTTATGTGAGATACTTCACCCCTTTCCACCTCCCCCTTTACTGTTTTATTAATGAATTCCTCTCTTACCTCTTATTTTTTAAGATGTCATCCTTTCATGTTCAACTCACATCTGTGCTCTCTGTCTAAATATACTCCATCTAGCTTCCCTAATAATGAGAATGTTCTAATGAGTTACAAGTAACATCTTCCCATTTGGAATGTAAACAGTTTAAACTTTTAATATCCCCTAAGATTTCTTTTTCCTGTTTACCTTTTTATGCTTTTCTAGAGTCTTGTATTTGAAAGTCAAGTTTTCTATTCAGCTCAGGTCTTTTCATCAAGATTGCCTGAAATTTCTCTCTTTCATTGAATTCCCATTTCCCCCCTGAAGGATTATACTCAGTTTTGCAGGGTAGGTGATTCTTGGTTGTAATTTCAGTTCCTTTGCCCTCAAGAGTATCATATTCCAAGCCTTCCAAATCTTTAATGTAGAAGCTGCTAAATCTTTTGTTATCCTGACTGTGGCTCTGCAGTTCTTGACTTGTTTATTTCTAGCTGCTTGCAATATTTTCTCCTTAAATGGGAGCTCTGGAATTTGGCTATAATATTCCTGGGAGTTTTCATTTTAGGATCTCTTTCAGGAGGTGATTAGTGGATTATTTCAATTTCAATTTTACCTTGTTCTTCTAGAATATCAGGGCAATTTTCCTTGACAATTTTGTGGAAGATGATGTCTAGGCTCTTTTTCTGATCATGGCTTTTAAGTAGTCCAATAATTATAAAATTATCTCTCCTACATCTATTTTCCAAGGCAATTGTTTTTCCAATGAGATATTTCACATAGCCTTCTATGTTCTTTTTTTCCTTTATTGTTTTTTGATTTCTCATAAAGTCATTAGCTTCCATTTGCTCAATCCTAATTTTTAAGAAGTTATTTTCTTCAGAGAGCTTTTGTACCATCTCTTCCTTTTGGTAAATTCAGCTTTTCATTGAATTCTTTTCTTCATTGACTTTTTGTACCTCTTTTACCAGTTGTCCCAGTCTGTGTTTTTAAAGAATTACTTCCTTCAGTTTTTTGTCGTTATTGTTGTTGTTGTTTCTTCTTTACCAAACTGTTGACTTTTTTCATGATTTTATTGCATTACTCTCATTTCTCTTTCCATTTTTTCTTCTACCTCTCTTACTTTATTTTCAAAGTCCTTTTTGAGTGCTTCTATGGCCTGAGACCAATTCTTATTTTTCTTGGAAGCTTTGGATGTAGGGGCTTTGACTTTCTTATCTTCCTTTGATGGTATATTTTAATATTTTTTTGTCACCATCGAAAATTTCTAGGGTCAGCATTTTTTTCTGTTTGCTCATTTACTTTTAAGTCTTCATTAAAGTTGGCACTACTTCCAGGATGGAGGATGGAGTGTCCCAAGATTCAGGGATTTTATGTAGCTGTTTTCAGAGATACTTCTAGGAATTTATAAGTTTTTAGTTCTTCCAAGGTGGTATGATTTAAGGTCTCTTCTCTGGTCTGCTAGCAAAAGAAGGCCTGCTTTTCTGCCTTAGAACCATGAACAGAGTTCCACTCCACTGTGGCCACAAGTGTGGGCCACCACCTAAGACTGTGACTTGGATCTGAGTATGGGCAAAACAACAGAGTCCTGCCTCAGTGCTGGCAAAAAGATTTCTGTAATTTCCTTCTGGCCAATTGTATGACCTCCTTACAATCTGTGGGCTGAGTTCCAGAAGTATTTGCTGCTGCTGCTGATTCAGAGGCTCCCAAGGCCTTCTCATGGTTTGCTGCAGCTGTGGCTGGATCTGTGTTGGTGTGCCCTGTGCTGGGCCATGCTCCACTATCACCATGGTACAACACACCTTTCCTGCTGACTTTCTAAGTTGTCTTTGGCTGGAAAATGATTTCACCGTGTCTTTCTGTGGGTTTTGCTACTTCAGGGATTGTTTTATGGCATTATTCAAAGGTACTTGAAAGAATCTTGGGGAGAGCTCCAGCAAGTCACTGTCTTTCTTCTGCCATCTTGGCTCTGCCCACCCCCACACCTGCCCTGCCTTTTCAATTACTTTATTGTGGTTTTTCTTCACATTTACATTATTTTAGATATTTTTGGATTGGTTTCTCTGCTTACTTAATTTTTCTTCAGGTCATATAAGTTTTTTTTTAATGTTTCTCTATAGTTAGCAGGTTCACTGTTCCTTGGAGAACAGTAAAATCCCAGTGCAGCCATGTACCACAATTCTTTATTCTTTTGCCAATTGACTGATATTAAACTTGTTTCCCATTTTTGCTACTACTAAAAGTCCTGACATTAATATTTTGGTGAATATGAAGACTTTGTTTTTGTTAATGGCTTCCTTGGGACATACACTAAGCAATACAATATAAGAGCTAAAGGATATGAGCACCATTTGCATAATTCTAAATTGTTTTACAGAATGTCACCCCAGTTCATAGCACCAAAACAGTCTTATAGTTTGTCTGTCTTTCTACACATTCAAACTTTGGTTTTTCCATCTTCTTTTATCTTTTTTAAATGAGAATTGAAGCCTCAGGGTTATTTTGATCTGTATTTCATAAGTTAGTGATGTGGATAATTCTTTAATATAGTGCATAGGCTACAATTCATTTAAGTAACATTTGATTATTTCTTTTGACCACTTATCTATTGGGAAATGGTTTTAGATCACATATTTCTGTTGCTTGCATATATTTTTGCATGTTTGCAAACCATCAACAGAGATATTTGATACAAAGTTCTGTTTTGCCCAAAGATGAAACATCTTATTAACAGCATTAATTTTGTTTTTACAAAATATTTTAATATTAAATAATAGAAATTATCTATTCTATCATTGTAATTTCCTTTATCCCTTGTTTGGTTAAGAATTAATTGCCTAGGGGGCAGCTAGGTGGTATAGTGGATAAAGCACTGACCCTGGATTCAGGAGGACCTGAGTTCAAATCTGGTCTCAGACACTTGACACTAGCTGTGTGACCTTGGGCAAGTCACTTAACCCTCACTGCCTCCCCCCCAAAAAATAATAAATTGCCTATCAAGTTATGGACTTTAATATTCAAGTTGTGTTTTGGTTTTGAATTTATTATTATAGTCTAAGATATTGGTTTGAGCTTAATTTCTGTTAGATTATTTTTCAGTTTTGCCAGCAATTCTTATTAATTAGGGAAAATTTACCTAATTCATTTATGGATTGCAGTTTATCAAACACTAGTTTATTAAGTTCAATTATTTCTGTGTTTGCCTTACCTAGAAGATTCCATTGATTTACTTTTCTGCTTTAAAATCTGCATTAAATATTTTTTTTGCATCAAGTATTTTTGATTATTGCTACAATATAAAATAGTTTGTGGTATGGAAATACAACTCCTGTTTTATTAAAAAATTTCCCCCATAAATATTCTTTGTTTTCTAGATTATTTTCCCCCTTCAAATGAACATTGATATTATTTTGTATAACTCGGTAAAGGAGATTATGGCCTGCAGGAAACACAGGAACCATGAACAGATAGAGAAATATTAAGCACTCATAGACCATATTAGTTCGTCCCCATAGGGAGCTGAATTTGCCACTGAGGCAATCATTTGTCATTGGAGTGAGTACTTCTTTCCCATAGAATTTTATAATAAATAGATTTAGACGTCTATAGAAGGTCAAATACGAATTGGAGGTAGCTGAACAAACAAATTCTTACTGTTCAAAAGTGTCTTGTCCAAGTAACTCACTGGTTTTGCTCTCCAAGTAGTAAATGCTTTGCAGCTATGTATGTCATTCTCTCCTTTTCTCTAGGAATACACTGCAACAGAAGAATTGAACTTTATGAAAATTGTATGTCAACATGTCTCCCCAACTACTCTTCCTATGTGCCTTTGCCATAAGTCACAAATGCTCTGGAGTGGTATTATAGGGAGAAAGAAATCACCTACCTCTTCACTAGCTACACACTGAAAAAAAGATAAAAAGGAAAATTCTCAGGGTATGGCCTAAATAGTGGGAGAAAGGGAGAAATAAGACATACCTGGCTTTTATAGTTTATGGGTATAAATAGCTAAATCTCATTCTGCCAGTCATTAGGAGATGGCCCTACATGTTAAAACTGAATCATAGGGGGCGGCTAGATAGCACAGTGGATAAAGCACCGGCCCTGGATTCAGGAGTACCTGAGTTCAAATCCGGCCTCAGACACTTGACACTTACTAGCTGTGTGATCCTGGGTAAGTCACTTAACCCCCATTGCCCTGCAAAAAAAACCCCGAAAAACAAAAAACAAAACTGAATCATTATGGCACCAGTGGGAATATTCACATTATATGAGCAGGTGTCAATGAGTTTGCCTTCAAATAATAGCACATATCCTGAAATTTCATCAGGTTGATTGCAGAACTCCTTGAACTGCTCCATAACAATCCTTATCAGTCTCCTTATACTGACCCCCCCCCCAAATTCCCTCAGACTAGCCATATTTTGCTATGATATTTTTTACATTTTTTAAAACCAAGCCTTACCTAAATTACTATCAAAGAGATGTGCTAAACTCTTTTGTTTACTTATTCAGGTAATGATACATTTTTGGCATCAGGAATATTCATAACAAAGAGATCAAATTGTTTGACGTACCAGAATAATTATCAGACCTCAAAAGGATAAAAAAAGGAAGAAACAGGAATTTTTTTAATGCAAACATATTCAAATCTAATTTTACTTTTTCAATTCCTCCCTTGGAGTAATAAAATGATCTAATTCCAGCTCTTATCAGTCATCTTATCTACCTATTTCAACAGGGCTCAGCATTTTTCTATTTCTCTCTTCCAACTTGTCCAAGTGGGAACTAAAAAAAAAGATACAATGTCTAAACTTATTTGAGAATTGTAAATTTTTAGTTAAATCTTAAATTAGAAGTTAGAGTATTCCTGGGGATGGGGGGTGGGTGGGTGAGAATTCACTTCCCCCTTAGATGGTTAGTAGATTTTTTTTTTTACTTTTTCCTCCCAAATCAGCAAATACCATCAATCCTCTTTCTTTTATTTTCTTTTTCTTTTTTTGGTGATGTACTTGGGGTTAAGTGACTTGCCCAGGGTCACACAGCTAGGAAGTGTCAAGTGTCTGAGCTTACATTTGAACTCAGGTCCTCCTGAATCCAGTGCCGGTGCTTTATCCACTTTATACCTAGCTGCCCCTCATCAGTCCTCTTTCAAGGGTCTGCAAACCACACACCTCAAATGTTCTTTTGATGATTTGGTATACCAGTACATCACACAGTCAGTAAGCATTTATTATGTACCTACTATTTTCCAGGAGGAACTATGCTCAGAGTTGGGGGTACAAAAAATATTAAAAACCAGTCTCTGAACTCAATGAATGAATGAATACACAGTTCAAGAGGGGAGATGACATGCAAAAAACTATATACAGACTAGTTATAGAGGATAAACTGGAAATAATCAACAGAGGGAAGGTTAATTCCTTATGAATAAAGTGGGATTTTATCTAGAACTTAAAAGTCAGAAAAGGTGGGAATAAGGAGGGAGAGAGTTCCAGGCATAGGAGACAGATAATGAAAACACATTCAATTGTGAGATGGAGGGTGGTGTTTGAGGAACAGCGAAGAGCCTGGATCACCTTTATCTTATTATCCAAATCACTATATTCCTAGACATATCAAAGTGTCAGGTCCCTGAAAAGAAAAATTGTAAACTTTTACCATGAGATTTTGGCTGTCTTCATATATATTTTCCATTTGTAATGATGATTTTTCACATAAACTTTGTATTTTTCTTGAACTAATTAATGATGTGAAGTGAGTGTGTAGCTTTCTGTACTACTTATTAAGCAAGGCACTTCCTTATTATGAATTGCACAATGGAAACATGATTGGATTTGGAGACAGCTGACATGAATCCATGCTAGACTCTGCTGCTATCTACAGGATTTTAAGCAAGACATTGCCCCTCTCTGGATTTTATTTTTTATCTGTGAAAATGATCTTGTTAGATGATCTTTAAGGTACCTCCTGCTTATAAATCCTATGATTTTATTTAACTCAATCTTCCTTGTTTCCTCTAATAGGAGGACCTCTTTCTATTCCTCCTTCTACTAAAGGTCATATGCTACAGAAATATATGGAAGTTTTCCCATATATAATGATGGTAGCCTGCAGTACCACAATCACAAAATGCAAATTAGCATGAAATGTGTCCATAATCAACTTTCACAAACAAATTTAGTTGAATGTGGAAGAATGAAATCTTGTACTTCAGGGTCCAATCTCCCATGGGAAAACAAAACAACACAAAACAGGTCATAGGACACACAATCCTATGAGTTTGGGAGACTCGTTATGGGAGGAAATTGTGGAGTGACAAGTTGGAGAGGAGATATCCCAAGATACAACCATTAGAGTAGTCATATAGTAGATTTTTATTTTAATTATTCTGGTTTGTAAGTGATAAAATCCATTGTTTCTTTCTAATGGAGTACAAGTATTGCCAGTGCCCTCTAGAGTTCAGTATGGACAAGGCCATGAATGCCCCGATTTTCTTGTCATGATGTTGTTTTATTATTTTTTGTTTGTTTGTTTGCTTTTTTCCCCTATAAATATTTTATTATTTTACAATTACATTTAGAGATAGTTTTACATCTTTGTTTTTATTTATATTTTTATTTGTTTTTGTTTTTTGGTGAGGCAATTGGGGTTAAGTGACTTGCCCAGGGTCACACAGCTAGTAAGTGTCAAGTGTCTGAGGCCAGATTTGAACTCAGGTCCTCCTTAATCCAGGGCCAGTGCTTTATTCACTGTGCCACCCAGCTGTCCCCAACATTTGTTTTTATAAGATTTCTAGTTTCAAATTTTTCTCCCTCCCTCCCTTCCCTCCCCCCTCCTCAAGACAAGTAATCTGATATAGGTTGTGTATGTACAATCACATTAAAAATATTTCTGCATTAGTCATGTTGTGAAAGAAGAATGAGAGCAAAAGGGAAAAACATCAAAAAAGAAAAACAACATGACAAAGAAAAATAGAAATAGTATGGTTCAATCTGCATCTAGATTGCACAGTTCTTTTTTTCCCTGCATTTGGAGAACATTTTCCATCATGCATCCTTTGGAACTATCTTGGACCATTGTATGACTGAGAAGAATTAAATCTATCACAGTTGATCAACACGTAATGTTGTTGACACTGTGTATAATGTTCTCCTGGTTTCTCTGAAATCTGCCTGCTCATCATTTCTTATAACACAATAGTATTCCATTATAGTCATATACCACAACTTGTTCAGCCATTCCCCAATTGATGGGCAGCCTCTTGATTTCCAATTCCTTGCCACCAGAAAAAGAGCAGCTATAAATATTTTTGTACATATGGGTCCTTTTCCCTTTTCCATGATCTCCCTGGGAAAAATATCTAATAGTGGTATTGCTGGGCCAAAGGGTATGCAAGGCTTTATAGCCCTTTCGGCACAGTTCCAAACTGTTCTCCAGAATGGTTGGATCAGTTCACAGCTCCATCAACAATGCATTAGTGTTCCAATTTTTCCACAACTTCTCCAACATTTATTATTTTCCATTTTTGTCATGTTAACCAATCTGATAGGTAACAGGTTGTACCTTACAGTTGTTTTAATTTGCATCTCTCTAATCAATAGTGATTTAGAGCTTTTTTTCATATGGCAATATATAACTTTGATTTTTTCATCAGAAGACTACCTGTTTCTATCTCTTGACCATTTTTCAGTTGGGGAATGACTTGGATTCTTATAAATTTGATTTAGTTTCCAATATATTTTAGAAATGAGGCCTTTGTCAGAACTACTGGCTATAAAACTTGTTTCCCAGCTTTCTGTCTCCCTTCTAATTTTGGATTCATTGCTTCTGTTTGTGCAAAAACTTTTTAATTTAATGTAATCAAAATCATCCATTTTGCATTTCATAATATTCTCTATCTCTTGTTTGGTCATAAACTATTCTCCTTTCCAAAGATCTGAGAGGAAAACTATTCCTTCCTCTACTAATTTACCTATTATATCACCTTTTTATGTCTAAATCATGTACCCATTTTGATCTTATTTTAGTATAACATGTAAGATGTTGGTCTATGCTTAATTTCTGCCATACTATCTTCCAGTTTTCCCAGCAGTTTTTGTCAAATATTGAGTTCCTATCCCAGAATCTGGAGTCTTTGGGTTTATCAAACAGTACATTTACTTAAGTCATTTACTACTGTGTCTCCACTCTATTTCTTAGCCAGTATCAAATAGTTTTGATGATTGCTGTTTTGTAGTAGAGCTTCAGATTTGGTACAGCTAGCCCACCCTCCTGTGGATTTTTTTCATTAGTTCCCTTGATATTCTTGACCTTTTGTTTTTCTAGATGAATTTTTAAAATTATTTTTTCTAGCTCTATAAAATAATTTTAGGTACTCTGATTAGTATGGCACTGAATTGGTAAATTAATTTAGGTAGAATCATCATTTTTATTATATTAGCTTGACCTATCCATGAGCAATTGACATTTTTTCCAATATATGATCTAAGTAATTAGAATAATTGTTTTGTTTTATTTTTAAAGACAAGTATAATAAATGAAATGTAAAAGGAAAAAGAAAAAAGGAAGAAAGGGAGAAGTATAAGAATGTATATGTGGTTCTAGACTTCAAGTTGAACTTCCACTTGGAGTCAAGATCTTCATAAAATCTTTAAATTCCAAATTTAATTTATTAATATGGATTTAGAGCTGGAAGTGATCTCAAATGTCATCAATTATAAACTTCTAATTTTTCAAAGTGAAGAAAATAAGGCTCAAAGAAAGAATTTGTATATTCCCCCCCCACACACACCTCAAGATCAGAGAGCAATGGAGAGGCTGAACTGGGAGTTGACTTTAGGTCATGTGACTTCAAATCCAGCCCTCTTTCAACTGTACCAGATCATCTTTCTGAGGACTTATATCCTTCATAGAAGAGTACCTGGGTTCTTCTTTTATTTATCTTATATTTGAATAATTCAGAGACCTCGGATTTGAAGCATGAAGTTACTCCCTCAACAAACTTTAATTTTCTAGGTTCTTTTCACAAGAACCTGTGACTGGGTATTTATTTTATTTTTTATTTTTTAAATATTACTCTGAGGCTTGGCTTTCTGAGGCAAACCATATATAAACTGACCTGGTCTGGTCCTGAGGCCTACACCTAAAATGTTTCCAATTCACTAGGAACTCCTAGAACTAATGGTTTTCTACTACATTCTGTGAGAAGCCACTGTCTCTTCCATAGATATTGTTGTTATTTAGTCATTTTTCAGTCATATCTGATCCTTTGTGACCCTCAATAGGGGTTTTCTTGGCAAAGATACTGAAATGAATTGCCATTCATTCTCCAGCTCATTTTATTAAAGAGAAAACTGAGGCAAATAGGGTTAAATGATTTGCCCAAGGTCACATCCCTCATAAGTCTGAGGCTAGATTTGAATTCAGGAAGACAAGTCTTCATGACTCCTGTCCCAGCACTGTGCCATTTAGCTTCCCCCTTCCATAGATGAGAAGGCACCAATGAATAATTCTGAAGATCTCATTCTTTTCTTCAAACAAATTCTAATTTCCATGCATCTCAATAAAGTCATCCAGTCAATGCTAATTGATAATGTTCAATATAGTAATCTTCCTTAGAGCTTTAGGAGAAAGAGAATTAGAAAAAAGTGACCTAGATGTTACAAGAAATAAAACAGAGATTATGAATAAAAGGATAACTGTGTTGTAAAGTATATAAGCCCTTGACTTTAGCTGTATTACATCTATTAGAGCTCAGCTCAAAAATACTGAAGAGAAATAATTTCCTTTATGACATCATGAGTTCCTGCTTTGAGGTTGTATATGATATGGGATTTAATTATATTCAAATTTAGTACTTACTATAAGGGCTAAAATTCTAGCTATACTGTCTAAAATATCTAATGAGTGGTCGCCAATAAATTATAAGCTTTAGCAAGAGTTAGACTTTTAAGCATTTATTAAGGAGAATAAGAATTTGGTAAAGAGAGAGAGAAAGGCCTAGATTCATCTATCTATTACAGGGAGAGTGCATTTGTAGCTCCCTTCTCCACCATAGTCCTCAGGAAAGAGAGTGAGCCAGTGCGCCAGTTTCCCCCTTCTTCCTCCCACAAGCAAATGTCACTTCCTGATACCAAAGATGCATGGTCCTACCCTCAGAGGCCCTCTACTCCTGTTGGAGCTTTCCTACAGTAAGTCTCCAGCAGGTGGCATCTTTCCAATTGTTACATTACTAAGCAACTACTATGGGTAAGGCCCAGGTGTATTTATGGGGGTAGGTCAGTCAGTCAACAAACATTTATTAAATTCTTACTGTAAGTGAGGCACTGAAGAAAAGGTCAGCTCTCACAGCCATTCACCACCTACTATTTCAAAGGGAATATAAATTGTGAGCCTTACCACCATGATTATCTTTGGTCTGGGGGAGATAACCAAATGACCATCCTTTTATTAATAACCTGATAGCCTTATTAATAAAAATAATTAAATTACCTAGAAACTATATCTCTCAAATTTTCATCATCAAAGGAGTCTCCAGTGCTACTTGCAGAAACTGGCCTGAGCACCTTCCTTAAATGGAGGTTCTCCGAGGAGACATCCAATGGAGGGAAAGTCTCAGGGGATGAGATGACTTCTGATGCATTAATTCCTCGACTGGAATGACGTTTCAGATGAAGATCTGGGTTATCATAGAGAAGGTCTAGAGAATAGCCTGGAGTGGAATGAGAGATGGGAAAGGGAGAAAGAATATAAACATAAGAAAGATGTCATCGCAGGAACTCTAGACCCTAAATATCAAGATAGATAAGATCTAAGAGAGTATCAATTGTGATACTATCATTAAAAAAACCAAATAAACACCTGAGACTCATAGAAGGAAAGGGACTTGCTCAAAATCTCATAGGTAGTAAGTAGCAACAGAGTTGGGATTTAAACATTGAATTTCTGACTCCAGATCCTAAGTTTTGTTTTGTTTTGTTTTTCTTCTTCATCATATGAGAGGCAGTACTTAGTAGGAGAAACAACACTGGGAGCAACATTAGAAAACCTAGGTTTTATTTTGAAACTTGCTACTTATGACTTTAATGACCCTTGGCAAATCCAGTTACTTTTTCAGGTCTGTGGTTACACATCTTGTCAAATGGAGATAATAACATATCCAATACCTACTTCACAGGCTTGTTGTGAGGGGAATGTTTTATAAACCCAGAAGTGCTACAGGAATGTAGGCAATAATAATCCTAATTATTGCTCTGGTGTCTGGTATATTTTACTGTAAAGCTTAGACTAGTCAAAAGTTAATAAACATTTTTAAGTGTCCATGATTTGCCAGGCACTGCACTATATTCAGTTGATACAAAGAAAGACAAAAGTTAGTTCCTGTGCTCCTGGAGCTTACAATCTAATTGGGGAGACAACATGCAAACCACTATGTAAAAATAAGCTATATACAGGATAAATTGTAGATAATCAACTGAGGAAAGTGAATAGCATGATGGGGGATGAGAAAAGACTTCTTATAGAATGTGAGATTTTAACCGAGACTTGAAGAAAGCCAGAAAAACTAGAGGGCAAAGATGGAAAGCTGTGTAGACATAGGGCACAGCAAACAAAAATGTCCAGAGTAAGGGCATTTTGATTTAAAGCTCTTCTTCAAGAGCATCGTGTTTAAGGAGGAGCAAGGAGACCAGTGTCATTGAATTGCAGAGAATCTGGTGGGGTTAGAATTCTAGAAAGAGTAAAAAGGCAAGAAAGAGAGAAGGGTCCAGGTTATGGAGGGTTTAAAAAGACAAAAGAGGAACTTAGATTTAATTCTGGTAGAAATGGAGATCCACTTGAGTTAATTTAATGAGGGAGGGTAGGGGAAAGGGATAAATTCAAACTTGTGTTTAAAAGATCAATTTGACAGCTGAGTATATGATGTAATAAAGTAGGAAAGGACTTGAGGCAGCTTTTAACAGCATCCTTGGCAATCTCTGTCTAGCCCACATTTCTATAGTGGGTTTTTTTTTGAGATTTAAAAAGTGTCTTACATGTATTATCTTATTTACTCCTCACAACAGTACTTTGAGGTTTTATCATCATTGACAGATGAAGGCTTAGAGAATTTAAGTGACTTGGTCAGGAGCACACTACTAATAAGTTTCTGAGGTGGCATTGAACTCAGGCCTTCCTGATAACAACTACAGTGTTCTATCTCTTGCTCAACCTATAGATGTATATGTATATATTCACATGTGTGGACATGTACACTTATACAAGCATGTATAAGTGTGTTGTGCATAAATGACTATAGATGCATGGGCATAAATGCATACATGTGTACATATAGATATAAATATGTATAAATACATAAATGCATTTCAAATGTAATATGTGTACACATTATACATACATACATGCACATGTATAGTGTTGTGTGCTAATTAATACTTATCAAGCCACTTCATCAATAAATGTAAATCACTTAAAATGTGAAGAAAAAAATAATCATCATTTTACAGGAAAAATCTTTTGACACAAATGTTATCTATAAATCTAATACGACTTAAGAATGTTTGTTATTTTTCATCTAGAAATAAGACTTGGACATAGAACCTGATTTCTTGCATGGAATGCATTCCATTATGCTGGAGATAAGGAAACTCTAAAACCATTATGAAGGGCACTCACCCGGGAAATGTGACAAGATTTTAGGGAAAAACCCATTCATCAAAATTCAATCAAAGTCACATGTAGAACTGTAGGTTTGGTCTAACTCTTGGAAAAGAAATAAGTTTTCATTTTCTTTTGTTTTGATTTATTTGAGCAGGGGGAGAGGGCAGGGGATCACAAGCAAGTGCAGATTTAGAGTCAAGGATTGAACAGTGAAATGTGGTGGGACAGAAAGTCCTGGGTCAATGTTACATATCCCTTTCCAAACTCCTTCAGTGCTCAGCATAAGGTCTTTCATAGAACCCTAATTAGAAATACTTTGATGTAGGGTAGGTTATGGAGAAAGAAGTTTGAATAGGGACGAGTGGGAGTAGAGATGAGAGTCCCTGGATAGACAGTCCAGTAGCAGAGGTGAAGAGAACAATGTAACCTTTGCAGTTATTCTGGGAAACAGCACATCAAGGGCTGCAAGTTACCTACCTGTATTTCCTTGGGTAATCGGGATAGAGAAAATGGGGAAGAACTGCTATGAAGATAACATTCTGGGCCAACAAGCCTGTGTAGGACTGTGAAGCTATAGGACCATGGTATAACTGTGATCTCCATGAGGTGAAAGAATAAAAAAGTCTAGGCGAAGGGGCGGGGGGGAGGGGGGGATGCTTCACGTCATAACTCTGGCTATTCTTGCCCTAGTTTTTACTCTAGCCTTGTATCTAGCAGCAACTTGACATTTTTTCAGTGAATGAACAAGGAACAGACCCTGTAGCTAGAAAGGCATTCTGATTAGTCTGACTCTCTCATTTTATAGTTAAGGTAAAATGAGGTCAAAGGAAGTGAAGCAAACCCATAGAGGAAATAACACAGACTTTACTTGAATCCAGGTCCAATATGTTAGACCTTATACCACACTGCTTTTAGTAGGAAAGTAGGACAATGCTTTAGATCTTTAGGGGATGTCATTTATATAGCATTGCAACTATGTAAATTGCATACATTTTTGTATTACATAAAAATTCTATTATAAAGGTACTTCTAAGACTTCTCAAAACTAGATATTGAGCCGACAATGAACTTGCCTATTAAAAGTAATCCTATTCTTATATTTATTTTTGACAAGTATAATAAACACCTTTCCCTGATCCAGTACATATATTAGCAAACAATATACGGGTACTAGCAAATTTGTTAAAAATTATATTGCTCATATTATATACCTTGAATGTTTTACCTTGGGATTAAAACAGATCCTGAAGTGAGGGTTCACGAATAGCTGAAGCTCTTAACATCTATCTATAGGATCATAATTTTGTTATATTCCTTTTATTATGCTGAGATGAAAATACTAATACAAACAAAATCTTTCCTGTCCCCCAAAAGTCTAACATTCTAATAGAGGAAGACAACAGATCACAGGACCTGAAAAGAAGAGAGATGAAGGTACTGAAAAGGGAACATGATAGGAAGACTGAAGGAAATTCAATAGAGATCTGAGCCCTGGCAAAATCACTTAGTAGAGTCAGGTAGGCAGGCTTTGGAGTCTTAGGTGATGAGGTGGAGATAATTAGATAAAAGGTCTGATGTGATGAGATTTTTGAAAATGTATGAGATTATATTTCTTCCTTTAACCTCCTTATAAAATATATTTTAAATAGATTACTTTCAAAATATTTGCAATAATTCTCTTTCATTAGTTCATTTTAGCAGAACTAATGAATTAATAGTTCAATGATGTGATCATGTGTTTTATAATTGAAGTGAGTTTAATTTCATGTCTTATAGTTGATAGGAATTCTAAAATAATACTGTCTTTTTGTCTTCTTAGGCTAATATGGCAATTTAAAATAAATTAACACAAATATTTCAAAACTGACATTACCTCCTTAATTATTTCTTTCTATCAGAGCACTAGCAATGTTATTCTTCAAAAAAAGTTTATAATAACAACACACCTGTATCAATATTCACTTGAAATGGGTTTTCATAGCAAGAACTGTGACTTAGCACAAACATTGTTGCCCAATTTTACATATTGTTTTTAATGGTAAGATTTAGGGAGATTAAGTGATTTGCCTAGGGTATGTCACAGACTGCACAAGTAGAAAGCAGAAGAACCCAAGGGTTGTACTCATATTTCCTCCCTATAAGGTCAGTGTTCTTTCCATAATGAAGACTTCAGGGTCATCATTAGTCTAAATGATCTATATAACTTCTTCTGGAATATTATAGAGATCATTTAGAATAATGATAATGATAATAATAATAATAACTATTGCTGTTATCAGTATAAATGATTATTACAAACATGCTAAATAAATACCAAGACAGCGTAGTATGGGTCACAGTATCATATCTAATACATTGCTTGTAGGTTTTGCTTTGTTTTTCTGTTTTTGATTAACTTCTGTGTTCTATTCCCTACCAATGTACACAGCACATATCTTATCTTATCAAGTATCTTCTCATGGTTGACTGGTCTTTTTGAAATGTACCAATGTCATTTTCCATTTAGGAACAATAGTTTTAAAGTCACACCAAAATTTCTACATTGTCACATGCCTTTCCTGTGAGGGATAACCTGGTGTTTCTAAATGTCTGGACAGAAAACTTGTTGGATATGGCACAATGGATGAAACACTGGCCCTGGATTCAGGAGGACCTGAGTTCAAATCTAGTCTCAGGTCCTAGCTGTGGGACCTTGGGCAAGTTGCTTAACCCTCATTAACCCACAAAACAAACAAAAAACTGTTGGAGTTATTTTTCTGCTTCCTCCAATTTGTTCTGATTTGGAGTAATTTCAACCCTCAATCTCAGTTATTTTGGAAAGAGATAAAATTTTGAGCTCCTTATTATAATGTGAGCTTCTTGAGGGAAAGGGCCATCTTCTGTCTCTTTTTGTATCCCCAGCAATTAGCACAGTGCTTGGCTCATTTTTGTTGTTGTTGTTATTGCTGCTGTTTCAGTCATGTCTGACTGTGACTTGTTTTGGGTTTTATTGTTAAAGATACTAGATTGATTTGTGCCATGTCTTTCTCCAGATAATTTTACAGATGAAGAACTCAGACAAATGCTGGTTAAATGACTTGCCCAGGGTGACACAGCTAGTAAGTGTCAGAGACCAGATTTGAGCTCAGAAAGATGATCCTCCTTGACTTCAGGCACAACACTCTTTGCTGTGCTACTGAATTGCCATTTTTTGGCTCATAGTAGCCAAACAAGTGTTTATTTATTGACTGAAAAAAATGGAAATAATAAATATACCTGTATCTTCTCTAGCCTTTGTAAAACAGTTGTCATGAGCATTTGATGATAAGATAGATTATGAGGGTGATGAAATTGATAGTGATATCAATAATAACCTTCAAACGAATCTTCATCTGAAATATTGTCATAGCACATAGATCACTCTGGTCTCTTCAGGGATGTAATACTGGAACACAAATTCTGGAATTAAAATCTTGAAAGATTTCAACTCTGGACTGGCAATAAACAGTGTTTTGAACATTTAAGGACTTGTCAGTCTAAATTCACCAAAAATTTAGTTATTGAGTGCTGACTTTTTAACCTAAGAAACTAAAAATAAAGTCTAATAAGGCACAGAAGGATTGCAATTTCTTCTGGCAGAATGGATACCCGTGATAATCAGTGGTTCATGTAATTGTAATGTAATAATAATTATAATAAGTGCACCAATCCTTTCTTACATAGAGCCTTATAATGTGAAAAGAGCTTTTCTTTACAATTACCCTGTGACTCAGGTGGTACGAAGTAAAATTTACATTTCCAGATGAGGAAACTGAGGCTTAGAGAGTTTAAGAGATTTTTACAATCAAGGTAGCATTAAACATAGGTTCTATGGCACCATTACCAGTTCTTTTTTCCTACTAGAACACACTATTTCTCAATGAAAGTGTTTGTAAAAGTGTTTTCTAATAATTATTGCATTGAGAAATATGTTTAAGGTGATTGTACATATATAACCTTTGTCAGATTACTTGCTGTTGTAACGATTGGAATAACGCCACCTGCTGGATACTTACTGTAGAAGAGTTCTGCCCATGAAGGGAAGGTCTTTGAGGGCAAGACCAGGAGTCAGGAAGTGACGCGGGCTAGTGGGAGGAGGAAGGAAGAGACTGGCGCTCAGGCTCGCTCTTCTTTCCTCTGGACTCTGGCGGAGAAGGGAGCTAGAAATGCGCTCTCCCTTTAATAGATAGGAATCTAGGCCTTTCTCTCTCTCTTTACCAAATTCTTATTCTCCTTAATAAATGCTTAAAAGTCTAACTCTTGCTAAAGCTTATAATTTATTGGCGACCACTCATTAGATATTTTAGACAGTTTAGCTAGAATTTTAGCCCTTAACAGATGGCTGACCACGAAGAGGAAAGCTGAACCTCACTTCTGATCTTCCGGTTGGGTAAGAAATTTCTCCTACCCTTTAAACTGCTAAGTACTGGCGCACTGGCTGTGTTTTCCCTTTAAATTTTTTCGAATGGACCTTTTAAACTCCCTAATTACCCTATTTTTGATTTTAGTCTGTTTAACCAGACAAATGGAAGATAAGATCATGTTAATGCTTTGTTTTTGTGGATTTTCTATTTTTCTTTTTATTTTTGTTAAAAGAGCCAGCAACTTACTCACACAAGGAAATATCTCTCCCTCTCCCAAGCATGCTTTTTCAGAAAAACCTGAAGAGATTCCCGCAGCTTTTCCCAGTTCTAACAGTAATTGTTGCTTTAATTTTGCATGCCTGGAGGCAATGACCCACCCTCTAGAAGCTTTTAATCCCCTAGCACCTGGAGGCAAAGTGGGGGAAGAGGAATACAGGCCTGAGTTCAAAATCAAGTCTGATTCAAATTGCTCTGGTCCCTCCCCTCCTCTCCAGACCCCACCCTCTACTCCTATGGCCAAGCCCATAGCTTCCCCTGCCTGGGAAGTCCAGAGATCTGATGCACATGCTCAACTTTCTCTAACTACATTTGCAGCTTCAGGCTCAGCCCTTTCCCAGCCTGGCTGTGCTTTTGAGACAATCTTAGAAAACTCTTTAAATTCCAGATATGCTCGTTTTGTTCATAATTTTGCTAACCTGCTTTTGTCTTTAATTAGTAATCTTATAAAGCATTTGTATGGTGAAAAGCCCGACAGACAATATAGAGGGGTTAAAGAAGAAAAACTTAAGCTGAATAAGAATGACAATCAACATAGTTCAAGACTCCGCTTCTTTTGCCATGGAAGGGTATATATTTTACAGAAATGTAGAAGTAAGCAGCAAGGTATTGATATGAGTATTGGGGATTTTAGATATCGGAATCAAAAGTGTTCTAAATTCACTCAGATTATTAATAGTATCAGTTCAGAGGTTACATAGGATTTCTATGCTATTACATATACATTTTGAAATTAATGGTATGGGTTTATTTTCAGAGATTTTCATGCTTTTGAGATTGTGTCTTATACCTAGTTTCTAAAACAAGGAGAATATTTGTAAAAGCTTTTTATAGTCATGTGATCAAGTTTATATTTTATAATACTCTTATTGATATTAAGTTCATATTCATTTAGATTTCCCTAGTTTGAATTTCATTGTCTTTTATTATTCCACGTGTATTTTCTTCTATTCATTCATCTATCTAATTTTGAAACATGGTTTTGATTTCATAATACAATGTTAATTCTAGGAGTATTGTGCTCCCATATTCTGAGTTATTTGTTTTTGCTATTTTTTCTCAACTGATTATTTGATCAAACTCTTTAAAGCATTTCCTTGGCAAATTGGTTGCCAAGGCAAGTGTAAATTGATTCTAGAAGTATTATTTTTGATAAGCATATTCCAAAAAAAAAAAAAAAGAGGGGAACATTTGTAAAAGTTGTCTTTGAGATTGTGTTGTGCTTTAACTTGTATTTAAATATGTTCAGATTTTTCAAAAAAGTAATTGTATACTAAGTTAAAAAAAGGGGTATTATTTGAAATTGTTGCATAATTATATATTGTGTTCTGAGTCAAGATGTATTCACATTTTTTGCAATCATTTATTATCCTCAATTTTTAAATCCATATGAGACTTGGATTATGGGAACTTATCATTTAAGACATTAATTGCCTTTATTCTGAGTTATCAGATGCCAGTTGGCCAAGATGCCATCCAATCACAAGAGGAATACATGCAAGAGCAGACACTGAACTGTCACATGAGGGGAGACATGCATGAAGTCAAGGTATGGCCGAGGGAACGGCTTTTGACAAATGTTGAGGTTGGATTCTCTTGGTTTAATATTTTATTTTATTTTTCCCCACAATATTGTACAGATGGCTGGAAGTATTGATCCCACCCATCTCACTTCTACACCTGGCTTCTATGCTCCCTCCTATATGCCTGATGCCATGGACATCTCAATCCCATGCATCTGATTAAGTCTGACTCAGTTTCCTCCAATATGTTCGGTGGCATGGACATATATTCCATCCACCTATTTTAAGCCTGGCATACTGCATGGACAGTATATATTGCTCAAGTGTGGGAATGCTCATATCCCATCATTTCTCTGTTCTTTTATGGTAACCCCCATAATTATCTCAGGTGTCATGATAAATACAGTGTTGAATTTGGCCTTGACACCTGTTACCAATTATATTAGATTTTTAAATTTCTCATAATGGCATGAGGATAATTAGGCAGATGATGCAAAAAGTGATGAAACAAAGATAAAAAATTATTTTTAATAATTAATATTGCAGCAATTGTCTTCTCAATTACCCTCCATAAGGGGGGGACTATAGTAATATTATAATTTTAAAGAATGTTTCAATTTTTGTTTTATTATATGTTTCATGTGTAACAACTAAGATTCTGTATTCCCTTAGACATGTTTTTGAGAACTTTCATTGTTTGATTTGATTATTGACAAAGCTGTTTTAAAGTTGTGTTAAGCTCAATTTTGTAGGAAATTTTCCTGGCTGATTACCAGCATCCACACATCAACCCCTGAAAAGACTTCCATTCCACGACTACACCTAGAGGACATCTGAGAAAAGACTTTCAGAGACTTTAAATGAACAGTTTTGATTTGTTTTTTTTTTTTTTTCTCTTTCTGTTATAATATACACCATCTGTAACATGTATTCTCTGCAGAGGCCCTCCCTTTGCAAGACTAATGTCAAAGCGTCGGTTCATGAGGACAAAAAAAAAAAAAATCGCCCCTCTGGACAAAACTTTCCTCTCTTCCTTTTCTATATTATTGTTCACATATTATTAGTTAGCAATAGTTATCATATTGTTTTTACTGTTCCGTCAAGGAAACATTTTGTTTCTTGAGGAACAACAGGGGGGACTGTAACGATTGGAATAACGCCACCTGCTGGATACTTACTGTAGAAGAGTTCTGCCCATGAAGGGAAGGTCTTTGAGGGCAAGACCAGGAGTCAGGAAGTGACGCGGGCTAGTGGGAGGAGGAAGGAAGAGACTGGCGCTCAGGCTCGCTCTTCTTTCCTCTGGACTCTGGCGGAGAAGGGAGCTAGAAATGTGCTCTCCCTTTAATAGATAGGAATCTAGGCCTTTCTCTCTCTCTTTACCAAATTCTTATTCTCCTTAATAAATGCTTAAAAGTCTAACTCTTGCTAAAGCTTATAATTTATTGGCGACCACTCATTAGATATTTTAGACAGTTTAGCTAGAATTTTAGCCCTTAACACTGTCTTGGGGAGGGGGTGGAGGGAGAGAAGTTTGGAACTAGAAATCTTATAGAAGCAAATGTTGGAAACTGTCTCTGCATGTAACTGGAAGGTAATGAAATACTTATATGGTTAAAAATAATTATTGCATTGATAACATGGTAGTTATGCAGAACTGTCTTCTTATATTATATTTTTAATGCTTAGAAAGAACAATTATTGGTCACAGCCATATACTATGTACAACAGTACCTGGGTACAACAACAACAACAACAACAATAACAACAACCTCTTAAAAGAGTAATTAGAGAAGAAAAACAATTCATTGTCCCCACTAACTGCAGGCATTGGAATACTGAATTTAGTGATGGGTGGAATCAAAGATAATATTGAGTTCAACCCTCTCATTTTATAGATAAAGAACATTAGAAACAGAGAGAAGGAACTTACTCTGTGTCACATAAATAAATAGTTAAGTAGCTGAGTGGGAGGGGATTTTAAACTAAGGTTTGCTGACATCAATTTCATTGTTTTTCCATCCTCCCTATTCTCCTCTTTCTCCTCTTCCTCCTTCTCCTTATCTCTCTCTCCCTTCTCTCTCTCTCTCTGTCTCTCTGTCTCTCTCTCTGTGTCTCTGTCTCTCTCAGTTTGTCTCTTCTGGAAACTTACAGGGACATGTCCTTTTTCTTATATTTATAATACTGAACATAGGGTTTTATGTAGACTAAGATATTAATAAATATCTTTGAAATAAGAATTGATATCCAAGTACTCCAAACAACCAGAGGTGGGGTAGCAGGTACATGGGCACATGTGAATCCTGAGAGCAAGGAGGCTAATTTGGGGCATTCCAATAATAATCTCATTAGCCTTGAGGCAGAGAGATCTGCTGAGAGAACATAGTTGGCACCATAGACTGTGTCTCTTACCTCTAATCATTATAAACTGGAGTGGGTGGCAGCATTAAGGAAGTGTTAACATTATCCAAGAGATAGGGTTGAAAGTATTCCTTATGAAACCTAGGAAGTTTTCACTTGTTTTTGGCAGAGTCAAAGCAGTGAAGAACTTGGAGATTCTAAGGGTGACTGGTAGCAATGTCTTTACATCGTTCATGATATGAAGAGTGCAGTCATTGTTATGATGATTTCAATGCGATTATATGATAAGAGTCAGCATGGAGTAATAAAAAAGCTGCAGGATTTTGGAATCAAAGGGCCCGGGTTTAGGTCACAGCTCTGACACTTAATAGTTAAATGGCCATGCATGGATAAACTAGTTAACCTCTGAGCATTGAATTTCTCATCTGGAAAATGAAGATAAAATATTTGTATAGTCTATTGGACAGTATTATAAGAAAAACCCTTTGATTATTTTAATCACTAGATGATTATGTGAGTTGTGTTTGCTCTATTTTTTGTTGTTGTTCCAAACCTATCATATCATCAGTTTAGATAACTTCTGGTAAGAAAACTCCCACTTACCAATCAGCTGCAGCAGCAGCAGCAGCAGCAGCAGCAGCAGCAGCAGCAGCAGCAGCACTTATATAGCAGCTTAAAGTTTTCATAGCTCTCTGTATATATTATCTTATTCGAGCTTGACAACAAGTCTGGAAGGCAGTTGCTATTATAATATCCATCTTAAAGATGAGGAAACTGAGGTAGTTAAAGGGCCACTTAGCTAGTGAGGGTCCAGTACTCTATCCATTGTACCACCTCTTACATGTGCAACTCTTCTGCAGCTTATGTTCTTGGAAGAATTGAGAGATTTAGTCACTTGCCCAGAATAACTTAGTTGGTATATGTAAGAGTTAAGATTTGAATCAAGTTCTTCCTGACTTTCAGTCCAGCTTTGTATCTACCATTTCACACTGACTCTGCTAATTATCATTAAAATGGGGAAATCATTATTGAAATATGTTCCTTACAATTATCACAAGTAAAATATTATAGAAATCTAAGCTTTCATTATTATTATCAAAAGAAAATGATAACCCAGAGGAGAAAATAAGAAATGTGAGGATATAATGGTATCAAGACTTAGAATCATTGGAGACCTCAGAAACCATCTAATCCAACTGATCCCTGACACAAAATCTCTTCTGAAGCATCAATACTCATGTAGCCTTGGCTCAAAGGCTATCAGTTTCTTGGGACTCTACCTGCTAAGGTAGTCTACTCTATTTCTTAAAAATCTCTAATTATTAGGAAATATCTCCTTATATCAATCTGAAATTTACTTCTCTAGATATAATCCATATCTAATCAATTAAATTTATTTCTCTATATCTAATCCATATCTAATATGTGATTTTTTCATGTTCTTGAAGATAGGTATCATATTTCCTCTTAAACCTTCCCTCCTCCATGCTTTACACTCCTAGTGCTTTTTTCTAATACTCATAAGGCATGTCCTCTGGTCCCCTCATCAACTTCACCAACCTCCAGTAAAAATCACAGTGAAACCATAGCCTCTTATTTTGGAAACTATGCTTTTATTAATGTGGCTTAAGATGATATTAGCTTTATGGGTTACTATGTTATTGTATAGGATCATATCAAACACTGAAATCCTGGGTCCCTTTCAAATGAACAACTGGGAATTCTCAGAGTACCTAGACCAGCCTTTTGTATGAATATAATGCTAAATTAAAATTCCAGGAATGCTTTCAAATATGAGTTATATTTTATCCAAAAGATGAGAAATTTAACTCGTAAAAAAGTCTTACTTGAAAAGGACCATTATCTTTAATGGCCAGAATAGGGTTATTAGTAACACTGTTGGCTTCTCTTTTAAACCCTATTAGTGTTGGATAATATATTTTTCCAATGGTACTTAATATGATCTAGGCTAAAGATATACTGCAAAAGAACTTTTATTTGGGACATTAATACTTATATAATGTTACCTTAGTAAATTGTTCATGGAGATATTTCTTTGCTGTCTTGATACACATCAACAGACAGAACTGGAAGGGTCTTGGAATTTTGCTCGCAAAAACACAGAAATAAAAACCTTCCCCCCTCACACACATATACTTTGTTTACTGAGATATTTACAAATATTACAAAATCAGAGAAACATTCTTTTGGACACAATTTCAAATAGCTACACAATTCTATTATATAAAATATTTGACCCTCTTTTTCATGTCTATTGTGATTGCATGTGATGTCGAAAGAATAATTGGAATTCTAGTTTGGTTCCCATCACTGTCTTGGCATTGGGCTGGTGAAAATCCTTTGAATGGCAAAAACAGAGTTGAAAAATCAATGCATAAGCATGTGTGTGCTGTGCTGGTATGGAGAGTATGCTAATACAAAGAATAAAATAATCCATACGTGCAAGGAGTTTGCATCATAATTGGAAAATAGTACTTCACTGAAGGCTGCTAGACCATATATTGGATATTGTGTTCAGCTGGTTGTCTCACCACCTAGAACATGGAGAAGCTGAAATACTTCCAGAGGAGGCATTTCAGGATGGTGAGAAATATGGGAATGCTTTCAAACAAAGAACAGTTGAAGGGATTTGGGATATTTCATTGGGAGTAGACTTTAAAGAACATTCAGTGGAAAGGCGAGTGCATGTTTTTCTGTTTGTCTCCAGAATGGAAAACCAGACTGAGGAAATGGAAGAGTACATATAGATCAATAAAAGGAAAAATGCTCTAACATTGAAAACTTCCTTGAAGTGAAATGGGCTTCTTCAGGAGAAAGAGAATTCTCTTTTCACTAAGGGTGTTGTGGTAAAAATTATTTGTGGTAAAGATTAATATCGGAATTTTTAGCTGAATCATTTGAGAGATTGCACATGCTACTGAAGCAGCTTTTGAAGGACCTCCCCTTTTGGGGAGGAATGAGGAACTTCCAGGATGCCAACTTAAAAGTGAGGGCAGGAACAGAAGTTCGGTCTCTCTGGCGGTTGACTTAGTCAGGTGGCGCTTTGGTGGAGAGGAGTTTGGAAGCACGTGTTTGGTGTTCAATCTTTGGATGTGCTAGTTTGCAGCCTGGCGGGCAGTTTTGGTTTTGGTGAGTTTTATAAAGGAAAATCCTAAATTCCTTTAAACCAGCTTAATCTCTGGGATCGAATAGACTAAGCTTAGATCTAAGACTATTCATCTATATTTCTACTTCCTTATTTCCCTAGTTGGTTTCACCTTTGTTGTCTACTTAATTCCCAAGCAATAAAAACTAATCCCTCTCAGATTAAAGCTCAGAGGCTGCTTTTCTTATTGGCCTGGGAGATATAGATAAAAGGCAAAATTTAAAGGAGGAGATTAATGCTCCATATATCCAATTTTGAATCACACAGTCTTCAGGAAGATACCAGTTGATCACTTGCTGTTAAAGATTTTCTTGAATGAATTCACGGTTTAATAACTTGTGAGGAATCTTTCAATCTTGAGATTCTATGATTTCTAGATTGCAGAATCAGAATATAAACTCCTTGAGAGCAGCTATTGTTTCATCATACAAATAACGAAACCGATAATGTGAGGAGTTATATATCTTGACTAGTGTCACAGAGCTAATAAATATGTGGAGTATAATTTGATCATAGGCATTCCTGACTCAAAGCCGAGTCATCTATTTCTTGTCCCACCTCACATTGCCTTAAGCTATCTCACGTTTTATTTTATCTTCTTTCCCTAACATTGTGTGTGGCATGTTGTAAACACTTAATAAATTATTTCTTATTGGTTTATTGATTAATAATCAATTGAGTAATTAAAAAGTTTGAGTGTAAGTAGGATAAATGCAAGGTCTCACATTTAGAATCAGAAGAGGCAACATATACCAACACTTCATGTGTAGAATATGCTTGCCAGACCAAGTATTGAAATGTAATTTTCAGATTATTCAATAATTATTCAATAATTCAGTAAAGGGATGCTATTTTATGGAACTCTAAGAGAGGTATCAGTATGAGGGAGGTAATAGTCCAACTGACCTCAGATTGAATTTTTATTATTGTGTTTATTTCTACTTACTACATTTTGGATGGAATGCTGACAAGATATAAAGGAGGGCAACTAGGAGGCAAAATAATTCAATGCCATGGAATCTTTAGATTGGCTTAAAACACTAACAGTGTTGAACCTTGATAAAAAGAGATAATAGTTGTATTCAAATATTTTAAAACTTTTCAAGTATGAAAGCAATAATATGTATCTACCAGAATGTCTATATGACTATAAATCTTTATACTAAAACCAGAATGGTGGGTTACATGAAGAGCAGTGACCATAAATAGCTGTAGAACATTACAAGTGATAGAGATGATGCTAAATGTAGTATACAAGATATCAAAAAACAGATGTATGGGCAGAAAAAGGTGGTGAGAACGTCAGGTAGCAAGAATGCTACATCACTGCATTTTCAAAGCAGAGGCTGCATGCTCACTTATCAGGAATCCCACATTAGAGATTCTTCAGGTAGTAAAGAGTTTGGCCCAGGTGATCTCTGAGTTCATTTCTAGGATTGAAGATTGTGGTGACAGTAACTTTTCTTTTCTTTTTTTGTTTGTTTTTTTTTTGTTTGTTTGTTTTGTTTTTTGTTTTGCAGGGCAATGAGGGTTAAGTGACTTGCCCAGGGTCACACAGATAGTAAGTGTCAAGTGTCTGAGGCCGGATTTAAACTCAGGTACTCCTGAATCCAGGGCTGCTATTTTACTACTGCACCATTTATCTGCCCCGACAGTAACTTTTCTTAAGAGAATGCATGTCTTCAATGTTTGTTTAGATTTTTGTTTTTTCTGTCTTGAGTGATAGGGTCTTGATGGGAGCATCAGAATGATTATTGGACTCTACATTCCTATGGAAAGGAAAAAAATGCTCAGGATTTCATGAGTGAAGTCCATGATCTGTGATTCATTCTGAAGTACCATTGACTAAATGAAGAGTGGATTAAACTAATTTGTTACCAGCATTTCCACTTGGCCCAATAGAAGTATTCCTCTGGCAACCCATAATGTATACTGAGATGCAGTTATACATTTAAAGTTCTGAGCTTAGAATAAGGAAGACTCATATTCCTGAGTTCAAATCTGGTTTCAGACACTTATTTGCTGTGTGACTCTGGGCAAGTCATTTTACCCTGTTTCTTTAGTTGAGCTGGAGAAAGAAATGACAAACTACTCCAGTATCTTTGCAAAGAAAATTCCAATACAAAGAGTCAGACATAACAGAAATGATTGAACAAAAACAAAACTGCCATGCAATGAAGTTAGTTTCTTTTTAGAGCACTCAGGATTCACTTTCACAAATAACAAGCAATTTTTGTTCTTCCCAAAATAAAACAAAAGCTAAGAACTTAATTTCACTAATTTATTTTGTTGTGTTTTGCTTTACTTTTTGGTATTATATTTCCCCTTTCTTTCCCAGGCTAGAAGTGTAGGAATCCTGAGTTCAAATGTTCTACCAGTTTCACTCTCCCAAGCAGCAGAGATTACAAATATTGACTACCACACTTAGATCCAAAAATTAGAAAAGTCTGAAATGTAATGCAATTCCACAAACATTTTGTAGACACTTAGAGACATAATAGTATAGAACAAAAGAACATCTGACCAACACTGAATTTTTCACTTATTCTTTGTGTGACCATGATCATGTAACTTAAACACTCTGGGTCTCACTTAAGCTAACTGTTTGACAATGTCCTTAAAAGCTCTTTTAATGTTAAGATCTAGGTCTCTTACCAATTGGAAAAGTTTTCATTATATTCTGCTTGGCAAGGACATTCCAAATGTGAAATCATGAACAATCCCTTACAAAGTTGTTCTTGATAATTTGAAGAGGGAAGTTGTAATAATTATTATAATATTACCAATATACTTATAATTACTACTACTAATAAATAATAACTAATGATAATATCTATTCTATGCTATACCATGTGCTAAGCACTTTATACATGTTATATCTCATTTGATTTTCACAACATTAGAAGCTAAGTGCTCTTATTACCCCCAATTTATAGATGAGGAAACTAAGGCAAACATATTGAGTAATTTAAGTTTAAGGTTGCCAATGTTGCACAACTAGTAAGTGTCTAAAGTTAAATTTGAACTCAGATCTTCCTGATTTCAGGCACAGTCATATCCACTGTACCACCTAACTACCTTAGTAACTAATAGGATAAGGAAATGTTTCCTACAGGTTATATATCATACTATCTGAGCCTTCAAAGAAGCTAGAGTTTATTGGAAATAGAGATGAAAATGGAGTGGATGATGAGGGGGTTCAGGCCTTTAGACAAATGGGGTATATAAGAGGTGTGAGAAAATAATGGGATTTGGTAGATACTCAAAGGCCCACCAGGAGATTAATCTAAACTGATTGAACCAAGTGAGAGTGATTGACTTTGCTGATTAACCTACTTAAAGTTAGATTGTAACCACACCTGGCTGGCCCTTAAGAAGGTATTGTTCTCAGAAGTTAGAGACTTTGAACTCAACATGAGACCACCTTCAAGTCCAGTGAACCAATGGATTTGGATGATGCTAAACAATCAGCTTGAAGCAGTGTTTAAGGACTACCTCTGCCCCATACCTATAAAAAGCTTCTACACTAAGTTTGCTAGAGCATTTCATGGTTGAAGCAGGCTTGTGGTGGAGGACTTGAGGAAGAACCAGACCAGGCTGGAACTCTGGGCTAGATAGACCTTTTCTTAACTTTCTGAACTCCACGTTTTCCTTTTTACTGATACCAGTATGCTTTCATAAATGCTTAATGCCCAAAGACTGGTGCTAAAGCTGCTAATTAAAGGCGATCACACATTAGCTTTTTAGACATCACAGTTAGATTTTTAATTTTTTTTTTTTGGTGAGACAATGAGGGTTAAGTGACTTGCCCAGGGTCACACAGCTAGTAAGTGTCAAGTGTCTGAGGCCGGATTTGAACTCAGGTCCTCCTGAATCCAAGACCAGTGTTCTATCCACTGCGCCACCTAGCTGCCCCCACAGTTAGATTTTTAAGCTTCAGAGGGGTCTATGCCAACTTACACAAAGGCATGGACTTAGGAAATAGAGAATTCAGACACCAGCTTATAGGCCAGTTTGTATATAAAAAGAGTACATGAAAAGGAATAATGTTCAATAAGTTTGCAAAGGTAGGCCTATGACAGATTGTAAAAGGCTTTAAATGTCCAGATGATAAGTTTATACATTTCCCCATAGACACAATAGGTACTCCACCAAATTTAGATTATATGTTTCTACTAATTTACCACATGGCTAAGAGGCCTTGATTTAAATTCCCTTTAAATAAAAATAAAATATTAACAAAAATTTTATCTAATTCAGTGTTGTGACTCCAAGTAATTCCTTTCAATAAATAAACAAATAAATAAGCAAATGAATATATATATATATGTATATATGTGTATATATACATATATATACATATATATATATATATATATATATATATTTTTTTTTTTACAAAAGTACCACCCTATGGATCAAATCATGAAATTCCACACAAAAAGGAAACTAATGGATATTATAAGGGAAGGATTTATAATAATGAAGAATGGTGAGTTATTCCCTTTACCATAAGTGCTATCAAAACATTCCTCACTGCATTCATACTTTAAATTTATTCCTGTGTTCTCGTGAACCTGGTTAATATTTGTGGGAAAGGGTGCCTCAGACTTTGTGTGTGCGTTTGTGTCTGGTGGGTGTGTGAAGGTGCAAGTGTTTCAGTAACTATTATTTTTGTGCCACCATTTTGTAAATACCTTGGCTGAAAAGTTAATGAATTCTGGCTTATTATTAGGCAGAAGCACATTAGTGGGGGCTCATAAATGAAAATTCCATAGATCTACCCCCTCAAGGTTACCTTGATATCACTTAAAAAGCAGTCAGCTACTCCCTGGAAGCCCTATCTGCCTGTGAAAGTGCAGGTCAAGAGACTAGCCCGAGAGGAGTGCTGCATTTTAAAAGTTCTACAGGCAAAATAGAGGCATTGTTAAACATCTTTTGGCATCTATTAGAAAGAAGGACAAATATAAATATATATTATATATATATGTGTGTGTGTGTGTGTGCATATATATATACGTATATATATATATATATACATATATATATATACGTATATATATATATATACATATATATATATACGTGTATATATATATATATATACACACATACACACCACACAATATATATGTATGCATATACATGTTAACAATCAGGAGCAAGGAAAACATAAAATTTGTTTCATTAGAACTTATCTCAAAGGCTCAAAACATGATAGAACTATGATTTAGGCTACACTAAATATTATGTTTTCTTTTAAAAATATTTTAAATTATTTTCTTTAGAAGTTAGAGTGTAGAATGTGACAAATTGAAAGACCTGGTGTTTGCATTCTATTTCAGTCCTAATCTCATATCTGATCTATGCACAGAATGCCACTGCAGTCCACAGGAATGGTATATATTTTTCACTAGGCTGCTTATCTCTGCTTGGAGATTTGTGTAGTAAATAAAACCAGGTATATATTCAAATACCAGTGTTTGCATTTCATTGTAACTCATTTGCATTTTATCAAACAATGTGGAATCAGAGATTGAAGGGACCCTGGAGACCTAGTGAAACTCCCTCATTGACACAGGACAGTGTTTATGTAAGGCCAACATTAAATAGAAGGTGGCCCAACATTTATACATTTAATATCTAGTTAAGATGAAACCTTGTTGCTCATAGTAAATAGTGAAGTTTGTTTTACCGGGATACTTAAAGGCCTGGGCTTTGACCACCTGAGTGTGACAAAGCTTAACTAGGGAGAGTGAAAACAGTAGAAATGTCTGAAATAAATAGTTATATTAAATGAATGTGTATGAAATATATATATATATATATATTATATATACAAATATATACTATATATATATTAAATTAAGTATGTATGAACAAGTATATGTATATATGCTTCTATGTGTATATGTATTTAACATTTTGTCATCTATCATTCCATAATCTAGCATTCTATCATCCATTTATCCATCTCTTTATCTATCCATCAATTATTTATTCTTTTTCTTTTTAAATAAATTTTTATCGATGTCTTTTGCTTCTTATATCACCATAGTTTCTTATAGTGTCTTTCCCTCTCCTAACCTAGGGGCTCTCCAATATAATGAATAGCAATTTTAAAGACAAAAATAGAGTTATAATCACTTATAAATAATCAATACATGGAAAAAGTTTGAAAATATCTATCATTTATTGTATTTCTTTCTCTCTCCCTCCATCAATCCATCAATCCATCCATCCACCTCCCTTCCTCCCTTCCTATTACCCTGAGCTCTGATTTAACTGTTCTAGATAACTACTGATTAAAAATTCACCTCTATCAATATAGGTCTGCATCTTATAGATTTCAGTATTTGCCTAGGACTCCAAGGGGCTAAAATGCAATGCTCAGATTCACAAAGATAATGCCCATAAGATACAGGACTTAAATCCAGGTTGTGCAGAATTCATGGACATCTCCATATCTGTCATGACATGCTTTCTCTCACACTATCATTGGGAAAAACATGAAAGATTAAAGAAAGCAAATCCCTTTACCACTATCTTGGTTTGGCTTGTAGGTGACCTGTGTGACATAGTGAAATCATTGTAAGACTTGGAGTAAGTAAACCTGAGTTCAAATAATGACTTTGTTGCCCTGGGAAAGGCAACAAAGGTTAAAGGTCATAAATCTGAGTCTAAACTGTAAAATGATGAGGATATTGATGATGTTAAAAAAATTGTTATAACTGATATATGCATAGAACTTCAAGGGTTATAAAGTGCTTTGTACATATATTTTATCATTTGATCCTTACTTTAACTCTGTGGCATATATGACACAAGTATTTTAGTCTCATTTTTATATATGGGGAAAATAAGGCAAAGAGAAATTACATTATTTAACTAGCAAATACCCAGTTCTGGATTTCAACATCCGTTCTTCTCTCAACTTCAAGTACAGTATTCTTTCAATTATATCATAACATTGCAGGGAGGAAATAACTATGAAGATCTTTAAGCACAGACATATGTTGTTATTATTGTTATTGTTATTATTATTATTGCTAATTAGACTTTTGTCCTTGTGATCTTTTTGTAAAGACAAGTTACTACACTATCCTTTCAGGCTTAGTGTACAAAGAACTATTGCTTAAGTTGACAAAATGATTGTTGTTTTTGTTTGTTTTGTTTCTTTTATTTTTTTTTTTTGTATTTGAACAAAAGTAGTTAGACTGTAAGACTATCTTCTGTGGACTCAGCGAGATCTTTATTGTGATATAATAACAGAAAGGATGATGGGCATAATATACATCTTATTCTGTTGGCACTTGGTTTGATTTCTAATATTAATTTTTAGAGTTTTCAAATCTTCATTCCCTGATATTTAAAGCTTATGAGCATTTGATATGGAAATACTTTTAAAAGCATCATTCTTTGATTTTTGTAGATCAATGTTGTACATAGGTGACTATGGACAATAGTGTTACATGGGATAAAGTCATACCATTTGTTGAATTCTTAAAATTATTCGAGGGTTTCTACTTCTATTTATCTGAATTGCAATCAATTACTTTATGAAGAAAAGCAAATATCTAGTGTATAATTTTGATCAATTGATTACATCTTTCTAGATATTTCATAGTTGCTCAATTCTTTAGAATTGTAGTAATATGCTGCAGTTTCAAAGGTTCACTTGCAAAGACTGTATCTATCAGTCAAAAAGTCTTCCTCCTCCTCCCCTTCTTTCTTCTTTTCCTTATCTTCTAAAAATAATTTTACTATGAACTTAGTAATGTCCAAATAAAATGAGCATTTTCACATATATTGTAGACCAGAAGAGGATAGTATATAAAATTGTGAGATCCTATTCCATATGTTTTAAAAAAATGCATATATCAAATTCACTATATGAATTTAAAGAAGTTTTGCTTCTCTATGATATCTTCTAGTTTCCTTCTTATTCTTGTGTGTATATATCTGAGATTATGTGTATGTGTTTGTGTATGGGGAGTACTACCCCAGCACTTAGTATGCTTTTCATCTCCCCTTTATGCTTAGTAAAAGAAGGAACAAAAACAAAATTCTTAAAACAAATGTCTGCCAAAACAAAACACATCCCTCAATACATGAACACTTACTTCATTTGCAGTTGTTTGCCATTACAAAAGTAATTGCTATAAATGTTTCTGTACATATCAAGTCTTTTTCTCCTTTTATTTTTTTAAGGGGAGCATGGCCCTAGTTACAGTACTCTTGCTTCTAAGGACAGGAAAAACTTAGTAACTTTGAAGGAATAATTCCAAATTTCTTTCTAGAAAGACCTGACCAATTCAATGATACAATAATTCTGAAATATTTAAGAACTTTCACCAATGCAATAATAAACTATTACTCTACAGGACAAATGAAAGATTCTATTTAACTCATGATAGAGAGATGGTGGACTAATGTGGTGAATAAGAAACAAATCTCCAGACAAGGCCAATGTGGGAATTTGTTTTGCTTGACTATGCTTATATGATACAAAAATGATTGCTTACTTCCTTCAATCAGGATACCCTTCAATATAGTTTTCACATAAAATGCTTGCAAAATCAATAAGATTTCACAGCCTAGAATCCTTGTCCTTTAGTATCCATGACTTTCATACTACCATTAGCATCAGAACCCTTCTACCTAAATTTAAGAGTTTGGAGTATTGAAATTACTAATGTTTCTGGTTTATTTAAAATAAAAATCTTTATTATATTATAGTATCAGAATGATACTTGCATTAATTACCACTCAAGTAGCTATGACAAAGATCTTTGTAGACAGAGAATTAGACAGATGATAGATAGATGGAATGTTTATTCAGTGCTTATTATACACCAGGAACTGCGCTGACTTGAAGTACTTTTGTAAGCAAACATGATAGTTCCTGACCTAAAGGACCACATATTTTAATGGGAGAAGACAATTCATTAAAAGGGAACTGACAAAGGAGGAAAAGGAGGAAAGGAAGAGGAAATGCTGGTGCAAGGTTACAGGTAAGGAAATGAGTTGAGGTGGGAGGAAAGTGAGCATGGATTACTTTCCTAAAGAAATGGCTATCTGGTCTAGGGACTCACAAATCAGAAGAGTAGTCCCTAGGGTGAAGGCAGCTCAAGGGGTACAAAACCACTGTTGATGACTGAGAGAAGCCCACAGATCAATTTGAATTAGGAGTGTAAACCTTAAAGCACTATAGAAATGTGCATTATGCTTCCCAGCACAACCAACCAAGTCTATCATGGAGTTATTTTAAGAACTGAATATCTCTTGCATTCCAGAGAAAGGGACACTGTCAAGAGTTGATTAGAAAGCCACATGGAGAAAAACCACACTTTGGGATTTAAGCCAATCTCCTGTCTCCAGATCCTATCTACTTCTGAACACTGGAGATATGGAGAATTCAGAGAATTTTTGGGGGGAAAAATAAGAACTACTTCCTTTTATCTTGGATGATTTAGCCATTGACCTGCTTCAGGATAGAAGATGATCCCAGAAAATCTCATGATTCTTTTCCTCCCCCATAGTATTAGAACAACAGAAAAGAAGGAAGAAAGCAGGCAAGCAGGGTAGGAAGGAAGGAAAGAAGGAAGGAAGGGAGGGAGGAAAGAAAGAAGGAAATAAAAATGGAGATAATGAAAAAATGAAGGAAAAAAGAAGGGAGGAAAAAGGAAAAGAGGAAGAAAGAATGGATGGAATGAAGGACGGAAGAAAGGAATGAAAAGGAAGGAAGAAAGGAATGAAGTGAGGGAGAAAGAAAAAAAGGGAGAGGAAATTCCAGGAATTTTAGAAATTTCCTTACACTTCTCCCTCATCTCTTGACTTAACTTACCCTTATCCTTATATTCTTCTTTGCCATTTTTATCATTTTAAACAAACAGATGGCAGAAGACTCCAAGCTCAGTATGGAGGCACCTCAGTATGGAAGCATTACATAAGTGCTTCCAAACATTGACTTTAAATCCAAATCTAGTTTATTGAATCTTATTTTCCATTTAGTTTTTTAGTTGGAATTAGAAAGCTGAACCACTAAGGGAAAAGATTTGCATGAAGGATTTAAAAGAAAACAAAATATTGAAAGGCAGCTTGCTACAGTGAATACAAAGTTGACCTATGCATCAGGAAGTCCTGGATTTAAGTCCTTCCTTTGACATATACTAGCTGTTTGGCTCTGGACAATTAATTAAAATTCTCAATACTGTAGGCATCTCAGGAAAACTAGAAGTCAGGTAGCAGGTTCCAAATTTTATTGGTAAAGAGAATTTCTACCCAGAGACTTCTATACTGATGAAATCATAGTTCTATTCAAACATATACATCTAATAGACAACATATATTAGTGGAAAGAATATTGTATTTGGAGTTAAGAATGCCAACTCTTCATGATCTACTGTGCTAACCACTCTGTTTTTTCTCTACCTCCTCCTGTGAAAACAACTGCTTAGGGAAAAAAATGATATATCAATCATTCTCACTTTAGAGTAAATCAATTGATCAACATTTATTCTTTTTGTTTTGTTTTTAGGGGCAATGAGGGTTAAGTGACTTGCCTGGGATTACACAGCTAGTAAGTGCCAAGTGTCTGAGGCCAGATTTGAACTCAGGTCCTCTTGAATCCAGGGCTAGTGCCTTATCCACTGTGCCACCAAGCTGCCCCATCAACATTTCTTCTTGCATATATATTTTAATTTTATGTCTAGTATCTCATTATATGTATATACTCCAAATACCTTAGCATCTAAATTCATAAGCAAAAACCCCCTAAACTTTGAGAACACACAAACAATAATATAACAGTTGCAGGAGATTTCAATATCCCTCTCCAAATTTGTACAGCTGTAACAGAAAGATAAAGAAAAGAGAAAAAGAGAATTGAATATTTAGCTGGAGTAACTATAGCTAAAATACTTATGGCATTATCTGAATGGGACTGTGTTCATTTTGGAATTCTTTGGTTTCTCTACCATCTGAACTACCTCCTCAGTATTTCTCCCTGTCTCTTCCAGTAATATCTTGTATATTGTTTTCCTGAATTAGACTGTACACTCATTGAGGAGAGGTAACATATTTTTTTCATATCTGTTTCCCCAGTGCTTAATATAGTATCTGGAAAATATTTAATGCTTAATAAATATTTATTAAATAAAGACTATTAAGTGCTAAAGAATATACTTTTCTCATCACAAAGAATTTGACCAAATGCGACTATGAATTAGGGCACAGAGTTATTGTAAATAAATCTAAAAAGGTAGAAATAGTAAACATTTCTTTAATTGACATGTGTATGTGTGTGTGTGTGTGTGTGTGTGTGTGCGTGTGTGTGTGTATGGTGTGACAGATCCTACTTTCAAATTCCAGAATGTTACAATCTAAAGGGATTGGTAATGTTAGTGACTGGTTAGTGATCGGTATTATTATGACAAAAGATAAGTCCAAGGGAGACTTTCAAATGAAAGACTAGGAATAGCTTGAGCTTGAAGGTCACTTTAGCTGAAGGCAGTGAAAACCAATATATGAATTGGGCCTTTAAAGAAGAATGAACATTAAATGGTGATGTGGAGAAAATAGAATCCATTCTTAGCATCTAACAGTCCTGAAAATGGGCAAGGTCAGAGAAAGTACAGGGAATAGGTAATAATTGTGTTTGGATAGATCTTAGAATGAAGGGAAATACTGAGTGATCTGTCTGGACATGATAGTTAAACCTAAATCACTCTTGAATGGTCAAGAAATTTTTCTTTGTTCAGAAAGAAATTTGGAATCTCTGAATTTTTTTTGTGAAGAAATAACATGACCCTTAGGAAGAATATTCAGGTAATAATATAGTCAATGACCTGGAGACAGATAGAATGAGATGTTAGTTGGAAAAATATATCTTTAAACAAAGTGGTCTTAATGTATTGATATACATTGATATAAAAAATGGTAGAGAAAGGTAGATTACTTCTCTCTAAACATCTAGCTAGATTGTTGAATGGATCAGAATTAAGGGAACTGTGTAGTAAGAAGAGCATCAATAAATTTTTAATCCCTCTTTATAGGTAGCTAGGTGGCACAGTGGATAGAGTGCTGGGCCTGAAGTAATGAAGACTCATCTTCCTGAGTTCAAACCTGGCTTCAGACACTTATTGGCTGTGTGACTCTAGGCAAGTCACTTAACTCTGTTGGCCTCAGTTCCTCATATGTAAAAATGAGCTGGAGAATGAAATGAGAAACAACTAGAGTATCTGTGCTAAGATGCAGTTACAAAGAATCTGATGGGACTGAAATGATTCAACAATAATAATCCCTTTTTAAATTAAATCTTAGGCACTTGCCTGAGGCACATAGAGGTTAGCTTGATAAACGTTCATCAGGTCATATTGACTCCAACAGCTAGTACTCTATTCAATATGTTTTTTTTTTTTTTTTAGCAAGGCAATTGGGGTTAAGTGACTTGCCCAGGGTCACACAGCTAGTAAGTGTTAAGTGTCTAAGGCCGGATTTGAACTCAGGTACTCCTGACTCCAGGGCCGGTGCTCTATCCACTGTGCCACCTAGCTGCCCCTTACTCTATTCAATATGATGTAATATTAACAACATAAAATAAGTCACAATTTTCTGTTCTTACAGATTGAAAACTGTGGGGTTTTTTGGTCAGTTTTTCTCCAGTACTTGTACAATTGAGTTCATCATGTTTATCATATTCCTATCCTCTTCTTCTCCTCCCCACACACTAACTACTGAGAGCCTAGATTACAATTAGATAAAAGTTCCACGAAGGCAAAGCAGAGGTCTTATCTAAAATGTGTATCTGCCCTAGTGCATAGCACAAAATACAGTATGCAGATGTTGAATTATTTCATCATGTAATCTTTTAGTGCTTTGCTTCAATTTGTCTATATAGACACAAGTTTTGACATTCCAACCCACATCACAGATACCACCCAGTAAACTCTGTGTGAGAATTGTCACTTGTTTGGGGAAGGGAGGAGGAAGTGAACCAACTGTGCCCTTTGACACCAAGAGATGAGAAGACTTCATTCTTAAGCGCTGTTTCACATGAACCCAGATTGAGTAAACTCATTGTCATCAAGACTGCATTTCAAAAAAAAAAACACACAGAAAAAAACCACTGCATTTCCAATTTTGGCAAATGAAGTTTGGCAACCTCAGTGCATCTCCAACACCTGGGTCAATGAGAGGCAATGCATGCTCTTCACCTGTTAGGTGTCAACAGCTGCACAATATGAATTCTTCTATGTTGAAAAACATTACAGCCCTCACTGTCCAAGGTCATACAAACAGCAAGTGAATGAGCTGAAACTTGACCTTGAGATTTCTAACCTCATACTCAACATTTACAACAAAAGAAAATGAAATCTCTCTCCCCTCTTGGCTGGTTCCCTAAAAATTGAATCCTTTGCCAGTTCACTATGTATATTTCACTTGGCAGAGCAGAGTTAAGATTAATAATAGTAAGTCTAAGAAATAATGAGCTAATTGATTTTAGAAAAACATGGATAAACTTGCATGAAATAATGAAGAGTTAAATAAGCAGAACCAAGAGAACATTGAATACAGCAAGAACATTTTTTAAAAAATTTGAGTGACTAATTCATTTTGTCTATTATAAATACCCAAATTAACTACAAGGAATATAAAGGAAGATGCTATTGGCATCTGGTGGAGATGTGGGTGGAAAAACTAATAAATAGAAGTATAGACAGAATGATTTTACATTCATACATACATAATACACATATTTGTGTCTAATGGTAGCCATCACTAAGGTGGGAGGGAGGGAAGAAAAACTGGAATTTACATGATACTTTATTATTTATTTTAAAGGAATAGAAAATTGTACATAATAGATTTACTGTTTCATGTGCAATCACTTTTAAAAATAATAATGTTTTATAGAAAATGTTTTCCATAAATTAAAAATTAAATTAAAATGTCTAAAAAGATTGATATTAGTAGCAACAATAATATTAATAGCAATGAGAAACTTTTTTATGCTTCTAGGTCTTCTCAGTCCAGCTCAAATATCAATTCTTCTGCTTTTTGTTCTTGAATACTTAAGATATTCACAATGACATTATTTATTTGAACAATTGTCTTTTACTGTATAACATTCCCTTTAAGGAAAGCGAATCTGTCTATTTATCTTTGTATTTCTCCCCAGAGTGAAGTCTACTGTCTGACATTTTGTAGGCCTTAAATTAAGTGTCCTCTAACTGAGTGTCCTGGGGAAAAAAGAAAGAAAGAGATTAGTAATTGATTATGTTTCAGGAATGAAAAATACAAAAATCCTTTTGCATTTCCAAAATTTTACCTTCATTTCTTTCCTGTAGTATAGTGCAAATCTAACACCCCTACACATTTCTTATTCTTTCCTCTGTTTAATCCAGCCCAATCTATTTGTCCAATCCTTCATTATACAAGACTCTCCTTCATAAAGTCTATTGCCCAGCCAAATGAGCTCATATTTGGCATTCCATCTCCCATCTCTTTACTTTTTGTACTGTCCCCCAAGCCATGTTCTTTTCTCACCTCTTCCTCTTAGAATCTTGAGTTATTTTTGAGACTCCACTTAAGTGCTACCTTATATATAATATTTTTCCTCAGCCCCCCAGCTAGTGCCTCCTCCTCATTTATTTTCTTTTTGGAGGCGGGAAAATGAGAGCTAAGTGACTTGCCCAGGGTCACACAGCTAGTAAGTGTCAAGTGTCTGAGTCCAGATTTGAACTCAGGTCCTCCTGAATCCAGGGCTGTTGCTTTATCCACTGTGCCACCTAGCTGCCCTTCCTCCTCCTCATTTCAAGCTGCCTAGCATTTATTTTGAATATACCTAGAGATATCCAGAATGTCTCCCCAAGTAAAATGAAAGCTCCTTGAATGCAAGTTGTTCATATCTTCACTTAGCATAATACTTAAACACATAATAGATACTGAAACATTCTCAGTGATTAGTTGATTAGAATACCTAGATTGTTCAGTCCATAGAAATTTTGACTGGGCTGGGAGTCAGGAAGATCTGAGTTCAAATCCAGATTTAGACACTTACTAGTTATGTAATCCTGGGCAAGTGCCTTAACCTCAGTTTGCACTGGTTTCCTCATCTGCAAAATGAGAATAGCAATAGCACCTACCTTACAGTGTTGCAGGTATCAAATGAGACAATAATCTTAAAGTTCTTATGATACTGCCTGGTAAATAGTCAGCACTATATAAATGTTAGCAGTTAATAATGGCAATGACACTGAAAATCCAAATTGATATTTACTGCCTGTGTGACCTTGAAATAGTCACTTTCCCCTCTATTTGTTTCAGCTTCTTTATCTATAACATGAGAAAATTGGACTTTATGATCTCTAAGGATTTAGGGTTGGAAGAAATTTGTAATTGTGTGATCTTTGTCACTGACTCTATTGGAGAAATTAATTTTAATGAGTATTTTTGTCAGATAGTTAACTGAGATAATTATAAAATATGATGTATTCATATGTGTATATGTATACATATGTGTGGTTCAGTTCTTTAAATTAGACATGAGTGATTTACACTTGTAAAATATAGATTTCAAACTTATTCTGGAGGTGTGGTCTCAGCCCTGGATCTTTCTCTGTTTCTGATGATGCGAAAGAAATGGCGTTCAAAAGCATTTCTTGTCTCAGGTATAGAATTCTTCTTGACTTCAAAGGGGGTGCAGTTCACATATAACAAATGTTTAAAAAATGCATGTTGATTATGCTAAAAGTAAAGTGAAAAATTAATTATTTTAAATTAATAAAACATATTACAATGAAAAATTATTGTCTTTTTTGGGGGGCAATGAGGGTTAAGTGACATGCCCAGGGTCTCACAACTTGTAAGTGTCAAGTGTCTGAGGCCATAATTAAACTCAGGTCCTCCTGAATCTAAGGCCAGTGCTTTATCCACTGCACCACCCAGCTGCCCCACAATGAATAATTATTGAAGGAATAATTTAAAATCTAAAAGTAATGACTCATTTTTATAGGCAATAAGTTTTACAAAAATTTTCCTCAGATCAATATTATGAGATGAATAATGGAATATTATTAACTGCATTTATCATATGGGAAAACTGAGGCTTAAAGAAATTGACTTACTCTAGTTGTGTTTCCAGAAAGTGTCAGTGCTATATGTCAACATGAATCTTCTAAGTCCAGTGCTCTGTTTAAGTCAATTTGACTGTTTTATATTAGTCTATGTCATAGATTTCCTATATTACAATTTCCTCTCAGAATTTTTACTTTTCATTTGGAATAAAAGGAGAATCTTTGTTCTCATCCCCAGTGGTGTTTGATGATTCATAAAGGAGTTCTTTAAGGAGCTCTGAAGACTAACCCCATTAGGGAGTACATATGCAAAGCAATTGAAGAGAAGCATGGAAAATACAGGGACATTGTTGCATTTCATCATTTCACCTTAGGCATGCAGCTGAAAAAATCAGATTTGCAGGCAGTCATAAGGCTGCAACCAGTGGATATGCATATATTGAAAATGAGACAGCATGCCATAGTGAAGAGAACATTGGTCTTGGAGTTGGGATTCTGGATTTGGACTTTACTATAAGCTTTGTAAATATTCAATAAACTGTGTGACTCTGAGAAAACTTGTTTGCTATTTCTCCATCTTGAAAATGATACGTTTAGGGGCAGGTGATCGAATTCTAAATCTTATGATTCAAGATGTCCAAGTTAATAGGTATAGACATGCTTCCCTAAGGCAGAGTGATATAGTAGTAGTAGGAATACTAGAAATAGAACTCTGAAGTGCTGGTCCATTTATATGCTTTGGGTGTTTTCTGGCTGTGTAACTATGGCAAGTAATTTGAACTCTCTGATCCTCAGCTTGTTCATCTACAAAATGTGAAAGAAAATTTCCATGTTACTTTGAGGAAATATTTTTTTTGTAAATGATAAAGTTCTAGAGGTACATGAATCATTGCTATGAAAGAGACAAGAAATTATCTTCCTCTTCTCTTGAATTCCTGTTACATTTTCCTGTGCTATACTTTTTTTTTGTGGGGCAATGGGGGTTAAGTGACTTGCCCAGGGTCACACAGCTAGTAAGTGTCAAGTTTCTGAGGTCGGATTTGAACCCAGGTACTCCTGAATCCAGGGCCGGTGCTTTATCCACTGCACCACCTAGCTGCCCCTGCTATACTTTTGATAGTTAGAAGAAGTCTGGGAGCAGTGGTGGCAAAGGAGGTGTAGTCATCAGTTATAATATTGGAATATGTAGCATTTATTAATAATATTCTTAATATCAACATTATTTTCATGAGCAAGAGTTCCCATTTCCACAGTACTTTAGGTTTTATAAATGTTTTTCTTCATTGTTACAAAATGTTTAATGATACTGTAATAGTTTTCAAAAAATGTTTCCTTTTTATCCCTTCTGAGTATCAAGTTTTAAAACAGACCATGATAACCTGAAGAATGGCCAGAGGAGGTCAACCAGGATGATGAAGGTCCTCAAGGCCCCACTGTAGGAAGATGAATTGAAGAAACAGGATGTCTAGCCTAGGGGAGAGAAAACTACAGGAACATGTAATAGATGTTTTGAAATACTTGAAAGGATTCCATGTGGAATTAATCAAACTTGTCTTTGTGCTTGGGGGCAGAACCAGAAGCAATGGGTCAAAGTTACAAAGAGGCAAGTATAGGCTTGGTATCAGGAAAAATGTTCTGACACTTAGATCTATCAAAAACGCTTGTGGGTTTCTTTAGAAAGTAGTGGATTCTTCTGCCAAGTCATAAGGGTGGGGATGAGTCTTCAAAGCAAAGTTGAGATGACTATTTGTCAGTGATGTAGTGACAATTCTTTTTTTGTGTGTGTGGTCTGGTCTAGGTTGTTACTGAGGTCCCTTCCAACTCTGAAATTCTGGGATGTCCAAGATTCTTACAGCTCCAAATCAAGTATCTTAGAAGTTCTTCTGACTCCCCTTGAGCACAACTGGCATAACTATCCTACTGGGATAGATCCTACCACCAATCACTTAAAGACATCCATCATGTGTTCCCTGAGTCTGTTCCTTTGCAGGAGCAGGTCCTTCAATCAGTTTTCATATGACTTCATCTCAAACACCTTTGCCAGTATTGTCACTTTTCTCTTGGCTCTCTCCAACTCATTGATGTCCTTCCAATAATGTTGCATCCAGAAGTGAACGGAATCTTCTAGAATCATTGCAACCCCGACACATTGCAGTGGTATCATATCCCTAGCATTGCACACTAAGCCCCTCTTACTAGAGCTTAAGGTCCACATCAAGTCTCATGGCTGCTCTATCAGACTTGACTTATATGGAGCCTATGGTCCCTTACCTAGTAGGAACACCTTGTCATCTGCCCTACAACAATCCTTCTCCCCACTATAAACAGTTATCCTCTAGACCTAGATCTTCAGAGAAAGGGAGAGCCTATCCACCCAGCCTCTACTTGCAATATCTATGACCAGCCAAACTAAAACTTCCTTCTCTGTTTGACCCCCCCCCTTTATATGTGGTGTCCTTCTATTAGAATGTAAACTCTTTCAGGGCAGGGACTATCTTGTTAATATATTGTTATATGTGTGCACATACTCATATACACACAAACATACATGCATATATGTATACATTCATGGTGCATATGTATGCAATGCACATATATCTATACAAAGATATATGTACATATATGTGTATATGTATCTCTCTCTCTCTCATCTATTTATTCCCAGTACCTAGCAAAATGTCTGGTACACAGTAGATGCCCAATTAGTACTTGTTCATTCATTCATTGGTGCATTTATGCACTCACTAAAATCCTAGATTATATATTTTTTTCATATACTATGCTATCTATTCATTACTCCTATATCTTATAAGTATGAAAACTTTTAGAAACTAAAATATAAGGCTTTAGATTTATCCTCATTAAATTTCATCTTTATTAGACTTATCACACAATTCTAATCTATGGAGATCTCTTTTTTTTGTATTCTGATAACTCTTCAATATACTCAGATTAATTTTGCTTGCCATCTCTGCCTTTGTCCAAGCAATTAATAAAAATGTTAAATAGCATAGGACAAAGCATAGCTCCTCTGCCAAGCATGGAGATCACCTTCCAAAATGACATGGAACCATTTTTGATTACTTCTAGATCTAGTCATTCAACCAATTTCAAATCAACCTAATTACAGTATTGTCTAGTTCAGATCTTCATTTTTTTTTCACAAGTTAGGATTAACACCTTTTCTACCTGTAGGCAGCTAAGTGGTCCAGTGCATAAAGCACTGGTCCTGGATTCAGGATGACCTGAGTTCAAATCTGGCCTCAGGCACTTGACACTTATTAACTGTGTGACCCTGGGCAGGTCTCTTAACCCTCAATGCCCCAACGATCCAAAACAATTTCAAAGAACTTGTGATTGAAAATGTTCTCAACCTCCAGAAAAAAGAACTGTGAATTCTGAATGCAGATTGAACCATACTATTTCTGCTTTTGGCCTGCTTTTTTTTTTCTTTCTTGTTTGAAGTTTTTCCTTTCTGCTCTGATTCTTCTTTCACAATATGACTAATGCAGAAATATGTTTTATGTGATGTACATGTACAACCTATATCAGACTGCTTTCCATCTTGGGGAGGAGGGAGAGAAGGGATGGGGGGGGGAGAAAAAAATGGAACTAAAAATCCAGTGAAAACAAATGTTGAAAACTATCCTTATATGTAATATGTAACTGGAAAATAATAAAATTTAAAAAAAACACAAAATAAAACAAAACAAAAAAACATAAAACAAAACAAAACCTTTTTTATCTGCTCTTGCTTCCATCTTATGTAAAGTTTTTTTTTGTTGTTTGTTTTAATCTGAGTTGTTAGATAAGTTCCCTGGACATCTATCTTGGTTCCTTAGACAACTCATCATTTTCTTTCTCACTGAAATGATTTCACTTTTTTACCTTGAGAATTTCATTCTTTAGAGTTTCCATATAACATTGACCTTGCTTTTTCTCACATAAGACATGTCATCTCCTGACTCCATATATTTTCAACGGCAATCTGCCAATGCCCAGAATTGTCTCCCTTTTTGTCTTTGTCTCTTGATTTCCCTGGCTTCCTTCAAATACTAGTTAACAAGCCACCTTCAAAAAGATGCCTTTCCAGATAACCTTTTATGTTGGTGCCCACCCTCTCTAGATTATCTCTAACTTTTACAAAATATATTTTAGTAGCTTTCTTATTGTCTTCTCCATTCGACTTTAAGCTCCTTAAGAATGAGGATTTTTGCATGGCTTTTTTAAATTCCCAGAACTTAGCATAGTGCCAAGTAAATGGTAGGGGCTTAAAAACTTGTTGATTAACTTAATTTTCTCAATAGAATAGTAGTTCATGGAATCCTACCTATCTAGTCAATAAACCCTTTGAAATTTATTTTCCCCTAAACTAGAGTATAGAACGAAAAGGAAGGGAAAAGAAGGGAAGGAAAAGAAAGGTAACGGAATAAACATTTATTTACTACCTACTATGTGTCAGATACTGTGTTAAGTACTTTTTAAAATATTGTCTCATTTGATCCTCTCAACAATCCTGTGATTTAGGAGCTATTATCATCTTCATTCTACAGTTGAGGGAAATAAGGCAAACAGGGGTTAACTGACTACTCAGAGTCACACAGCTAGTAATTATTTGAAGTTGGGCATATAGTGGTTATTGATGTTTTTGTTTCTTTTTTATATTTAATATCTGGTGGGTCATTACTTAGGTGGATAAAATGACTTCTCTTTGTGATGGAATAAAAATATTTGGAAGTAAGCAGAACGAAATGTTAAATGACTTGCACAGGCTTACATAAGTAGTAAAAGCCTGAGCTGGCCAAGCTATTTAATTCCTCAGGTTTAAGTAATCCCACAATTTCTGATTATTGTTTTGTTTTGTCCTGAGTTTAGGGATTACATTATTTCTTATGTTTCCCTGCATCTGGCAATATCTGCAATATTGTTGTGGTATATCTTAGGTTATATATGGACAAAATGCTATACAAAGACCTTGGCTCATAAAACCTTTCCCAAAATTTGTTATGATCTAGTATTAACACATAATGAAAGGATTTATGACATTAGTTGATTTAATGAACACTTGAAGTTTCCTCACTTTAGTGATCAGTGCTATTGACACCAAAATATTTCACTAGGTAAATTGTGATATTTCTAATTAGTTCCAGTAAATCTACCCTTCTCAAAGTACAAAACTCAAAGGAAAACATGTAATTCACTTGGTCAGAATGATGGTTCAAAGAAGGCCATCCCATAACTATCTATCTGTCTGTCTATCTATCTATCTATCTATCTATCTATCTATCTATCTATCTATCTATCTATCTATCTATATCTATATCTATCTATCTATCTATCTATCTATCTATCTATCTATCTATCTATCTATCTATCTATCTATCTATCTATCTATCTATACACACACCTTTTATTCATCTCATTTGCATGGTGTTTCAAAGTGGGCCAGCCTGTAACTATTACCTTAGCTATTTGATTCTTGGAAAGTTATATTGCAATGACCAGAAATCCTAACTTAATTAGTTCTAACTCCAAAGTCCAATTCTCCAGCATTTAAGAGTTCTTTGCTAGGATTTCAATACTGTCATGTTGATTTTAAAGCACACAGAAATCCTAAATTTCACCTTCGCTGGCAATTTTCAACTTTTATATTGCCTGCCATATGCCAGGTTTTGTTCTTCAAATTAGTAGAAGTAATAGTAATAATAATCATAAACAGTCTTATCAGTGCTATGGTATCATCAATATTATGACAAATTTAAAGTCGTTGAGAGCACTGAGGGATTGAGTGACTTGCCTAGCCTTACCACTTAGGACTAGTGTCATCTTGGGTAAATCACTAAATTTCTGGCTCTCAATGTTCTCCTATTAAAATGAAAGAATTGGGTGATATTATTTCTAAGGTTTTTTCCACTTATAAATATATCAACACATCATATGTTTCAGAGTATTTGAACCTATATCTGTATGAGTGCACATTTTTATTGTTTGTATATTTATATAAACAAGTATATACATATGTACTTGTGAATATATGTGTGTGATACAGGTTTACATTTATTTTTATTGCCCTGCCAGTAAACTTAGAATAAAATATCAGTTTTTTAAGTGAAAGTCTTTATTATTTATGACCTCAGGACTTGTTTTGACTGAAATTCAATTTTTCCACCCATGGTTTGTCAGCCTCAACAGTTCTTGAATTTGTCTCTTCTCATTTGACTGCTGGGGAGAATCCAAAGGCTGGATGCTTGATAAAAATCCCAGGCAGGGAAGTTTAAGTACAGCTTAAGTACTTGCCATGGAGCAGGAGTTCGCCAGACCTTCCTGAGGGGATGATAACAAAAGTGCCACTTGTGGCTCAATAAAGACAATTTTAATTAATAGGAAAACATAATCAAGCCCAGGTACCGAGTATTGCTCTCTAGGTTTCCATGCCAAATCTGTCTGTTCCATTGGCCCAGTGAATGACAATTATCTTCTCCAAGTTAATGACACAAACACTGGCCGTCTGTGACCACAGTGTCCCACAGGTTCACAGTTTGAAAGGGCCCATTATTAGTAATCACATCAAGCTTCCGATGAACAGAAGCCTACTTGGTTTATGCCCCTGTGATCATGTTTCATTTCTTCCTCAATGAAAAAAAAATGCTAAAAGAAAAAAATAAATAAAACCTGGCTTCTATTTCTAAGAACACAAGGCTGGGGGTCTAGTAGTCAACTAGCCATGGGAATTGAAGTAAATGGTTCCCCTATTCTTTGATTCAGTGTCCTGTTCTGTCAAATTTGTATAATGACATTTACCATAGCTTTCTCTAAGGGTTGCTGTGGGGATGGTATAAGATAATATTGGGATGGGGCATAGTGGAAGAAAAACTGGACAGGATGTATAGAGGTTTCAAAATCTGTTGTCTTCTCTTCTTGTTCTGTGACTTGATACAAATCAATTACATGGACCTTTAGTTTCATCTACTATAAAGTGAAGATACTTTCACTGCCTATGTCAAGAAGTTACAAGCAAATGAAGTAATGTATTAGAATTGTTTTCCAACAGTAAGTACTGTCACTGTGGGCTAATACACCAATATCGAATACTTCATTTTGTCTATGATCTAATCCAATTGAATGTTCCCTCTAATGATGAAAATCACAGGCCATTTCTATTTGTCGTTCTGTGCCATCCTTGCTGTGTTCCCTAAATGGAATGTGCCGAAAGTGCTAAAGGCCTTCCTTGTTTTTCCTAATGTTGTAAAAATACAAATGGTCCTTTATCCCACATCCTTATCATATTCCCAATCTACCTTTTTATGATTCCTTAATGATATCCTTTATTTCTCTTCTTCAGAGTTCCTTATATGTTATACATTACTGCCTACTCACCCTCCTTATGAATGCCTTTCCCCTTATCTTTTGTGCAATATTCATATTCAATTATTCAGATGACGATGTTCCATGTATTGCAAACATTCAACAAAGGTCAACTATTGAAATTAAAAAAGATCTGCTGTTGTTTCAAATACAAGTTTGCGGTCATTAAAACAACTTCAAAAATTTTAAAAGGCACGCCAGCTTACCTTTCTATTCCTATTTGATCTTGTTCCTAACTTGGCCATTTGTACTGAGGGCTAGAGAGGGTAAGTCATATCCCTAAAGTTGCTAATTAAGTAAGTTGCTGGGCTATGATCAGCTAGAGAAATGTTTTTCAACATGGGGCTAAGTGGCTGTTGTGGCCCTTTAAATCATGATACAGGAACAGTACTAATTACCTCAAATAGAGTTGCTATTAATGAATTTGGCAGCACACAGAATATGAATTTAGTAGAGCCTAATTTAGTTGGTCAGTTTTTCTTTAGGCCATTTTAAATTTTACTTTCAAAAAACCCATTCCTCCTTTTACTTCATTTCAAATAATATTAAAATCAGATTTTGTGTAGAACATTTTATAGGCATTGGGTATAATAGTCAAACTGACAGAGTCTCTCCCTTCCCAAAGCCTACATAATATTAGTGGCAGTCATTCAGTCAAATTACAACATATATTTGGTATCTACCATGTTCCAGACACTGTGATAGGTGTTGGGGATAGAAATGCACAGAATGTGAGTGAGTATATTCTGAGATGGAATATGATAGTATGCACGAGAACTAAAAAGTTATACTTTGGAATAGAAAACTTCTGACTTTTCTTTCAGCTTTGATACTCTGAATTCTTATCGTAGACCAAACAGCTCATAGAATTGAGATGTACAAGGGGCCTTAATAACGTAAAACAATTATATTTTTATAGGGAAAATTAGAGTCCAGAGTTTAATTTATTTGTCTAAGGTAACACAGGAAATAATGGAGCCAGAATTCAAACCAAGCATATTTTCCTTTTAAAAACCTTAAAACCTCCAATGATATTTATAGGAAATTCATATTTTTCTCTAAGAGGACAATTGATAAACTTATTCTTATTCTTTTTTTTTTCCAGTCAATGGGGGTTAAGTGATTTGCCCAGGGTCACACAGCTAGTAAGTGTCAAGTGTCTGAGGCTGGATTTGAACTCAGGTACTCCCAAATCTAGGGCCGGTGCTTTAACCATTGCACCATCTAGCTACCCCAGGTAAACTTATTCTTGTTCAACCTAGCTACAGGGCTTAGATAGAGTTTGGTCCAAATATCTACTATGAGCCATATAAAACTAGACTTGATTGGAGATAGTCATCAAATGGTTATCAAAAGACAGGGTTTCAAAGATGGGAGGGACCTCATTGGCTACATAATCCACACCAGAATGGAAAACAACAACAACAACAACAACAACAACAACAAAAAAAAAAAACAACAACATCCCATCTAGTCCACAAGTGATTGTCAGGGCTCTTCCTTCAAACTTCCAGTAACAAAGAATCCACTACCTTCTTTCTGAAGCAGTTCATTCCATTTTGGGACAGCTCTCACATGAATTTTCCCACCCTGCCCCTTCTGTTCCTATTTTTGCTAGCATCTAGAGCCAAACAGAAAAAAAAAATGATTTCTCTTCCTTGTGATAGCTTTTCAAATTCTTGAAGAACACCATCTTATTTTTTTCTACCTAGGTTAATAAAAATTTCCTTTGCCTACAACTGGGCTTCATAAGATTTGAGAGGAGATCCTTCACCATTGTGATTCCTCTCTTCTGGACACTCTCCAGCATTTCAAAATCCTTCCCCAAATCTGGCACCCAGAACTCCTGTAGTACTATAGATATGGTCTGAATTCAATACTCTAGGCATGCATTCAACTACCTCATTCTCCAGAGAAAAGAACTGAGGCTCAGAAAGGGGAAAGGACTCACCCAAGGTAACAAATTTGATTTCTAGCAGAGCTGGGGCTTGAAAGTAGGAGGTTTAATACACCACTCCTTTCACCAGAACATATCTATCTCTTGTTCCCCGTTTTACATTTCAGAAGTTTTCTCTCTAGACACATTCTGTATTTTGTACAATAGTTATTGTGTCTGAGCTATTGATTTTGCCTAATAGATTTCAAAAGTAAAAGGACATTTCCCAGAGAAGTCAGTTTGCTTTACAGTGACGTGCTCTCTTCAATTCTAATGATTTCCAGCTATTTTTTATGTACAGTAGTTAGTTTCCAGACTGATGAGCAGGAGTCTCCCTGGTACAGATGGGAAAGGCTTATTATGCTAATAGTGTTCTGGATTGTTAGCAGAGATTATTAGAGAGAGATGTTAGAAATGCCTCCAGTGGAATAGAGTAGGTGACAAGGTAAAAGGAAGAGATAAATGACAGCAGTAAGTAGGCAGTACATCAGACTAAAAATGCCAAGCAGAGGCAAAGAGGATAAAGGAATTTCATTTCTTATAAGGAACCATTCCATAAAGGTCCATCCCCACTGTTAATGTAATAATCTATAATAAAAGCATGGCCTGCTTCCTCTCCGGGGCATAGAAATGAACATGAATTCCTGAAGGTTATTTCAGTAGAGTACCACAAACTGGGAAGGCTTTGATTAGGAACCAGAGTCAGACTGTTTGTGTGTTGTCTGAGGACCAGTCTAGCTAAATGTGGAGAGACAGTCCCAGAGGGCTGGTTGATTAATTGGTGAAGAAGGCTTTGGACACAGTGCCTCATCATGGTTACCTGCTAAGATGTGGAGAGGCTGCATACTGCCATCCTGATGAGAATATACTCACCAGTGAAATCACAGGCATTTGAAAGTATTGAAATAACATAACTTTAGAGATAGATAGGTTGCTAAGTGGTTAGAGTACTGGGCCAGGAATCAGGAAGAACTGAGCTCAAGTTTAGCCTCTGTTTAACTTCTGTTTTCCTTAATTCATTGGAAAAGGAAATGACAAACCACTTCAGGATCTTTACCAAGAAAACTCCATGAACAATATGGCCTATGGGGTCATGAAGAGTTGGGCATGGCTGAAAGATTGAACAACAGTTAAAACAACATAATCTAGAAAAAGGTAGTTGAATAAGGGAAAGAGCTCTGAAATGGCAAGTATCAGGACTCCTTACTTCTAATCTGGCTGGGCTACAACTGAACTGTATTATTTAGGGCAGGTCACTAGGCCTCTCAATATAAAAAAATTATATTGAACTAGACCAACTTATTTTTTTTACATAACAAACCCTTTTAGCAGTACAATGAAGTCTATGAACTCCTCAGAAAAAATATTTTAAATGAGTAAAATAAAACACATGTAAAAGAAACCAAACATACTGAAATGCAGTTATTAGAATTTTTAGGGGGGAAAACAACCTCAGTTAAGCATCCCTGACCTAATCCATGTCCAATCCCCTTTCCGACTTTACCAGTCCAGGACAGAGGAGAAAAACCATTTGGGTAAAAACCCCCGAGTTCATATTAGGAAATCAGATACCAAAGAAATAATTACCTGGTGAAAGCTTACTGGGGTGTTTGCATGGAAGAAAATCAGAGCACCTGAAGACAAAGAGCCCATAGATGACCTAAAATTTATTATTAAAATATGTTTGACCAAATGTCTGTATCATATAAGGCAAAGAATGGGTTTTTTTTTTGTTTTTGTTTTTTGTTTTTTACTTTTGAATCTGAGCAACAATGCTATCTGTCATATTGGATCTAACATCAGACAAGAAAAGGCAAACACCAGATTCAGATGTGCTGGCTGCTTAGCCTATCCTGCCTCTTCTCTCTAGACAACAATGGCCTCTTCAAGATGTCAATGTCAGTGCCAACTGGAGATTGTCTTTTCCAGCTGAGAAATAGGACTCAGTCTGCATTCAAGGTCTGTATACTAAAGAACTTACTGAAGGCCCTTTTTGCTATGAGTGTTTTATGAATGAACAAGTAATAACTCATTTTAATGCAGTATTAAGGATTAAGAAGTATCCTTTTTACAAAAATCTCATGAGGGAACCCAAGGTAGGCATGGTTAAATTACATTCGTTGTCACAAAATTATTGAGGAAAGGTCAGGATATGAGTGAGACCTAGAAATGACAAGTAGTATAGTTTGGCTTAAATTTTTATTACCTGAATTGAATGACATTAAAACTGACCTAAGAAAATAAAATTAAAATGTCCAAGCATTTATATATATATATATATATATGTATGTATATATGTATATATATAAATTTATACACATATGCACACATGTACATATATTTATTTGTATATATAGATGCATACATTTATAACATATACACAAATGGCATGTGGATTACATGTGTCATCACATGTACATATTATACATATTAGAAGTGCTTTATGCCCTATGTAGGTTTGTTATTCAAAAAGGATTTCAGATAGATGATAGATAGAAAGATAATTGGATAGATAGATGATAGATAGATATAGAGGTGTATATATAATTAGAGCTAATTATAAGTCCTTTGGTCCGAAATATATATATATATATACATATCTTTGAAAGGTACTCCTTTTCCATCACTCTGCTTCACAACTATATACACACATCCATACACATACACACATATATATGATATGCACATATACATACACATATATGCACACATATAATATGTATGCATTATATATACATGCACATGCACATATATTTTATAATGCATTATATATTATATGTATTATAACTTCCAGTGTTTGGGCCCCAGTTTCCTCAGGTAAAGAAAAGTGGAGAGGGACATGCAAAGAGCACTGGAATAGCAGTGTGAAAACATAGGCCACAGCCCTAACCCCAACCAGTCGACAAGCATTTAGTTATTACACACTTATATACCAGGTACTGCATTTAATGCTGATTTAAAAAAAAAAAAAGATAGGCCAACCCAGTATGTGACCAGAGGCAAATTTCTTCTTCCTGGGACTCAGTTTTCTCATCTGTAAAATAGGAGATTGACCTGATTGACATTCTGACATTCTCTGGCTCTAAGATTTTTCAATTGCTGGAAATGTATGAAAAGAACTTTTACAAAAGCATCAAGTAATATTAGAGAAGAAATGCAAATATGATAACAGAAATTGGATGACTTCTCCAAACTAAATGTCAGAAAAAAAATTGTAACACATTCACACTTTTCTCTTGACTCCTTTGTACATTATACATTACAGAAGAATGGGCTGGTGAGTGTGGAGTGAAGGATGGATTGGAGAGAGATACTCTGAAAACCACAAGCTGATTGCTGGGTCCAGGGCTTTGTATGGTCCAAGGCTTTTGTGTGTCTAAGATGAATAGAAACTTTTCCCCCAAATAATGACTTTCAACAGTGTGAGTTCACACACTCAGAATTATAGGCTGACAGCAAGGAAGGTGAGGTCTTCTGGCATTGCCTACAACCCAATCAACATTTCTACAGGAAGCATTTTCCCTCTGGGGGTGATGGTTTGGTCTGAAGAAAAAATTAATGGAAGTGGGTTTTTATTTTTCTGTTTTTCCCCCAAAATAACATTTTTATTCTACTGAATGCAGTCAGTCTAAGTGCAGATTATCTTCCACATGGTGAGGGCATTATCCAAGGATAATGTGCATCATTGTTGGAAAGACTCAGGGGCTAGAAGCTAAATATATGGCCTCTTGTTTGGAAGAAACTGTTTGGGATGAGGGCCTTGTTGTCCTTTTGTTTGAGAAAGTGCATGACTAAACAAGGAGGTGAAATAGAGGTCATTTCTCTATTCCTTCTTACCTCTCTCATACCATGACACTTCCTTCTCATCCTCCACTAAATCTTGCCTCTCCTAAATTTGCCCAAAGACCAGAAACAGGCTTCATCTGTCATGCTTAATCAGCTGATGAAAAGTGGAGGATGACCCAGGCTTGCGGCTTCTCTATTTTAGGCAGAAATTGGACTGGAAGTATCATGCTCTAATGTGTAACTTCCTGAAATGTGAAGCTAGCCTTTTAACACATCAGGCTGGAAGCCAGAAAAAAGTCAGAAGACACAAATGAAATTCTCTTGCCCTGGGACTGTACCATTTGACCTACTGTAGCAGCTTCCTTCAGGACAGGTGAATTCCTATGACAGATTACATTGAGAAAATAGCTCAACTCCTCAGATCCAGAGTTGAAGGAAAAACACAGTCCCACAAACACATACAATTTATAGTGGAAAGAAAATGCACAGAAATGGGAAGAAAACTGACTTTGAATTCTAGTTTTCACAATATTTACTTTCTAGAGTGATCTTAGATAAACCACTCTTCCTATTTTTTTTTTTGGTGGGGCAATGAGGGTTAAGTGACTTGCCCAGGGTCACACAGATAGTAAGTGTCAAGTGTCTGAGGTAGGATTTGGACTCAGGTCCTCTTGAATCCAGGGCCACTGCTCTATCCACTATACCTCCTACCTGCCCTATACACTTCCTATTGAGTCCTCAGTCTACTCATTCTCTTCAAGGTGTGCATGGTACCCATGTAGTTATATGTATGCCTTGATGGGTTGTCAAAATACATTTCCTGGGAAGGTGTAAATAGATGTCTTTGGAATCTTACCCATTCCTCTCTAAGAGGGATTAATTCTTCCCTGAAAGGGAGCAGGAGATGGTGCCAATGAGGACACTTTTCTCTTCATAGAGGGGGTTCCAACCTAGAATTTTATCTATTTGATCCTTCCATTAAAACTTCTGGCTTAGAGGAATTTTTTAATTGAAATAATTCCTCAAAATCTATAAGTAGTCAATCTGTAAATCAGGGATATGTTGTGGTGTCAGCTCCTCTACATGTTTGCTTCCCCAAAAGTATTTTCTCTCTTTCTCCCAAGATTTCTCCACAAAGAAGATCTGGAATCATTTGTGCCCTGTCATAATTTAGAAAGAAATGTTTTTTCTCCTTCAAGCATAGGCAGTTGGTGGCATAGAGGAAAGAACACTGGACCTTGAATAAGGAAAATCTGAATCCAAATCATACCTCAAACACTTATTAGCTAAGTGACCCTCGGTGTCACTTAACTTCCATTTGCCTCATTTCCTTCAATTGTAAAATATGAATAATATTATCATTAGTGTGGCATAATAATAGCAATCAGAGCAGAGGATAAAGTAATTCTAAAGTGTCCTGAAACTAGATATTGAGTGATTCTCCCCAATAACATAGAGAGTGTTATCTGAATGCTTCAGTCTCCAGGCTTGAACACAGGGTTACATCTATAAAATTAGACTTGATGTTATCAAAATTTCTTTCTATCTATAAATGCTACAATCCTTTGTTGGATATATCTTCTTGGGTAAATAACATTCTCTTTCTGCACTTCAGTCTTCCCATCTATAAAATAATGCGGTTAGGGTAATTGCTAAGGTCTTTACCAATTTTAACTTGTTTAGTATATGATTCATATCTCAGTAAAAAAAAATGAACCAAAACAAAACAACAAAAATTCCTTGAATGGTGATAATTTAATTTTTGTTGAATAATTTTGGGCATTGTGATACAATAAGTTATTTTTTTACATTTGTATAGACTTTTGTTTTCCAAAAAATATGTAAAAATACATTTTAACATCAATTTTTTAAAACTTTGTGTTCCAACTTCTTTTCCTCCCTCCATTCCCACCCCCCACCCACGAGAACTCAAGCAATTCAAAATAAGTTATACATGAGTAGTCATGGAAAACATTCCCACATTAGCTAGTTGTGAGAGAAAACAGATACAGTAAGTTATAATGATGATGGTGGTGATGGTGATGGTGGTGATGGTGATATCTAAGAAAATATTCCTTAAAGCAATGAAGGTCAAGGCCCCTGCCTGCCTTTATTTAATGGCTTCAAGAGTCTTTGCTGACGAAAAAGCCCTCATCCCAAGACCAAGTTAGTGATGATCCTCTCGATTTTGTGTTGGTGATTGAAGGACAGACATATTTTCCTCCTCCAGAATGGAAGGAACTTGTGACATCTTTACATAGCCTTTGAGATCTCATAGTCACCTCCATGCCCAATGAGGTATAAGACTAGAGTTTAATGGAGAAATAACAATATTAATGATATTAAGAGGGAACAGGATTCTAGACTTTTGCTTTCATCAATGTAGAAAACTTCTAGAACTGACTGAGATCAATAATTTTTGTATCTTATGGTCCTTGAAAGGAGCTTGGAGACCTTAAACATAAAGAGACTTGCTCATATGAAGTCAAAGTTAGGGTGTCACAGAGACAGGATTTTTACACTATTTTTTGTATACTAAAATGGTCTTCATTCTAATATGCTATAGTGTCATTCATTAACGTAGCTCCACATTTATAAAGCACAGTGAGGTCTATGATGGTCTTCCTGCATGACAACCCTTGAAGTAGGTACTGAATCATTATAATTAGCATTTCACAGATAAGAACATTTAATTGAAGAGATAGTTAAAAGAATTTCCATAATTTCCCAAGTTGAAATGTCAAATGAGGAAACTGAACCATGTCAGAGGTAGATCAACATGTCTAAGATGGAGAGCTGAAAATGACCTACGAGATAATTTAGTTTAATTGCCCCCAGGCATTTTGAAGATGAAGAATTTTTTAATCCTAGAAGGCTTAAATGATCTATCCAAATTTCACAGGCCTTAAGTGGCGTACTCTAGATTTGAACTAAGATCATCTAATTCCAAATCAAACACTCCTTCGAATAACACACTGCTTTTAATCAACCTTGTAAGAACCTTGGATGGTTTCCATGTTTGTTGTTTTGCATTTGTATATACATATACATATATTCATACACAATTCAATATGAAAGAGTGGGGGTTAAAGGGAAGGTAATATTAAAGATGTACCTTTAACAGATAGCCATAGGTTCTTGCCTATTCCTGAGATCCAAGGTATTCTAATAGCAACCCAAAATCTGAATTAAAATGCCTCTATGAGGGGAAATTCTTGGCCAGATACTTAAGATCACTTGCAATATATAGACTTTGCTTGTGAAACTTTGAACTCATATTTGTAGGAAAAAAACAAAACAAAACATAAAATCAACTACAGTCAACAAATACCTGTTACAGTTCCTCTTCACCCCAAGTCAAACATCAAAATACTTCTTATATAATCAAAATAAACCATAATTATTGAAAGTATGTATGTACACATACATGCACACACAAGCAAATACATATGTGTGTGAGTGCATATGTTTTTACATACATGCATGATGAATCATGGGGGAAGACATAAGTATAGAAGGGAAATTATGTACCCCCACCATGATAAGAATGAGAAAACCAAGGCCATCTTCTTAATCAATCAGAATACATGTATTAAATTCCCATATTGTGCTAAGTTCTGGAGATGCATTGATCTACATGAAATAGTCCCTGGCCTCAGGAAGCCAATAATCAGTGAGGGGAGATAATGTATACAAATGCTAATATAAAGAGAATAAATACAAATAAATAAAAGAGTTTGTGGAAATTCAGTATAAGTAGGAAAGGATTCACGTAGAAAGTGCCTCTAGAACTGAGCATTAAAGAAAACCAGCAGTTCTAAAAATCACAGGTGAGGAGGGAGTGCTGGCTAGGGACAGAAGCTAATCAGTATAAAAGCATAGAAATGGGACATGGAAAAATAACGTCCATAATCTGGTGGCACATTTGATAGAGCTCTGTACCTGGAATCAGAAAGCCTCAAGTTCAAATCTAGCCTCTGACACTAAGTAGATAATGTTGGGGAATTCATTTAACCACTGCCTGCTTCAGTTTTCTCATCAGTGAGATAGAAATAATAATAGCACTTACCTTCTCAGGTTGTTGTGAGGCTTAAGTGACATTGATATTTTTAAAGTATTTTGGAAAACTTTATTGCTATCATTGGAATACATCAAAGTATTCATTTAGATATCATTGGACAAGTTCCATTACGTAGGTGTCAACTATCGATGCTAGTACCTTTTAATGAAGACTTTTAAATCTCTGGCAGGGCAGTGACTAGATCATCAGAAATTGGGGAAGAAGGTAATTAGAAGACGATCATTGTGTGTCTGTGTGTGTATATATATATATATATATATATATATATATATATATATATATATATATATATATATATATTTTTTTTTTTTTTTTTTTTTTCTGTGTGTATATGTGTACATGAATGCCAGGGACAACCATCAAAGCCTCAGGTTTTCTGTTTTTCTGACTGCCAGAGCTCTAGAACAAGGACTAAGTTGGCAAAAATTCTTATTTCCCAGCTACTAGAGCATGACACCCCAGAAGATTTTATTTGTAGTTAATTTGTTACAGGACAAGTGATATGCCTGTGTCCCCCAATCCGTTAGTAGTGACAGCAGCTGCTTATGGTTGCTTGATTCCAGCTGCTTGTTCAACCATGTTGCCTTCTTACTAATCACAATCTCAGAAACCAATTGAACGGGTGTGAGTGCAATTATCATTAGGAAAAACAACAATAATTAAATATAATTAATAAAGACCCCTATTACCAGGGCAAATTCACGCTCTGTGTCTAAGTTGGATGGAGTCCCTAAGTGAGCACACCTCATTACCCAAATGAATTGCTTTCATGAAGCATAACTTTTATGCTACTAATATTGTTTTAATACACTTGCTTTTTTCCCCAAATTGGTAACGCTTTGTAGAAATATACTACTACTTATTACTACATAATTTCAATGAAAATCCTGTAAATTTAGCAAGCCCAAAATGTCTTTATTCTGCCTCCATGGTGTGTTATTTCTGTGACAATGAACAAGTCATTTGATCAGTGAGCCTCAGTTTCCTCATCTGCCAAGTGGCGATAATAGGTAATAATAATAGTACCTATACTATTTATGCTAAAGTCATATTATGAATAAATATATTGGAAAGCTTACAGGTCTAAATATGTGTGAGTCTAGATTGTAAATAAAAGAAAACTCATTGTCTGTGACTTTAATTTCTATTATACACTGAGAGATAATATAAGAGATATATCCATGTTTTCTCTACTACACGTAGTGTGTTTTTTTTCTTCATCTGTTACAATGACTATTTTCCTTATGCAGGTAGGTGAAAAGGTAAAATCTAGTTTGACACTGACATCTCATTTATATTTTTGTTGACTATTTGAATGATGAAATGTTTTTATCCATGGAATTAGTGGTATAAATTCAAATAAGGTACAGAGGCCACAATCGCTTAATCATTAATAGTCAGATGAAGTATAGGACCTAATACCACTGTTTTATTTCAACATTCATTTAACATTAAGTACATTGTATGGGGGGTAATGGGGGTTAACTGACTTGCCCAGGGTCACACAGCTAGTAAGTGTCATGTGTTTTAGGCTGGATTTGAACTCAGGTCCTCCTCAATCCAGGGTTGGTGCTTTATCCACTGTGCTACCTAGCTGCCCCAAGTAGATTTTATATTAAATAACACTGTTCAATAACTCTCTAATTATAAATAGATTATGAATAAAACAGAAGGCTGTTGTTAACTATTGTGATCAAGAAGTCTGATTTGAAGAGAGCTTCCTTGTGTATGGTGAGGTCTACCAGGTGTTCCTTTTTATGTATGATATAGTATTGAACTCTGGAACATTCCAGAACCTTGTAGAAAAGATCTGTAATCACTCAAATCTTACCATCAACAAAGGAAAAAACAAGTGAAAGAACAATCCCAATTGTTCAGATTACAACATCCATTTCGATGGAGAGTATATAGCATTTGTCAATCACTGATCATATCTAGCAGAGACAATAGAGATGGTCAACTAGTTGGTCCCAGAGTTGAAACAGGAAATGAAAGGAATGGTTTCATAAAAAAGGGAAGGTTTAGGGGCAGCTAGATGGCGCAGTGGATAGAGCACCGGCCCTGGATTCAGGAGTACCTGAGTTCAAATCCAGCCTCAGACACTTAACACTTACTAGCTGTGTGACCCTGGGCAAGTCACTTAACCCCAACTGCCCCTCAAAAAAAAAAAAAAAAAGGGAAGATTTATATGAACCAATGGAGTGAAATGAGCAGAAATAAGGGAACAATTTTTACAATAATAACACTGTAAGGAAAAATAACTTTAAAGGGCTTAGAAAAATCTTATCAATGTAATACTCATCTAATTAAGGGGACTAATGAGGAAGCTCACTATCTACAATAAAACCCGGAAATTATTTATTTGACATGTAGAATGTGTCATGTTTTGGGGGCATGACCAAAGTAATAATAATGTTTATCTATGCATACTTGTTACAAATGTTTTGTTTTTTCTTTTATTTGAATTGAAAAATAAAAGAGAAACAAGATAGATTTTTCTTAAGGTAAAAAAATATATATATATTTAAAGGGTGAACTTCATGGGCTTCAGGAAATTGCAAATCTCCATTCTTCTCCACTCCTGAAAGCAAAGGCCAAATTTTTTAAAGACCCATGTTTTTTTTGATGTTGCAATATACCAGAACAATGGAATAACAATTTCTGAAAAAGTAAAGGTGCTCATCACAATGAGGAAACATGCATGGAGGGTATAAGGAGGATACAACATGTAACTGATGAGGAACTTTGAAAAACAACAGGAGCAAAGAATGTAATCTAGGAAATTAATGGCAGAAGATAAGGTAGGCTTTTCACACTATGTGGACAAAAAGCGCAAAAACCTAGTAGTGTCTTTTTGACACCCCAAATCAAGCTTCAAGGGACTGAAACAAATATAGATAGCCATAATGTCCCATGGGCACTATTAGGATATCCAGAGAATTCAATCAAGGGCTCTAACATGTCAGGACAAGCCTCCCCTGAAACAAAATATGTATGGGAGGATATGGACCAGTGTCACCTCAAAAAGGAAGGCACGGCTGGTTTGTGATCTGCGTTATTGGAAGGAACATGCATAACAATTAAAAACCAACCATTTTAGTATTTACAGCAAATAAATGTAAATCACTATGCTAGGAACTGTGGCTATTGTGCTAAAGTACAAAAGTAAATCAGACTCAGTCCCTGTCCTTAAGAAGTTCAGTAAGCATGGCAGTGTGGGAAGGTGGGAAAAGAACTGTATTTGAAAAGGGGAGTCATATGGCTGTGTAGCTGTGGAGTGTGCCAAATATATACAGTAACTTATGGGGCCTTATTCCAATTCACAACTCAACCAATACTGCATTATTGTGCCTGTTTTTCCACATTTCCTCCAACATTTTCCATTTTCTTTTTTTTTTTTTGTGTCCACTTTCCCAATATGATGGATTTGAGATGACACCTCAAAGATGCTTCAGTTTTCATTTCTCTTATTAGTGATTTGGGGAATGTTTTCTTGTGACTAGAGACATCTTTCATTTCTTCCCTTGAGAACTGCTGTTCATACCATTGGATTATCAATTGGGGAAAGGTTCTTATTCTTATAAACTTTAATCAATCCATTACGTATTTTGAAAATGAGATCTTTACTTTGCTTCAAATATTTTGTCCCCAGTTAATGTTTGGGGTTTTTTTTGGCAACTTTAGCTGGGCTGGATTTGTTTGTGAAAACTTTAAAATTTTATATAATCAAAATTATTCAATTTACCTGCCATGATCCCTCAATCTGTTGTCTAACTCTTACACTGTCCATAAAGCTGAACTTTAATTTTTTCTCTTCCTCTACCCCTCCCTCTCTCTCATTTTATTTGCTGTCTTTCTCTCCAGTGGTTAGAGAATGTGGAGAGGAGAAAAATAAATGCATGTTACTTGAGAATATATATATATATATATATATGTGTGTGTGTGTATGTGTGTATGTATGCATATATACACATATATACATATATGTATTTTTTGGTACTTACCTTCTCCATCTCTAAAATGAGAGGGCTGATGCCTTCTAGCTCTTAAGTTTGTGATCCTCAAGGAGCTAATGCCTAAATAAAGTCATAGGAATTGGCATGAGGATATAATCTCAATTTTTAGCAATGTTTCTATAGGGAAAATAATATAGCACTTGGTGATATATGTACAATAGTGTTGACCAATTAATTCACTCATTCATTCATTCAACAAATTTATTTTGAGTGGCTACTATATCCACCAAATTATTGTTAAGTGTTAAAGGATAAACAATGATGAATGAGGCTCTGGGACTTTACTCATGAAGTATATTCTCATATGCATATATATGTACATATAAAACACACTTCTATCCTATACACACATATTTAACTATGTATATATCTACATAGACATTGTATATGTATATATGCATGCATACATATATGTACATTCATACATACACATATCTATATCTAACATATGTCTATATCTTTATCCATCTCTATCTCTATTTCATCTGTTACTCTTGACTACATCAACATAAATGATTAAATATACAAAGCAAAAAATTACTGCATATTAAACCTTAAACTTTTACTACAGTTTTTAAAATATATTATACATTTTTAAAAAATCTTAATACATTTGTATTGTTTGTCTTTTCTGTTTTTTTCCTTTTATTTCTAAAAGTTTACTGATGCTTATTTGCTTCTTTTTTTCAGTCTCTATCACTATCCACTAATTCATTCCCAACTAACTCCCCATAGAAATCCTACATTGTAACAAATATGTAAAATCAAGGCAGACAGATGAGCACACTGGCTTTCTTTGAATATGCAGATTTAACTCTATACCTCTAATCTAGCAAATCTCTGCCAAAAATCAAAATGAAGGCCCTCATTCATCTGAAATCATGGGTAGTTACTATGTTGATCAGAGTTTAGAAGTTTTCAAATCTCTCCTATATATTATTCATAATTATTAAGTAAATCATTCTAATTATGCTTATTTCACTCAAACTCAATTTGTATGAGTCAGGAAACATTTTCATTCAAATGCTTATTGATCACTTAGAATCATAGAATCATAGAAATAAAGTTGAAGGAGATGTCAGTGGGAATGTAGTCTAATTTCTTCATTATCCACATAAGAAATCCAAGGCTTAGGGAGATTAACAGACTTTATCCAAGTGTCCATAGGTAGTAGCATTGGAGGCAGAATTTGAATCCAGGTTCTCTGACTCTTGAGCCACTGTTCTTTTCATTCTATCAGAGTGCCTCCCATTAGCATTGTCAGGGGTGTTAGAGTGAAGATTTTTGATGAGTTCAACCAAATGGTCTCCGAAGTCCCCTCCAACTTTGTAATTCTTTACTGTTGAGTTTAAGAGCATAAAATCATGATGTATTCCAGGAGTCCTTAACTAATCTGTTATAAATCTATAAATAGATAAATATTCCTAAGAGATCTATGTGTAGATTTCAGGGACTCTGTGAATTTAGTTTGGAGACAGATGATAGATAGATAGATAGATAGATAGATAGATAGATAGATAGATAGATAGATAGATAGATAGATAGATAGATAGATAGGGAGATAGATAGGTAGGTAGGTAGGTAGGTAGATAAACTATATTTGGCTTCACTTTAATCCTATGCATTTTACTTTGGGGCACCTAGGTGGCACAGTAAATACACTGTCCAGTATGGAGTCAGGAAGACTAAGCTCTGTAACCTTGTACAAGTCACTTAACCCTGCTTGCCTCAGATTCCTCATCTGCAAATGAGCTGGAGAAAGAAGTGGCAAAGCACTTGAGTATTTTAGCCAAGAAAACTCCACATGGCATCATAAAGGGTCAGACACAACTGAAAGTGACTAAACACCATTCTACTTTAGCCATTTAAAAATAATATTCTGAGAAGGGGTCCATGACAAAAATCATGCTTTGTCTAGTGGTTCTTTCTCCTTCCCTATCCCATACCTTTGTTTTCTTTGAATGGAAATAAGACCTTCGTTTTAGCAAATATCAAAGGAAAGAAATGAATTCAGTAGCAGAGAATAATATAATGTAATAATAATATAATAATAAGTTTCAGTGAAGTATAAATGAACAGTAATTGAAATGAACTGGTATTTTTGAAGAAGACACATCCCTTTGGAATATCTCTCTAAAGAAAACAGACAGTATCATCAGAGGGAACTAGCATCAGCCCCTTTATTTTTCTGTGCTATCTGGCTACATTGGGATTACTGAGGACTGTTCCCTTCTCTCTCTCAGAACAATTCCTCCCCTCTTTTACTGCTAATAATGTGCTATTAATAATCCCACTCTCCTTCTTCCTTATAGATAACTAGGGAGTCCTTTCTGTTTTAGTGATACCTGCCTTTGTTACTTTCTGATAATTCTTTTTCATTTGTAGTCGACTTAACCCAGTCATTTATGTTATAGTTATCTATGCAGCCATCATATATATATACACACACACACACATACATATACATATATACACATATACACATACATATATATGTGTGTGTGTGTGTGTGTGTATGCATGCATGTATTTATATATAATTTTGGGGCAATGAGGGTTAAGTGACTTGCCCAAGGTCACATAGCTACTAAGTGTCTAGTGTCTTAAGCTGAATTTGAACTCAAATTCTCCTGAATCCAGGGCTAGCGCTTTATCCACTGAGTCATCTAGCTGGACCCAATAAATATTTATTAAGTATCTACTATGACACCAACATAGTATTATTATATAATACTATATAATTATATGGGAAGGGAATAAACACAGAGAAAGAGACAGAGAAATATACCATTAGAGATCTGAGGAAAAAGGCTGTTACCACTGTGGGTATTCAGATCACATTTAAATGGGACTAAAAATTCAACAGTAAAACAGAGGGTACTCAATCCAATTCTTGAGAAGATCTGGATTCGATGTTTTTTTTTTAAATATTTGTCAACAATTGCTTATACATGTCATTTATTTATTTGAACCAAAAATGAACCAAAAGTATATAGCCATAGAAATATGCTTTCACTACACCAGTACATCAAGTTTTACATTACTTTTTTTTTCTTCAGAAAACAAAACAAAGCAAAATGTCAAGAAGGTCATGCAAGTGGACACTAATAATTCATTACTATTGAGCATTCAAACAAGACTGGGCTGAAATTAACCACTGCATGCTATGTAATGAAAACATTTGCTGAACAAAGTTATACTATAAATAGGTTTCCAGGGAGAAATATTATTTCCAAAGAAAATGTTTGTTTCACGCACCATCAATTTGTTATAACATAGGTATAGCTTCCAGTTTTATAACAGAGTTTAGAAAGCATTTTTCTCATAACAGGTAGATAGCAGCAATTTCTTTTGGCAGTTTTGTAAATGAAGAAACTGCATAACATAGAAGTGAATGAACTTATTCACAAGTGTAGGAACCAGGGTTTGATCTCAGAACAATTGACTATGCATTTCATCTTACTTTCCTGGCTCTTATATTTAAATTATTTTTGTTCTAACCACAAACCATCAGAATAGGTTTCCTAAAGACTTCTAGGCAATACTTGGCTTTCCTTTATTTGTTCTATATTCTTTTTTTTTTTTTTTTTTTGGTGAGGCAATTGGGGTTAAGTGACTTGCCCAGGGTCACACAGCTAGTAAGTGTTAAGTGTCTGAAGCCGGATTTGAACTCGGGTACTCCTGACTCCAGGGCCGCTGCTCTATCCACTTCGCCACCTAGCTGCCCCTGTTCTATATTCTTAAGTAAGAAAATTGTATTTTATAAAAATCTATAATTCAGAATTTTTACCAATTAAGACTGGCATATCTTACCTATTTCTACATAGGCCCCTTATCACAGTGACTGAAATCTACATATGTACAAATAAATAGTCAATGGAAAAAAAGTGGATTGTAAAATGCTTTGACACAAGATGGTACCAGATTGTGGAAACTTTAGAATGCTAGACAAAGCAGTCTGAAATTCACTGAAAAAGCAATAAAGATCTCCTGAGCTGAGAAGGGATGTACCAAAAAAGATCTTCCTACACTTAAGTTTCTTTCAATTCAATTATGTCATTTTGCCTCTATGTGGTGATAAATTTGAGCAGTGACTTACAATCAAGCATTATGGGATTAGGTTGAGAAATTTATGAGCAAACCAAGAAATAGTTGGAATGTACACTATCCTATGATGTTTAAATTGATTAACCTTCCCTTTATTCTACAGCTAAAAGGTCAGTTAAAATTTAATGGATCATAGCCTAAGTTAGAACCAATTCTAACTCACTATGAAAATGTAAGTTTGCTCAATGATTTCTTCTTTCATGTTTCAAGTCTTTAATATTCCCTTTTACCACCTCCATAAATGATACACTCTCCTTCCTCCTTTCAACAAGCAACTCCTTTCCCCAGCCCGATCATGTAATATGTGGACTTCAAAAAAAAAAAACACTTTAAAGGTAAAAGTAAAGCAATTTATGATAAAGAGATAGATATAAAAGTGTGGAAACTCAATTAGGTAGAGAAGTGGGCGGAGGTGCTATGTTGATATGTTAGTGGTGCCATGCAGATGTGAGAAAGGGAGCTTGTGTGGGCGAGTATCAGAGGATGTGGGAGGGGTGTTACTTTACTAAAAGATGTCAAAGTGTCATATCCCCATCCCAGAAGAAATTTTGCACTTCAGACTGAAAAACTGACTTGTCTGGGGCTAATTCAACATGGAGTGCTTGCTAAAATGTGCTCTTAAAACATGATTAATTTCTAGCTCTATAACATACTACTTATGTGGCTCTGAACTATTGGCTTGACATTGCTGAGTCATAATTTCTTCATCTTTTAAATGAACATAATTAGGTTTGCTCTCTATGTCCCATAAAGTTGTTATAAGGAAAACAGTTTGTCAGTCTTTATGATCTATAGATTTCTAATCTATGGAGCTCAGATCTAATTGTATCATTCGTCTTATCCATAAACTCCAATGGCTATCTATTGCTTCTTGGAGAAAAACAAACTTTTCAGTTGTTTTTGCACTTAAAACTTTTCATGGTTGGGCTCAAACCATTCTTTCCAGAATGACTACAAATTACTCCCTCTCATACAGTTTAAGTTCCAGCCAAATTGACTTACTTGCTGTTCCTTGTGTGACATTACAATATCCTGCCTCAGTTTGGAAAGACTATTTGTCAATGACCAGAATGTAGTTTTTATCTCTGCCTCTTGTAATTGTTACCTCCCTTGAAGAGCTAAAGAAATGGAAAGGCTCGGCTCCAGTGCCAACACCTTCAAAATGTCTTTCCTGATTCCCTTTGGTTGTTACACTCCCCTCCCTTTAAATTACTTTGTATTTGCTTTACATATATCTTTTATGCAAAATCATATATGCCCCATATACCTGGAAGTCTCTCTTATTTTTGTAATGATATTCCTCTGCCTAGGGAGGATTTGCACATGGTAGGCAATTTATGGGAAGCTTAATATTTGAATGACTGCTGAGGCTTTTTTACCTTTCTGAACACAAATCACCACATGAATTGTTGAAAAGGACTACAATCAATTTTGCTGAGGCACAAGTTGCATCATATGGCCACAAAACTCCTGAGTGCCTCCTGAACCAGATTAAAATGTAATTGGAGGGGGCAGCTAGGTGGTAGAGCGGATAAAGCACTGGCCCTGGATTCAGGAGGACCTGAGTTCAAATCCGTCCTCAGACACTTAACACTGACTAGCTGTGTGACCTTGGGCAAGTCACTTAACCTTCATTGCCCTGCCAAAAGAAAAGAAGAGAATAAACCAAAATCATTAACAATACCAGTTCAAAATGTAATTGGAAAATATTTTTAAAATCCAAAAGACAATAGAACATAGATAATATCACATTTTAAAAGTAAGTCATGGAGAAATTAGTGGCCCTGTCTATAATTGCCTTTAATACCACTTATGTAGTTGCATATTGGATTGATAATCAGACAACTTAGATTGAGTACAGCATCTGATTGTAGCTACCTTGATGATTTGGGGCAAGTGACTTCTCTCTGGGATAACTGAACTTTCAGATTCTTTCTAACTTTAAGTTTTTGAATTTAGAGGAGTACTGCTAAGTTACTGTCATATCTATTATCTTTGTTGAATATCTCTGAGTATGGAGGCCTTGCTTCATTGAAGTGTCAGGCCATTTGTCGACTAGATATTAAGTGTGATATATGTCAGTTTAAAAAATCAATTCTATTTTTGCAAGAATTGATTAAATGCCTAATATATGCAGAGCAACAGTTACTGCTTTATTTTTTTTATTTTTATTTTTTTAGTGAGGCAATTGGGGTTAAGTGACTTGCCCAGGGTCACACAGCTGGTAAGTGTTAAGTGTCTGAGGTCGGATTTGAACTCAGGTACTCCTGACTCCAGGACTGGTGTTCTATCCACTGCACCACCTAGCTGCCCCGCTGCTTTATTTTTGATATGAGCTAGTCTCAGAGTCAGGAAGACCTGGGTTACAGTCTTGCTTCTAATGCAGACTTGCTGAACAACCCTGGGAAAGTTACTTAACCTCTAAGGAGATTATGATAGTGGACAGTTTCTCATCTGGGAATTCCTTATAACAGTAAAATCACAAGTCCTTTCTCATAGTCCTGCTTGCCAAGGCAGTGGAAATCAAAATACAGCAAACAGTCTATTCCCATAAGGAAATTACTCATCCTATAGGATCCTACCAATGAGGGGAAGGGAAGGAGCATAATGCATACAAAGAGAAGAAAATTCAAAATATATACATGGTAAAATAAAAGTAATTGGAGTACAGAGTACTTACAAGTAGGGGAAATCAGCAAAGTCATTGGGAGATAGTTGAGTGAACTCTGTAAAATGTTAATTATTACAAGACATGGAGGGAGAGAGGGAGAGCCTTCCAGATTTGGGAGAAAAATCTGGGCAATGGTAAGAAGATGCAATGCCCAGTAAATGGGATAGCATGTTGGTCGGTTTTGGGGGAATATAGAATGTATGATGGGAAGCAATGTGAATGAGTTTTGTCTTCACTTTATTTACTTTCTCCTATGTTTTAGTCATAACAATTTCCATTTTTAGATAAAAAATTATGGCAGTGGGGTAAGGGGGTGCTAAAACCCAAAGTTTAGAGAAAGATATGACTGAAAAAGGCCCCAAAGAAATAAAACTATGAATGTATTTGATGCAGTATATCATGTTAGAAAGAATAACAAACTTGACAGTATGAGATGGGGGTTTAACTCTGAGCATCAATACTATTGTTTTTTTTTCCTCTGTGGGACCCTGGACAAATTACTTAGCATATGTGTGCCTCAGCATTGTCATTGGCAAAATGGAGATGAAACTAATATTTGTCCTACATATTTCAGAGGGACATTAGGGGGACAATATTATATACCTATGAATGATAATATTTAAACAAACATCAATGATCCTAGGATTTAGAACCAGAGGGCACATAGGCCTCTTTTAATCCAACACCTTGCTCTCATAGATTGAGAAAAGAAAAGCACAAAAACTGAATCCCAGTGAAGGAAAATGGCTTCTTCTGGTTTACAAGGAACCTGGAGGAAGCATATAACTTGGAATCAAACACAAAGTGGTAAATCTGGTATTCTAACATGTCCTCTAATTCCTGTTGCAGTGTATATTTTCTTACCCCACACTAATCTGTCTTCTAGAACAGAATTCCGTGATGAAGATGAGCTTATATCATTCTCTTAATTGGAATTAAGAAAAGATATTTAAAGAAATGTTAATATTGGATATTTAAGAGTAAAACAAACAGTTGTAGGATAGCTTTAGCTGTATTTTGACATTCACTTCCCCTCTTCTCTCCTAGGTAAGGCTTCTATGAGAATGATGCTTAGTATGGGCCTTGGGGGAGATTTCTCTTTTTAGCTAGGTTAGCCCTCACTGCTGTTAAAGTCCAAGTTCACAGATAACTGACCACTAACTGTGAACTCCCCTTCTTTTTTAAAAAATGTTAGACAGCATGGTTTAGGGGTGTTACCATTTAGTTGCTGTATGATATTGAATAAGTCAACCAAACTCCCTAGGCCTTAGTTTCCTTTTCTATAAAATAAAGATGTTGGAGTAGATGATCTCTAAGTTATTATTCCAGCTTCAGAGTAAACACTCACGCAAGTCTGTATCTGAGAGTGAATTATTTTGAACATGTTTTTCTTTGTTTGCTTTGTTTTTAGACTTTGTATGTTTAGCAACTCCTACAACTATGTCCAAAAATTACAGACTCATTGAAGGAAAAAACAGCCTATACCTTGGCTTCACTTTTCACCTCTCTAAAATACCCTTCCATGTGTATTTCATGGTTTCATTTTCAAGGCAGTTGTTTCAAATTTTTCATTGTCTTTCTCAGTACAGAGTAAATAGCAGATAAGTGAGGTAGACTAGTGGGTCAGGCCACCCACCCAAGCATCTTTTCTGTGGGGAACACAAAGATGTTTTGGGGAAAATATGTGTGATTTCTAGGATATTAGTCCTTAAATGTGAGCAGTGAATTGGAAAAATAACCTTAGATGCTTTGAATACTTTGTTAAAGCTATTATTATTCATTTCCATGGAAATGAAGATAATGTAAAAACAAAAGATACCAATTTTAAAAGTTGAAATTTTCAAAGAGCTTACATTCTTATCCTATTTCTTTTGAAAGTTTTGTTTTACAAACTGTATAAAATACTTGGGAATGTACCTATCAATTTCCATACAGGAACTGTGTAAATACAACTATAAATTATTATATATAGAAATAAAAGCATATATAAACAAGGAGAGAAATTTTAATTGCTCATGGGTAAGCTAAGCTAATGTAATAAAAATATCAATATAAATTTTTAAAAAATAAAGTTTTCTTTATAAAGTTACTGTTCACAAATGAATTATTCTCCTGGTTCTGCTCAATTCACTCACTCTGCATTAGTTCATATAGGTCTTCCCAACTTTTTCAAAAGCTATCTTTTACAGTATTTCTTATGGCACAAAAATATTCTATTGCATTCATATGCCAAAATTTGTTAGGCATTCTCCAATTGATGGGTTATTCCTTACTCCCCAGATTTTTATAACTACAAAAAGAGCTGACATATTTTGTACATATAGCTCATTTTCCTCTTTATTTGATTATTTTGGGGGTATATACTTATAGACATTCCTATTTACCAGATTGGACCAATTCACAGCTCTACCAACAATGCATTCATGTTTATGTTTCCTGGCAGCCCTTCCATCATTTGTTATTTTCTTTTTTGTTGCTATATTTGCCAATCTCTGGTGGAACCTTATAGTTGTTTATGTCTCATTTATTTTTATGGAACATTTTTTAAAATTATGGCTTCTTATAGCTTGGGTGTATTCCTTTAAAACATGCTCATTCATATCCTTTATTTATCAAATGTGGAAGTCTATGTATTTGCAACATGCAATACTCCTTAGAGCACGTGTTCTTAACCTGGGGTCTTGTTTTTGTTTTTTCTTCTTTTTTTAAATATTTTGATTACTGTATTTTAAAATTGTTGGCTTTATTTGCATTCTTATATTTATATGCATTTAAAAACATGATTCTGAGAAAAGATCCATGGATTTCACCAGACTGATAAAGGAGACCATTGTGTGTGTGTGTGTGTGTGTGTGTGTGTGTGTGTGTGTGTGTGTGTGTGTATACCATGGTACAAAATTTGTGATCTATGTATGTCTTAAAGGATAGGAAGGAAGATTCTATGAGATGAGGAGAGGCAGACATGTTTTCTGGATATCTATGACAGGCAAGCATGCAAGGCAGGAAAATAGAAATTGCAAGTGCTGGAGTCTAGTATTCAGAATGTGGATACAAGAATAGTGTACAATAAAGTCAGGAAAGATTTTGAATGTCTTTAAAAGCTAGTAGGAGTTTCTATCGTATCCTAAAAGCAATAGGAAGTCAGCAGAGGTTATTGAAGAGAGGAGTCATAAAATCATATCTGCATTTAAGAAAAATCACTTTGGATGTTCTGTGGCCCACTGGATAGAACGTTAGACCTGGAGTGTGGAAGGTTGGAGTTCAAATCCAAATTCAGACATTTACTAGCTAGGTGACCCTGAGAATGTCACTTAACTGATGGTTGCCTCATCTATAAAATGGGAATAATTATAGTATCTACCTCCCAGGACTGTTGTGAGGATCATATGAGATAATATTTATTAAGTGCTCAGTATATTGCCTGGTATACAGTAGGTGTTTAATAAATGTTTGTTCCTTTCTGCCTTCTCCCCATATGGAGGAGTACCCACAGTTATAGAATGTGAGATGGATGATGAGTCAACAAAAAAGGACAAAAAATTATAAAGATAAGAGATAAACTAAGAGAAAGTGTCATGAAATCCAAGAAGAAATAAGACATATTCTATGTGGTTCTAGAAGGAGACCTAGGATCAAAGGAAAGAAGTTAAAGATAAGTTGATTCTGAATCAGTATTAGGAAGAATTCCCTATAAATTACTGCTGTTCAAAAATGTTACAGACTGGGGCAGCTAGGTGGAGCAGTGGATAGAGCACCGGCCCTGGAGTCAGGAGTACCTGAGTTCAAATCCGGCCTCAGACACTTAACACTTACTAGCTGTGTGACCCTGGGCAAGTCACTTAACCCTAATTGCCTCACTAAAAAAAAAAATGATAAAAAAAAATGTTACAGACTTTCTCATGAGGCAATGGAATTCCTGCTACTAGAGAGGTTCATGGGCAAGCCAGATGATCACTTGTCAAGGATATTCAAGAAAGTATTATTTGGAGCACCTTTTCTTTAGTTGTAACATATAGAAATGCATGCAGAGTTTGGATAGCTGGTCTTGGAATTAGGAAGATTAGGGTTTTAATGTTTTACCTCTGAAACATACTGGCTGTGTGATTTTGGGCAAGTCATTTAAACTCTGTGTCCTAATGAACTCTCCAAGACTAAGCTACAGATTAAGTGCTGATCTGCTTGCATAGAAGTTCCTCACTGAAAGTTTCCCACATAGATGAAATCACAAGAGAAGGAGGAGGAGGAGGAGGAGAAGGGGGAGGAGGAGGAGATGAAGATTTGAAAAGGTCAGCTATGGCAAAGCAGGTGATCTTAGAGTCAGGAACACCGAGTTTTAACTCCCACCTTTGACACATATTAGCTATGTGACCTATGGCAAATCACTTAATTTTTTTAACATTCTAGAAAATTCACTAAGACACTAAATTTCAGTGAAGATGCTGATCTGAATTGATTGAGTGAGGTTCCTCATCTAGGTCTTCTGTTTACACAAACTACATCTGTATTCACCTACATAGAAACTCCTCTGAAATTTTTGAAGAAATTTATCTCTTTTAGTTTGGAATTTACCTACAAAGAGGAACTTAGCCTAACCTGCAAACTGAGAGATTTAATGTGTGTGCTATAACTCCAAGATAATTTTCAAACTGTTAAAAATTTTCTGCAAACAAATCCGATGGAAGGAACTCACTGTTACATGTCCTATTGAGAGAAGTGCTCATCTATTTCTTATTCTTTCTGAAATCCAAGCCAGTTTGCTAAACTAAGACAATGGTTAATTCCTCTTTCACCTCCACCCCCACCCCAGTCTATGGTAATTAATTTAAAAATATTTGAGCATAATAGGCTCTAAAGCTGAAGGGAACCTTTGAAATTGTTCTCCCTCATGTTATTGATGATGAGGAGTCTGAGACAAAGGCTATATGTTATCAATTGCATAGCTAAAATTCAAAGCTACATTCTCTGATGCCCAATTATGCCTTCATTTAATAATCATTTATTACACCCCTAATATGTTCTACATTGCATTAATTGCCAGAGATGAAGGGGGAAAATAAATGATCCTCAAATCCAACACTCAAAATATGACATCATATTACCAATTTCCTATGTTTACTAAGCTAAGGAAATTGAAGCCTTAATTCTCTTTAAATTAGAGTGACATTTCATAACAAGAGCATGATTCTCCATTGGCATGGTATAGCACTAAGGTGGAATATGAAAATAGTTCTCAATTGCATCTACTTAACTTAGTATACTGCCATCATTTTGTATCACCCATTAAATGTTCCATTTTTTCATAAGTAAGACATACTTTATTAAAAATAAAATAATGGGGGCAGCTAGGTAGCACAGTGGATAAAGCACTGGCCCTGGATTCAGGAGTACCTGAGTTCAAATCCAGCCTCATACACTTGACACTTACTAGCTGTGTGACCCTGGGCAAGTCACTTAAGCCCCATTGCCCTGCAAAAAAAAAAAATAAATAAATAAAATTTAAAAATAAAATGAAATAAGACAGAGAACTTCTAAAAGTTCAGGTGAAAACATAAGACTGAACCATAGAAACATAGTATGTTTTATTTTTATTTATTTATTTATTTATTTTTGCGGGGCAATGGGGGTTAAGTGACTTGCCCAGGGTCACACAGCTAGTAAGTGTCAAGTGTCTGAGGCCGGATTTGAACTCAGGTACTCCTGAATCCAGGGCTGGTGCTTTATCTACTGCACCACCTACCCACCCCCATATGTTTTATATTTTAATTGGCAAAGTAACACCTTTTTTTACCCCTTCCAAAAGTGTCAAGCCTTATTGATATCACCTCCACAATACCTCTTCCATCTTTCTCTTTCTCTATACTGATTCTATAGTGGTCAGATTTCAGTCTCATAACACTTCTACAGCCTCCTAATTGATCTTCATGCCTCAAGTATCTGCCTTCTCCCAGCCATACTAAATATAACTGCCAAACTTAAATTCTGAAAGCACAAGTTAGTGTTATTTTGCTTCTGAATATGGATCAATGCTGCCCTTTGCTTCTTTATAATATAAAGTCCTCTATTTGCCACGTAAAACTCTTCATAGTTTAATCCAAGCCTTTCTTTCCTGGTTGATTACATATAACTTTCTTTTACACTCCCTGTGTTCAAGATACACTGGCCTACTCACTATCCTTAGTAAACAAACATTCCATCTCAGCGGCAAAATGTATTTGAATAAACTATAGTATGTGCCTGGATTACATTTCCTCTTTGCGTCCTCCTCTTAGAATGTCTAAGTTCCTTTCAAAATTCAGCTAAAATACCATGAAGTCCTATGTCAGGTCTTACCAAATTCCCCAAGGTGATAGTGTTTCCCTTTTGAAATTAATTATATATCTGGTGCGATAATAGATGACATAAATGTATGCTTACAAACACACTTTTAAAAAATTTATTTATATGTAAGTATGCCATTTCCTACAAATGGAATATATGATCTTTGACAGGTTCCCTCTTTGTTTTTATCTTGTATCCTAACTACCTAACTCAATGATATATTTATGCATATACACCCCAGATACTTCTATTGCAATTGTGCTGGTCAGATAATATCTCTGCAGGTGAGTGTCATTCTCATTTGCATATGGGATCTTCTATGTCCTCTCTTATTGTATCAGAATATGAACTTTGTACCAGCTCCCTGGCTCCCACAAAAGGAGAAAGCAAAAGTGAAGAAGATTAGGTGCCACCAGAGCAGTATTCAGGATAGTTTTTTGGGTTTGTTTGTTTGTTTGTTTTTTTAATCTTGGTTCTCCAGCTTGGCTTAAGTCAATATAAGATAACTGCCCATGTATAAACAGAATTGGAGGCTACCCATATATCTCTGTCAATGGTACTTCTTTCTATCCAATATATTGAGACATAAGAAATGTGATCACCTTGCCACTTAGTCTTCAGAATTGAAAGAAAAGTGGAGTAGAAAGAACAGCCAAGATTTGGGACGCAATGACTTGGATTATAGTCCAGAACTCCCCATTTACTAGCTCTGTGACCATATTTATTGGCTTTAATTCTCTTACCTATAAATTACTAATAATAGCACATATTCTATGTGTTCTATTCTTTACTGCCACACAGTTATTTTTAGGAAAATGTTTTGAAAGTATTAAGGTAATGTAGGAATATGTGATTATTCTACAGAAATCTGCTTCAGGGCATCCTTTTCAGTTGATGCCAAAATTTCATCCTAAATATTTGCTTAAGGATAATGAAGCATAATGGTGACTTTTTCAGGTGATATTCCTTTCCCAAAATCCTTTCAACTAAAAAATACATATGGATGTGGATGTGGATGTATATGTGCATTGTGCTAGGCCACGGGTGGATGTCTCAGAGTTTTGAACCTAAAGGTCCCTCATGATTTCCGGGACCCCAATATTTCCGGGAGTCACCCAATTAACGCTCCATGTATTAAATTTTGGCCCTCACAATATGTATATGGGCATGTGTATTTATACATACTCATATTTGTATACATAGAAATACACATATGCTTGTGTATGTGTGTGTATTTTTATATATATACAATCTTTTGTTAAAGAGGAAACTGCCCATCCATAGGTTGCAAACAACTTTCAAAGCTCATTGTTTCAATATAAGGTAGAGTACAAAGAAGACTGAACAATCAAGGAAAATTTAAACCCACAGCTGCTTGCTTCAGGTCACATAAATAGCATGTATAACCAGGGTCAGCTAGAAGGTGTGGTGCATAGAATACTAGCCCAGGAATCAGGAAGACATGAGTTCACATCTGGCCTCTAATACTAGCTGTGTGACTCTGGGCACATGACTTAATCCTGTTTCCCTCAGTTTCCCTATCTATCAAATGAGCTGGAGAAATAAATGGAAAACCACCCCAGTATCTTTGCCAAAAAAACAAACAAACAAAATGACATCACAGAGAGTTGATCATAATTGAAACAACTGAACAACAACAAAAATAACCAGGAGCTCAAGCCTAGCTACATGAGACTCATTCCACTGGAGGATATTGTTTCATGCTATGTGAAAGGAGGAGTTGGTAAGAGATGAACAGTGTAGTGCAATTAATCTCAACCAATGAGGACAGTTTTCTGCAACTGGGTTTAAGTCCCTAGATACTCATGTCACAGTCAAGATTCAAATGCATAGTCTTAGTGCAAATACAGGGGTCTTTCTTTTATATCCTAAGCCATTTTATAAACGGTTCTGCTCAAAAATTTTCTCCTGGAATATTCATCAGAAAACACTCTGTATTCTTGACCAAAATATTTTCATCATGTTTTAGGGTGAAGTGAGATATTTAATAGAATATAAACCCTTTAAGTAAATGGTTGGTTATTTTTGTTCTTTGTATTTCCCGGAGTAACACAGTACGTGGCACATAGTAAACCCACTAAATGCTTCTTGATTGGTTGTTTATAAACACTGATGATTTTTTATTGATTATTCTTGAGCTGCTAAATTATTGAATTATCATACCTAAAATTTAATTTATTTAAAATAAATTTATTTATGATTTTCTAAGTGAACCATTATTTTATCTACAAATACAATAATTTTGTCTCTTCTTTGCCTGTTCCTGTTTAATTTTAATTTTTTTTCATTGAAATACCTAACATTTATTGGACTTTCAAATGATAATAAAGAAAAAGTTTACCCTTGCTTAACTTCTCTTCCATACCTGAGTAAGATTTTAATATTTCTCTACTATAAATAATACAAAATCTTGGTTTTAGAAATAAACATTTGATAATATCACATATTATTTCTACTATTTATTAAACACTTAGTAATGTGCTCACCATGCTAAGTGTTGGGGATGCAAACAGAAACAGGATATGTAATCTGCAGCAACTGGAAAGAGGAAGTATTAGCTATATTGTATTGTTATCTGAATATTTCACTATACTATTCTAGCATTAATTTCATTTATTTTTCATTATTATGTATCAATGAAATATAGTTTTCTTTCTGTGCTTCATCTCTCTCTGGTTTGGGTATCTGGATTATATTTAATTAAAAATATACTTCAAAGGTTTAAAATAAAAGTCATGCTTTTAAGTTATATCTGAATCATTAACATTTTCTCCATCAATTTTTTAAGTCTAGAAAATTTAAAAAAATGTAGCCTGAAAGTTTTGCTATGTGGCTTAAAGGGAGACAGAATAGATATTTCTACCTCTTCTTTCACCACCTTTCTCCAAGGGAGAATTAAATTCCTGACAGGAGGAAAATCAGGAGATTTCAAACAAAAGTCACCACTCTGCTCTTCTCAGAATGAGGAAGTTATGGGCTAGAGTTATGCCTATATGCTCTTTTAAATATTATCTGTCTAGGGGATATTATCATATTTAGGATCTTATCATATTTAATCTAGTTTCCAATTGCTGTGTTATTACTGAGGGAGGAGGAAAGGAGGATCTCAAGTTTTATATCTAAGTATTAGCTCTTCCTACCATATACCAGCTCCACAATAAACATACATAACAATTAGTGAATAAACACATTTATCCAAATCATAACAAAATATAAATCAGAGGAGGAATACACAGTAGAATATAGACCAAACAATACCGAGTAAAGGAGCTCTCCCATTGGGAATGGGATAGCTCAGCTCAACCAGGACAGTCCAGATATCACTGAAAAGGTAGTTTCCTTAAGTCTCTAGTGTACCAAATTGGAGATAGGGGCATGGTGGAGACTGCATGCTCCCTCATGTCTTACTAGAGTCTTTTTCCTTCCTTAACCTGAAGTGTGGTTGGCCTCTCTAATTTTCTGTCTTGATGCTGGGAGCCAGAAGCACCAAACTGGACTTGAAACGAGGAGTTCCAAAGGGGACCAAAGAAGTCTGGATTTATTCCACTCCTGCAAACTCCTCCCTATCTTTCATGAAGGGCAGAACACTCATTCACTACAATGAGGAGAAAATATCATAACAATGGACTTTGGTATAGGGGTTAGGGTTACCAACTAAAAAATGAAAGATCTCTTGTCCTCAAGAAGGTTACATTCTATCAAAAGTCATATCAGATATTTGCTAGGTGATTTGGATAAGTATTAGAGCAGCTCAGAGGTGAAAGAGATCAATATTATCTTGGATTTGCAAGGAAAACTTCACAAATCAAGTGCATTATAGGATTTAGGCTTAGAAGGAACTTCTAATACAACTCTCTTTCATAGAGGACGAAACAGAAAATTTGAAGGAAAGCAGTTTTCTCAAGGTCATACAAGTAGTAAAAGTTGAGCTGGGATTTGAACTGAGGTCTCCCCACTATAAATCCATTCTTTCTTCTACTTTTCATCACTTTCTCTAAAGCACTAAAATATTTCAAGGGCAACAAAATCATTCATAGAGAATATATTACTCAAAATCCTTAATAACTGGACTTTAGGGGACTAAAGTAACAAATGATCAATTGGTAAGTTTAGGCAAGACTTTAGATATCATCGCCGTGTTTAATAAACTATCCTTCATTTCATGAGTTTCAACCTTCTGATTCATGAGAGGTGGGATAGTGGTGGAAAAGCTAATATTGTCTCACCTTTAGGTAAATTATTTCCTGGTTGCATTCTTGATGGTTATGCTATCTGGATTGCTATTATAAAAAAGAATGTGTTGGCAGCCAACATGAATTCTTTGTTTATTAAATTGCAAAAGCCCAAAGCCCTTAGAATGACAGGAAATATTTTCCCTCATTGAATATGTATTAAGAGAGACAGACAGGCAGACCCAGAGAGATAAAGACAGAGACAGAGAGACAGAAACAGAGAAATATATACTCAATGTAGTAGAGATAGTAATGATTATTCGAACCCTTTATTCAAAAAGGACTTATTTCCTTTGTGAATCCGGCTGATAAAAGCCTACATTCTGTGAGGAGGAAATACCCAATTTGAGATTAAGAGCCTATTAAAGCAGCACACAAGTACTTAGCTATCACCCTAGCCTGGATGGAAGTGGAATGATTTGGACATGCATTAACTTTAGCAAGGCATCAGTTGGCTAGCTGTGCTTATTTGGAACTAGAGCACTCTGGTCACCCGTGCATCAGATTTAGCAAGGCCAAAATTAGTCTTTGTTTTAGGGCTCCTGGTCTTACCGTCCATATCGGCTAAAAGTATATCTTGCATCGGCTTAACCTGCATGCATGTTCTTCCTACTCTGTATAATGGAAGCTCCTTGAAGAAAGCTGTTGTTTTATTTTAATTTTTCTAACCTCAGTACCCAGTATAGAACATTGGCATATAATAGATTCTTGTTGGATTGAATTCAAAGATAGTATTTGAGTCTGAACTGAAAAGGGAGGGACATATCTAATGGAGATGATGTTGATATTTCATTTAAGACTGGGGAACTGGGTGGCCAAGGTAAGAAAGTGAGATCAGGCAAGAAGAAACTGGCATATGGAAAAAGCTTTAATTTTCATGAAAGGAGACTTTCGTGAGCCAAAAAGCTCTTCAGTAGGTTGTAGTAGGTCTCTTCCTTGGCTACTAAAATAGTCTAATTGGGAAAATATGAGGTTTTGCACAAAAGGCATTTGGTTGAAAGTTGAGAGAAAAAATCATGGAATCCTAGAGCTAGAAGGGATCTTAAAGGTGACTTAGTGTGGGAATTCTTACCTTGAATTTCATAAATCTGTTGTTGTTCTGATAGATGCATTTCAATGACATTTATTTTCCTTTGTAGTCTTATGTGTGTATTTTATATTTAAAATATTATTTTGAGGGGCAGCTAGGTGGCACAGTGAATAAAGCACCAGCCCTGGATTCAGGAGTACCTGAGTTCAAATCCGGCCTCAGACACTTAACACTTACTGGCTGTGTGACCCTGGGCAAGGCACTTAACCCTCATTGCCCTAATATATATATAATTTTTGAAAAGGTGTCCAAATGTTTTGTCTGAGTACCAAATGTGTCCATGACACAAAAAGGGTTAAGAATTCCTAATTTAATGCAATGTCCCTTTCTCTGGCCTTTGACATATGAAGAAACTGAAACCCATAGGATTGATATGAGAAAGACCTGTGCAAATATTTGCACCCTTACATTGTACTTGTTCTTCCTTGTAAGCCCCAGTTCCTCCAAGAATACAAAGGAAATCTACCTAGGTGTTTATCCATTCCTGCAGTTGGGCTATTTTAATGACATGCATGTATCTGACACTGACCGCTGGAGATGTGAGCTAGCTCTGCACCAGTGGGCACAGGTGTGTACCAATAACTTCTCTGGAGGTGTTTGACATCAAAAGGCAGAACCCATGCCTAGTCAGCTACACAGCAAAACCATCTGTCCTAAATGTTCTAGTGGTGTGCTTCAGTCAGGAATTGTTAACCTTGTATCTCAGTACCCCTTTCTCTCCCTATTTCCCCCAGTGGCTTTTTCCCCCGTTATCTTAACAAAGCTTATCAGCACCACTTCTGCACATCTGTATTCCATCCTCCCAGAATCCCTTGCCACAGAAAACATTTTCTGGTCCTTCCTTTATTTATCCTGACTGTCTCTTCAAGGGGAATTAAAAGTTGCTCACTAGTTTGCCTTCTGTTTGATATGACTGAGCATCCCATCATTAGTCCAATCTCCTAAGAAGAAATTTAGTAGTCATACGTATAAAGCATTACATTTAATTAAAAAAAATACTTCAGAAGTATAAAGTCATCTATTAAAAAGGATTCATAAAGCACCTATTATGTACCAGATATTGTTGTAGGTCCTGGAAATACTGTGGACACTGGACATTTGAACTTTGGGACTAGAAGCATCTCATTAGAGTCTGAGGAGGGATGGTGATCAAGGTGGTTATAGTGGAGATTTACTTGGCTGGTACATTTGGCTTCCTGTCCCCCCTTCTATAGTGCCTTGCTACATCAGCTAAGCCAACTTGTTTGCATGGTGAGAGGCAGTTGGTTGGCATTTTGTAGGGAGGTCTGGTTCCTTATCCATAGGTAAAGCTTCCTTGGATGATGACTATAAGGGCAGGGATTGAAGCTGGGTCAATAGTCTGAAAAATGGTGCCATTAGCAGAACTCTAGAGGATATTCTCCTGTAGGTGGCAGTTGATCAACAGTTATTGCTGGAGGCAATAAGGAAGAAGGTCATCTCCACAATTATTTCTCTCTTCAGTGGATACTATGGGTAATGGGCTGGAAGCAGATCTAGTGGTTTATGGGACACTGCTATTTCCAAGCCTCTTGGGTTCAATATACCAGCTCTATATCCATGTGAGGGGGAGATAGTGCTCAAGATGGTGTCAGTGGTGGTGGCTTGATTTGTCTGGCACATGGTGCTTCTTGTCTCTCTTTTCCTGGCCAGAGAAAAAGCAAACTGTTTTGTTTTTGTTTTTGTTATTTTTGTTGGGCAATGAGGGTTAAGTGACTTGCCCAGGGTCACACAGCTAGTGTCAAGTGTCTAAGGTCGGATTTGAACTCAGGTCCTCCTGACTCCAGGGCTGGTGCTCTATCCACTGCACCACCTAGCTGCCCCCAAAGCAAACTGTTAATAATCAAATTACCTTGGGACCATTTTAAAATCATGGCACGTACTGCTTTGAAATAACTATATTCTATGAATGTGGTGGGAAAGTTTTTGAATTGGATTTACTTATAGTGTATAATTATGACAATTCCATGGGTTCAAAATGTCCACTTTTGTAAGTAAAAACAATATAATAGAATATATGTAAATTTTAAAAGAAGAATCTTATGGAAATAAAAATCAACCCACCAAATAAGTGCCATTCTATTTTGCATGTGTTCTGAACTCTAGAGTAAGAATATCTTCCAAAATCATATTAGCTGGAGCCATCCATGATTACAGGAGTTGGATTGGAATCATGGAGGAAGGTTTAAGAGACTCAAGATAGAAAGGAAACTCTTACAGTGAGTTTTGTTTTCATGTTACTATGAAATTATTTACAATGCATCTGATTAGTGCTCTATGCTATCCTTTGTCCTTTTGGTTTGATGTTCATATCCAACAGAAACCAAACTGTTGAAAGTTGTTTTGTATGATGATATGGACCAGTAAAAAAACATCATTATTCACAATGCCATGAGTGGTAAATACTACAGACTGTCAGCTGAAGGAGAGGGCAAAATTAGCCAGGAAAAGGGCTTTGTTTATGGATGTGTTGATGACTTTCAAAGGTTTGATATCCACATGCCCCTTCAAATACAGGGATAGGATTAGAATGTCATAGTATTTTACTTTTTTAGTAGGGGAATGGATATGGGGAACTGGAACCAATTTAATTTTAGAAAAGAGAAAATTAAGACCCATGGAAAGCAAATCCATATACTAAATATTTATAAAATAAAGACAAGGTAATTTTTCTACTGCAAAGTAGGCTGTAAGGGAACAACATAAACAAAAAGTACTAAGAGATGTTAGAGGAGAAGATGATTTCCCCTTCTGAGAATAATGGGGAGGCTTTTCAAGAGGAAGCAACATTTGAATAAGGTCCTGAATGGTATAATCACTCATTCAATTGAAAAACATTAAATGATGGCAAAGGAGGGAATGTCCATCAATAGGAGAATGGCTAAAAAAGTTGTGGTATATGAATGTAATGGGATACTATTGTTCTGTAAGAAACAAGAGCAGGAAGAGTTCAGAGAAAACTGGAAGGCCTTACATGATCTGATGCTGACTGAAAGGAGCAGAACCAATAAAATGTTGTACACAGTAACAGCAACATTTTGTGATGAACAATGGTGATAGACTTGGCTCTTCTCAGCAGCACAATGATCCAAAACAGTTTCAAAGAACTCATGATAGAAAATGTTCTGAGCCTCGAGAAAAAAAAAAAAAAAACCCTGTGAATTATGAATGCAGATTGAACCATACTGTTTCAATTTTGGACTGGTTTTTTTTCCTTCTTTTTTGAGGGTTTTTCCTTGTCCTCTGATTCTTCTTTCACAAGAAGACTAATGTAGAATTATGTTTAATGTGATTGTACATATACAACCTATATCATACTGCTTTCTGTCTTGGGGAGGAGGGAAGGAAGGGAGGATGGGAGAAAAAATTTGGAACTAAAAATCCTGTGAAAACAAATGTTGAAAACTATTCTTATATGTAGCTGGAAAATAATAAAATACTTTAAAAAAAGAGAGAGCAACATTAAAGGAGTGCCTGATATATACCAGGCTCTATCCTAAGCCTTGCCGATACAAGATAAATGTGAAGCACTAAGTGGAACTATGTTCTCTTGTGAGATACAACACATATACATATAAATACACAGAATATTTTTTTTTACAAAATAAATTCTATATGTCCTCAGAAAGGTCTTGTGTAGGTGGTGGCATTTGAGCCAATCTTTTTTTTTTGTTTTGATTTGTTTTGTTTTTTTTGTTTTTTTAGTGAGGCAATTGGGGTTAAGTGACTTGCCCAGGGTCACACAGCTAGCAAGTGTTATGTATCTGAGGTCGGATTTGAACTCAGGTACTCCTGACTTCAGGGCCGATGCTCTGTCCACTGCGCCACCTAGCTGCCCCTGAGCCGATCTTTTAAGGGAACTAAGAATTCCAAATTGGAGAATTAAGGATGAAATGCATAGAGGACCAACAATCTGTGCAAAGATGTGTAGATAGAAGATGGAATGCTGTGGTGAGAAACAGCAAAAAGGTTAATTTAACTAGGCTGAAGAGTATGTGCAGAAGAGTAAGGTCAGAAAAGTAAAGAGGAGCATGCAATGGGAGGAATGGGGTACTGGGTTGGGTTAGGGGTTGGGGTTCTTAGGAATTCCTCTTTAAAGAATTACACCCTCTTGCACACAAAAGTAGATAGAATAATTTGGTAGTTTATTTAGGGGCAAGGGAAGGGAAAGGTGGGGGAAGGGAAACCATAACAGAAATCCTTGGACTTCTCATGGGGAGATAGGCACAAAGCACTTGGCTCAGAGGTACCAATCTCCTTGAGCAAGAGACAGGCAGGTACTTTTAGAGGACCAATGGGGGGAGGGGTGACCATTTGACTGTGGAAAGTTCCTTTAGTGAGGGAGGACCATCCCCCACTGGTGGTGGCTAGAGGAATTTGGGTGAGGGGTAGCTATGATCTCTCTTCAGGACACAAAGGCCGCAGCCACACCCAAATTTATCTCCCCAGGGTTGAGAGACCAGAATGGAGGGTGGAGATCTAAACTAGCTCAGTCCAATTTGGTTTTGCTTAGCTCTCTAGGGGTATCTGTCCTCTGGTTTAGTTTCTCAAGGAGAAGATTCCTTGATGTGCCCCAGAGAACTTCTGGGGCGCTCTGTACCTCATGATAAGCAGGATTGTAAAGTACTTTAAATGTCAAATAAAGGCATTTTTATTTGAATCTTGAGACAATAGGGTCCTATTGAGTTTACTGAGTCAGAGGGGCTGGAATGGTATAGCATAATTAGCTGTGTATTTTAAGAATAACTACTTTAGCAGCAACATATTGGAGAGATTAGAGAGGAGAAATATTTGAATTAGGGAGACCAATTAAAAGCTTATTTCAAAAGTCAAAGGGATAGATGCAATTGTGACATAGGGTGACAAATAATGCAGGCATATGAACTTTCAAACGTTTAAAGTATAAAAGAAATATATATATATATGTATATATATATATGTATATATACACGTATATATATGTATATATATATGTGTGTGTGTATATATATACATGTATATATATATACGTATATATATAATAGATGTAATACCATGAATTTCTTAATAATATTTTTATAACAATTAATTATATACTTTTATAATAATAATTTATGAATTCATATATGCATTTGAAATGTCATGTTTGTTTGTTTGTGAGGCAATTGGGGTTAAGTGACTTGTCCAGGGTCACAAAGTTAGTAAGTGTTAAGTGTCTGAAGTCAGATTTAAACTCAGGTCCTCCTGACTCCAGGGAGGGTGCTCTATCCATTGTGCCACCTAGCTGCCCCTGAAATGCCAATATTTTAAGAAGCAGAATATGAGAAAATGTCACTCCAGACAAGTAGAAAATGGGCATCAAAGCTCAGAGGTGGGAAAACAATGCAAATGTTCAACGGATGGCAAATTTGTATAGTCCAGTTTGGGAAGACCATGGAGCATATTAAAGGGAACATTGTAAGATATATGCTTATAAGCGTAATGTTGTTCAGTTGTTTTCACTCATGTTCAACTCTTCATGACCCCATTTGGGGTTTTCTTGGCAAAGATACTAGTGTGCTTTGCCATTTCCTTTTCCAACTTATTTAACAGTAGAAGAAACTGAGGCAAACAGGGTGAAATGACTTGTCTAGGGTCACATAGTATGTGAAGTGAAATTTGAACTAAGGAAGATGAATCTTCCTGACTCCAGGCCTGGCATTCTATCAGTGGCTCCACATACCCAACCCATATAAGGATGTTATCTTCTACAGAGAAGTACTTTTGCTTTTATCTAAGGAGATTGTTCATTATTCTTTAGAACTGGGGTTCCAAGGAACTTTCTGAGTAGGGGTGATAATATTTTATCCTGTGCATTTGGGAGATAAAATTGATAATTATATGAAAAGTGGATTACTTAGATAAGGTATTAGAAGAAACAAGTCACCACAGTAGGTACACCTTGAGTTGTTAGCTTAAAACATTTAATTAGTGCATACAAAAATGTAAAGATGGTGAATGTGCTATTTATGTTTTTTATTCTGCATGAACATCATTTGTCAAAGTTGACTATTTGATTCACTCTTCAGTGTGTTCCATTTCCCTTTCCTGCTTTCCAGCTTCCTGTTATTGATTTTCTTTCCCCATTAGATTGTAAACTCCTTGAGATTAGGCACCATCTTGTGCTCTTTTTTTTTCATATCCTCAGCACTTAGCACAGTATCTGGAACATAGCAAGCACTTAGTACATTCCCTCTCTGTCTCTGTCTCCTCTTTCTCTGCCTCTCCTCTATCTGTCTCCTCCTCCTCCTCTTCCTGTTCCTCTTCCTGTTCCTCTTCTCCCTTTCCCTCTCCCTCTCACCCCCTCCCTCATTGAGGTTATTATATCCCAGTCATAGAAAGAGGAATACTATATTTAATAGAAAGGACACCCCCAGAATTGGGAAGACCTGAACTCAAATCTCACCTCTGAAACATAATAAAGTGTGACCCTGGGCAAGTTGCTTAAGCTCTTAGAGCTCCCAGGCAACTCTTCAAGTCTATAAATTGCAGAGCAAGATGGTTTTTTCTTACTGGGAATTCCTGAATCAATTAAACCATAGGTCTGGACTAATACCTCCTACTCTACATTCTCCCCTCTATTCATTTGAAATGTTGCAGGCTTGGGATAAGTGCATGGGATATAAAAAAATAAAACAGAATTTTTTTTTGTTCTTAAAAAAAACAAATTTAATTGGGAGACACAACAGATACCCAGGTAAACACAAAGTGTATTAAAATGTTACTCTTTATTATAGAACACCCATGAAATGGGTTTGGGAAAGTTCAGATGTTGGATGGTGGTTTTTGTTGTTGTTGTTGTTGTAGTTTTGTTTTTGTTTTTGATTTTTGTTTCTGTAAGGTAATAGAATGAGTTCCTTTTATACTTAAGTGAAACATTTGAGGTTGATGGGGTAATGGAAAATAAAACATAATCCTTCCCTTCACTTCCTTTCCCTCCCTGTCCTTTCCCTCCTTATGCATTACTCCCTCCCACATATTCTCCAATCTGGTAACGCTGGCCTCCTTGCTGATTCTGAGTATTTTCATTGATTGTCCAACACTGCTGAGATGCTATTTCTGTCTTTATCATCCCTAACTTCTACCTTCCCCCATTTTCTTCAGGTCTCAGCTACTCTCCCACATTCTATAAGAAATCCTTCCCAATCCTCCTTAATTTTAGCATTTTTCCTCTGAGACCTAATCCCATTTATTTTACTTGTGCATAACTATTTGCAAATTGTCTCCCCCCTGGAGAATATGAGCTCATTGAGAGCAGGGACTCTGCCTTTTGTTCTGGTTTTTGTTTGTTTGTTTTGGGGTTTTTTGTCTTTCTTTGTATCCCTAGCACTTAGCATAGTGCTGGATACACTGCAGGAACTTAATACATACTAGTAGACTGAATGACTAAAGACCAGCCCTATAGCAAACTCTCCAGATTCCTAGATTTTTTTTTTTTTTTGCAGGGCAATGAGGGATTAAGTGACTTGCCCGGGGTCACACAACTAGTTACTGTCAAGTGTCTGAGGTTGGATTTTGAACTCAGGACTCAGGTACTCCTGAATCCTGGGCCGGTGCTTTATCCACGGCACCACCTAGCTGCCCCTGGATTCCTTGATTTTTAACAGAAAGTTCAGTGATTCTTCCAGTATGTCTCTTTTGGGATGAGTCTGAGGCTTTGGAGCAGGCTGGCTTTCCTTCCTGGTAGCACAATAGAATGCCTGTGTTTCAAAGAGAACTTGCCAAAATGAATTGTGCTTAGATCAAGGATGATTTACCATGCTCAAGGATGAGTTTGTTTTGTTTTAAATAAAGGCTATTTGTGCTGATCTAGGACATAGGTTGCCAAGTGGGAAGAGATCTTTCCTTAAACAAATAAGTGACTTTCAAAGCATGGCCTGAGAAGGAGATGATCTGTGATGTTTATTCTTTTTCTTGACATGAAAAGTTTGGCTTACAGAGTGGTATTGTAAAAAGCATGCTAGAAGTGAAGGCAAGAAACCTGGGTTCTACTGAACATTTCCCACAATCCCACTGTGTAACCTTTGATAGCTTCATCATGGCAAAGTACAAAAAGCAAAGGATTTGGTGTTAGGAAGACATGGTTTTAAACCCTACCTCAAACATACATTGTCTGTGTCAACCTGAACAAGTCATTTAACTTTCATTTCCCTGCTTGCTTCTCCTTCCATGATCATCATGTTGACTCCCCACACAAACCCCTTCACTCAAGGAAAAAATAATTGGCATAAAATTCTTCACCCTAGAAATTGCTTCAGCTTTGGTTCTCACATGTCAGCAGGATATTCGGTTGCCTTTGTCTCTTTAATGGGAAGGCTGGAGGGCACAACAAAAAATTCCTCCCAAAGTCCCCCTTTATAGATGACTCAATATCCCCGAAGATTCTTCATTTCCCATCAGCTGTTCTACTCAGTTTCAACTCTACCATCATCTAACCCTCTGGTGCCCTGCCCCACCTTTTCAGCTTCCTTGTGTGCACTGTCTTCCGTCATTGTACTGTAAGCTCATTTCGAGCAGGGGCTATCTTCTTATCTTTTCTCTAGTCTTAGCCTAGTGCCTGGAGCTTAACATATGTTTGTGGTATTGTTCTCTCAGACTGAGCTTCTTCTTTTAGGATTATAATTATACTCCCCTCACAGCTTTATTTTGGAAATCAAATAATGTAATACATACAAACTATACTTTATACAATAAAAGATCATATGAATATTTGCTGAGTGACACTGGGCAAGGCACTTAACCTCCAGAGCCTTAGGGTCTTAATTTATAAATCTATAGGTTGAGTTAAATTATTTCTAAAGTCTTCCAACTCTAAAATTCTATAGAAAAAAAAAACATTTTGAGACCTATTCCCCTAAGTCTATGACAGGTCAATATACTATTTCACAGATTCATATTTGAGTATATGTATATTTGTGTATGTATCCTTGAGAGGAAAAAATTAATATTGTCTTTGCGTCCCCAATTCCTAGCAAAGTGTCTGGAACAAAATAGGTGCTTAATACTTACTGATTGAATAGTTGGCTGACAGTCACTCCGATTCTAATCAATATCAGCAAGTTTCTTCTTTCCTGACATTTAGCAATTCTTTGTCTAGTTGCTACTGTGGCAAACTGATAACTAAATTAAACTGACCCAAAGTATTTGGATAGTGGAGCTGAATTCTCAGTTGCAAACTGATCTATGATGTGTAAGGTCCATACCAAAGAAAGACACATGTCCATTTTGAGGATGTCAACAACCTCCGTGGAAAGTGGGAGCTGGGTTCAGGTCCTGGAACTCTCTAAATGGCCAATTAGTGCTGACTTTTCCCAACTGTTTCCCAACTGACTTATGTTAAAGCACCATCAAGAGGCAACTGTAGCTCTGCTAAGAGATTACTTAGATTCATGGACTCTAATAATTTGAAGGAAACTCAGGCCTCAGATGCAGCTGAATGGCATAGAGGGTAGAGACCTAGGCTTGCAATCAGGTAGAACTGAGTTCAAAGTCTCCCTTAAATACTCTCAATGTCAATTCCACATCCCAGAATGGGAATAATGATAGCACCTAGCTGATAAGGTTTTTGTGATTATTAAATAATATAAAATGCAAAATGCTTTGCACACTGTAAAGCATTGCATACAGAATAATTATTTTTAAATGTTACCTCTCTGAATCACAATCCATTTTAAAACATATCTGACAAACAGTAATCTAGTCTTTATCTGAACAGTTCCAGTAATGGGGAACTCACTGGTTCCTAAAATGTCTATTCCACATTTGCACAGCTTAAATTTTTAGAATGTTTAGATTTTCTCAATACCAAATCTGGTGATTTATAAATTCCACTTATTGCCCAGATTTTAGTGATGGTAGGAGCTGAATCTTGTCCAGATTTTTATCTCCGTTGATACTTTCCAGAGGTATTTGTTTGCAGTAGGTACTTATTACCTATTGAATTGATTTGACCTTTGGGGTGAAAGGAAGGGGAAAGGGACTAAGTATATAGATAGATAGAGAGATGATAGGTAGTAGATAGATGATAGATGATAGATGATAGATAGATGATGGATGGATGGACGGACAGACAGTCTCTCTCTCTCTCCCCAGAGGTGGCCTTGGGCTTTTGGTGAGTTTTATATGGAATATAGACTAAGCTTAGACTTAAGACGATTTGTATTGTATTTCTACTTTCCTATCCTTCTAATCAACATCACCTTGTGACTACCATACAATAAAAGCTCTAACTAGAAAACCAGAAGCTTCTTCCATTTACTAGTCTGGGAGATAAATTAAGGGAAAGGTTAAAGAGGGGAGATTTATGATCTAATATCCAATTTTAAATCTCACAGTTTGGCGACCACAATTAAGATTTTAAACATCACAGATGGATGGATGGATGGATAGCATCTACTATGTGCCACATATTGTGCTAAGTGATTTACAAATGTTATCTCATTTGATCCTCACATCTTGGTTCTCACAACAGCTCTCAGAGTAGGTGCTATTATTATCCCTTTTTTATAGCTGAGGAAAATGAGGAAAGCAGAGATTAAGTGATTTTCCCAGGGTCACACAACTAGTGTCAAGTGTATGAGGTCAAATTTGAACTCAGGTCCTCCTGAATCCAGGCTCAGTGCTTTATCCACTGTGCCACCTAGCTGCCCCCTTCTGAGGTTAAATTTAAACTCAGGTCTTCCTGACTCCAGGCACAGCATTCTATCCATTGTACCATGTAACTGCCTCTAAACAGAAGCCCAATCTCTTTTCCACATAACAGTTCTCCACATACCTCATGATAACCATTTTATAATCCCACAAAGTCTTCTCCTCTCAGACTAAATAATCCTGTTTCCTGTTGCTGATACAATGCATAGTCTCCTTCACAACTTAACCATTTTCTTGGTCTTTCAAATTTGCTTGTTTTATGATAACTTTTGAAGAAGTAAAGTCATTTTGAGTTAATTTGGCTCTTACTAAAGGCAATACCGACCCCTGAAATCTAATTTGTTTTGTCATTTGTGAACCATCATGAAATAAAATGACAATATGACATTTTCAGAAGAGAATACACTTCATCTGTTAGTATATATCAATAAAATTAAGTTCATTATTAGAAATATAAGAAAACTATAATTGTAGAGGACCAAATTTTACAGATTTGCTAGCATGACATGGGAAAATAATTAGATTTGTACTTGTGTTGTGGAATGAGGAAATACCAGTACATACTATTTATGATTAAACAGAGATGCATGTTGCTTTTTTTTTATTTCTTTCTTTTTTTCCTTTTTTTTTTTTTTGTTTTTTTTTGGTCTCAACTATTATTTTTGAGACACTGGAGTATATTGATCTCATGATTTCCTCTAATAAAACCAACTCCAAAATGAACTTTTACCCTCATAACAGTACTTTAATTATGTTCTTCCTGCAACAATATGATTTTTTTTTTTCCTGAAGAACACACTGTACCTGTTCTTTGCTCTGGAATTTTTGACCTTAGGAGAAAAGCAATAAATTTCTGACTTTGAAACACTATGATTCTCATAGACCTGAGATTTAAAACTGTAGGTTTCTAATCTTTAGGCCACTACCTTATAGGATGGATGAAATACTCTCTATGCTCTTTCTTTCTTTCTTTCTTTCTTTCTTTCTTTCTTTCTTTCTTTCTTTCTTTCTTTCTTCCTTCCTTCCTTCCTTCCTTCCTTCCTTCCTTCCTTCCTTGCTTCCTTCCTTTCTTTCTCCAATCATATCACTGATCACCACAGGGGCTTTGCCATGTTCCTTTTATGACCGGGACTGCTTTGTCTCTCTTTAAAAAACTAGTTGCTCCCTCCTCAAGGGGGCTCATCATATTAGTGCCTTCTATATTTTAGAATTCCTGAGCTCCAGGGTCCATCAGCCTCAGGCTCTCTAGTAGCAGGGATTATATGTGAGCATCGCTGTGCCAGGCCTTTTTCTTTATCTTTAACAAAGGAAATGCACACCTGGACCTGACAGTGAGGTTGGAAATGTCCTTAGTGATTCTCAGAGATCTATTCTTCTGAGTCATTTTCTTGTTACAAGACTCACATAATCACAGTCATAAAATGTAAGTTCCTTGAGGTCAAGCTCTTTTTCATTTTTTTTTTTACCCCCAGTATCTAGGATATTGGATGCACATGATATGCACTTGATAATGCATACCAATTGCTTGACCAATTCTAGAATTTAAAAGTTGGAAAAAGGTGTCAGTGCTCACCTGATCCAACTCGTACCTACTTGCAAGACTGACAATAGTGACCCAAACTTTGTGAAAACTGATTCAATTAAAAGGGAGCTTCCTAATTTTTAAGGCAGCCATGCCACTTTTCTATTCACATAATAATTAGGAATATATACCTTTCCAAAAACCTCTTCAATATCTCCCCATCACTGCTGGTTCTTTCTTCTAGGGCCAAACAGAACAAGTCCCATTTAACTTCTCTTTAATAATCTTTTGAGCACTTGAAAACACTTTCCATGACTCTTCTAAATTTTCTCTTTTCCAGTCTAAAGTTTCCATGTTCTTCAACTAATCTTTAAATGGTATAAAATTAAGTACCTTCTCTATCTCATTGCTTTCCTCTGGACATTATCCAGCTTATCAACATCCTTCCTGAAACCTGGCACCTAGAATGCAATGCACCATTGCAGGTGTTGTCTGGCCATGGCAGGCCAGATACTTCATATCCCTTGATGCTGCACTCTCCTTAGTGTGGCCTGATACTACAATAATTTTCTTGCCTGCTCTAGCAGACTTTTGACTCATTAAACTTGAAGTCCACTAAAATTTCAACTTATTGGAATTGGATCATATTTCTAGTCTGTCAAAATCTTTTTTGAAGCATAAATCAGTTATTGAGTCTGTGCAAATTTGGAAAGCAGGCCATGTATGCTTTCGTGCTGAGTCTATTGCTTTGTAGTATGGATGAAAGGCTCTAGCCTTTTCCTCATCTCCTACAAAGGGATTCTTGATCAGTCCTTGATAATGAGGTTTAATGTGTTATTGGTTACTCTCATAGCACAGACTTTCTTGTAACCTCTCTCCTTTCCTCTCTCCTCCATTCCAATGACCAAGGGCAGTGTGGAAAGATGATGGATTTCAGTGAAGTTAAAGGTTCTGGACAATCGATGTTTATTCATCAGAACACAATAACCCCAGGACCTTCTACTTTCAAAATATCCATATTAAAGTAAACATAACAACTTCTCAATGGAGAAGTAGTGAATTAGTGGAAAGGGTGCAGAATTTGAAATCCTGAGACTTGAGATTTAATCTTGCCTCTGACTCAATCTTCAACCATTAATTAATGTGGCTTCAGGCACTGTACTAAACTCTAAGGACAAAAAGTCCAAGGTGAAACACTTTCTTCCCTTAAGGCACTTATTCTCTAGCTAATGGAGATAGCAGCAATATACACAGGCACATGTACAAATCAGATACAAGGCATTTTGGAAGGGGCTGGGGTATACCAGTAATTGGACACATTGGGAAAAGCTTCACATAGAAAGGGACCTTTGTTGGATGCTAGGTATCCCCTAAGAGGTTCAGAGGTAAAAAGAAAGTGAATTATAAACTTGAGGGATGGCCTGTGCAAAAGACATAGAGAAAGGAGATGGAGCACATTCTATAAGTAGCAATAAGAAGAGCTGTTCACCTAGACCTTTTTGTACTTGAAGAAGGAATATACAATTTGGGAGGGGAAGAGAAGAAGCATTTATGTTATTGTTGTTCACTTATTTCCCTTGTGTTCAACTCTTCATGATGCTGTTTGAAATTTTCTTGGTAAAGTTACTGGAGGGGTTTGCCATTTCCTCCTCCAGCTTGTTTTATATATGAGGGAACCAAGGCAAACAGTATTAAGTGACTTGCCCATGGTCACACAATAGTAAGTGTGTTTGACCATATTTGAACTCAGGAAGATACGATTTCAGAACCAGCACTCCATCTGTTTGTACCATATAGCTGCACCTAACACTATGCTAAGCATTTTTGAAATATTATCTCACTTGATCTTAAAAACAACCCTGGGAGGTAGGTGCTTTTGTTATCCTTTATTATAGTTGAGGGAAGTGAGGCCAACAGAGGTTAAATGACTTGCCCAGGGTCACACAATTAGTGAGTGTCTGAGGCCAGATTTGAAAGCATGTCTTCTAGACTCTACTTCCAACACTCTATCCATTGTACCACCTATCTGTTTCAATTTGACTAGAAAGGTAGGTTGGAGCCATATTGTGAAGGACTTATCCTGCTAAACAGTTTGTCCCTTTACCATTTTAAATATCTGAGCCTAGAGAACTACAAAATTTACTGAGAACTGATTCTCTACCCAGTCCCCTCTTTCCCAGACAAATGAATTGCTTGGGGCTAACCAATCTTTGTCATTTCCAGACTCTTGATAGACTTATGGACCTTCCCCCAAACAACTTATCCCTTCCCAATGTTTACCTACCTTACTCCCCAGACTTTATGTATTATGTAAAAAGGGTTCACCTACATTAAGTAGTTTCTATTTAGAGTTAGTAGCTCCTATACTGAATTTAGGAGCAGTTCTACTGTTTCTTTTGTTAAAAGTTCATTTACATTAAGTAGTTGTAAGTAACTCTGGAGCAATCTTTTGATTCCCTTCTATTGTTACCCCATAAAAACCCTGTCCTCCTATCTTAGGAGCTTTGTGATACAAGAGCTATTGTTCCTCTGCCCAGATTAAAGACCTTATTTCTCCTATATTGATTGTTTCCTTAATTTCCAGGTTAACAGCCTCAATTTTCTCAACTATGGAATGGGACAATAACCTTTGGACTATATACTTTTTAGTATTATTACTTTGCAAATCTCACTATATAAATGCTCCATGAGATGTAATATGGTATGATGGATACTGAGGCAACCATGGAATCAGGATGATCTGCATTAAAGTCTTACCTCTGACTCACACCCACATGTCACTTCATTTCTCAGTACCCCCAGAAACTCTTTCAGGACAATTCAGACAAATTGCAAGTGTGCACCAAAGAAGGGAACCAGGAATTTCCACACTGCTCAATCCTTTCATGTATGAAACCATGGGTCTAGGCCATACCTCACCCCAAATATGACCTCTTTTATACCTGATTATTCCTCTCCTTTCCCAAAGAAATACTCTTTACCTATGACATAAATTACTGCACCCCTCTGACCGTTTGAACAAACCCACCTCTAACTACTTCAACTGTTCTTTCCTAGAAGAATCATGTATTCTAGATCATTGAAGAAGTCCATTTCTCTTAGGGGCTTCAAAGCCTCAGTACCTCTGTGAAGCACAGGACAATTCCGATTGCTTTGTCCCTATGGTAGCCTAACTTTTTCTGAAAGGTTTTGCCTGGTAACTCAAAAGCAGGAAATGTACATACCAAAGCTGTAGTCCCACTATATAAGTGAGAACATGAAAGTAGAAGACAGACTTGGACATGTCCTATTAAACTGAAAAATCTCTGAATGTTTCTGGTGACAGTCTGTATGCCTGTCATTCAAAGAATTGCCTTGCTAAGTTTCAAATGCCTTATCACCAAATCTGCTCAAGGTCAATCAATTTTCCAACCACAGAATCTATTAAGTCTAATAAATGTTGGAGGTGTCATGATCCGTGGTTGTGGACAAATGAGTAATTACACTGACAAAATTATAGGTACTTGACATATTCATGTAAGTAGTCTCATCAGCATAAGCTTGGCCAGGAAGGGAAGATTTTTTTTTGACCACAGCAAATCATGAATGTTATCTTTTGAGGCCTGGCAACATGACACTTAGTGAAAGGAGAGAGCACCTGGAATGATATGAAATGAGCAATTTTGGAATATTGAAGGAGGAGGAGAAGGGAAAGAAATAGAAAATGAAGAAGAAAGACATAACAAAAAGAGAAAGGACAACAAGAGAAGAGATATGACAATGGTGGAATAAATTATGATGATAAATCAGCCAACTAAGAAGAGTAATCAATTAATAAGCAAAACACATTTAGTATGCCTTTAATTAGGCACCATGCTAGGCATTGAATGCATTAGTAAATATAGCATATATTTAGCTTTTGCTATGTACAAAGCACTAAGCCCTACATATCCAAATAGAAAAGTAAAACACATCTTGCTTTCAATACACTCACAATCTAGTGAGGGAGACAATGTATATGGAAAGTTTCCATTTTCATTTGCAAGTTGGATGGAAAAGTTCCATGGTCCTAAGGGACCATGCAAAGCAGCAAAACACATGGTTATGTCTCTTCTTTCATGTTATTTCCAGTGATCATATCACTTTCTAATATTTAGCCATTTGACAGTGCCAAGGTCTAGAGTGATAAATAGTGTCTTTTCTGGGTCTTTGGTGCTATAGCACCTAGAGGAGCAGTTGCCAGGCCGCATTGTAACAAGGGTTGGTTTCCCAAGATGATGCCTGTGGGTATTGGGTTGGAAATAATATTGTTCCCAAGGCTCTTGGGTTCAGGGCCCCGTGTAGTCTCCATCATGATATGAGGGGAGATGGTATTCAGGGGGTGGTGGTGGTTAGGCTTGGCTATCCCATGCCTCCTCTTGTCTCTCCCTCAGGATGCCTTTCTGCTCCAGCTAGGTTTGCTTGGTTGCTTTGTGGGTGGCAGTTGGTCGACAGTAGGTGAGGATACTTGGCCCTTTCTTCACTTGGATCAACACTGTGAAGGCTAGAGTAGAAGCTGGACTTGTACTCTGGCCGTGCTGCCACTCCCATGGTTCATGTTGGTGGAAGTGAGTTGGCAATTGTTGCTGGTAGTGATCAAATCATGGATACAAAGAAGAACAACAAAAGCAACAACAACAAAACAATCCATACCCTCAAGAGACTTAGATACTTTATCTTTTAAAAAATGGTTTTTTTTTTGGTCGGGGAGATGTATATATATAAAAAAGCATAGGAAAAACCAGTCCATACAAATATTTGCAAAATCAATGACAGGTTAATATTGGGCAGCTGGATGACATAGTGGATTGAGGGTTAGATCTGGAATCATAAAGACATGAATTCAAATCCTGCCTCTGTCACTAACACAGTGAGCAGAGAAATTACTTAGAGGGCCTATTTCTTCATCTATAACATAAGGATAATACCATCTACCTTGCAAGGGTGTTGTGAGGATGAAATAAAATAGCAGTTGTAATATGATTTGAAAACTTTAAAGTTCTTTATACATGCTAACATGAACTAGCATCTGGGGAAATTAGGAAGGGCATCATCTAGGAGATGGTGTTTAAGCTGAGTACTGAAAGATAGAAGGAATATATAAGAAGTTGTTTTTGTTGCTGTTGGTCCGTTGTTCTCTTTTTTTTTGTTGTTGTTGTTGTTTTTGTTTGTTTGTTTTTTTAGTGAGGCAATGGGGGTTAAGTGACTTGCCCAGGGTCACACAGCTAAGTAAGTGTTAAGTGTCTGAGGCCGGATTTGAACTCAGGTACCCCTGACTCCAAGGCCAGTGCTCTATCCACTTCGCCATCTAGCTGCCCCTCTGTTGTTCTCAAGGAGGACCATAACATCAAGTGATGTCATGACTTGGGAGTGAATTGGATTTAAATGAAGGAGGGCTGTACAACATTACCAACCTGACTCTTTCCTCAACTCTTTCCACAACCATCTGGGTCCAGTGGAAAGAAAAGTATATATATGGACATCTGGAGATGGACCCAGATTTTTAAGGCAATTGGAGTTAAGTGACTTGCCCAGGGTCACACAGCTAGTAAGTGTCTGAGGTGAGATTTGAACTTAGGTCCTTCCAACTTCAGGGCCCATGAAGAGAGAATACAAACCATAGTGAAGTTTGGATTCTGCTGTTTCAGAATCTTATCAATATCTCACTTAATACTGCCTTTCATTTTTTATTCTCGTTCTCAAACTCATAAAATCATTGAGCTTCTCATGTCTCTCAGAGACAATGGAATCTAGTGCAGGAGTTTGCAAACAATGGCCCACAGACCAAATATAACCTGCTACCTGATCTTAGATGCCCTGCAAAGAAGAATGGTTTTCATTTTTTTAAATTTTAAATTTTATATGCTCATGATACAGTCCAACAAAACGCATACAGTGTGAAGGAAGGAGTGTTGAACTTGGAGTCATGATGGAGTAGAATGAGAGAGGGTACCTGATTTTTAATCTTTGCTTAAAGTATCCTTGAACTAGCTCCTTTACCTTTTTAAAATCTTAAAATAAGGTTAAATTGTGAGTCACTGTTAAAATTATCTAATAGAAAGATGCTTTGAAATAAAGCAAATAAGGAAATAGAAAAACAGACGTGATTAATTCAGAGGTACTCAACAGGTGCAGCTGGCTACACATTCATGTGGGCAGTTACACACAGGTGATTGCCTTTAGGCATTTGCCTTGTGGAAGAAATCATTGAGCTTCTGTGCAAACTAGGAGAGCTTCCTTAGAGGTCAACTTAACCAATCAGGACATTGACAGTAAAGGTAAATTGCGAAAATCACATTTGTTTAGAGTCCTAGAAGTGACCCCAGTCAACTATGGATGTTTCCAGGCAAATTGACTCAGAGACCCTACCCAAAGCCAGATTTGGAGAGAGGCTTGCCAAGTCAAACAGAGCTGCACATGTGCAAAATCCCATTCCCTTCAGGCACTGCCAGAGGCAGTTGCATTAGCCTTGATGGGTCAAATGTTCATCTCATGTCATTCTAAGGTAATGCACCTGTTAGGTTACAAAATGCTGGCTGAGAATCTGGCTTTTTTGACACACATCTTTCTTCCTTGTACTTGTAAGACCATATGTTCATGGGTTCATATGTTCAGAGAATTTAGAAAAGCTTATTAAAAATAGAACCTCACTCTTTAAGATCTAGGTCCAAGACAAATTCTTTACCTTGGCACCAATATATCACAATATACAGCATCAATGCAGTCCTTGCCTGCCATGCCTTAAAGGTGTTTCACAAGATAGGAAATAAAGAGTGGTTTGTTAAAACTTGAGAGGGATCAGGAAGTATCAAATGGTTGTGAACAGTGACCTGGACATCCAATAACCCTTAATTCTGTCCAAGGAATACAAACTGGTATATATCATGTACAATAAAGTACCTTTATTAGAGTTTCACTGTGTTCATTGATTCTAGATATATAGATAATATACATACATTGAAACACATATAATATATGTAGATACATATACATACAAACATATATACATTCACACACATATATACACACATAAATATATATTGTATACATATACACATATGTGTATATATGTATGCATATATATTCCTTATATATATTCCATATATATATAATATAATATATATTAGGACTATAGACCCTCAGATGTAGAAGGGACTTCAGAGTTCATCTAGGTTAAATAAAGCATGCATTCATTCCATTGCATCTCTAGAATATGTTCACCTAGCTGCAAACTTTAAAATGACATCATCTCTACTATTTAAAACATTTAAAGATAACACCATCACTACAGCAAACAAAACTTCAACTTGAGCACCCACATTGATTCTATTTCAAAAGCAGAGTACTCTCTCTCTCTCTCTCTCTCTCTCTCTCTCTCTGTGTGTGTGTGTGTGTGTGTGTGTGTGTGTGTGTGTGTGTGTGTGTGTGTTAAGCTTCATTTTCTGGTGAAGAATCTTTCAATCAATAACAATCCCTGTGTATCCTGAGAACTAAATACAAAGATAAAGCAAATACACTTCCTTTGCCCAAGGATTTTACATTCTGCAGCCAAGACAAGATAAACATGAATATGTATCATAAGATACATAATACTTTAGAATGGAAGGCTTTAACAGCTGTAGAGAATTTTTAAAAAGCTTCTTGCAGAAGGTGAAATTTGAACAAAAAATTGGGAATGAAAATGTCAGAAGTAAAGGACCACCTAGAAGAAGAGAAGTAAAAATACAATAAAGCAAAAGAAAATATGCTCACTATTCAAGCAAAAAATTTGTGATCTCAAAGACAAGATGCATAGAGACAATCCAATGATTGACAGTCTACCCCCAAAACATTACTGAACCAAAATATCCTGACAAAAACTTAAAATCACAATAAAGAAAATAATAGAATGACCCAGATTTCTGAGCACAGAAAATCAAATACCAATTCAACAAATTGACAGATCACCTCCAGAGGAAAACCAAACCAAACCAAAACAAAACAAACAAAACAATGGCTGCAAACACTTAGACATATAGTAGTTGAATTTAAAAATTTAATTCAGAAGCAAGTTCTACAAATGATCAAGAGGAGAACTTGATATAATCAGGAGAAAGTCCTTTAAAGAAGTGTTTGAAACTTTTTTTTTTTGAGGAGATAGAATCTTTTTTTTCATTTATTTAGAATTTTTACCCCAATTATATGTAAAAACAATTTTACCATCCAGTTTTTAAATTTTGTATTTGAAATTCTCTCCCTCCCTCCCCAAACCCTCTTAATAATGTAACCAATTCAATATAAGCTGGACATGTGTTGTCATGGAAAACATTTCCATATTAGTCAGTTGTAAAAAAAAAACAGACAAGAAAAACTTAAGAAAAAGAATTTTTTAAAAAAATGCTTCAATCAGTATTCAGACACCATCAGTTCTTTCCTGAAGATGGAATTCATTTTTCATAAGTCCTACAGCATTGTCCTGATCATTGTATTGATGAAAATATCTAAGGCATTCACAGTTGATCACCTTACAATATTGCTGTTATTTTGAATACAGTACATTTCACTTTGCATGTGCAAAGTCTTTCCAGGTTTTTTTTGAGAGCATCTTTCTCATGATTTCTCATAGCACAATAGTGTTCCATCATAATCTCATACCACAATTCGTTCAGCCATTCCCCAAGTGATGGACATTTCCTCAATTTCAAATTCAAATTTTTGTTTTGTATTTCTTTTTGGATAATGAACTAGTAAAGGCATTACTAGGTGAAAGAGTATGCATGGTTTTATAGTCCTTTGGCCAAAGCTCCAAAAAGCTCCAAACTGCTCTGAAGAATGTTTGAATCAGTTTACCCCTCTATCAACAGTACATTAATGTGTAATTTTCCCCATATCCCCTACAACATTTATAATTTTCCTCTGCTGTCCTATTATCCAATCCAATAGGCATGAGGCAGTACCCCAGAATTGTTTTGACTTGCATCTTTCTAAGCAATGAGTTAAAGGGGGAAGCTAGGTGGTACAGTGGATAAAGCACCAGCATTGGATTCAGGAGGACCTGAGTTCAAATCCTACCTCAGACACTTCACACTTACTAGCTGTGTGACCCTGGGCAAGTCACTGAGTTAGAACATTTTTTTTTTATATGGCTATGGAAAGCTTTGATGATTTCATCTGAAAACATATCTTTTGATCATCTATCAATGGGGAATGGCTCTTATTTTGATAAGTTTGATTCAGCTATTATGCATTTGAGAAATGAGGGCTTCAAAATTTTTTCAGTTACTATTGCTAGCTGTATTTCCCTCTGTCCTATACCCTCCCCATGGCATTTACTCTATTGTCTATCTCCTTTCTCCTTTCATCCTGTCCCTCCTCAAATATTTTACTTCTGACTGCCCCCTCTACCAATCTACCCTCCCTTCTATCACCCCCACACACACACACACATATCCTCTTCCCCCTCCCATTTTCCTGCAGGATAAGATAGATTACTATACCTAATTGAATGTGTATGTTATACTCTCTTTGAGCCAGTTCTGATTGGAGTAAGACTCATTCTTTCAATTTCTTTTTTACCTTCTGGTTCTAGAATATCAGGGCAATTTTCCCTGACAATTTCTTGGAAGATTTTTTTTTATTGTGGCTTTCAGGTGGTCTAATAATATTCAAATTTTGTCTCCTGGATCTATTTTTCAAGTCAGTTGTTTTCCCAATGAGATATTTCAAATTGCCTTCTATATTTTCATTCTTTTGGTTTTGCTTTATTGTTTCTTGATTTCTCATGAAGTCTTTAGCTTCCATTTGATTAATCCAAATTTTTAAGGAATTATTTTCTTCAGAGAGCTTTTGTACCTCTTTTTTTATTTGCCAATTTGACTTTTCAAGGCATTCTTTTACTCTTTGGCTTTTTGTACCTCTTTTACCATTTGGCCTCGTTTGTTTTTAAGGAGCTATTTTCTTTAGTATTTTTTGTGTTTCCTTTACCAAACTGTTGACTTTTCATGGTTTTCTTGCATCACTCTCATTTGTCTTTCCATTTTTTTCTCTACCTCTTTTACTTTATTTTCAAATTCCTTTTTGAGGGCTTCTATGGCCTGAGACCAATTCATATTTTTTCTTGGAAGTTTTGGATGTAGGAACTTTGCTGTTACCTTCTTCTGAGGATCCATTTTGATCTTCCTTGTCACCATAGAAACTTTCTAGGGTCAGCATTTTTCCCCTTTGCTCATTTTCCCAGCCTCTTTCTTGACATTTAACTGTTTGTTAAAGTTTTGCTAAACTGTTTCTAGGGTGGACAGCACAGACTCAAGCTTCAGGGGGGTTGTGCAGCTGTTTTCTGAGATACTTCAAGGAATTTGTAAATCTTTTGTTTTTCCCCGTTGCTATGACTTAAGGAGAGGTATATTTACTGGTCTCCTGGCCTGTGCTCTTGCCTGCAAGCAACCACAGGCCTGCTTTTCTACCCTGGAACCATAAACAGAGTCCTGCTCTACTGTGGCTATAAACTCTGGTGTGCTTGTGCCTCTCACCTGCCTAGGACCTCTGCCCAAGACTGTTACCTGGATCTGATTATGGGCAAAACAACATAGTCCTCCTGCCTCAGTGCTAGAAAAGAGATCCCTGTAATCTCCTTGTGGCTAATTGGTTGACTCCCTAATCATCTGTGGGCTGAGTTCCAGAAGCAATTGCTGCTGTCGCTGATTCAGAGATTCTCAAGGCCTGCTCCTGGTTTGGTGGGGCTAAGTCTAGGTCTGTACTGGGGTTGGGTCTGCACCATTGTGGCCTGTGCTGGGCTGAGTTCTACTCTAATCCTAGTAAAACAGACCTTTCCTGCCAACCTTCGAAGTTGTCTTTGGCTGGAAAATTATTTCATCTTGTCTTTTTGTGGGTTCTGCTGCTCCAGGAATTATCTTATGGCATTATTTGCAAGTAAAGTGTTCAGACAAGTCACTGCTTTTCTTCCACCATCTTGGATCCATCCTCTATGAAACATTTTTGAAAGAAACCAGACCTGCATACTTAAAATGATATAAATGCAGAAGGAAAAATAAATAAATGCAGCAGCTATGGACAACAATAGCAACAGAGTGACAGGAGAGAAAACAGTAAGAAACTTCTTTCTAAACACACACACAAAAGGAGCTACGTGTAAAGGCAGAAGTTTGGAGGCAGTAACAGTGAAGAGGCAGGAATGGGACATTGTGGACAGAAGCTACCAAAAGGAGAATTACTGTTTGTTTCATTGTTTAGTGGGAATATATTACAATATGTTATGGTACATGAAAAGGAGGAAGAGAAACAGGAGACAGAGAGGAATATATGATGTGTGAGAATCAAATCAAAAGCTATAAATTAGGGGAAGGTGATCTCTGTAGCCTCAGAAAAAGAAGGCTTACAGGGGAATGGGTGAGGAGGAGGAAGATAAATTGAAAAAAGAATGAGGTCTTGATTTGGTGTTGGGAGTCGTACCCACTTATTAATAATCCAAAGGGCCAAGAAGAGATGTGTTGTTAAGTAATATGGGTGTAGCCTGGGGGATTTGGTGCTTGAAAAGTCTACTCATTTCATCTTAGGAGTAGGGAGTTGGAACTCCTGGGGCAAACTGAGATCTAGGGTATAGAGAGAAATAGAAACAGGGCAGAGATTTTGAGGCACATGGGGAAAAAAATCGTGAATCAGGGGAGGTCATCAATGTTGTGCTACAGAGTCAAGGATAGGGCAGGCCCTGCCATGGGTCAGAGTCATCTCTGACACCTGCATTAATTGATATTGCTCTGGGAGTGAAGCAAAATGGAAAAGGGGAATTCCTGGAGTAAGCTCTATGAGGTAGTGGCAGAAATCTACACAAGGAAGCCTAGAATGATTTCCTTGGAAACTTTGATTGAACATAGTATACAGAGAAAAGAAAAAGTTCAAATAAATATAAGGGACATGAATCAGAGAATGAAAGACTAAATTAGGTAGAAAAAGAGAATGGGTAGGAAGGAAATGAAATACTTTTGCAAAGTGGCACAAAAACTAAATTAAAACAAATAACTAATGAACAAGACTAGTTGAAGAAGAGGAGAAGAAAAGAGAATCTACTTGACTGAGGGGGGAAAAGGAGGGAAAAGTAACTAATAAGTAAAACATGAAAAGGAAAATGGAAACAAGAGGAGTTAAAGTGGCTTGTGCAGAAAAAAGAAAGATTAATGTAAAGTAACTAAAAAACAAACAAAAAATGAAAACAAAAACAAAACACTATTGTGTTTATAGCAGAAGAGGAAAGAAAATTTTAACTTGAAATTTACTATTAGACAGAAATGGAGTGAAACCTAAATTGAACTTTAACTAATATAAGTGTGAATCAAATAACCAATCCACTAAAATGAAGAGTGGCATATTTGATAAGAAACAAAATCCTATACTTTATTGCTTACAGAAAACCATTAAAAAAAACCAGATGTGCACAAAATAAAACTGAAGGGATGGAGGAAAATCACTATAAATCATATGAATCCAAAAAGGGCAATAGTTGCAATCATACTGTCTGCCAAAGCAAAAGATTTGACATTCAAAAATGTTTACATCAATAAACAAGGAAACTATATCATGCTAAAAGGAACCATAGACAACAATTGAATATCAACAAGAAATTTAACATTCCAGATGCTTTAGTATCCAAATTCATAAAGAAATACTTCTCTGAGCTACAGGACAGTAATATATCAGTGACAATAAATTTCAACATCCCTGTCTCAGTTTTGGATAAGTAATGGAAATATAAATGAAAAGGAAGATATATAACTGAATAAAATGCTAGTGAAAGTAAAGTTTAAGGCTTATGGCATCTTCTATATGGAGCAAAAAAGTATACACATATTTCTCAGGACCACATGAATCTTTTATAAAAAATATGCCTATATACTAGTATATGACAAAAATGCAAACAAATGTTAAAAGGTAGAAATATTTAATATATCCTTTAGAGATCATAACACAGTGAAATTATAATTGGAAAGAAACCATAAACAAAAGATATAGGCCCAAATGGAGACAACAGTGAACTCATAAATAATGATTGGATCAATGGATAAATTGTGGAAACAATTAATAATAATGCAAAAGAATATGAAAAATTTTGAAATACCATACCAAAATTTCTGGGATGAAACTAAAGTTGTTCTCAGGGGAAAAACACATCCTTAAAAATATACATTTGAAAATATCAAAAGAGAGAAAATTAAAGAACTAAATATTCATTTTTAAAAATTAGAAAACCAGAAAGAATAGAGCGAAAATAGATAAATTGTAAATAAAAATGATAAATGATAAAACTAAAAAATTATTCTTTGAAAAGACTAATAAAATTGATAAACCATTTAGCTAGTCTGATTAAAAAGAAGTGAGCAGAAAAATAAATCAACAAAATAGCAAGTGAGCAAGGTCAAATCACAGCAAAACCAGAAGTAATAAATAGATAAATCAGGACATATTATGATCTGTGTATAGTTTATATGCTAATAAATCTGAGAACACACAAAAAAATAAAGTAATATGTTCAAAAATGTAAAATACCCTAAAAATCATCAGACCAGCTAGAGATCTTAAGTAACCCAATCTCAGAAAAGGAAATAGAACTAGCTGTAAATCAACTATCAAAAAACACAACTCCTTAGATGGATTTATGTGAGAATCATATCAAACTTTTAAGAGCAATTGCCACATATACTTCCCAAATTATTCTCAAAAACTGGTAAAGTAACCTACCAGGATTCTTTTATGAGATAAATATAGCCCTAATACCTAAGCCAAGGAAAAATAAAAGACAAGATAAAAAAAAATGTCCATATCATTAATGAACACTGACTCAAAAAATAAGCAAAATCCTGTCAAACAGACTATAGTGATTTATCTCAGAAGTTATTCTTTACCACCAAGTGCAATCAATTTATACCAGGAATTCAAGGAAAGTTCAACATTAATAAAAAAAATCAACATAATTAATCATATTAAAAATAAAAATATCTCAGAACACTAAATTATTTCAATAGATGGAGTAAAATCCTTTGACAAGGTATAGCATTCCTTTATGCTAAAAACCCTAGATAAACTGTTTTCTAATATAGAAAATTTATTTAAAGCTAAAAACAAGCTATATATATTTTAAACATTATATATATAAAATGTTTAAAGTATGAATTGTGTGATTGACTTAAATTAGAAGCTTTAGCACCAGTCTTTGGGCATTAAATATTTATTAAAGCATACAGATATTCACATGGAGTTCAGAAAGTTAAGAAAAGGCCTATCTAGCCTAGATTTCCAGCCTGGTCGGGTTCTTCCTCAAGTCCTCCACCATGAACCTGCTTCAATCAGGAACTCCCCAGCAAACTCATTGTGGAAGCTTTTTATAGCTCCTGAGCATGGGCAGTCCTTATACACTGCTTCAAACTGGATTGGTTAGTGGTCATCCAAATCCACTTGAGTGTGATTACAATCTAGTTAACTTGTAGGCTAATCAGCAGTCAATCACTCTCACTTAATTCAATCAATTTAGATTAATCTCCAGGTGGGCCTTTGATTATCAGCTAAATCCCATTATTTTATCACATATATATGATCAAAACAATGATGCCTATTCTCCTTATGTAATCTGATATGTTTTTTGTTTTTGTTGTTGCTGTTGTTGTTTGTTTGTTGTTGTTTTTTTTCTTTTTTTCTTTGTAGGGCAATGAGGGCCAAGTAACTTGCCCAGGGCCACAGCAGACAGCAAATGTCAAGTGTCTGAGGCCAGACCCAAACCCAGATCCTCCGAATACAGTGCAGGCACCCCATCCACTGCACCACCCAGCTGCCCCCAATCTAATATGTCTTACAAATGTTAACAATGGCAATAAGACAAGAGAAAAAAATGTAAAAGGTAAAAAGGAAGTAAATTAATCCTTATTATCTGATGATATAATGGTTTGATTAGAAAATCCTACAGGATTAATTAAGATACTAATTAAAAGAATTAATAGCTTCAGCAAAATTTCAGGTTATAAAATAAATTCTTAAAAATCAATAGCATTTCTATTTAATAATAACAAAGCATAAGAAGTAACAACAGGAAAATCTATTCTAAATAACTAAAATGCATAAACTATTTGAAGACTGACCTACCAAAGCACATAAAAAACTTATACAAAATCAATTACAGTGTGTGTGTTTGTGTGTGCACACATAAACACACTGTAAATGATTTTGCGCAGCTTTTATCTATATATATGTATACATATGCACATACTACACACACATATATACACACATATACCTAAATAATACATAATATACCTAATAATAGGTTAATATGTAATATTATGTTATATACGCATACAATATATGTGCATATGCATATATGTATATAGGTGTATATATACATACTTGCATAAACTTTTTATTAATTCATTCACTTTGTTTATTCGTATCAACTGTTTGGGTAGATGTGTGTATGTATGCACACACATAAACATGCAAATACATGCATGCATGCATGCATGCATGATCATCCATCCATCCATCCATCTATCTACCTTAATAACTGGAGGAATATTCATTACTCATGACAAGGCTGTCAATATACTAAAAATGACAATACTACCAAAGTTAATCCACACTTTTAATACTATGCCAATGAAATTAAGGGTGGCATCTAGGTGGTATCATGTATAGAGCACTGGCCCTGGAGTCAAGAGGACCTGAATTTAAAATATGACCTCAGACGCTTACCAGCTGTGGGACCCTGGACAAGTCACTCCATCTAGTACTAGCTAAAAGATAGAGATAGATCGATGGAAAACACTAAGTAAGAGAGAAAAAGAAACAAAAGAACTGCATAATGCAGTCTTTGATAAAGTAGAAAATATGAATTACCTAGGAAAAAGAGGTCCAGAATTAATTTTTTTAAATAGTGTAAATGGGAAAGTAGTCTGGCAAAGATTAGACCTGGACCAATATCTTACAACTATAATAAATTCTAAATGGAAACCTGACCTTAATAATAAAGATCAGAGCATATAAAAAATATTAGGGGGCAGCTAGGTGGCACAGTGGATAAGAGCACAGGCCTTGGATTCAGGAGGACCTGAGTTCAAATCCAGCCTCAGACACTTGACACTTACTGGCTGTGTGACCCTGGGCAAGTCACTTAACCCCAATTGCCTCACCAAAAAAAAAAAATATTAGAAGAAAAACAAATCATGAACCTCTCACAGCTATGCATTAGAAATATATTCTTAGCCAAATAAGAGACAAAGTTTAGTCTGAGACATTGCACAAGTCTTAGGAATTTTTTCAAATAATTTATCAGTCATGATTTTTTTTCTCTTTAAAAATACTTTTTTGTGTGTGTGGGGCAATTAGGGTTAAATGGCTTGCCTAGGGTTACACAGCTAGTAAGTGTCAAGTGTCTGAGGCTGGATTTGAACTGAGGTTCATGCTGAATCCAGGGCCAGTGCTTTATCTACCTATCTGCCCCCAAAATACTATTTTTTTTTAAAGAAAATCCAGGATGACTCTCTGTAAGGAAGTGGGGAGAGAGATATGGAATAATTATGATGACATAAGACACAGAAGATAGATGATATAGATACAGATACAGATGTAGATGTAGATGTAGATATAGATATAGATATAGATATAGATATAGATATAGATATAGATATAGATATAGATATAGATATAGATATAGATATAGATATAGATATAGATATAGATATAGATATAGATATAGATATAGATATAGATATAGATATAGATATAGATATAGATATAGATATAGATATAGATATAGATATAGATATAGATATAGATATATTACTGGATAAGTGATTGTAAGCCATTTAAGTTGGTTGAGTAATGAACGGAGTCACACAGTCATATCTGCATTTAGGAAATAATTACTTTGACAGTGTACAAGCTGGACTATAACAAAGTAACATATGAGGCACAGAAACAGATTATAAGGGTTTTATGGACATCTGAGTGGCATAGATAGAATCCTTCCACCATTCTCTCCACTAAATGTAACAGCATTTGTTTTAAATCTCTATTTGTGTTTGGTACAATAATTATTATGCTATAATAGAAATTGAAAGAATCCACTGATAACCTCCTGAAAGAGATCGCAAAAGGAAAAGTTCCAGGAATATTATAGCCAAATTCCAGAGATCCCAGGTCAAGGAGAAAAAATTGCAAGTAGCTAGGAAAAGGGAATTAAAAAACTGTGGAGTCACAGTCAGGATAACACAAGTTCTAGAAGCTTCTACATAAAAGGACAAGATGGCACAGCATATGATATTCTGGAGGGCAAAGGAACTGGGACTACAACCTAAAATCACCTACCCAGAAAAAGTGGGTATAATCTTTCAGGGAGAAAAATGGGACTTCAATGAAAAAGAGAACTTTTAGGCATTCATGATGAAAAGACCTGAAATGAATAGAAAATTTGACTTTCAAATACAAGACCCTAGAGAAGCATAAAAAGGTAAACAGGAACAAGAAATCATTAGGGACATTAAATTGTTCAACTGTTTACATTCTTATATTGGGAGATAATACTTAGAACTCATATGATCTTTCTCAGTATTAGGACAACTCAAAGGTATATACTTAGAGGGCACGGGTGTGAATTCAATATGAAGGGATGATAACTGTAAAGCATTTTTCCTTGTTTTGTGGGGGGCATGCAGGGTGGGGTGGCTTATGTCTGGGGCTGGATTTGGGCTCTGGGCATCCTGGGTCCAGGACTGGTTCTTTCTCCACTGTGTCACCTAGCTGATCCATGATGATGTCGTTAAAATAAAATTAAGGAGAAGATGGGGAAGGGGCGGGAGAGTGAGTGACCCCTACTTTCATCAGAATTGGCTCCAAGAGGGAATAACAAAAACATTCAAGTGAGTATAATAATATATTTTTTTCTTGAGGGAAAGTGGGAGGGGAAGGGGAAAAGGCAGGGAGAAATGAAGGAAGGGAGGGTAGATTGGGGGAGGGGGCAGTCAAAAGCAAAACACTTTTGAGTAGGGATAGGGTGAAAGAAGGTAGAAAATAGAGTAAATATCAAGGGTAGGGAATAGGATGGAGGGTAATACACTTAGCAGTAGTAACTGTGAAAGAAATAATGACCAGTATGCAATCAGAAGGATGTGTGAAAAATGCAAACCATGAACAAAGGAAGAACTGATGGTATTTGAATATAGATTGAAGTATAATTTTATTTGTTAGTTCCTCTTTGTAAAGTTATTTTGTCTATTTTTTTCACAACTTGACTAATGTGAAGATGTTTGGCATAACTGCACATGTATGGCATATTGAATTGTTTTATTCCATAGAGAGGGCTGAGGAAGTAGGAAGAAAATTTAGAACACAAAGTTTAAAAAAAAAATCAATGTGAAGATGTGAAGTGAATTGTTCAGTATCATCTCTAATAACTATATGAGACAGTATTCAAAGCCAAGTTTCCTAATTCTAAGTCTAATGTTCTTTCTAATATGCTGCTCTCATGATTTTCCTTACATTTCTAATTATGCTCAGTTTTGCACATTTATACTTACTTTGCAAAGATATTCTCATTCTAGATAAACTTGAATGATCATGTCAAAGCGACCAACCTCAACCATTATCCCTAACAGTATCAAGTTAGGTTGTTCCTACCTCAAGTTGCTTTTTATAGTCTGAGGAAGTTGGGTCAATAAGGCTTAAAGATTTTACTTTGTTTTGTTAGTTTTAGTATTAAAGAGGAAACCAGTGTCTTTAATTCAAAAGAGAATTAAAAACAGGAAGAAAGTTAAATGGAAAGCAAAAAGTAAAAACAGAAGTGAAGGGCACATTTGATTTGAAGTATTCTTGTTTTGTTTGTTTGTTTTTGGTTCAATTCAATTTCTTGACCTGTGTATATATTTACTTATTTATAAGACTTACTGATTTACCAGACTTGTTTTATAGCATAAAAACAAACAAAACAAAAATCACCACTGGATTTGGAATCTGAGGATCTGAGTTAAAATTTGAATGCTTTTAATTACCTGTGTGACCTTGGATAAGTCATTTTCCCTCCAATGGGACTCTGCTTTCTCCATTGGCAAGTGATGGCATTGGCCTAATTGTTTACTGAAGTTCCTCCAAGATATTAATCCTGTGAATCTATGAAAAATACCCTATATGTGTTCCTAAGGTCAATAAAGCTGTAGGCATGATCTAGTCAACTCTGTGACCCTGAATATTACTAGCATCTTTAGTAACTGAGAGAGAAGCTATTACTTATATTATACTAAAATTCCATTTACAAGTTTTGTAACAAATATGAGCACGATGATGGACAATATGCCCAGTATTTTGGAAATCAGTGGTGCAACTGAGTTTAGGTAACATGGTAATTGTTTAAAATATAAATTAGAATTTTTAAATATCACATAAAACACTGAGATTAAACTTTATTTTAAAAAAATGACTTCGTGTGCATGTCAATTTTTTAAAAAAGTTTTTACTGAATAATGTTATAGAAGCATTGTGTCTTTTGGCATTGCTAATTGCCAATACTACAGATATTCTCTCTCTCGCTCTCGCTCTCGCTCTCACTCTTGTTCTTGCTCTCGCTCTCGCTCTCGCTCTCACTCTTGCTCTCGTTCTCGCTTTCGCTCTCGCTCTTGTTCTCTTTCTTTTTATATGTTTCTCTATCTTTTGTCTCTGCCATAGTCTCTGAAGCTAGGTGGCACAGTGGATAGAGCAATGTGCCTGGAGTTATGAAAACTTCAGTTCAACTCTGACATCAGACACCAATTACCTGTGTGACAATGGGAAAGTCACTTAACTTCTGTCTCAGTGTCATCAACTGTAAAACGGGTATCATCAAAACACCTATTTCCCAGAGTTATTGTGAGAATCAAATGAGATATTTGAAAAGTACTTAGCATAGTGCCCATCATATAGTAGGAGCTTTACAAATGCTTGTTTTCTTCTTATAGATACCTGCTCATTGAAATTTATGCTGAGAAGCAATTATGGTGACAGGGGTATATTATTGATTCCAAAATTAGTTCATTGCTAAAGATATATTGTCATACTACATTAGAGAGCTGGCCTTGGAAGCTGGAAGACTCAAGTTCCAATCATCCCTCTGACACATATTAGCTATATGCCCATAGATTGGTCACAACTTCATATTGCCTCTAGGCACTCTGTAGTAGATGACAAGTTACTGATTTACATTGGTGCAGTTTTCCCATACTTAAATTTATATAACTATAGGTTCAGCCATAATGATATCTTGAGATTTTTATGTTATGAATTATGTCATTTGATCCCTAAAAGAATCTTGTAAAATGTTGGCTTCTCTTTGAGCACTTTCAATCTTTTCCCATTATTTTTTATTCTCCTTTCTGGCTGTTTTCACCATGGATCCAATTTTTTTCTAATTAAGTAGTACTGTTCTACAGACCCTGGGTTACTATTTACTTTTATTATATGAGGAAACTGAGGCTCACAAAGGCTAAATATTTCAGGACCATATGTCTACTAATTTGTAGAATTGGAAATTGAGTCCAGACCTACTGGTTGCTATTCCTCTGTACTTTTCATGAAAGAAGTACTGTGATTTTTTCCCCCCTCCAGTCATCTCAATTTACTTGTGTAACACTTAGCCTGGTTTCTCTCTGAATCTTCCCTCTCACTACCAGTTTGCATCCCTGGAGAGTGCATGATAGTTTTCTAAGAGTAATCCTGATTAGTTGAAGTTTCTAATACTTTTGTTTTGTTTTGTGGGGCAATGAAGGTTAAGTGACTTGCCCAGGTTCACACAGCTAGTTAAGTGTGAAGTGTCTGAGGCTGAATTTGAACTCAGGTCCTCCTGAATCCAGGGCCGGTGCTCTATCCACTGCACCACCTCGCTGTCCCCTGAGTTTCCAATACTTTTATTTGCAAAAGCTTTCATCTAGCATGTCCTTCACTAGCCAGTTGATTTTGCAAAAGGACAAAAGGTACATAAACTCTTTCTGAAACTAGGGGTGAATTCTCCCTTCTACTTACACACAGTCCCTATGTAAGTGTTTTCAAATGTAATGCACAAAAGTAGTGGCACAGCCATTTAGGTGGCATAGATGCCTGGGGAGTAACTTCTGGCCCTTGGAGTCCTTTGTCCCCTTCCTGGAGTACACAATCAGTTTCTTTATGGTTTGGGCATTTTTGAAACATGAGTCACTCCCTTTCTCAGTTGGACTAGGTCCATGTAGCTCATGGCATCTTGGATAAAGGATCAATCCACAGTTATACTCAATTGAGCAAGCTATTCCTCAGGGTTAGCTTCTCATAAAACTCAGCTATTAATGCTACTGATTCCTGTGATCTGTGCTACTGAGTCTGTTTGCTGAAGAGATGTCAAATGGTTCTTCTATCAGAGTGCTGAGTGAAGTGATACTCAAGGAGAGGAGAGATTTCAAACATGCTGAAACCTGGTCCATTCCTTCTCTAGATACTCATTCATCTATGGTGAGAAGAAAAAAAAAGGCAAAAGAGACAGATGGTGATTGATTGGAAGCGAGGATCCATGTTCGTCCCCCTCTCCGTGCTCCCCCTTCCCAAATCTAGTATCTGACAGAATTCCTCTTTACTCTAAAGTTGTCAGAGAAGAAAGTAACACAAGAGCTGAAGGTGGTACATATTAATCCTTACACCTCTGCTATCCATGCTAGCTCTGAAACCAACCTGAATACCTTTTGTTAACACCTAGCTTTAACCTCTTATGCAGTAAAGACCAGCAGAAAGTTTCTCAAATATTAATTTTTTGGATTGAAACAAGACAGAGGATACTTCTTCTCTTCCAAGAATAAGACCCGCCCCCCATTGCTACATCTCCTATTAAATTAGGTGGGGGGGTTTTAAGTTAACCTTTGGGATGATTTCAGTTTTGTAGTTATATGCTTTCAGGTACAGAGGAAGATGCATGAATATTACATTTGAAGATACTGATTCAAATCACAAAGTTCTATTCTTATCTCACTATGGAATAGAAGTAACCTTGGTTTCTCAGAGGATGTACCAGTAAAGTACAAGCCCTGTCAGGTTTCTCATGTTGGAGAAACTTTCGATGTGGCTCTGATAATAGAACAAGTGTATTTTCTGAAGGCCAGACAAACTCTTCACAGAATATTACATCATCCAAAACACACACACACACACACACACACACACAATGAAATTGATTTGGTCATGGCATCTCATGAGACAAAGAAAAAGAATATAATGGATCACAATCTTGTGAAGCCCCCTTATTCTTGTAGAGCAGCAGCAGCAGGAGAGACTACATAGAAGGTATGAATCACACAGTTTTTGTTTTGTTTACAAACTTCCATAAAACTGTTTCTAATCAAATCTTGACTTCCATTTTCAGTGACCTAAGAGTGAGCATCGTACTGCTATAATGCAATCAGTCAAATTAATCTTGACATTCTTGCTGTAACTGAAATCAGATGAAAGCAGGAAGTTGCAGCAGGATTAGAAGATGACTCAAGACACTACTTAGAGTAGGAAAGAAAGATGATGGATTAGGTTGTTTTATACATTCAAAGCAACATGAAATATTATTTCATGAGACACTTGATGTGTTGAAGCACTAATGACAAGTTTTTGTAAAATATAATAACATGAAAATAATGGGGGAGAAATTTTACAAAGAATTTAATGAGGCCTTCCAGGCAAAGGTGAAGGAGAAAGAGAAAGAGAAGGGGGAGAAGGAGGAATAAGAGAAGGGGAAGAAAAGGGGGATAAAGAGAAGGGGGAGGAAGAAGAAAAAGATGAAGAGAAGGAAGAAAGAAAGAAAAAAGAAAGAGAGATAAAGAAAAAAAGAAAAATATTGTAATCTGCACTCATGGTCTCTAATGGGATTATTTCTGCTGTTATCTTCCCAATCTATAAAGTTAGATTCTGTGTCTTAGTAAATGTTATTCATTTTCCAATACCTACAATGGCCAGTAAAGTGCTTCTACACAGTAAGCAGGTGCTTAATAAACATTTCATGAATGAATGAATAGATATGTACAATTATAAGAGAACCTATACAGCTTGTTGGCCTGGTAAGAAGCCTATCCAAGGAACCATAGGGGAAAACATTTATGATTACATAGTGACCATAGAATATACTGTATTATGACAATATTTTATATTTAAATTAAACTGTTACTTCTCTTCTGTGGCAATTAATTCAGTCTGTCCTCTTGATTGAAAAGAACATTTTGCAGATGTCTGCTACTGGGAAAGTCAAAGAGATATAGTGAAAATATGATGGATGTGAAATCAGAAGAGGTGAATTTGAACCCCTCTTTCAAAGCTTTCTAACTGTGTTACCTTGAGGAAATTACTCAGTGTTTTTAAACCTCACTTTCTTCACCTGTATATTGATGGGGTTGGCCTATATTTCCTCTGCTGAGATCTATGTACCTATAATCATTTGACCTTAGAAAAGACATTCAACATCTCTCAACCTGATTGCTTTTTAGCAAAATACAATTTTGAAAACTGTACACTAAATTGCTATGGAGACATTGCTTTACCATCATTAATGTGACATAGAAATAGCACTGTAAGGTTGAATTATTATAGGGGGGTAGGCAGCGTAGTACACCATGATTTTCAGTTTAAGAACTTAACAAACTTATAGAGCTGAGAATGGGCTCTCGCCTTTTTGGGGTGGGTCACATATTGTTGTTGTAAGGTAGCTAGGTGACACAGTGGATAGAGTGCCAGGCCTGGATTCATGAATATTTATCTTCTTGAGTTCAATTCTGGCCTCACACACCTACTTAGCTGTGTGATCCTGGTCAAGTCATTTAACCTTGTTTGCATTATTTTTCTCATCTCTAAAATGAGCTGGAGAAAGAAATAGCTAACAACTCCAGTACCTTTGCCAAGAAAGCTTCTAATCACATAATAAAAAGTCAGACATCACTGAAAAACAACCAAACAACATGTGCTCCAGGGTAAGACACATATTCTCAACATTTGATAAAGATAAATCCTCTTATACCCTTGTGACTAAAAGTAGTGTCAAAGATGGTATTTTACTTGTCAAAGATAACCTCACTGCTGATAAAACCATAAAAGCTATAGAAAAATTCTGTCTCCTCTTTGTTGTGTCTGTCTGATTTGGAACACAGGTCTTCCTTGGACTTTTATTCACGAAGGACAAAAAGGATAGATTGTCACAGGCCAGTAAATCATATGGTTCCCTTGGTTACCATTGTATACACATTGATTCATTGACTGTCTGCAGTATCTGGACAACATATGTAGGCCAACTGCATAATATAATAAGCCACCAGTTCAACTACATCTGGGCTATGTATGCAATTAATTCATTTGTGATACTTCTCATATAAGGTCAATTTCTTCAGAACAGTCATGCCTTTAAATGGGGAATCCCAGTAGTATTTTAGTATAAAGTAATCAGCAAAAAGAAATTTGCTAATAGAAACATCTATAAATTTTTTTCCCATATTTTTGAAAAGCTTGTTCCATTTAGACTCTACATGGGACACCCTTCTTGATGGTTGTAAATAATTTTGGTGAGCACATGCATACCTCCCTATTTTGTACCTTGCCTTAAATTAGCAATCTTATAATCAATGTCTATATTTTTTAAAAAAAAGAAACAAAATAGAGAGCAATGACCAACCAATGTGACTATTATCTTAACTCCATAAAATACTTATGAAAGTGTTCTATGTGCATATGGAAAATACCATTGTTAAAAAATGTTTTAAAAGAAAATAGAAGTAATTCAGAGGTAATTTTACTGTCATCTAATGACATGAGAACTGGAGAGAAGATGATTCCCCCATGCCCTGCTATGTTTAGTGTCTATAAATTGAACACATATATGCACACACACACACACACACACACACACACACCATTTGACTAGGTAAAGTTCTGAACATTACTTAAAAAATATTTGTTTTAATTGAATTAAACAAAGAAAAAGAACAATGTGAATGTTTTTTTATATGTTAGTATGAACCCTATTTCTAGAAACTGAGAAATTACTAGGAAAAGATAAAGGGTTGAAGACTGCATGCAGATAAGGAAAAGACCAGCACCACATCAGTATCTCCTTCATCATGTCAAAGTAAAATCTGAGATAACTTTCCATTTGAAGACAACCTAACCCAACCCAACCTGAGACTAAAGAATCACCAGAGGCGAAGAAGATAAACATCAAAGAAGAAAGGAAATTTTTTAAAAAAAAATTAGAGAATAAAACTCTTATTTTACCAAAGGAGAAATTGAGACTCCTAGATGTGAAATGATTTGGCCAATGTTGTATATTGATTAAAGAAGGATCAGCATCAATAAGTAGCATAATACAGTAGGGGAAAATAACATAATAAGAACAGCAGACATTGTTTCAAGTCCCAGCTCTGCTTCTAAGTACCCATGTTACCTTAGTCATTTAACTTCTGTGGGTTTCAATTCCTTCATCTACAAATAAATGATTTGGGCTAGATGACCTCTAATATCCTTTTAAATTCAAAATCTCCCATGATACTTTTACACAGAAACTTACATACTAATTCACACACCATTCATTTACTCAAATATTTTTTATACAAATAATCTATAGTAATCAAACAGGTAAACTTGCAAAGGGAACTTAAAATCTGGGGCATCAGACAAAAATATAATTTCAGAAAAATCAACATCTTCTATTCTGTCACAAACACAATTACCTAACAAAATTGCAGGTGACCTAACGTGAAGGGTAGAGAAGCATGGTACAAGGGTTCTGGCCTCAGCAATGACTTGAATGTGAGAAGAAGAGGAAAGGACATCATCAAGAGCATTTGTGGCCAGAAAAGGAAGTGGGGTAGTCATAGAGTGGGAGTAAGGAACAACAGACATCCAGGATGACAACAGCCAAACTTTTATCTATGATGTGGAAAAAGAGCCAGAGAAAGATCTCTAGTGAGTTGATAATTTATAGAAAAGCACAGCCATTGCTTAAGATGAAATGGCACAGAGGGGTATGACCTTCATTAGTGGGAGGAGTTCCTACTTCCACTGGTGGCAAAATTGATTTATTGTATTATCTAAAGATATGGTTCCAGCCTAAATCTCCCAAAGAAGAGTCTGTATTTCATATTTGAGGGTACTAAAGAAAACAGTGAGTGTTTCACATATGGAGGCATTAAACTGGCATTTGAGCTTATCAATCACACTGGAAAGTTTGAGAAGGGATAACTTTGGGAACAAAGGGAAAATCTTTGGGAAAGCAGGTGTAGGCAAAATTGGGGAGCATCCTTTAAAAATAGTACATAAACCCCCATGAAAATGTATCCCTGAAGGCAAGTGATGCAGAGATAGACAGACTTTTTAGCTAAAAAAATCTGTAAAATATCAGCTTCATGTTCAGACAGGCACTGACAGATCTAATAATCAGACAGTATCAACCGTCTGTTAAATTTCCCTGCTCTGACACCCTCAGATGCTACTGAAAGATTTTTTTTTTACTTAGCTTATTTAAAATGCACCCCACCCTGCACAAAAGCTTTTCAGAAAGTAACAGAAATAGAAATTTTTTTCAATTGGGAAAGGTTGCCAAGCCAGGTAAGACTTATTTTAATTATTACGATGTCCTATTCCAGCACGCAAAGCAAAAGCAATCAGACATCATGCATTAAGATGGACTTTGGATATTGAAAGGTTACTGAAACAATAGACTATCCTGGATTACCTGTTAACTACACCTGGAGTTGTCATTTTCTGAAAGTGTTTGGAGTAGGAAATGTCAGTCTTACACCATTACAGACCTCAGGATCATAGATTTAGAGGTGGAATAGGGTAAACTTTCAGTGTCCCTACATACATCTCTGAAAATCTGTGTTATAAATGAATTGCTGAACAGCATTGCTGTTAGAAGTTTTTCTGTGGGACAAGGAAAGAAGGATAGGAGACAAAACTATAAGATACAAGTGTAAAAAGTAGATTGCAGCCAAATTTTAAAGGGCGTAGAATTCCCATCCCCCAAGAAAAAGGATGTTTATACTTCTTTTTGAGGGCATGTAATGAGTAACAACTTAACTTTATTTTACTTTAATACTTTAGTAGAAGCAGTCGTCATAATCATAAGACTGAGAAGTAGATTACTGGTGTGTTGTAAAAGGAATCACTTTTCTGTTATAAGCTGGAAACAATGGCCTCTCAAATCCCTCGCAATCCCGGGAATTCTGTAGTTATATGACATGATGAGAGGCTGTATTAGGAAGATGATTTTGTGAAAGATGAATTGGAAAGAAGCAAAATTATCGATGAGCCCATTTAGGAATCTTTTCCTAACATGATGTTAGGAAGCAATGATTTGACCAAATTCATTGATAATGGAAATGGAATTGGAAAAATGGAAAGAAGTCTTACCAAGAAAGAATTGATAAGGCATGCCAACTGATCAAATTGCTGATTGAAGAAGAGTAAAGATCCAAAGACAACTTGGGTGTTTTTTGAGCTTTCATCAAGTTAAGCATTCATGTTTTAGTCCCTCACTTTGACATGACTCGTGGCCAAGTTTGGATCAGCACCTGACTCTCCTGACTCCAAATTTAGTGCTTTTTCTACACATAGTCATAGGCATATTAGCTAACCAGAAATCCTGGAGGAACATGATGATTGGTGCAACACAGGCTACCAAGGAATTGATGCTCATGTCAATGAAAATATCAATGTTTTAACACATTTGTCAAATGACAAGTCTGTGTAGGTCTTTTGAATTAGATGCTAGGAGTAAAAAGGTAATTTTGATATAAACCTTTCTCTCAAAAAGGTTGCAAGTACATATAAGGAAGAATAAATAAGCAAATAACTAAGAGGGGAGACATGGATTAGTTGATGAAGAACTGACCTCAGAATCAGGAAGACCTGTCCTCAAATCCTGATTCTGACAAATACTATCTGAGCATGGCATTTAAACCTTTCTGTATTTCAAAAATGATGATAATCTGGTGGTGGTGATGATGATACTAACAATAATGATGATAAATAATAAAAAAACTATATGAATAGCTCAATCATATGTGTTTCTTTTTAGAAATAAAGGCATATGAAAGTAAATCAGGATGAAATCACTGTCACCTTAAATTTAAGAAGGTTTATACTTAAGAAGCCTGGACTTTTGATCAAATTTGGTTTTTCCAGTGAATTGATAGAAACTACAACAGATCATAGCAGCAGAACACAATGTAACACCTACTAAATAGCTAGCAAGATGTGAATTTATTGCTAGAATTATGAATTATAAGCTCACCATTTTTCATAAATTAAAAGATAATAAATATCTATAGTAAAAATTTAGACTTCAAAATATCCTTGAAAATTCAAAAATTAAGTCATTGTTGCAATGCACTATAATAGCTATCCACAATAACTGGGAAATAATACTGAACCAAAAAACATATAAGAGCAATATTTTAAATAGATGCCACCATGCCAAATTTGTGTGTTGTGAGATAACTATGAAGACCTAGTAAGAACGCTGAACTTCTTAGCCAACTGGTCTCTAGTGATAACTAGTAATTGGGTTAGTACCAAGCCAGTATGATGTTCCTTATTCATATTCCTATGAATAAGAAAGAAATGGAGCATTACAGAGTTTCAGGCTGTGCCTATGTGAAATTGTCATGACAATCTGATTGACAGGGAAGATGGTAGAAAAAATGGAGTTCTTTTGTGTTTAAGTACCACAAGAAGGCAAGATACTCTGGAACAAATCAGAAATACCAATTTACCTCCTGCCGGAAATGCTTCCATCTGACACTGACCAGGAAATCAAGTAAATCATGAGTGAGCATTGAATGGAATGAAGAAGAAATTAATGTTTTTCTATTATGAGCCAACATTACATGGTAACAAAACTGGAAACAGATTTTATCAATTGTAGGAAAAGATTTAATGTTGCTTTTTGCGAATGAAACCTTCAGATACTATTTTATTGCATATTAATGAAGACCAATACAAAGTGAACATAGGAAACAAAATTATTACTAAACCTGTGTTAAAGCATAAATTGAATAGTAACTTAAATCTGAAAAGGGGAAAACTGAAGAATAGGAAAGCATTGAAAATCTGAAAAACACAAAACCAGAAATTCTACCTATTAATGAAAGGGATAGTAGAAATAAAGTTCATCTCCTGAATCATTCAATCAATTAAAAAGTATTTATTAATCACCAAATACTAAATACTTTGAAATGGCCTGGCAGTACAAGTAGAATTAATAAAGCAATCTCTATTTTTAAGAAGTTTATATGATAATGCACATATAAATATACAAAATAAATTTAAATTTATTTAATACAAATATATGCAGAATGCTTAAATATGAAGAAGACTAGGAGGATTACGGAAGGATTAATATGGAAGATATTTCCTGAGCTGTGACTTTGTTTAAATAAATTATGGTAATATATTTTGTTTTTATCTAGTTTAAAATTTCCCCCCATTAGAAGCACTAATGGAGGCACTATTGTCCCTCTCCCCTCCCAGAGAGCCATTTCACACAGAAAAATTTCATAAAAATGAAATTTAAATTTAAAAGAGAAAAATTAGAGAAAGAAATGCTATGTTCTATACAATGACAGAAATATGACTACATACATATATATACATATACATACACATGTGTGTGCATTTATGTGTAATTTTCTCCATGTGTGAATATCCCTCTACATTTCATCTTTGGGGACATGCTTATTCCCCGTAATTTTGCATCATATAATATCTATTTTGCGTGTCTTTTTGTTTTTGTTTTTCCATATATTATCATAAGCATTGTGTGTGTTATTTTCTTGGGTCTACTTATTCATGAGTTACATCAAATCATGATAGTTTTTTCAGGACTTTCTGCATTCATAATATCTATTGTTTCTGATAGTATATATATATATGTATATATATATATATGTATATATACATACACACACACATATATATTCCATTATAGTAATGTTCCACGATTTGTTTAGCCATTGTCCAATTGATATAAATGTACTTCATTTCCATTTCTTTGCTATCATAATAAACTATTGCTATAAATATTTTAGTGTATTCTTCTTATTGATGACTTCTTCCAGGTATAAATCCAGTAAGTATTCTATGATTCAAAGGGTTTGGACAGTTTAATTACAGTTTCAGAATTCAAAATTGCTTTACTAAATGATTGTACTAATTAAAATTGAACTTTGTCTTGAGGGAGGAGAGGGACTCTTTCAAGACACAGATAAAGAAAAGTCCCTTCTAGGCATATCAGATGGACTGTGCAAAGGCATGGAAACAAAAGATGGTATGTTATAAAGAATCAAAAGAAGATGAGTTCGACTTAATATCAGAGTGTGGAAGGAGAATTAATATTAAAGGAAGTGAGTCTAGGAAGATAGGTTATTTGAGTTTTTATAAGGTATTAAAAGCTAAAATATATAAAGCTAAAAAGTATATGTATATATATATATTATATATGTGTGTGTATGTACACATATACATATATAAAAGTAAATAGTTTCTGATTTATATTCAAAACAATAGGAAGACACTGGAGTTGGTTGAATAGGGGAATTATATTGCTAAATATGGACTTATGGAAAACTACTTTGGCAGTATTGTATGGGATAAACTGGAGTTGTGAGAAGTTTGAGGCAGGGAGCCTAAAGGCTTTTGCGGTGATATAGGTTAAATATGAGGACAACCTGAACTAAGTTGCTGTATGGGTGGAGAAAACAGGACATAAGAGAAATATCTTATGGATGCATAAATGGAAAGATTTTTCAACTGATTTTATATGTGTGGTAGATGACAAAATAAAATTATAGAATCATGCAAATAGTTCAGACCTGAGCTACTAGAATAGTGCTTTCTATGACAGAATTAAGAAAGTGTTGAAGAAGGGATTTTTTTTAGGAGGTAAGATAATGAGTTCAATTTTACACATGTTGAAGTTAAGAGATCTCCAAGAAATCCAGTTTGAATTGCCCAATAGGCAATTGATTATCTGGGATTAAAGATCAGGTTAGATACTGGGACTGAATGTATGAATAAGGAAATTATCTTCATAGAAATGATGGATTAACCTAAGGGAGTTGATGAAATTAACAAGAGAAAGAGTCTAGAGAAACAAGAGAAGAGGAGGAAAATAAATTTTAAAAGAAGATTGACATACTTATTTAAAATTTTAATGACATGAATTCAACCCATACCCACTATTCCAAAATAGTGCATTCCAAAAAAAGCTGTTATCTGCTAAAACCATCATGTATGAACACATTCTCCCACAATACTTGACAGAAATTAGAAAAACATTTTACTACTCATGCGTAAAAAGTCTATTCTGCAGCTGTTACCATAGTAAAGATCACACAAAGAAAGGTGGTACTATCTAGGTATAGTAAACTTAAGGATAATACCACCATGCCTGAAGAAGCTTGAGAAAATGATTGGGCAACTTTGCACAGACATTCATTTGTTAAATCAAAAATTATCTAGAGTATATAATAGATTAATTTACAAACAATTTGTTCAATTAAAAGCAACAACAATAACCACAACAAATTATGCAGAATCCATTATGGTGTCATTAGTTCTTTTTGAAAATGAGAAGTTTTCTTTTTTTAATATTCTTGTTGTTTGTTGTTCATCCTTCATTTTCAAAAAGAACTAATGAATGACATCTTGACTTGTATGTAAATTGGATTTATTTATTTAGTTTTCTAAAAAATATTTATTTATTTTTTGGTGGGGCAATGAGGGTTAAGTGACTTGCCCAGGGTCACACATCTAGTAAGTGTCAAGTGTCTGAGGCCAGATTTGAACTCAGGTCCTCCTGAATCCAAGGCTGTTGCTTTATCCACTGTACCACCTAGCTGCCCTGTAAATTGGATTTAACTGAAGCAAAGTTGTGCTAAGTTGTCAGCCCTACTCTGTCTTCCAGAGTCATAGAAGTCCAGTGTCAAGAAAAAAGTCAAAATTACTGGTGAGGGCTAAGAATAGAGTGGGTGACCTTAGTCTCTTCAATGCCTGAGTAGCTTCTAAGCACTCACCAAACCTACCTGAGCTGCCTTTATGGCTGTTGGAACAAATTGTTCTTATTCATCCATTGTACTGAGGAAGTCTTCACATGTTTAGTGTGGACATCCCCTAACTTACTGTTGGGTTTGAGGCCAGTCAGTTACCCATAGACTGGTTTAGCCCACTTGTCAATATTGTTTTACTGGGGTGTGGCTATTGTACATGCTACAACTATTCTTAATACTGTATACTTTTAATATTCTTCACACTCTCAATCCATAATTGAATGTAAAAGCCAAACACAGTTGGACTTGACATGATGTTGATGACTATTCATTTAGACTAGTCAAGTAGATAGGCAAAGCTCTGGCCTCACCTCCAAATGGTGGCCCTCAAAACTCCACCCCTCACTCATGATCCCTATCTCTGTCAGAGATCCCATTTTACATGCCCTGCAGAGGAAATTTGCCCCAGTTGTGGCCCCAAAATAAATTCTTTCTGGGAAGGGGCTGCAGAGACCTCTTCAGGACCTGGAGACTAGAAGGTTCAAATGGTCAAGGTTGGTTACATTCTTCCCATACCCCTGGAATATTTTTCCCTGCCACCACTTCTGTTACTAGCTTAGGATGATGGAGATGCTTCCTGGGAGCGGTCTTCCTATCACCTACTCACCCACTTGAGGAACATTTCCCCCTGCTCCAGAATAGATATTCTCTTCCCTTTAACTCCTCTGGAAGAAATGGAAATTCAACATCCAGCACCAATACATCAGTTTAGAAGGAAGGAGAGCAGCATTAACCTGGAGATGGATTCTCCATCCTTCCTGTTGGATGGCATAACTCAGAATGGTTCCTTAAAGCCCAAGGTTTCATCTGGATCTAAGCATCTCCCAGCTGTCCATTAATTCCCACCCAAACCAATTGTCCTACCTGTAGCTTTGAGCATAGCACCTCTTCCTCCTTGGTTGCATTCTACTAGTTTTCCTAAGTCCCACTTTATATCTGTGGCTGAAACTTGGATCACACAGCCTTTAGATCCCCAGTTCTAGCTCTGCCTTTAGCCCTTGATGAAGCTCCATCTATAGCTTAACCATCAGAACCAAACTCAACCTCAATCCTAACCTCTACCCCTCCACCCACATTTGAACCTGACCCCCTCCCAATTCATTTTAACCCCCAAGTTTAATCCTCTGGCACTTGGTTTTCCCTCCATCATAAGGCAGTGGGGATCCTTCATCCCAGAACTGGTACAGGATCCTTTCAATAGGCTCCTAGCTTCACCTGTGCTCAGCAGCAAGACAAGTCTTATGTTAAGGAGAAGGAATGTCAAATGTTCCCTCCTGCTCTGGACCAGAAATATCATCCCAAGACCAGGACCTCTAATTTTTTGGGATGTCAAAGAGCTGGAAGAGTTGACACAGCTGCTAACAAGGGGCAGGAAGCAGTCAGTCAATAATAAGTTTCCTACCAATAAGAGGTGTAGTTGGTGCCACCAATCCCTGGTACATTCTCAAAATGCAATCTAAGTACTTGGATGTCCATTCCCTGTCACATGTTTCACATGCTGTCAGGGTGAGTAGCAGCTGCAGGGACAACAGTTACACAGCCTTGAAGAAGCACCTTGCTGTGAAGTGCTATGAGAACTACCTGAAGAAATTTAGCATGTGTGGAAGACCCTATGACTGAGTGGATGCTGACAGCCACAGTCTGGGCCTTCCATCCCCAATGTTTCTTTTGTGTGTTCTATGACTGCCCCCTGGAGGGAACCTCCATCATAAACCAAGCCAACAGTCCCACTGTGTCCCTGACTTTCATTGACATTATGCCCTATCTTACTCTGTGCTGAACTCAGCATGCTGAACCTAGGCAAGATGAGACTGTTCAGGTGGTAGCCCTTGAGAAAAACTTCCAAATGAAATGTTACAAGTGTGAGTGAGGATGGTGGAAAGCCATTGGCCATTGAGGCTGATGAGAATAGTGTTTTCCTCTGAATGGGTATATACTGTGTCATTATAGCCACATTATCCAGGCCCAGACTTAAAGGTGAACTCATTTTCATGAAACCAGGATACAGTCCAAATCATAGAACTACCTACTTTAAGATCAAGCCTTCCTTCAATCAATTCATCCTCATTCCCCACCCCACACCATAAGAAAAGTTACTGGTAGTTTTATACTAGTCCCTCTTAATTTCTAGGGGGACAGGAAAATAATTGAGAACAGTAGAACCTGAGACTAATCCCTTAATTTCCAATATCCCTCTTCTCACCTGGTGCAAGGACCACCTGTCTTTTATCCTCCAAGATTTACAGCATCACCCTCCCTTCTATCCCTTTCCCCTTTGGGGGATTTGACAACCTAAGCAGCATTATTGCTTTTGCTTCTACATTAAAGCTATAGGCTAGTTCACTCTCAGAAACCTTTGTACTCTATTTAATGAGGGGCTTAAGGAGAGGCTATACTCTGGCTATATCTGAACTGGTAGCACCTTTGGACCACATGTTGTGTGACTATGTCCATAATTACAAATAAAGTATTTAATCCCACAAAAAAATACAGAAGAAAAAGCAAAACCTCAAAATTTCAAAGCAATACATGAGGTCAAGGAAACAAATAGAATTTTTTAAACCCACAAAAATAAAATAAAAACAAATGAAAAACTATACTATACTAAAAATAATTTGCTAAGCAAAGAAATTAGAGAATCTGTGAAGAGGGAGAATGTAGAAAATTATATTCTTTAGCATGATAAAAAGATAAACACAGTAAAAATGAAAGTTGTATAAAAATTTAATAGAAAGCTTACATACTGTCAATATACTTAGAAGTACAATACATATGTCAAGGGAAAATTACAGTGACAGATGAATTGAGGATCAGTTGTAGTGGGAAGAATGTTGAAGAAGGGATATCAATTAATTTTTTCTTTTTTTTGGTGAGGCAATTGGGGTTAAGTGACTTGCCCAGGGTCACACAGCTAGTAAATGTTAAGTGTCTGAGGCCAGATTTGAACTCAGGTACTCCTGAATCCAGGGCCAGTGCTTTATCCACTTCGCCATCTAGCTGCCCCAAAAGGGATATCAATTAGAAGGCAAGAACTACCTAAGCAATAGGAGGTATGATGAAGGTCTGAATTAGAATGTTGACTGTATGGGTGAAAAGAAGGGGAGGTATATGAGAAATGATGCAATAAATTATAGAATTTGACAATTGATTGGATGTGGGGTGATGGAGTGAGGAATCACAGATCACATTGAAGTTTATATCCATACTGTAAAGTATCATCATTATGTCCATTTTAGAGATGAGAAAATGGATTTAAAGAAATTTCCTTGAGCATCTACTCTCTCTCTCTGTCTCTCTCTCTCTGTCTCTGTCTCTCTCTCTGTATATATACACATAGATACATACATACATGTTATATATAATAGGCAGTTACTGACTGAGCATGATGTAATCATTTTAAATCATTTTTTATTAAAAAAAATTGTGGGGCAATGAGGGTTCAGTGACTTGCCCAGGGTCACAAAGCTAGTAAGTGTCAAGTGCCTTAGGCCGGATTTGAACTCAGGTCTTTCTGAATCCAGATTCGTTGCTTTATGTGCTGCACCACCTAGCTGCCCCCTAAACCTTTCTTTAGCTCAGAAGTTTTTAATGTGTGTGTGTGTGTGTGTGTGTTTGTGTGTGTGTGTGTGTGTGTGTGTGTAAGGACCCCTTTGTTAGTCTGATGAAGCTGATGGGATCCTTTTTATAATTTTCTTAAAATTTATAATTGAATGAAAAGATGGTTAAAACAAATATATATATATATACATACAGATATATATATATACACACACATATATATATATATATATGTATGTATATATGTGTGTGTGTGTGTGTATTTCCCCATTTCAGTTAATATAGCACCTTAATTCTATCCACAAATCTCTTTGGATCCCAGGTTAAGAATCACTGAACTAGTTGAGCTTCTTTTTATTAAAGCTCAATATTCTATGTTCTCAGGTTGCTTTGAGACAGGTAATTCCACATTTCAGTTATTCTACATCACCAGACTGAACCAGGTTGGCCCGAGGTATGTGCCTTTTGCATTACTGTGAAAACTTGCTTCTTCTTGGGGAGTACAACATGGAGTTATAATTTTCATCATAATTCTTATCATGAATCAGCTCTTTTATTGCTCTATCAGAACCACTAGTATCAGCTGCTACAGACTTTGAGACAACTCAAATGTCACAGGATATAGTATGTGGAAAACAGAATTTGGGGTGGTAACCAAGAAAATTCATTGTCCCCTACCAGCAGTATATTTAGCTATTCTTATCTAATATTCAAACAGTTCTCTTAGGCCTTTCAGGCATGCTATGATATATAAATGGGTTTCCATTCATTAGATATTGTCAAACAAAAGTTGAATGAAGGCTTGCTGGATACGTTGGAGAGTGCACTTATGTTTGATGGATAAGAATAAATGACTTCTAAGGTGTCTTCTAACTTTGGGATTTTGTTGACTCTAAAAGTAGCATCATCCCTTGTTCTTTACTTGATTTGTTTTCTGGCAAAGGCTGCCCTTTATACTCCTATTTCTTATATAATTCCCATACTTCAAAACCCATCTCCATCTTATTTCCTTGTTTTTCTCAGTCTTCAGTCATCTCTCTCTGTCTCTGTCTATTTCCTACCCTCTCTCCCTGTCTCTATATAGTCACAAAAGGATGTTGTCCAGTTAACCTGTAAAAATTAAACATTTATAAATTGCATATATCTACAAAAGTACTGATAGGTGCTTGGAGAAATACAAGGTTTAGCCAAAACTTCTCTGGCTTCATAGAGCATAGATTGAAGGACAAGGCTTTGAAACAAATGTTCAAAGCACATAATACTGGATGGTAAGTACATTTTAGAAGAGCAAAAAGAAATGTTAGGTGAAGTTTATAATGGAAATTATTATAATTGAACAGGTAGGAAGTTAATCTTTATAGATTGTTAAGGAAGATGTAGCAAAGAAAACACTGTTGGGGGCGGGGCACAGAAAGTCATCTAGCTCAGCTACAATGTAAGCATCTAGGAGACTCATTTAATAGAGTGCTGGAACTGGAATCATGAAGACCTGGGTTCAAAACCTGCCTCAAACTCTTACTAGCCATGAGATCCTAGAGGAGACATTTAACTGCTTTGTGCCTCATTTTTCTCATCCATAAAATGAGGGGGATGGATTCTATGTTTTCTAAGGACTTCTTGAAATTTAAGTCTACAATCCTGTGAATGAGGAATTCAATGCCAGAAAAGTCATTGGGCCAACATGTATTTATTAAGCACCATGCTGGGGACTTTGCTAAGCAGTGGTGATTCCAAGAAAGACAAAACAGTCTCTTCTGTCAAGGAGCAAACATTCTAGTGGAGGACTCAACATTTGAATAACTCTGTACAAAGGTATAGGTAACAATACAAATATGAATGGAAGAAGGAAGGGATTAAGAAAGGTGGGAAATTGGGGACAGCTAGGTGGCACAATGGATAAAGCATAGGTGCTGGATTCAGGAGGACCTGAGTTCAAATCCAGCCTCAGACAGCTGACACTTACTAGCTGTGTGACTGGGCAAGTCACTGAACCCTCATTGCCTTGCAAAAAACCAAAAAGTTAGGGAACTAAAAGAGGGAAAACAAATTTCCTACAAAAGGGGGGTTTTGAAGGATGTCAAAGAAGTTAGCAAAGAGTAGTGGGGAGAAAGTGAATTCCAGTCATGGGGGGGCAGTTAATGCAAATCCATGGAGATGGGATATTGAGTGTCATGTGTGAGAAAGAGCAAGTAGATCTGTACTTGTATTGTGTATATTGTAGCTGCATTGTAAAAAAGTTTGGAGGGAAATAAAGTGTGAAAAGACCAGTATAAAGGGGCCAAGTTGTGAAGGACTTTACATTCCAAAAGGAAGACTATTTTAGATTTGGTCCTGGCACTAATAGTGAACCCTGGGAGTTTACTGGTTGATAAGACACATATGATTTTGCTTTTTTTTTCTTTGGTAAGGCAATCAGGATTAAGTGACTTGCCCAGGGTCACACAGCTGGTGACAAGTGTCTAAGGCTGGATTTGAACTCAGGACCTCCTGACTCCACAGCCAATACTCTATCCACTGAGCCACCTGGCTGCCCCATGGGAGTTTACTGATGGGACAAGGGTTGGGACTGGAGTGTTTGACATGGTCAGGCTTGCACTTAAAAAAATACCCTGGCATCTAAGTTGAAGATAAGTAAGAGTTAGGAGAGAGAAAAGGAAACCAATTAGAATGCTATTTCAATAGGGACATTACATTGTGGACCATAGTCTAACAACAAATGATTTAAACTTGGTCAGCAAATGGAAAACCACTCTAGATTTTGGAGCAGGTATATGAACAAAGAAATTTTCTGATAGTAGTATCAGTGTCAGATTGGAAGGAAGAAAGAAGAAAAGAAGGAAGACTTATTAGGATGCTAATGCAATAGTCCCAGTGGGAAGTGATGAGAGCCTGTAGAAGTACTGTAGCAGTGTGATATTTCAATAGGAAGAGATTTTTAAAAATGAATCCCAGGCATAAAGGATAAACTCAGAGATATTTACAGATCTAAATTTGTCACTGTACCTTTTTCAGAGGAAACATTCCACAAATTTCAAGATTAACAGAAATGACTTTCTGGAAAAGTGAAGAGTGGAACAATTATAAGCAGCACATTGTATTAGAAAGAGTACTAGACTTGGACTCAGAAGACCTGGGCACATCTCAGCTCCCTTGCTTTTTAGCTGTTTGGACTTGGACCAGTGATTTCAATGATTTGGTAGTACATGGTGATATGTACATTCCTTTTTGTTGCAGAAGTCTGTGAGTCTACAATTCTATGATTTGGCACTCAATGTATCTATCAGTGGCCATCATTTAGCTGACTCAAGCCTGCTGCCCCCATCTGACTGCTGGGACTTATTTGGAATTGTTTGAATTTCCCTTCCTCCTCAATCTGACTTACACAGATCTTTCATTATTCTCCTTTATATGAGGAGACACTAACTGGACAGTATATGATTGTAGCTTTTGGCTGGTTTCAGGGTTTGGAGCAACAGCTTCCACAGATGGTCTTTAAGGTCCTTGCATAAGCCAATATGAACTTAAAACAAAATGACACGAAAAGAGAAAGGGACAGATTTCTTAGGTGACAGAAACTAAAACAAAGGTGAGGGGGAAGGATTGGTGCAAGGACGAAAAAAAAAAAAAACTTTTGCCAAACCAAATGCCAAAGCTAGACAAGCCTCCATGTCTTATGTAAGTCTGGAGTCAAAGTTCAGGCCAATCGTGGGAAACTTTGCCTCTTGCCAGCCCCGAAACCAAGGAAGTTTTCCCCAGCTTGGGGTGCCAAGATAAAAGTTCACTCCACGCACCTGTTCCATATCCTTTCTCCTGCAGGGATCTTTTCTTCTCAGGGTGACTGTTTCGACCACTGTTATGTTTGGGGCTTGGCAAGGACAGACATTCCTTACTAATGAGACAGTTTGGGATTTTAGACTCCTTGACAATGGGGCATTTGTGCATGTGGCAGCTTCCTCCAGTGGAAGGGCCCTACCCAATCTCCCTCCCAAATTTGTTGTTTCTGTTTTATTTCCAGGCCCTGGATCATGGGAGCTATTATAATTGAACCTAAGAATATCATAATGTAACACTCTACTTGCCTTCTGTAATTCTGACCTTCCAGAAAACATTGAAGATTTCTTGTTACACAATAGTCACCAAAGGTAGCATCTAACATGATGACTGTGAGTTTTCATGAGAAGCATTAGCCTATGTTCAGCATTGATGCAGTTTGGTTTAAAGGGGGAAAAATGAAAATAATACTGGACCTACAATGAGAAAACATGATATCACTCTTGGCTTTTTCATCTGTTTCTTGGTTATTGGTCATATCACCTTATTTCTCAGTTTCAATTTCCTTACTGGTAAAGAGAGAAAACAAATATTTGAATTACTTAAAACATAAGGCTATGAAGAAATGTTATATGTAAAGAATCAGGTAAGAGTTAAAACAGGGAATATAATAATAGTTTTTATAATACTGCTGTTTTTAGAGTTAAAATGGAAGTTAAGCATCATGGTCTTGACCTCCACATTACAATCAAGGAAACTGAGGACAAATAGATATGATTTTTCCAAGACCAACAAAGTAAATAGCAGATCTTGGATTTAAATACAAGTCTAATTACCAATGTACTCATCTTTTCATTATACCACATTTCTCTGTTTAAGAGAGCAGGAGAATGAATCTGTGAGTGACTTTCATCCTAATTCAAAATCATAAACTAAAAAAAAATGTTTTGGGACCTAAATTTTTTGCTTTATTTTCTGGAAAAAAATTTTTACCATATAATTCCACAAGGATTCTAGGAAAATGGGCATTATGGTACAGTGTATTAGAAAGTGAAGAAACTGGAGTCAGGAAGACCTTGATTCAAATTCCATCCCTGATATTTTATGGTTTGGGGTAATCACTTAGCTTCAAGATACCTCACATAACTCCCTAGAATTTCTCATTTAATCATAGATAAATTGATACTTGTAATGGTAGAATAAATTCTCACACCAAAAGTTCATCTCAGAGATTAAATTTTTAAAAAACTGTATCTTTCCATGGTATTTATATTATTATTCAAAAGGGTTATAATTAAAGGGGGAAAAAGAATCCCAAATCTCTAGGCTCACATGGACTAGCTCTAATCCTGGGGTCTGAGCCCCAAAGAGAGTTTTCTCTTCATGGCTTCTTGTTCCCACCAATAGTTACTACAGGAAAACAACAAAATATTGCTTACAGTTGGGTCCTGTTCAAGGTTCCTCTAAATGTGGGTAACTAGGTCCCCAGATCCCAAACAACATTCAATGTATCAAATGCAGTGAAATGTGGAATAACCTTTTATTTCATCAGACATTCAATGCAAAAGCTTCAAAGGACTCAAATGTATGTCATGACATTTATTCTTTATTGATTATCACAAAGGCCTTCCTTCATTCATATTATCATGGCTTATTCATGTATTGCAAATATGAAAAAGTGATACAATTAAAGTGAGAATGTTTGAGTATTTGATGTAAACATGGGAAACTCTTCTATTTAAAACATAACATCAATATATGAATTCCAAGAAAACTTGATCTAAAATGTGGCACCTTTCAGAAAAATGGTTCAATCTTGCTATAGCTTTGTCTAGCCATAAAACCATTATTAACTCTTTTAAATATTAGGAATGAGGATGCCCAAGTAAAAAAGGCAGTCATACAGAAACATCTGCTTAATTACTTGGGGTACACAATGACATAAAGGAATATAGCTCCACTGGAAAAAAATACAGCAAATAGCTTATCAATCTTAGGCAATGCTTCTCCAATGATATCAAAATGTTGTTTAGACTCACTAAGTATAAAATTTTTAATGTAAATGAAGGAAAAATAGGGAATGGAAGGTTTGAATTTGAATCCAGAGGCTAAATTGTGCCAGTACTAAGAGTAATATTTATAAATACCTTAGTTTTCTCTAAGGAAGACAAAGCTGTGAAGGAGAAAATCATAACTACATATGATAAGTGTCTTATGGACATCATGAAATGATGAAATGAGAAAAATATGTTTAAAGGAATTAATGCCTCAATATGTGTACAATGTCATGTATATACATAATTATATATAATTCAGAGTAAATTAATAAATTTATTTCAATTAATAAATTATATTTATATGTAATTTATAAATGATATTACATATAATCATATACAGTGCTAGTAAATACACATACAATGATCATGAGACATGGTTTCCATCACCTTATAGCAGTTATGGAAAGAATAATAATTTTTTTGTCAAAAACATAAAGAGGAGGCAGATTAATAGATGTTTTCAGGGCACACAATAAACATATTAAAAACCAAGAAATATTTTTGGAATGAATAGTTGTCAGTCCAACAAGCAATAGTAAAGGTTGACTTTACAAACATACCATTGTATGATGAAGCACAGGAAACAACTATGGTCCAAAAGCAAAATCAAAAGACCCTTCCTGGGTAGAATGCACATTAATTCAACCAATAAATATGCAGACATATTGAACAAATAACTAAGTCATGCAGATTTGTTTACAGAAATGGAGAGGTTATGATGGAAATTGAGGACCAGGTCATTAGCACTAGAAATTACAGATGGATTATCCTTAAGGATAATAAATAATATTTATAATATCCTTAAGGCCTTAAATATTCATTGCAGAATATTCAAGTATGTAGTAGAAACTGTGTAATGCATCACTGCATTAGGTAAAATTTTCATGTTTACCAAATATCTAGCAGAACATAACCTGGTAGCTAGGAGTATATATCAGAAGTTGACTGTGGTTCATAAACTACTAAACAAATCTCTGGGCTTTGAACAGAAGTCAAAATACCTCTGAGAGATCAACAAAAGAACTGTATTGAACATATATCATTATTTTTTTAATAATAAAAGTATTTTATTATTTTCCAGTTACATGCAGAAATAGTTTTCAAATTTGTTTTTATAAGATTTCTAGTTCCATTTTTCTCCCTCCCTCCCTTCCCTCCCCCCTCCCTAAGATAGCAAGCAATCTGATATAGGTTAAATATGTACAATCACATTAAACATATTTCTGCATTAGTTATATTGTGAAAGAAGAATCAGAACAAAAGGGAAAAACCTCAAAAAAGAAAAACAAAAAGTAGAAACAGTATAATTTAATTCACATCCAGATTCCACAGTTCTTTTTTTTTATGGAAGTGGAGAGCATTTACATCATGAGTCCTTTGGAATTATCGTGGATCACTGTATTTCTAAGAAGAGTTGAGTCTATCACAGTTGATCATCACACAATGCTTTTGATACTACGTACAATGTTCTCCTGGTTCTGCTCATTTCAGTCAGCATCAATCCATGTAAGTCTTTAACATGGATCATTATTACATATTGAATTGTTACCCATAATTCCTTATACATATGATTGATGTTTACAAATTATATAGAATTTTTTTTAATTGAAAAGTGAAATTCTAGCAGACAACTTTATAATCATATAGGAACAAGATAATGTACATACTGTCCCCATGCTTCTCTCAGCAAAAACTAATAATAACTATAATTTATTATAGTGCTTTATGGCTTGCAAGGCACTTTACACATCTTATTTTTTCCTTACAACAACCCTGGGAAATCTGTAACATTATTATCCTCATTTTGTGAATGGGAAAACTGAGACAGATGGATCTTAATTAACTTGCTCAGGGTCATACACCTGGAAATTATGAGGCTAGATTTGAATTCCAATCTTCTTAAGTCCAGGCAAGTGTTCTGTCTATCGTACCACCTATTGCCTCTCAGCTAGTCCAATAACTTCATCTTCCAGGTGAGGAAATTGTGTGCTACAGGGGATACATGATTTCCCCAAGCAGGATACAAACCAAAGTTCAATTGCTTCAAATCCAATGACCCTTTCAAAATGTTGCAATGCTATTAATTTATACATACTCTTTTGCCTAAGTTAGACCATAGATAATGATCAAGAGACCTTTAGAGCATGGGCTGTAACACTAGCATGCTGGCTTGGTCTAGATAGAAGTTTGCATTGGTAGCATGTTAACTGAAAAGAACCCCAAAGCATGAGAAAGTCAATGAAAGGGGAAAACAACAATTGACATTGCAATAGTAATTATAGACAGAAAAGGCAGACAATATGGTGGTGAGAAGAACCAGAAGCCAACAGGAAAAATGGTCCAAAAGATGTTGAAAACCTCTATTCAAGAAGATAAACAATAATAGCAAGGTGGTACAATGGAAAGGGTGTTGGACATGGAGTCGGAAATAAATGAACTCCAATCTTCTCTCCAATATTAGCAATGTGACCCTGAGCAACTTACTTAATCTCTCTCAAACAAAGCTTCCTCATTTAAAAAAAATGAGGATTAATAATAGCATTTCACTTGGTGATTTTAAGAATTAAATGAGATAACATGTCAAGGGCTTTGAAAATCTTCGTCTTATATTAATGCTAATATAATATAATAGGAGTAGGAGTAGGAGAAGGAATAGGGGTAGGAGTAAGAATAGGAATAGGAATAAGAATAGGAAGAGGAAGAGGAAGAGGAAGAGGAGAAGCAGCAGGATGAAGAAGAGGGGGAGAGATAGGAATTGGGCACACCCTATGTTCTGAGAATGCTAACTTCTTTTTGAGCCTTAGCTTGTAATGCCAATACCTCCCTGCTTGTGGCTCAGAATATTTTCTAGCTATGGACATCTCCAGGCAACTAATAGCATTTCCTGCATGGGAAAGTCAAGTTTATATGACACCAGACATATTCCTCCTGTTGCACTTCTCTGGACTAGTAGGAAATTTTTCTTTCTTCTTCTAGGTACTCCCCACCCTTTGCCTTTTCATCTGTCACCCATTGATCAGTGCTTCCTATTTAGCAAGTAAAATATGTTTTCTTTGATTCCTATTATTAAACTCAGCTTCCTGTTTTCTGCATTTTGGGGGGGAATTCTGCTTTATTTCTTTTGTCAGAATTGAAAAGTATGATTCCATGGACAACACAACCTATGTAAAAGCATTATAGTTTGCCTTGATTTGTTCAAAAGGTCTTGCAAATTTAATGGATATAACTTCCTTTTTCTTTTTCATTTTTTGGTGGGGCAATAAGGGTTAAGTGATTTGCCCAGGGTCACACAGCTAGTAAGTGTCAAGTGTCTGAGGCCACATTTGAACTCAGGTCCTCCTGAATTCAGGGCCAGTGCTTTATCCAGTGTGCCACCTAACTGTCCTCCATAACTTCTTTTGTTTTCTAATAGAAAGCTAAATAAAAACATTGTAAATTGCAAGATACTTTCATCTATGTCTTGACTTGTAAAGAATGAAACATTTTCACTGACTGCAAAGTCTCATAGGAACTTGGCTCTATACTTTTTGTTAATTCCTAGTTAATTTTCTTTTCAAGAGTTGGTGTTCAGTTTGATAAAGAATATCCCATTTCAGGTCATAAAGGAAGTGAAAACATATGGTAGAGACAAAATCCCATCTAATCTCAGTGATATTTCTAAGTAGTTTTTTTTTTAAATCTATTTCAATACCAATATATTTTGCTTTGGATATATACATTTACATACTATTTATATTTACTTTTTCAGAAAATATTTTAAAACGTCAATATTCTTCTATATTCAGCATATACTGTAGTGTTATGACCACACCTTTACAGGACAATGGGATTTTTGTAGTGGCAACTATCCATGCTGATTTTTTTTTAAATTTTACAGATACTGAATAAAGGAATGTACTTTTACATGTACATATATTTTTATATATACATACATTTTACAGATAGTGAATAAAAGACAGGGTTTTGCCTAGAATTGTCTGCTTTATTCCTGGAAAATGTTTAGGGATAAGTGACTTGCCCAGCATCATACATGTAACAAAGCCAAAATTCCAGCCCAGGTCCTAGGATTACAAATCCATTCTCCTTTCTTGAACTTGTACAGTCTCTGAACATCTACCCTGTCATACAGATATACAAAGATCACCAGAACATTACACTTCACCACCCTATTAGCCTGCCACTGTGATAAAAATGCATAATCTCATAATTTGCCTCTGGAAAATTCTCTTTAGACCCTGACTTATGTTCTTGGTTTATCTCTATTAGATTGCGAGCTTTTTGAGCCCAGATATTGTATGTGTTTTATATTTCTATCCCCAGATATTAGCACAATGCTTTTCCTACATAAATCACTTTATAGAATTTTTAAAAATCCATCCATTCATTTATTTGACACATTAATAATTATATATTTCTATAACTCTTTGAGTTTATTAAGTACTTTTCTTATAGCAGTCCAGTGAGGTAAATAGTGAAGGTTTACTTATCTCCATTTTTAGACATGAACGCACTGAGGACTTAAGAGGTAATGTAGGAGCACGCATATGTAAGGGAAGTGACAGAGCACAGACTCAAGTCCATATCTTCCCAAACCAAAGTCAGTGTGCCCCTTCTACTTATTATTTCACAAGCTTTAGAGAATTTGGATAAAACTGTAGATTTCTAGAGTTCAAAGGGACTTCGGACACATATATACTAATTTATTAGTTGCAGAAATTTTTGAGGTAGCAAAGGTTTGAAGGTCTGAACATAAAATACAAGCTCATTAATTGGAAATTGACATTAAAATTGTGGCACAAGAGTATAATGAGAAATAGCAACATACTCGAATCCAAATCTTCCCAAACCAAATCAGGAAAATGAAATAATTTATAATCAATCAAGCATTTTGTATGTGTATTCTATGTAGCAAGCATTTTGCTAGATGACAGGGATGCAGAAGCAAAATGAAATAGAAAGAGGTAAACAACAATGAAAATGGAAAGAATCATAGAGAGAAACATGGCAATACTAGTGTGATCCAAAGCTGAGTGGAGTAAACAGAATCCAAACAACATTCACACATAAATGAGAAAAGCAGAAGACTGCTGCTATTGTTGTTCAGTTGTTTCAATAGTGTCTGATTCTTCATGAACCTATTTGGGGTTTTCTTGACAAAAATACTGGAGTGGCTGGCCATTTCCTTCTCAAGTTCATTTTACAGATGAGGAAACTGAGGCAAACAGGGTTAAATGACTTTCTGGTAAGTATCTGAGGGTTAAGTAATTTGTTAGTAAGTGTCTAAAGCTATGTTTAAACTCATGAAAATGACCCTTCCTGATTCCAAGTCCAGTGATCTATCCATTACACTACCTAGCTGCCCCAGGAGACAGAATATTACAGACATTATTGGAAATGGTCATTGTACTTGAGAGCTTTTGCATCATTGTCTTTGTAATATGCATTATTGTGTAATTATAATGACCAAATTTGTGTTAGGAGATGAGGTGAAAAAATTCACCTCCTTCCTTTCATTGCCAAGGTGGAAATCTATGGGCATGAAATACCACATATATCATTTGATGTACTCCATATGTCATTTGGTTTTGCTGAACTGCTTTCTTTTTTCTTTTTAAAATTTTGATTTTAAGAGAAGGTTTGTTTGGTAAGGTAGGTAGGAGGAATATATTTAACAATGAATGTGATGTTAAGAAAATGATTTTTTTTTCTTTTCTTTTTAAAAGCAAGGGACCTCAGAGAAACAGGGAATTCTGTTCTCAATTCAGTTGTCTGAAAGCAGTCACTTGTAGACTAATGTAATTCTCCATTGGGTAATATAGTGTTGAAAACTAATTAACACTGGGGCTATAGTGTAAGCCTGAGAGAAGCTCACTCCCTGGGATTTTTTATTCAATCAAGACATAGCATTTAAACTTGTTCAATAGAACCAGGTGAAAATAAGTCTTCATCCACACCCAGAGCACTCTGATACTTCTTTCTTGAGCTGTCTTCTTTCTCACAGCCTGCAGATGCCACCCAGTATGCTAGAGAAGATACATATGGAGCAAACTGACAAAGAAAGAGGATGACAGCAACCCCAGGTTTATTGGCTGCTAAATATGAGGAAGAGTGAAGGTTAAGAGTGTTATCTGCCTTGAAATCTTACAGAGTAAGAAAAGAATAGGGAGTTACATAGGACTGCTCATCGGGTCCTTTTGGTATTCTGGTTTCCATTTCAGAGGCCTGCCACCACTCCATTAAGCCCTTGTGAGGCCCAGGGTGCTTTTGAAATGGCACTGTAACTTCTTTGCTTATAGATATGCCATTCAAAAGCTCCCCAGGTGGCCTCTCCAAACAGCCTCCCCTCCAGCCTGAAAGGGTGATTGCTGAGTGTAGTTAAAATACCCTAAGAGAGGAAGGAAATAGAATTTGACCACAAAAGGGGAAAAAAATTGGTGCTATAGGCTAGCTGTCCAAAAGATTTAGGATGCAAATATAATCATTACTCCTCTACCTCTTATCCCTTTTAGGTCAGTTACTTTAGCTGTTTGTTTGATACCTTGTTCTTCAATTATACATCTACACATACATATATGTGCATGTGTGTGTATATATGTATATTCATAATATATATATATATATAATATAAAATTAAATATACAGATATATAATAAATTAAGCAAGATTTATGTATCATATATACATTTCATGGATGAGTTTTTTCCCCAAGGAAACTATAAATATCAACTGAGTTTTGACGTTATGCATATGATGAGACAGAAAATGTGAGGCTATATATGTTAGCTAAAAACAATAATCATCATGGCTTAGTGGAAAGAACACTGGATTTAAAGTCAAAAGGACTGAGTTTGAATCCTGGTTCACCTATTCTTTGCCTGTGTTCCTTAAATATGTTACTTAACCTATAATGATTGACTAAAGGAACTATGGATATATAAATATAGTAGAATATTACTCAAGTGGGCGTAGTAATACATTTTGCCCTGAGGGAAAGTGGGAAGGGAAGGAGATGGGGGTGGGTGGAGAAGAGGGGAATGAAGGAAGGGCAGATTGGAGGAGGGAGCAGTAAAAAGCAAAACACTTTTAAGGAAGGTGAAGATGTTCTGCATAACTGCACAAGTATGACATATTGAATTGCTTGATTTCATAGGGAGGTTTGAGGAAGAAGGGAAGAAGAAAAATTTAGAACACAGAATTAGCTCAAAGATCTTAATCTCATCAGAGTGGGCTCAAGGAGGGAATAACATTCACACCCAATTGGGAGGAGTAATCTATTTAACTCCACAGGAAAGTAGGAAGGAAAGAAGATAAAGAGGAAAGGAAGAAAGAAGGGAGGGCAGAGCTGGGGAGGGGCAGTCAGAAGCAAAACACTTTTGAGAAGGAATAGGGTAAAAGAAGATAGAAAATAGAGTAAATAACATGGAAAAGGAATAGGATGGAGGGAAATAGTTATGATGATTGACTATAACAGCAAAATATATGGTACATACTTTGCTGGGCTATTGTGAAGAAAATTCTTTGTCAAGTTTAAGGTACTATATAAAAGTTATGATGAACAGGATGCTATCAGAAAAACCTGGAAAGACCTACATGAACTGAAGCAGAGTGAAATGTACTGTATACAAAATAATAGCAATAGTGTAACATGATCTGCTGGGAAGCACATGGTTATTTTCAGCAATGCAATGATCCAATGTAATTCTGAAGGACTTATGAAAATTGCAATCCATCTATAGAGAAAAAACTGATGATATCTGAAAACAGATTGAAGCATTTTTTGACAGTTCCTTAATTTAAAGTTTTGTTTTTATCTGTTTTCTCTCACAACCTAGCTAATGTGGAGGTGTTTTCTATGACTACTCCTGTATAACATATTGAATTGCTTGAGTTCTTGGGCATAGGGGGTGGGATGGGAGGGAGGAAGAGAAGTTTTAAAAAATCGATGTCAAAATTTGTTTTTACATGTAATTTGGAAAATAAAATTCTAAACAGAGAAAAAATATTGTTTTAAAAATATAAATTCAATACAAAATTTTGTTTTAGACTGAAAAATATAAATTAATGTAGAGTAAAGTGAGTAGAACAATTAATATAAGGATAACAACATTATAGAGAAAAATAGCTTTGAAAGGATATAGAACTAAGATCAATGAAATGACAAATTAGGAATTAAAATAATGAAGGTGAAACACACCATTCACTTATTGACAGATGGATAATGGATTTAAAATGCCAAAGAAAAGAAAAATGTTAGGACATGGTTAATGTTGGACATTCATTTTGGCACATTATATAAATATGTTGAGGAATTTGTTTTGGATAATTTTAAAATTTGCTTTAAAAGAGGGGTTTATTTGATTTGCTTAAGAAGAGGGAGAGAGAAAATAATGTTAAATAAATCTTTAAATGAAAAAATTAAGGAAATTAGGGAAAAAATGTTCTTGGCCTTAGTCTCTTAAATTTCCCAAAACAAGACCTTGAGCTAGATGATCTCTAAAATCACTTTCGGGTTTAAATCCTATAGTCTAACAGGCTAACAATATGGATAACCAAATTGATGTGTTTAGGAAAATTTCTATGCATTCAATCAACAAGAGCCTCAACAGTTTCTGAGCATTTTCCCAAAATTAATAAGATGTTTTCCGGAACGATAAAAGTCTTCCATCTTCCTTAGTTTTCCCATGATCTTTGCCCAACCAGCCTTTCACAGGCTTGGAGTGTCTGGCAGATTGGCCTCTCCTGTGAATTTCAGCTCTGAGACTTGATAACCATATGACCTTAAGCAAATAACTTAACTTTATACCAAGTCACTTAGTTGTAGGGCTAAAGTCAAAGGACCAGGGTTCAAATTTTCCATTTTACAAAAAGAGAGATAATCTCCGAGATCTTTTCCAGCTTTAAATTACCCTAGCAGCCAATACTATCCTCCATCTATTCCAAGCCCCACGTGTTTTCTTTGCTTTGGCTTCAGAAAAGAACCCAACAACGTATTTTCATTTGGTTAAATCAAGGCCTATGTGTGGGTGTTTACGGCTGTGTGTATTCCTCACCTAACCAGTATTAGTGAAGTGGGAAGGGGAAGGTGCAAAAACTCGAAAGGTTTAACAGATCCAGTCATAATGAAGGAGAAGACAAAAAGACACTAGAGGAGAGGGATATATTGCAATAGGAGGAAACATTTGCAGAAGTGGAATACTATTTTAGCTGAAGAACTAAGAAGGACCCAAAGGTTACCCAGAACAAATAACCACATCAAGGTGTCAAAGGCTGATACTTTTGTAAAACAACAGAGGGAAACTAAGCTTGGACACACTGCACCTCACACTTTTCTATCAACTATGGAAAGGAAGTCCAAAAAGGACCTCAGAAGCCACCTAGTCAAACATCCTCATTTTATTAATCAGTAAATCAAGGCCTAAGGAGGTTAAACATCTTGGCCAAGATTAAACAAATAGTAAGAATCAGTGGTAGGCTTTCAAGCAAGGTTTTAGACACCAGAGCCCATTTATTTTTTTCTTTCCCCTTGTACCCATGTTAACTTCAGGTTTAGCTAAATGACGCAGTAGATATAGTGCCTGGAGACAGGAAGACCTGAGATAGATATTAGTTTTGTGACCCTGGGCAAGTCACTTAACCCTATTTGCTTCAGTTTCCTTATCTGTAAAGTGAGTTGAAGAAGATAATGGAAAACTACTCTAGTATCTTTGCTGAGAAAACCCCAGGTCGGGTCACAATGAGTAGGACAGGATTGAAACGACTGGACAAAATTTGATTCCAGAGAAATACTGCTATATGATGGATAGAAAGCCAGCCCTGGAGTCAGGAATGACTTCTGTTCAAGCCCTGCCTTTGACATACACTGGCAATGGTATTTCAAAGGAATCTCTTTATCCCTCATCATCTCCAGGAAACTTTTTTTTTCTACTTATTGGTTCTTTCCCAGGTGCTTTTTGAATCATCCAGGCAACTTTCTAAATTGGTAAATTGCAAGTTGTAGGTGTACCAATCTCTACCAATGGAGGAAATATTCACACTGGAATTTACCTAAATGGAATAATTCACATTTGGACTAATTTAAAATAATATTTTGATAGTTTTGTTTGTTTTCCCTTGAGAAAACTATAAATATCTACCTGGCTCTAACTGCATATGTGTTAATAGGATACAGAAAATAACCATGTAACCACCGTTGGCATAACAGATAGTCAAACAATTGGATAACAAAAGTGCATCTCTCAAGATGGAACTCTGAGTTCCACCATCACAGATACAAAATTTGTTTCCAAATTGTCTTGTTTTTCATATAAGCAAGCTGTGTGGACTGGGGAGGCCTTATTTGGTAGAACGATAGGACACTGCACAGCCTGGCGGTCCTCAAAGATTTCTGCCTTAGGAGTCTGTAGTTTTTCAAGCTTCTCTGTGAGGTCTGTACTTTTTCACTTGGAAACAAGCCACTCTCAAAATGCAGCTCCAGCTTGGCAACTGACCACTGCCAGATAACAACTGACACCAGGACTAATTTGGTAAACGTGCAGCTCTGGGGAGTGACATTTACTGTATCTGATGGTGTAACTGACACAAAGCATGCTGCGGCAGCCAGTTCAGGGTTTGCATGATGTCAGCTGGAGGCAAGAGGACTGGGCTTTGGCAGAGGTGAGAGCCCTAGCTCATCAAAGCCACCTCCCCATAACATAAACATGGGGATGTCTCCTCTGCCCCTCGGCTGCTATTCTGACCATTACTGGTTATTTCAACTGTCAACACACTGGACTGAGACTGATGCTTGGGAGGTGGAATATGTACCAGAGATAATGGCTTCCCTAAAAGAGCAAAGTGACAGTGAACTGGTCAGGGTGAAGATAAAGGGTTTTGTGGCCTAATAAAAAAACAGGCAAGGTAGCCCTCAGCTTCCCAATAATGATGGCTTAATTTGTAGAGTACTTTACAATTTACAAAATGCTTTCACAACTATTATCTCCTTTAGGCCTGCTACAATGCTGTGATTTAAACAAGGATGCTGTCCTTATCACTATTCTATTTTGCATCATATTAATTATGCCTTCAAAGTTCATATTATCAGCAAATTTCATAAGCATGATTTTATGACAATCCAAATAAAAACATCAATCATCATTAGACCAAAGTTGTATCCCTTTGATAAGCTTGTTTTTTTAAAGCTTTATCCAAATTATTCATAAATTGTTCCTTATTATTTGAATAAGGATGTAAGCAACTAGGTAGCCCAGTGAATAGAGTGCTGGACCTGGAGTTAGGAAGACCTAAGTTCAGGGGCGGCTAGGTGGCACAGTGGATAAAGCACCGGCCCTGAATTCAGGAGTACCTGAGTTCAAATCCAGCCTCAGACACTTAACACTTACTAGCTGTGTGACCCTGGGCAAGTCACTTAACCCCAATTGCCTCACCAAAAAAAAAAAAAAAAAAGAAAAGGAAGACCTAAGTTCAAATACAGCCTCAGATACCTATTAGCTGTGTGACCCTAGGCAAGTAACTTAATCTTTCTTTGTCTTAATCCACTGGAGAAAGAAATGGCAAACCACTCCAGTATCTTTGCCAAGAAAACCCCATATGGAGCCCTGAAGAGTCAGACACAACTGAACCACAATAAAAGATTGTAACTCTTTACTATATCCTTGGTGTTCTACTAGGATCCTGCTCAATAAGTTTTAGTAGTTGCCTATTGCCTTTTAGCAAATTCATACTCCTCTGTTTGACACTGAAAGTCCTTCATAACCTGACTCCAGCTTACCTTTACTCACTCATTACGCATTACTTCCCTTTACACACTCTGCAGTCCAGGTGTATTGGCCCTTTTGTTCTTCTTCACACATGGCACTCGATATTCCAACTCCACACCTTTGTATTTTCCCATATGCCATAAATGAACTTCCTTCTTACCTTCTCTCTCCCTCAAAGCTCAGTTCCAGTTCTTTCACTTGTGAGTACCTATCCTCCCTACCTTGAAATTACCTAGTACTTTCCTTCACACAAATTTTGCACTTATTTATAGGTGTACGAGTTATTTCGCCTATAGAATATAAACTCCTTCAGGGCAAAGATTGTCTCTTTTTTATTGTATCTGAAGCATCTAGCACATAATAGCTACTTATTAATGTTTGTTGTTTGATCCTTTATTTACTTCTTCATGGAAATTGCTACTCAAAAACAAATATACATAAATGTGATTGCTTTGAAGCGATATGTTTCTCTCCTGCTGTTAATATCTGATAAAAAATGTCATCAAATAGCTTTCTGAAATGAAAATATATCATAAATCTATGTCATTCTTTTGATCAAATATTTAGTATCTCAATCAAATTGAGATTTAGTTTGACATGGCCTTTTTCCACCTTCTACATCTTTTCTGAATCTATTGTAACACTTAGTAATCACAGCTTCTTTTTATTAAATTCTCATTTGATTATTTGTTCTAGAATTTTGTCAGTAGAAAATTCCAATCTTACTATATTTTTTGAAATCTACAATTAAGAAATCAGGACAACATTTGACCACCTCCAGGTACTATTCTCCATGATTCCTTAGAGATTATAGATGAAGATACCATAATCATACCTACTAATTATTTCACTGCTTTGGAAGTTAACCTGGATCTGAAGACTTGAACTAATTTTCAAAGTGGCAATATACTCCACTCCACAACTCTATCAGCAATAATAACAAAAACAAGAGCAACAACATCTTACATTACATGTGTCTTAAGAATTTTAAAAAAACAAGCTTTCACATTAATTATCTTTGTAAACATTCTAGAGTTCAGTGGTTCCTTGGTCTAAGCCATGTGCATCTTCAACATAAATTCACAACGCATTCATACCTTCTCATCTTGTACCAACCGTGTCCATTTTCTCTATCTTGAATCCATCCTCCAAACACATGCCAAAGTGACATTTTGAATCACATTTCTAATCTTGTTACTACCTTCCTCAAAACTCTCAAAGGCTCATTATTACATATGAATTAAAACATAAACTTCTATGTTTGCCACTTAAAGCCTTAAAGTCTGGCCTCCTTCCAGACTTATTGCATATACCTCCTCCCCTATGATCCATCCAAACTTGGAGTCATTCATATGCAATGTCTCATTTCCCATCTCTGTTTTGGGGAATCCCTTGCTTACTTCAAAGCTCAGTTCAAGAACCAACTCTCAAATGAGTTCTTTCCTGTTGTTCTTCAATGCTAGTCAACTGTTACCCCATAATCTTATATTAACTTTGTACAAATTTTGTATTTATTTATATGTACACATAGTTTTATACTGATGCTTGAGAGCAGGGAATTTTTTCTTTATATACTCCTAGTACAGTACCTCAAACATAACATGCACTTAATTGTTCCTAGTTTATTTGTTGATTTTCCAATTAATTTTTTCTAGAGCATTTGTCTAGCACATCGGAGTATAGGCCGTTTAACATTACAAGCATATCAGTGCAGGATTCAGTCTATCTTTCTTTTTTTTTAATTTTTTTTTAGTGAGGCAATTGGGGTTAAGTGACTTGCCCAGAGTGACACAGCTAGTTAAATGTTAAGTGTCTGAGGCCGGATTTGAACTCAGGTATTCCTGAATCCAGGGCTGGTGCTCTATCCACTGTGCCACCTAGCTGCCCCCTCAGTCTATCTTTCAACTAACTCATCTATAAGGATGATTTTTGTGTGGGATCAGGGAAAGTATGTGTGTCTATTTGTGTGTGGATGTTTATCTTCTTGCATGGAAGCCATACATGGTTATATTATTAAATGTGCTAATGTCTGGCAACTATCTCTTGATAACAATTTGTACAATTCATAACCATAATCATTAAAGATTTTTAGTATAAATTGTTCTTATTTAGAGAAGCAGCATCACAAAGTAAATTGATATTCAACTCAGAATCAAGAGATCTAGGTTTGTGTTCTTGCCCAAGTGCTCCATGGCCACAGGAAAATTAGGTTATTTCTCTGAATCGCAATGATCTCATCTATATAATGTGGATAATAACACACTGTTTCTGTCACTGGGTGGTTGCCAACAAAGTCATTTGTAAACTTTTAAACCATATATAAAACATGTATTTTGGAGGCAAGGAAGTATTGCATGTACCCTAATGACCATAACACTAGAAAGAACAGAGTTGTCAAAATCTGGCTACTGGGGCTACAATACTACAAAGTGCAGCCTGAACTATATGAAATGTAATTGGGAAAAAGTTAACAAAATTAAAAAAAAATACAATAAAACAGAAATTCTTAATAGGTGTTTTTCTAAGTTAATATGTGCTTACAGGTACAATTATGTACAGTTTACTGACCCCATTTCTATTTGAATTTAATCCTATTGAGATAGAGTATGATGGAGGGAAAGGGATGATTAAGACGAAAAGCTCTAGGGAAATTTGAAGAATTAGGAATTATTTCCTAGTGTTGATCTGAGAAAGGTTTATGAAGGAGATGAAGGCTTACTTGAGCCTGTGACAAAGACCTCAAAAAATTTAGATGAATAAGCAAGAAAAGGAATGCAAATAAGAGTATAGAATAGTTCATAGCCCAATTTGATTAGACCATAGGATAGGTTAAGGGTGGTAATACATTTAAATCTATAATGTCCACTAGCTTAAAACCTTTTTGAGTACATTGATTCTCTCTTTTGTTTCTTTTCTCTTCTAACACTGTGACTGGTATAGTACTCAGCAGAAAATGAGCAGATATTATGAACCCATACAGAAGTCTAGAGATTTCCCCTAAAGGCCAAGTTTTTACCCTAGTTGGATAATCTGTCACTCCCAGGTAAACAAGGGATTAGCAAACTGGACCAAATTCTGAACACTATTTTTTGAATGGCCCATGGACTAAAAAAAAAATATACTATGAAATTTATTTTAGAATGTAAAATCTGGGGGCAGCTTGATGGCACAGTGGATAAAGCAACAGCCCTGGATTCAGGAGGACCTGAGTTCAAATCCGACCTCAGACACTTGACACTTACTAGCTGTGTGACCCTGGGCAAGTCACTTAACCCTCATTGCCCTGCCAACAATAAAAAAAAAAATGTAAAATTCCTCCAGATAATTAATGACTGAAGTTGAAGGGAATCTTCCCAGTCAGTTAAATGTGAAGAAGGAATACGTGGACATGCAAATACCAAATGAATAATTTGAATAAATTTTTTTCAGATAAGGAAAGGAGGGAGAAAAATTTGGAACTCAAAATCTTTCAGGGAAGGGGGAGGGCAGGGAGGGCAGGAGGGATAAAAATTGAAACCCCAAACTATAAATAAAAATCTTTATTACATTAAAAAAATAAACAGGAAAATGGCCCAGAAAAAAATGAATTTCGAAAACCATCTTTACATGTTATTGGAAAAAAATAAAATACTATTAAATAACTTCAAGGCTAATGTCAAAATTAAGCCTGCATATATGTGTGTGTGTGTGTGTGTGTGTGTGTGTGTGTGTGTGTGGTAGGAGGATGAGGGAAAAGAGAAAATGAGCTTTCTAAATATTAAGGCCATTCCCCTTTATCTACAGAATTTAAGGCATCAAAATACTAATACAAGTAAAGAGCCTTTGGAATATTTGTCAGAGGCCAGCTACTGATCTCTTCCCACAGATAATTTTATTTAAACAATAAATATTTTATTATGAGTATAACTACACAATAATTATTTAGGCTACATTGAATGGTATACACATAGGGCTGTGTGTGAAAGAATTTCAGGGAAATCTACATTTTCTTTGATAACTCATGATCTCATAGTTTAAGAGAGAATATTCTGATGGTTAGCTCTGTGCCTTATTCCTGATTCTCTCTAACCTCTGAAGCCAACCAAGAGTATTTAATTCTCACTTACAGTTTCAGCTTCACCTTGTACTTTAGGATGGATTCTATCCTTGGGTAGTTTGTATATCAGGAACTTTAAGTCAGTAGTTAATTAGAAGAGGCAGTGTGAAATAGCAGAAAGGGTATTGGATTTATTTTGAGGGGATCTGGGTTTTAATCCCAGTCCTGACGGTTATACTTGGTGTGACCTTGGGCAAGACTCTCTCTGGGTCTCAGTTTCTTTATCTGAAAAAGAGAGATTTGGACTAAATGATCACAAAGAACCTTGTGATTACAAAAGTCACTCTCATTTATAAAGCCTGTGTTTCTCAAAATTGTCCTTGCTCTAATATGCCATTGAACTCATTATGGCTTCTCCTCCTATTTTCTACCCCCATCCTCTACCATGAATAGGTTTCATTTGTCATTTTCTTCTGCAACTCATTTAACTGATGAGGAAACTGAGACAAACAAAGTTAAGGGACTTGCTCAGGGTCACACAGCTATTTAAGTGCCTGAGGCAAGATTTAACTCAGGTCTTCCTGACTCCAGGTCCAGCTCTCTATCCAAGGTGCCACTTGCATTTTACTTCTCTAAGAACTACATTCATGATCTTTCAATAAAGTCTATAACACACTGGAAAAATATTATGTATTTTCATTTTATAGAAGTTACTTTAAATTACTTGTGTACATGTTGTTTCCCTTATTAAAATGTAAACTATTTGAGGTAAGAATAGTTTTCTTTATTATTTTATTTTAGTTTTGCCTTTGTACATAGTTAAGCCCCTACTAAATGCTTGTGTGATTGAATTAAACAGGTTTCCCACTATTATTCTTTTATTAGCTTTTTCTTTGGTAAAAATCTGTCCTTCAGGAAGTAAATTTCTTTGTCCTGAACATGATCCCAGTTGGTACAGGATTAGGTTAGCATCAGATATTACATATGTGCCTTTTAGGACCCTCACAATTTCTAAACCCCAGAAACATCAGTGAAGCTATTTTATCCTCACTTAAGCTTTTGTCTTGATCTTGTACATGTAAATATCTTTGTTTATTCACATCTCATAATCAAGTGCATTGTCCTGTGTTTTTGCTTGCATTTTCTTCTGGGTTGGGGAATGGAGGGAACAAAGAATAACAGTATCTTTCAAGTGTTGTTGATGTTTGGAAAATGTGATAATAGTTTTTAATTATTTGAAGATATTACTTGGAGTTCCTGGAAAAGTAACTATAAAATTTCCAGTGAAACAACAGGGAAATAAATTCCTCTTCCTCAATCCTCCCACCATGGGGGAAAATATAGCATGTTGAGAGGCACAGATACAGTAATCCAAATTGGCCCTGATTATTTTACATCAAATGATTTGTCCCATCCCCTGACTACTATTCTACATTCACCAATTTAGAAAATGAAGGGCTAGTAGCAAGTGATTACCCTGTATGTACTTATTTAATTGAAATGTTCTTATTTTCTATTATAAATTGGAAGCTGAGAGCAGTCTTGAATGATTGCTACTATCCTTCTGCTTTCAATGGTACCTACCCTTATTTTCTTAAACCACTTTGACAGTTTTATTCATTAACTTAATTTCTTTCTTTTTTCCTCTGGTTTTTACTTCAATTACCTACTCCATTTTCTAAAGCCTTCCCTTAATCATTTTACTTGATCAATTCAGCTCCTAATTTTCTTTTTTACTAATTCAAGCTGACCTGTAGTCTTGATATGTATCCTCTTGTCATTAAGTGGGGAACATGGGAAGTGTAGTTTTCCCCAAATGGAAGGGTAATAGCAGGAGGGGAACAGAAATTTCAGTGATGCAAGACAGTAGCTAGGCTACTCTTTAGAAAGTAGGTGACCTGACTGATATCTAAAATCTCTTCCAGCTCTAAATGGAAAGAGTAGTGGCTGTGGAACTAGGTTCAAATCCCACTACCTGTGGGGCCACAAAGTACTATCCAAATTTCCACAAGTCTCAGTTTGTATTTTAAACTTATGAAATGAAGCAGATAGACAAGAAGGCCTTTAATTTTCTTTCCAATTCGAGGTTCGTTATCCCTATAATTGAATCTTCATGTAGTAAATGAGCTCTGTGTTAAGAAAGTAGTATGCTCACAAGTTCTATGGATGTCCTGAGAAAATTTTAAATTAGTTTTAATGGAAAATGGTATGAAAACAAACATCTGATTTTAAAATGTTTACTAATGTCCTGAATTTTATGGTAAAACACTATATGCAAGTCACTTTCTTGAAATACGTTGGTCACCCAAATGTGAATTAAATGATTTTGTTAATTAATCCAGTTTCTATTTAATTACTTTGAAAAGATAAAGCAATTAATTATTAGATCAGTATTCTAGTATTTAGTACTTAATATGAGTGAAATCTAGAGAGACTAGCTCTTCCCCCTCTATATGTATGCATGTGTACACACAAACACATGCATACATGTATATATGTATAAACACAGTACATATATGTAATGTGTGAATTGTATGTAGGGTATATCTATACATGATATGCACATATCCCTTTCACACATGTTCCTATAAACATATTATATGCATATATCAGTTATGTATCGTATATGTGTATCTGCATAAATACACATGGATGTACATGAATATACATATTATACACATCTATGTGTCTATAGATGTGTATAATATGGATATACATATATGTGCATGTGTTTCAGCCCTTCCTCTCCTCCAGTACAGACTAAATTTAAAGACCATGTTAGTAACCACCTAACTACTAAGAATTTTTTTTTTTTAATTATAGTAGTGGTCATTGGTTTTATTGCAAAGTAAATTTATTTCTCTAAATGGATAATGCAATCATATGGTATCATTTGAACTGTTTCCTTTAATTTGTAATGACAAATAGTGAAAATGATATTGGACAAAATTAGAAGGCCTGGGTTTGAGTAGGTCTGTCTCTTAAAAAGATGTTATCTCTATACAAACTAACTAAGTAATTAATCAATAAATTGGAGAGGATGAAGTTAGAGAATTTCTACATAAAACTTGCTGAGAGCTTCTATAGAAAATTAACATATACTTTATATACAGTGATTATTGGTGGCTCGAATACATGAATGAGCATAAAGGGGGAAAATTAAATATACATTAGAATATATAGTTCAGGGTGAAGAAATGAGAAACCATGATTTTCTACAACATGGAAATCTCATCCAATTACATCAGGAATACTTTCTAGTTAAATAATAAAATAAAAATCAAATGACATCACAAGAATGAAATTTATTATATTTTAACAGATAAAGATTTTTTGTGAATGTTGGAATCATCCTCAATCAGTTGTCACTGAAATGAGATCAATAAATTATTAAAGCAAGATAACTATAATACAAATCCAACACGACTAATAACAAAGGGGGAAATGATATGAAATGCAATTAAAGCAACGTCAACCTGACCCATTGAAATAAGTCTTTGCCACAGAAAAATATGAAGTATAAGGGATATAAGCCATTGATATAGATTACAATAATTTCACATGAAATTTAGCTGAAACAAATCAATTGTGATGAGGAGACCAAAAGACCTTTAGCCCACTTTAACCAGCAAAAAATTGATCTTTTGGAGCAGAGATGAAAACACTCGTATATAATATAAACTTATTTATCAAATATTATAAAGAATAATAAATATAAATAAGATGAATCAGAAGGGGAAAAATTAAAGAAAGTTTTATAGGAAAGGAATCTAGGTGCAGCAAAATTGTGCCATGACGAGTGAGGTGGTACATTTGATATCAAGTCAGAAAGATGTCATTGAGTTCAAATTTTGCCTCAGTCACCTAAGTTTGATTTTGTACATGTCACTTATCTCCTGCCTGCTTCAGTTTCCTCAATTTTGAAGTCGGGATAAGATAATCTACCTTCCAGTTTTGCAACAGGGATCAAAGGAGTTACATGTAATGCATTTAGCACAGTGTAGAAACATAAAAGGTGCTTAAGAAATGCTTATGTATTTCCTTTCTTCTTAAGAGATCTAACTAGTCAAAAGCATCACAAGGATATTTAAGGATAAAACTGGGACTTAAAAAATAAGATTTAAAATATCTGCAAATATTTTCAAGGGCTATCTTCTAAACATTAAGGAGAATGAAGTGGCCATGATTAGACTTTAATAATAATAAATATGCTGCTGGAAGAGGCTGAAGTGGCACTGGAGATATTTAATATGGTGAAAATAGTTGTTCTAGAACTTATGCAAACAAAAATGGTCTTTGCTGGAGAAAGAAAAATTCTGAGGTCATTCATGAATTAATTCTCAAGGTATGTGAAAGACGAGAGGATAGAAAAGTCATTGAAAGTATCTTGGAACTTATTATTACAAAAAAGACACTAGGAAAACATTAACTATCAATTCATATCCCTACTTTGCAATCTATGTAAATTTAATTTTATTAGAATATTCTATACATAAAAAGCAGGAAGTATAGAGAGCTCATCAGAGAAAAAGGAAGATTGGGGTCAAGTTCAATCTTTGAAACATACTGGCTCAGAGACCCTGGTTGTCACAAACTCTGTGCCCTAGATAGTTCTCTAAGGCTAAGTTGAAGAGTTGGTTCTGAGCTTCATTAATAGAGGGATTTTATTCCTCCCTGTTCCAGGTAAACACAGATCTTGTCTACTTCCCAAAGCTACCACTTAAAAATACAAATTAAAAACAAAACAAAAATCTACACATTTATTGAAATAATCCTGGATTTATTTAAAGGTTAGAAGAAATCAAGGTCCCATTGTGCTAATTTTTTATGGTTTAATTTAAAAAAAAACAAAAACAAACGATTTTGTAGAACAAGATACTCCAATGTTGTTCTCTATTAATGTCAACCATATATCTTTTCATGGCTATACCCTGAACACATATAAATGAAAAAGATATTATAATAATAGTTAAAATATTAATATTATAACTATCGAGAACATTGTTCAGTGATTCCCTGATGATTAAACATGAAGGGGAGTTATGACAGCCAAAGGCATGTACCCTGGCCATTGAAAGGGTAGAGTTAAGTTTCTAAGTTAAAAAGGAATTCCCTGAGTTGAGGAAGTGATCCAGATACTCCTTTTTTGAAGATAAAATTATGCTGTTTACATCAGGCCTTGGGATATGGAAGAGATTTCTAAATGAGATACATAATCACTCAAAACAGTTTAGTGTAATTATCCACACAGGAAAAACTGAATGCATGAAGAGGAATGACTACTATACAAACGTTAATATGCAGTTGTTTATATAGCCTAAGGAGTATATCCCTCCATACACATTTCTGAAATGAGGAGAGACAAGGAGCTGAGATACATTGTTTATTTTTTGTTTGTATTTTTTTATATTTCAATATTAACCATGTTGCAAAAGAAAATGCAAACACACAAGAAAAACAAAATGAAAAACGTATGCTTTGATATGCACTCAGTTCATCAGTTCTAGATCTGAAACTGAATAGTACTTTTTATCATGGGTCCTTTGGAATTGTCTAGATCAGAGTAGCTAAGTCTTTCATAGTTGATCATCCTTACAATGTTGTTACTGTGCACAGTGTTCTGGTTTTGCTCATTTCACTTTGCATCATTTCATATAAGACTTCCCAGTTTTTTCTGAAATCATCTTGCTTGTCATTTCTTATAGCACAATATTCAAATAGAACTGTGTACCAAAACTTCTTCAGTCACTCTACAATTAATAAGCATTCAAATTTCTAATTCTTTACTAACAAAAAAGTTACTATAAATATTTTTGTATGAGAAGTTCCTTTTCCCTATTCTTTGATCTTTTTGGGATACAGACCTAATTAGTATTCCTGGGTCAAAGTGATTTTAAAAATTTGATGCACAAACTTTTTTTTTTCTATTCGATGGCTTCCCTTCTTATCCAAAACACATTACATTTGTATGTGCAAAAGTTTTCAGAATCATGCAATCAAACCTATTTTATCTTTTGTAATTGCCTCTATCACTTATTTAGTTAAGCATATAAAAGCATATAAAATATATAAAAGGTATACAATATAATTCTCTTAATGTTAATAGCTTTATCTTAAATATTCATAGTTACCAATTTTGAATTTATTATGGAATAATTAAATAAATCAATAGTATTATTTCCTTTAAATTTCAGAATATGTAAGACAGCATGCATACCTGATATTAGACAGATATTAATATAAACATATTAGGGAGTTAAATCATCACTATTTCCTGTATACTTTTTGTTTTAAAGAAAACCAAAATTGGTTTAGAAAAATTAAGGTGGTTTATGCCTATTCTAGTTCTCCCCCCCCCAATAAACTGGTTATCTCAGCTTTAGATACAGTACTACATACTAAAAACAGGATAACCAGAGAATAAATAAAACCTATATGAGGGTGCCTATTCTTTTGTTTTAGGGAGTGTCAATAAGAAAATGAAGTTAGATCTCACTAATTGCTGTTTATTGTTTTTGCCCATCTTAGTTATCTAAGATTATCCAATCTGCCAGTTTTAAATATGCTTTATTATTATAGGTTGATTTGCAGAAATAATTAGTTAATAAATCAAAAAGCTTTTATTAAAAGTTTAACAGTGTGAGGGGGCAGAGCCAAGATGATGTAGGAAAGGCAGTGACTCTCCAACCTCCCTACAAATCTGTCCAAATGCCTCTAAAAAAATGCCATAAGACAACTCCTGGAGCAGCAAAAACTACAAAAGAATAGAGTGAGATTATTATCCAGCCAAAGTTGGCTTAAATAGGCAGTAGGGATCATCTGCTGTACAGGGGTGAGAGAGGAGTTCAGCATGTGGTACAGATCCAGCCCCAGGAAGGCTGTACCTTCAGAGCCTTGGAATCTTTAGCATTCATGGCTTCTATTGAAATTTAGCTCACAGACCAGTGAAGGGGTCCAGTGGTTGGCCAGGGGGAAATAGTGGAGGTCTCTGAGGGAGCAGAGGGAAAGCATGTTGCCTAGGAAGCAGACTTGAGTGGCAGAGGCCCAGTGGGGGAGGGGCACAGGCATGACAAGCTTGGAGACCACAGAGAATCAGATTTCAATCAGATTTTTGCTTCCAGGTTAAAGAGCAAGCAGGCCCATGGTTACTTACAGGCCAAGCAGGCTGACAATAAGACTCTCCTTAAATCGTACCACCTGTGACCCCCTGAAGCTTGGGACAGTGCATCTTGGAAGCAGTGCCCCTTTCAGAAGGAGTTAAAAGCCAAGAAATAGGCAGGCAAGATGAGCAGGCAGAGAAAGCATCAATATTCATTAGGGAAATCGGTCTATAATTTTCTTTTTCTTGTTGTTGCTCTGCCTGGTTTTGGTATCACCACCATATTTGTGTCATAAAACAAATTTGGTAGAATTCCTTCTTCACCTATTTTTCCAAATAATTTGTATAATATTGGAATTAATTGTTCTTTAAATGTTTGGTAGAATTCACCATCTAGCCCTGGAGATTTTTTGTTAGGGAGTTCATTAATGGCTTGTTCAATATCTGTTTCTGGTATGGGCTTATTTAAGGATTTTATTTCCTCTTCAGTTAACCTGGGAAGTTTGTATTTTTGTAAATATTTATGCATTTCATTTAGATTGTCAAATTTATTGGCATAGAGTTGGGCAAAATACTTCCTAATTTTTGCTTTAGTTTCTACTTCATTGGTGGTGAAATCATCCCTTTCATTTTTGATACTGGTAATTTGGTTTTCTTTCCTTTTTTTTAAAATCATATTAACCAATGGTTTTTCTGTTTTAATTTTTTTCATAAAACCAACTCTTAGTTTTATTGATTAATTCTATAGTTTTCTTGCTTTCAATTTTATTAATTTCTCCTTTAATTTTCAGGATTTCTAATTTAGTATTTAATTTGGGATTTCTAATTTGTTCTTTTTCTAGCTTTTTAAGGTACATGCCCAACTCATTGATCTCTTCTTTCTCTTTTATACTGTTGTAGGCAGTTAGAGATAAAAAATTTCCCCTAAGCACTGCTTTGCCTGCATCCCATAGATTAGGTATGTTGTCTCATTATTGTCATTGTTTTGGATGAAGTTATTGACTGTTTCTATGATTTGTTGTTTGAAGCACTCATTCTTTAGAAAGAAATTATTTAGTTTCTAATTGATTTTCAGTCTACCTTTCCATGGCTTTTTTGTTGTTGTTGTTGAGGCAATTGGGGTTAAGTGACTTGCCCAGGGTCACACAGCTAGTAAGTGTTAAGTGTCTGAGGCCAGATTTGAACTCAGGTACTCCTGAATCCAGAGCCGGTGCTTTGACCACTGTGCCACCTAGCTGTCCCCATGGCTTTTTATTACACATAACTTTTATTGCATCATGATCTGAGAAGGATGCATTTACTATTTCTGACTTTCTACATTTGACTATGAGGTTTTTGTGCCTTAATATATGGTCAATTTTTGCGTATATGCCATACACTGCTGAGAAAAAGGTATATTCCTTTCTATCCCCATTCAGTTTTCTCCAGACATCTATCATATCTAACTTTTCTAATATTCTATTCACCTCTTTAACTTCTTTTTCATTTTATTTTGTGGCTAGATTTATCTAATTATGAGAGGAGAAGATTCAGATCCCCCACTAGTATAGTTTTGCTGTCTATTTCCTCTTGTAACTCATTTAACTTCTCTAAGAATTTGGATGCTATACCACTTGGCCCTTACATGTTTAGCATTGATATTATTTTATTATCTATAGTACCTTTTAGCAAGATGTAGTTTCCTTCCTTATCCCCCACCCCTTTTTTGGGGTGTGGGCCAATGGGAGTTAAGTGACTTGCCCAGGGTCATAAAGCTAGTAAGTGTCTGAGGCTGGATTTGAACTCAGGTACTCCTGAATCCAGGGCCGGTGCTTTATCCACTGCACCACCTAGCTGCCCCTCCTTTAAATGAAATCTATTTTTGTCTGTGCTTCGTCTGAGATAAGAATTACTACCCCTGCTTTTTTTTTACTTCAGCTGAAGCATAATATATTCTACTCCAACCTTTTACCTTTACTCTGTGTGTATCTCTCTGCTTCAAATGTGTTTCTTGTAAACAGCATATTGTAGGTTTCTGGTTTTTAATCCACTCTGCTATTCACTTTGTCCACTGTGTCACCTAGCTGGCCCATGATGATATCTTTAAAATAAAGTTAAGTGGTAAGAGGAATGCACTGGAAGAAAGGGAAAGGGAGAGGTAGAATGTGGTAATGTAGCTCACATAAAAGAAACAAGAAAAAGCTTATGGAGTGGAAGGAAAGATGGGGGAAGGAGAAGGGGAGTGAGTGAGCCTTACTCTCATCAGAATTGGCTCAAAGAGGGAACAACATTCACACTCAAGTGGGTATAGTAATATATTTTTTCCCTAAGGGAAAGAGAGAGTAGAAGAGGATATGGGTGGAGAGGAAAAGGAAGTGAAGGCAGATTGGGGGAGGGGGCAGTAAAAAGCAAAACACTTTTGAAGAGGGATAGGGTGAAAGAAGATAGAAAATAGAGTAAATTTCAAAGGGAGGCAATAGGATGGAGGGTAATACAGTTAACAATAGTAATTTTAAAAGAAATGATGGGGGGCGGCTAGGTGGTACAGTGGATAAAGCACCGGCCCTGGATTCAGGAGTCCCTGAGTTCAAATTCAGCCTCAGACACTTGACACTTACTAGATGTGTGACCCTGGGCAAGTCACTTAACCCCCATTGCCCTGCCAAAAAACAAAACAAAAAAGAAATGATGAGCAGGATGCTATCAGAAAGACTTATGAAAATTGCAAACCATCAACAGAGAAAAAACATGGTATTTGAATAAAGATTGAAGCATAATTTTTTTTGTTAGCTCCTCTTTCTAAAGTTATTTTGTCTGTTTTCTTTTGCAACCTGACTAATGTAAAGATGTTTTGCATGACTGCACATGTATAACTTATATCGAATTGCTTGATTTCTTAGGGAAGAGTGAGGACAGAGAGAGGAAGGAAATTTGGAACACAATGTTTTTAAAAATCAATATGAAAAAAATTGAGTTTTTTTACATGTAATGGAGAAAATTCTAAATTAATTAATTAATTTTTTAAAAAGCTTACTGGTATGCTAAGCACTGGGATTTAATGAAAAAGCAAAAACAATTTTTGACCTCAAGAAGCTTATATTGTAATTGGAGACAAAACATATACATAATGGATATAAACACAAATCATACAGAGTATGATTCTCTTAGAAGAGAAGGCATTAGTAGCTGGGGGAACCTAGAATAGTTTCTAATAGAAGCTGCTACTTAAGCTAATTATTGAAGAAAGCCAAGGATTTTAAGAACTGAAGGTCAGGAAAGGAACATTCCAGGAATAGGGTATACCCAAGCACAGTAAGTGGAAAGTTGCAGAATATCCTATGTGAGGAAAAGCAAGTAGATCAGTATCCCTATACAGAGGAATATGATCATAGAAATAAAGGGGTGCCACTAGAGTTTACTGAGTATGTAAGTAATATGTTAAGATTATCACCACTATTATTCTACATTGTACTAACAATGCTATCTATAGTAAGAAGACAAGAAAAAATAAATTAATGGAATAACAATAGTCAAAACTATCACTCTTTGAAGATGATATGATGGTATACTTGGAGAATTCTAGACTATTAACTAAAAACTAATTGAAATAATTAATAACTTTATTACAGTGATATAATATAAAACCTCATGAATCATCAGTATTTCTATATACTACCAACAAAACCCAGCAAGAAGAGATAGAAATGGAAATAGTATTTAAAAGAAATAGACAATATGAAATACTTGGAAATCTACCCATCAAGAACAACTCAGGGTTTATATGAACACAATTACAAAATGCTTTTCAATAATTAAAAACCAATCTAAACAATTAGAGAAATATTAATTGAGCCAATATAACAAAAATGGCAAGTTTACCTAAGTTTATTTGCTTATTCAGTATCATGTCAAACTATTAAAAATATTTTATAATTGTAAAATAATTCATTTGGATTTTTTAAAAAAATGTCAAGAATATCAAGGGAATGAAAAAAAGTAAAGGAAGAAGGCCTAGCAGTTTTAGATTTCAAACCATATTACAAAGCAATAATCATCAAAACAATCTGTCACTGTCTATGAAATAGAGTAGAAGATCAGTAGAATAGATTAGGTACATAATAGACAGTAAAGTATCATTGTAGTGATTTACTGTCTGATCTAACCAAAGATCTGAGCTATTGGGATAAGAACTGATCATTTGACAAAATTTCCTGGGAAAACTAAAAAGTAGGTTAGCTGAAACTAGGTACAAATGAAGACCTTACACTGTATACCAAGATAAGATCAAAATGGATAAATGATTTAGATGTAAAAGGTGATATCATGAGTAAATTAGGGGAGTATTGGAAAAATATTCATGAGATATATGGATATGGGAATAGTTTATTACCAAACAAGATGTAGAAGAGATTATAGAAAATAAAATAGATGATTTTGATTACATACAATTAAAAAGCTTTTTCACAATCAAAACCAATACAGTTGAAATTAAAAGGAAAACAGCAAACTGGGGAAAATTACAAGAAGTTTTTTTTTTTTAATAAAGGACTCATTTCCCAAATATACAAGGAACTGAGCCAAATTTATAAAAATAAGGGTCATTTCCTAGTTGATGAATGGTCAAAGTATGTGACCAGGCCATTTTCAGAAGAAGAATTCAAAGAAATCCATAGCCATATTTAAAATGTTCTGAATTGCTTCTGTTTAGAGAAATGCAAATTCAAAGGTATCACTTCACAACAATTAGATTGGCTAACAACATAAAATAAATTTGACAAATACTAATGGCTATGTGGGGAAAATTAGGACATTAATGCACTATTGGTGGAGTTGTAGACTAGTCTAACCATCCTGGAGAACAATTTGGAACTATATTAAAAGGGGTATAAAACTGTGTATATCACTACTAGCTCTGTATCCCAAAGAGGTCAAAGAAAAGGAAAAAGACTTATTTGTACAAAAATATTTATAGCAGCTTTTTTATGGTGACAAAAAATGGAAATCAAGGGGATGACCATTAATTGGGAATGCTTGAAAAAGTTATGGTATATGATTGTGATGGAATATTATTGTGGTATGAGAAATCACTAGCAAGATGATTTCAGAAAAAAAAATTTGGGAAGACTAATAAGAATTTATATAAAGTGAGTTGATTCAGGAGAACAATGTATACCATCAATAACAGTATTGTAAGAATGAACAGTTGTGAAATATTTAGTACTCCGATTAAAACAATGATCCAAAATATTCCAAAGGACCCATGAACAAAAATAGCATTTATTGCCAATATGAGAACTGATGAATTCCAATTGCAGGTTGAACCATTTTGTACCTTACTTTTATTGTGTTTTTTGTGTTCGTTTTCTTATAAAATTTGGCTAATATGAAAATGTTTCTCATAATCTCCATGTATAAATGGAAATCAAAGTCCTTATTTTCTTAGTGGGAGTGGGTAGGTGAAGAAAAGAATTTGAAATTCAATTAAAAAAAAAAAGGTTTGGAAATTGCATATATTGGTAAGTATTTAAATGAGGTGAATAAAATAATTAATTAAATAATCAAGGGCATAGGAAATTCCTACCATAGGGGCAATGTCCTCTCTATTCCCTTTATGCAGAGAGAAGCAGAAACATTTATAATGAAATAACAGAAATTGATTAAAAGATGTAACCCAAAATTGGTATCATAAAAGCTTTAATTCTATTAAATATACAGACTAAACAAGGATTAAATGAATATAGTTGCCATGAACCAAAATAATAAAAAAGCTAGACTAGAGAAAGGAAAAAAATGATGAAGACAAGCAGGGAAAGATATTTTAAGAAAAAGTTGCAGCAAATTAAATTAAAATCTAATGAATAAAACAAGTTGGAAGGGAGGAGAAGAATGAAGATTTTACTTGACTAAGAGAAAAAAAGAGGAGATGAACTGAATAACTACATAAAAGAAAGAAATAATGGCAGAAATCTATGCCTTTTCATCAGTTTTAGATAAGTCTTATCAGAGAGATAAGGGAAAGTACAGAATTGAACAAATTTCTGGAGTAAATAAAACTAAAATGCTTATGATGTCTTTTAAATGGGACTGCTAAGGAATATACTTGTACATAATATCACAAAGAACTATTACTAAAAATACCATTTATTAGGACAGAGATTGCAAACAAATATAAAACAAGCAAAAATAATAAAGACAGATCATATATACAATAAGAGCTTTACTTATCTCAGGAAGCACACTTAGGTATTAACAAAAACACATACAGGGGCAGCAAGGTTGCACAGTGGATAGAGCATTGGCCCTGGAGTCAGGAGGACCTGAGTTAAAACCTGGCCTCAGACACTTAACACTTACTGGCTGTTTGACCCTGGGCAAGTCACTCAACCCCAACTGCTTCACCAAAAAAAACCAAAAAAACAAAAACAAACACAAACACAAACACACATACACGCACAGGGTCAAATAAAGACTTAAGTATAAAATCCTAAAAATGAGGTAGAGACAGAGAAAGAGAGACATAGAGACACAGAGAGACACAGAGGGACACAGAAACACACAGAGAGACACAGAGACAATCAGAGACAGAGATGCAGAGAAAAACAGAGACAGAGAGGCAGAGACATACAGAAACAGTGAGAGAGAGACAGAGAGAAAGAATGGCTCATTAGTTTGTAATTTCACCAACTCCTCCCTTCCTCTCCTGTATTGTTTTAAGGTAATTTACATTTATGGCATTTAGGTTACAACTTAATTAGGCCAGAGACACTACAAGTGGTATACTTCTTGTCAATTACCACTCTTGCCTATGGTGGATCTGTGAGGCATGAAGCCAAAGGCTGAGTGACATTGATTGCTCTGTATGCTCATTAATTCCTTAGAAATGGAATGTCTAGAAATCCTTTGAGATATGATGAAATGGAAATTTGAGAGGAATACAAATAAAATGCAGGTGACCTCAGCCTTAAACACAGAGGTACTGAAGTAGGCATGATATAATTAACCCTTAATAATAAAGTCTTTTTTTGTTTAGCCAACATTCATAATGAAGTTGATGCCACCAAAGCTGCAAGAAATTTTGTCTAGTGACCACAAGCTTGATGCACCATGTGATGAAGGCAAGGGTCTACAAATGTATTGCATTCCTGACAATCACTCTTGGGCACCCATGCTAATAGGAGACTGTGATAAGAAATTAATAGGAAATCATTTACTTCCTGACTGTCAGCTCAGTTTGGATATTAGGCTTTACCCAAATCAAACAAGCTAATTAAAGAACTCACTTCCCTCCACCAATCAGCATTCACAAATCTGATTACATAGCTTTATTTGAAGATCTTAGAATTTTGGAGGTATAAGGGAAATGGTAGAGATAATCTAGATACCACTCCCCTTCATTTTTATCGAATAGGAAAATTAAACCCTGTTATATTAAATGGTTTCCTATGTTATAGGATTTAATCTGTAAGGAATCTTAAAATCATATCCAATACCCTTAAAGTAGAAGAAACAGGCCTAGCCAGTGTAACTGATTTTTCCCCCCCAAGATCACACTCATATATTTAATAACAGAGGAGGAAATAGAATTGAGATACAGGATCCTCTCTCTAACCCCAGTGACCCCCCTACCCCCACTATACTTTGTTCCTATTTAAGGCTGATTTTCTCAATTCAATTCAATGTGACGAGTCATTATTGAGTGGCTACCCTGTGGCAGAAATTGTACTGTGTGCTAAGGAAAGAAAGTTAAAGATAAATCAGTCCTTCTAGGAGCTTACATTCATAGTGGGGTAGAGGCAGGGAGAGGATGATGGCTAAGGAAGAAGGGAAGGTTGACAAAGGTCTTATGTAGAAGTGGCAACTGAGGGGGCAGCTAGCTGGCATAGTAGATAAAGCACCGGGCCTGGACTCAGGAGGACCTGAGTTCAAATCTGGGCACAGACATTTGACACTTACTAGTGTGACCCTGGGCAAGTCACTTAACCCTCATAGCAACTGAGTTGACACCAGGGCTTTTGAGTGAAACAACTATAGGCCTTCTAAAGAATAATAGAACTTCCAGTGCCAAGATGGCAGAGTGATAAAGGAACCTTCTGAAGCCCTCAAAAATCCCCCTACAAATAACAAAACAAAACAAAACACCTCAGAATTGATCCAGGAGTAAGGAAGCAGCTTACCAGCCTGGGAGAAAAGGTCTGCCTTAGTGGAGTGGGAGGGGAGCACTTACTGAGAGCAGCGGCAGCAGGCAGCCAGCCAGCCTCAGAGCAGGGGGCCTGCAGTAGGACTGGAATCCTGGGGCAATCTACCAGTGAGGCCTAGTCCTCCTGCAAACCAGTAGCTTCCTATGCAAGTGAGCAGTATGAGCTACACAGCAAGGTCCCACTGCAGTGACCCCACACCCAGCACAAGGCACCAAGGAGTTCATGCCCCACTGCTGACCAGTAGTGAAATCCCACCCTGAGGGTGGACAACAGTGACATCCAATCCCTGGTGCTTACCAGCAGAGAGACTGTTTCCAAAGCAACCCAGCAGCAGAGTTCCACTCCGGAGGGGACAACTGTAGGGAAAACTGCCAGAAAGACTCTGTTAACTATAGCAACCCGGTAGCAAGGCCCCACCCCTAGAGAAGTTTATCAGGTAAACATCAAACCCAGGACTGTCCAATAAGAGGATCAACCCCCACTACAAGCAACAAGGGAAACCTACCCTATAGAGAAAGCAAACAACTAACCCTAAGCCCAGTGAAAGACACCAGTAAGACCCACAGCCTCAGGACACACACACACACACACACACACACACACACACACACACACAAACAGAAAATGCTGGATTAGAGCCCAAATCTCACATAAAAACATTAAGTCACAAAAAAGGCAGGAAAATCAACAAAAAATAAAGCAAGCTTGGCTAAACAAAGTTAATATAGATAGGTAGTATCAAGTATAAACTTAAAAGAGGACCAATAGTGTTAAAATGGTAAACATGAAGCCTCAAAGAAAAACGAAATTTGGTTTCAGGCCCAAAAGTAATTCCCAGAAGAGCTTCAAAAGGATTTTTAAATTGCCAATTAGAAAAGTAGAGGAAAAATTGGGGAAAAGAAATGATGGTAATTTAGAAGAAACTTGAAAAGAGGCAATGGGGGGGGGGAGATACACAAAAATATACTGAGAAGAATAACTCCCTAAAAAACAGAATTAGCTAAATGAAAAGGGATGTACAAAAGCTCACTGAAGAAACAAATACTTTAAAAATTAGAATTGAATAAGTTGAAAGTGATGATTCTATGAGACATCAAGATAAAATTAAATTAAATTAAAAAGTAAAACAAAATGAAGAAAGTGTGAAATTTCGCATTGGAAAAACAACTGACCTAGAAAATAGATCCAGAGGAAATAATAGTAGTAGTAGTAGGCCTCCACCAGTCACAGGCGACTATGAATCAGCACCTTGAAGAGCCACAGGCCACAGTGTGGCTATGCAATCCGATATGGGAGCCGCAGCTCCTGAGTGACTTATAACCAGTAACTGCTGCATCCTGTGTTGTATCTACCCCATGAGGAGTAGCTGGAATGTCCTCTCCAGGGCGCTGGCCTGGGTGGATCAATATGGAAAACAAGCTGTTGCCCAGGCAGCAGGTTTTCCCTCTCTGTGACATTGGTAGATCAAAAGGAGAGGCAGAGCCAATACAGTTTGGTACCGGTGTCACAGCAGGAGTTGCCAGAGGGATGTGATGTCCAACACCCAACTGCCTAAGGGACTCCGGCTCCTGATTTTTCCTCAGGGTTAATTCCCAAAGCCTTTCCCATATATGGGTATAGCCGAAAGGCAGAGGAGGTTTAAAATCAGGGTTTCCTTCCCCTAGGCGGGTTGCCTGCCAAGGTTAATGAGCCCCACCTGCCTGAAGCAAGTGGTTTTAAGGTGCCAGTGACTCGCCTTTGCCCCTTCTCCTGTTAGTGGAAACAGTTCTGCCACAAGAAGTCCAGGAGTTGGGCTTTCGTTGTCAGAGGCTATTTGAGACGCATGCTATTGGAGCATTTTATAGAGAGTGGGAGCTTATCCCCACTCCCACCCTGGCATGCCAAACCTTTGGAACCAGGGGAAATGATATAAGAATTAGTAGACTACCAGTTATTGTTGTTTTTGCTTCATTCTCTAAGTGGACCATAACATCAGGGGTGAAGTCATGACTTGCAGTGAATTAGATTTGAGGGAGACAGTGTTGTACAAAGTCACCAAACTCACTCTCTCCTCAAAAGCCACCTGGGTCCAGTGACAAGATATCTATCTGGACAAGTGCATGTGGCCCCCAGTGAACTACCTGAAAGCCATCATCACAGAAAAAGTCTCGGCAACGTCTTTGAGGAAATTATCAAAGAAAACTGCCCTCATATATTAAAACCAGAGGGAAAAATTAGAATCAAAAGAATGCCCTGATCACAGCCTGAAAGAGGTCCCCAAATGAAACTTTCAGGAACAACATAGCCAAACTCTAGAGATCACAAATCAAGGAGAAAGTATTTCAAGGAGCCAAAAAGAAACAATTCAAATATCAGGGAACTATACTCAGGAGTACACAGGATTTGGCAGCTTCCATATTAAAGTACTGGAGGGCATGGAATACTTTATATTGGAAGGCAAAGGAATTACCTTCACGGCAAAATTGAATACAATGTTTCAGGGGAAAATTAATTTTTAATGAAATAGAGGACATTCAAGCATTTCTAATTAAAAGACCAGAGCTGAATGAACAATTTGTCCTCCAAATACAAGACACAAAGGAAAAATAGAAAGGTAAAAAAGAAACAAGAAAGAGAAAATGTGATCAATTTAATAAGGTTAAACTGCTTACATATGTCAAGATAATATTTGTAACACTTGGCAACTTTATTACTCATGAGAACGATTAAAAGGAGCATAAATGGACAGATGTTTTGAATATAAGATGACATTGATGAAATGATACCTCCAAAAACTAAACAAAGTGGTGAGAAAGAAATTTCACTGGAAGACGGAGGGGGAAAATTAAATGGGGTAAATGACCACACATAAAAGAGCTATGAAAGAGCTATTATAATGGAGGGGAAGATGGGCATGGGGTGGAAGGCAAAGCTTAAACCTTACTCTCATCAAAATTGGCTCAAGTGGGGACCAGAGGGGGCAGGGCCAAGATGGCAGAGGAGAGGCTGTGACTCCTGCAAGCAACAGAGAAACCAGTATATTCACTCCCAAATAATGCTGTAAAAAATTAAAAATAAATAAAACAAACAAACAAACAAAAAACCAGAGCAGCCTAATGTACATACGAACAGAGAAACTATTTTTCAGTAAAACATGGCAATTTTGGTCACCTGCTGATCAGGCTGAGCAGCTCCTTGTGCAGTCCAGACTGAGCCAGGAACAAACAGTACTTCCAGCACTTTGGAGTCTTCAGTGCCAGCAGTTTCTTCTTCCCGGACCAGTGAGGGGGTTCAGTGGTAGGCCGGGGTAAAGTGGCGGCAGTCTCTATTGGAGGTGGGGTGAAGCACCCTTGTTCTGAACCAGTGGCCTGAATCAAGTGGTGGTGACCCAGTGGGGGAGAGGCACAGGCATGCCAAGCTTCCACCCATAGAGTATCAGATTTAAATTAGACTTCTGTTTCTGGGTCAAAGAGAAAGCAACCATGGTTATTCACAGGTCAGACAGAATGAGAATAAGCCCAATCAATGCCTGGGCCATGCTGTAGCTCAGAACAGTGTGTCCTGGAAGTAGCGCTACACTTTATAAAGGACTTAAAAGCCAAGAAATAGGTGGCCAAGATGAGCAGACAGAGAAAGTAGCAGACCATCTAAAACTTCTTTGGGGGAAAGGTAGACCAGAATACACCCTCAAAAGACAATAATAACAAAATCAAAGCTCCAACATCCAAAGCTTCCAGGAAAAATATGAATTGGTCTCAGACCATGGAAGCTCTCAAAAGGGACTTTGAAGAAAAAGTAAGAGAGATAGAGGGAAAATTTAGAGAGATGGAGGAAAGAATGAAAAGAGAAATTAGAGCAATGCAGTAAAGTCATGAGAAAAAATCAACAGCTTGAAAGGCCAAATGGGAAAGGACATAGAAAAGCTCTCTCAAGAAAATAATTGCCTAAGAATTAGTATTGAACAAATGGAAGCTAGTGACTTTTTGAGAAACCAAGACACAGTAAAGCAAATTAAACTGAATAAAAAAAAAATAGAGGACAATATGAAATACCTCCTTGGAAAAACAGCTGAACTGGAAAATAGATCCAGTAGAGATCATTAAAATCATTGGACTACCTGAAAGCCATTCTAAACATAAGAGCCTAGACATCATCTTCAAAGAAATTGTCAAGGAAAGTTGCCCTGATAGTTTAGAAGCAGAAGGTAAAATAGAAATTGAAAGAATCCATCAATCACCTCCTGAAAGAGATCCCAAAAGGAAAATTTCCAGGAATATTATAGCCAAATTCCAGAGATCCCAGGTCAAAGAAAAAATATTGCAAGCAGCCAGAAAAATGGAATTCAAGTACTGTGGAGCCACAGTCATGAAAAAACAATGTCTAGCAGTACCTACCTACATTAAAGAACCAGAGGGCATGGAACATTGTATTCCAGAGGGCAAAGGAACTGCTACTACAGCCAAGAGTCACCTACCCAGCAAAACTGCGTATAATATATTGGGGGGAAAATGTGGAACTTCAGTGAAAAAGAGGACTTTCAGGCATTTGTGCTGAAAAGACCTGAAATGAATAGAAAATTTGACTTTCAAATACAAGACTCTAGAGAAACATAAAAAGGTAAACAGGAAAAATAAATCATAAGGGATATTAAAAAATTAAACTGTTTACATTCCTACATGGGAAGATAATACTCCCAACTCATAAGATATTTCTCAGTATTAGGACAGCCGAAAGGAATATACTTACAGGGCACAAGTGTGATTTGAATATGAAGGGATGATATCTGTAAAGAATTTATTTTTTTATCCTTTATTTTTGTGGAGCAGGCAGGGTGGGGTGTCTTACGTCTAGGGCTAGATGTGGGCTTGAGGACTCCTGGTTCCAGGGCTGGTACTTTGTCCACTGTTTCACCTAGCTGACCCATGATGACCTCTTCAAAATAAAGTTAAAGGGTAAGAGGAATGCACTGGAAGAAAAGGAAATGGAGAGGTGGATTGGAGAGAAGTAGTTTACATAAAAGAAATAACAAAAAAACTTATGGAGTAGAGGGGAAGATGGGGAAGGAGAATGGGAGTGACTGAGCCTAACACTCATCAGAATTGTCTCAAAAAGGGAATAACATACACACTCATGAGTGGATAGTAATATATCTTGCCCTGTGGGAAAGTGGGAAGGGAAAGGGATGGGGGGGCAGTGGAAGGAAGAGCAGATTGGGGGAGGGAGCAGTAAAAAGGAAAACACTTTTGAAGAGGTATAGGGTGAAGGAAGATAGATAATACAGTTAATATCAAGGGGAGGGATTAAGATGGAGGGAAATACAGTTAGCAATAGTAACTATGAAAGAAATGATGAGTAGGATACTATCAGAAGGATTTTTGAAAAATGCAATCCATCAACAGAGATAGAACTGATGCTATCTGAATACAGATTGAAGTATAATTTTATTTGTTAGCTCCTTTTTCTAAAGGTATTTTGCCTATTTTCTTTCACAACCTGACTAATGAGAAGATCTTTTGCATAAGTGTACATGTATGGTTTATATTGAATTTCTAGATTTCATAGGGAGGGATGAGGAAGGAGGGAAGAAGAAAATTTAGAACACAAAGTATTAAAACATCAATGTGAAATGTAATGATGAACAGGAGGAGTTCAGAGAAACCTGAAAGGATTTGCATGAAATAATGCTGACTGAGAGGAGCAGAACCAGGAGAACATTGTATACAGTAACAGCAATATTGTGTGATGAACAATGCTGATAGACTTGGCTCTTTTTAGCAATGCAATGGTCCAAAACAATTTCAAAGATCTTCATAATAGAAAATGTCCTCAACATCAAAAAAACAAAACAAAAACAAAAACAAAAACCTGTGGTTTATGAATGCATATTGTACCATACTGTTTCTACTTTGGGGCTGTTTTTTTTCCCTTCTTTTTTGAGGTTTTCCCCTTGTGCTCTGACTCTTCTGTCACAATATGAATAATGCAGAATTATGTTTGGTGTGATTACATGTATAAAACCTACATTAGATTGCTTTCTGTCTTAGGGAGGAGGGAGGGAAGGGAAGGTGGAAGAAAAATTTGCAACTGAAAATCCTATGAATACAAATGTTGAAAACTATCCTTATATGTAGCTGGAAAATAATAAAATACTGAACAAGAAAAAAAAGAGGGACCAGACAGATTCACAAGTGAAATCTACCAAATATTTAAAGAACAATTAATTTCAATTCTAAAAAAAGGATTTGGGAAAATAGATGAAGAAGGAGTTCTAACAAATTCTTTTTATGAGACAAATGTAGTGCTGATAACAAACCAGGAAGAACCAAATCAGAGAAAGAAAATTATAGACCATTTTCCCTAATGAATAGCAATGCAAAAATTTAAATAAAATACTAGCAATCAGATTAAAGCAATATACCATAAAGATCATACACTATGACCAGGTGGGATTTACACTAGGAATATAGGGCTAGTTCAATATTGGGAAAACTATCAGCATATTTGACCATATCAATAAAAACAAACAAACAAACCATATGCTTATCTCAACAGATGCATAGAAAGCTCTTGACAAAATACACCACCCATTCCTATTAAATAACATCAGAAAAAACATTTTAAATAAAAAATAAAATAAATAACACCAGATAGCATTACCTTAAAATGATAAGTAATATTTACCTAAAGCCATCAGTAAGCATCTGTAATGGGGATAAGCTAAAAGCCTTCCCAATTCAATCAGGCATAAAGCAAGGGTGTCCATTGTCACCTCTATTGTTTAATACTGTACTAGAAATCTTAGCTATAGTGATATAGTGAAATGATAAGCAGGATGATGTCAGAAAAAAAAGCAGGAAAGACTTATATAATTGATATTTAGTGAAGTGAACAGGACCATGAAAATTTTTTACACAGTCACAGCAAAATTGTTTGATGAAAAACTGTGAGTGACTTATTCTCAGAAATACAATGATCCAAGACAATCCTAAAGGAATAATGATGAAGCATACTATCCACCATCAGATAAAGAACTAATATTGATTGAATAAAGACTGAAGCTTGCTATTTTTCACTTTCTTTCATTTTCATTTGTCTTCTTTTTTTGTTTTGTTTGTTTGTTTTTTTGTGGGGCAATGAGGGTTAAGTGACTTGCCCAGGGTCACACAGCTAGTAACTGTCAAGTGTCTGAGGCCAGATTTGAACTCAGGTTCTCCTGAATCCAGAGCCGGTGCTTTATCCACTGCACCACCTAGCTGCCCCTCATTTTTATTTATCTTCTTAAAAAATTACTAATATGAAAAAAATTTACATAATTGCACATGTTTAACTTATATTTGATTGCTTAGAGTTTGAGGGAGATTGAGGGAGGCAGGGATATATAGGATTTGAAACTCAAAACTTTAATTAAAATGTTTACAAAAATAAAGAAAAAGGAAGTAAGAAAAGAACACTAGAGTAGCATATGGAAATAAGCTAAAATAATATAAATTATATTTTTATGTGACTTTTAAAAATACAGAACAGAGATAATTACTTTCCTTTCACCACAAGTTTTAATTCATTTTTTTCCTATTAGCAATAAAGGTGAGAATTGAAAACATCCTCACAGGAAACTATTTTCTTAATTTATTTTTCAAATTATGAGTCACCTGTCCCTTAGATTATTTTAAAATCTTTATGCAGCATAGCTAGCTATTACACTGGATAAAGCACCGGCCCTGGATTCAGGATGACCTAAGTGTGAATCCGGACTCAGACCCTTGACACTTACTAGCTGTGTAACCCTGGGCAAGTCACTTAACCCTCATTGCCCTGCAAAATAAAATAAAATCTTTAAGCAAAGTTGTCTCATTCTTAAAAATCAATTTGTCTTATCTTCTACCATTATGAAGCCATTTAGTACCACAAAATGGATTTAGGATGAGAGTTTTTAAAAAGAGGAGTTCTCAACCTGGTTTAGCCTATTTGCCAAGATGATTTACTGGCTTGTGACCACTGTGCACTGGGAAAGACCTTAGCTTAAAAAGACCAAGGGATAATTTCCTAGTGAAGTCTTGAATTCCTCTCTGCTTGCTGGATCTCAGACCTCAGTCAGTCCAAACTTATATCATAGGGTAGAATCAAGGATTTAAGCATTTGAACAAGACCAACTCCATCACAATGATTATGATTCTAGAATTACTTGTTAGTTAAATCCAAAACATATGGGACTAGGTAATGAAGAAAATAAAATTTAAAAACACATTTTCATAATCTTTTAGGTTAATCAGTGTTTAGGATGCTAATAAGTTCTTCTAAGTATATGGAACTGACCACCAATCAGTTTCTCAGATAATACTGAAATAGACTTTTTGGAATCTCTTAGATATATTTCCTCTTTTTCCTTCGAGTATGTTTATTTTAACTCGTCACCATTTTATCTTGTAACTAAATCCTTTAGTAATCAGTATTCTTGCCTAAGGCCTGAAGCACAATTATTCTTTTTTTTTTTTTCTAATTTTAATCTAAGAATCAGATCTCTCTACTGTTCATTTTATTCTACTTAAATGCATCAAATGCCTGCTGAAATTAAATTTCTTTTTATGTTTCTAATTAAACTATTTTTTGTTTTGTTTTGTTTTATTTTCCCATAAGCACATATCAACAGTTCAAATTTTGTACCTTTAACCTCTCTATATTCTCTTCCACCTTGCCAATGCATTTCATCTATTTCATCTTCACTACTTGCCTCATTCCAAAGCCAATCTCAGGTACAGTAACTAAAACACATTCATTCTTGGGTCATTTGCATTAAACATTTCAAGTATAGGCAAATCCAAATACTCTGCACCTGTTCCTTGGAGGGCCTGGGTTTGTACTTGTTTTTGGCAATTTTTTGGTTTGGAGGAAACTTTCCTTGCCCATGGAGATCAGTAACTATTTTGCTCCTCAGGGACTTAGAGCAATGTCTGGAAGAACTGAGACGTCAAATAATTTCCCCATATTTCCAATGACAATATTTGTCAGGGGAAGATTTGAAACAAGATAATCCTGATTCCAAATCTAGCTCTTTGTCCATTAGACAATGATGGTTCTTATATAAGAAAATAATTAAGTAAAGATTCCCTATGTCATAGGAAAATAAGTAAAGATATATATTGCCATTTGTATTGGGGTAGAGGACAGTATATCTCAATCAGTTAGACAGCAGTTATCAAGTGGTTAATATGTATTTCTAAATGCTAAGCTGTGCAGATACACACAAAATCCCCCCCCCCAAAAAAAAATCCCTGCTCTCTTCAAAGTTTACCTTCCCTTGAGGGAGAGATCATATAAATAACTAAGAAAATACAAACTATATGAAGCATAGGTGAAAATCAATATGGAAAAGCAAGGCATTATGAGCTGTGGTGGAGCATGGAAGGACTCCTGCTGAGGTAGGGTTTGAACTGAGACTGAATAAGGTGATGGTCAGAGCACTCCAGTTATTTGGAAGAAATCAGGAGAGTGACACTGAGATGGGAAATGGAATTTAATTTTCTAGCAATATTACAAGTAGGTTATGTAGCTAGATCATGAACTGGGAATGCTAGGAAGGGATCCAGTTATAAACAGCTTTGATTCAAAACCATTGACTTTATATTTGATCTCAGGAAACTTTGGGGCTGAAATGAGTATGGGGGGGGGGAAATCACATGGTCAGAATTATGCTTAAGAAAGATCACCTTGGTAAATAAATGGAGAATGGATTGAAGTGAGGAGAGATTTAACATAAGGCTATTATTTAGAAAAGTATTATAATAATAACATTCTGGAAGTGATAAGAGCCTGAACAAGGGTTGTGGCTATGTGAATGGAACAAAGCAGAAAGTAATCATAGACAAGTATTGTAACAGTAAAAATGTTGAGCAGAACCAGAAGAACATTGTACACAGTAACAACAATATTGTAAGGATGATCGACTGTGAAAAGTTTTGCTACTCTGATCAAAAGTGTGATCTGAGACATTTCCAAAGGAACCATGATGAAAAATGCTGTCCACATCCAAAGATAACTAATGAATTCCGAGTGCAGTTAGAAGCACATTTTTTTCTACATTTTTCCTGTGTGATTTCTTTTGCAACATGACTAATATAGACACGTGTTTTGCATGACTTCACATGTATAATCAATATCACATTGCTTACCTTCTCAATAGAAGATAGAAAAGGGTCAGGAGGAAAGAGGCAAGTTGTAACACATTTTTAAAAAGTGAATATTCTTTTTACATGTATAGGAAATATTTAATGAAATAAAATATATTAATACAAAAGAAAGTAAAAATGAAAATATTTGGCCACGAATTAGATATATGGTATGATTAAATGACAAGATGAAGTTTGAAATCCTGGGTGATTGTGGGGATCATGGTACTCTTGACAGTATATGGACTATTAGGAAAAGGATGGAGTTTGGAATGGAAAGACTTTGCTTTGAATGCGAAAAATTTGACATTACATTGAAAGGAGGATATCAAAATCAAGATGTGGAAAATACAGTTGTTTTTGTGAGACTGGAACTCATGAAAGTTTAGGGCTGAATTTATTTTGAATCATTTGCCTAAAGATCATAACCCATGGTCAGTAGTGAGATCATCCACTGAGATCTATAGTTATAGAAAACAATAAGGGCAAAGGCCAAAGCTTAGAGAGCTTCTTAAAGTTAATGGGCATGACTTGGATGAAGATCCAGCAAAGGAACCTAGGAAGAATCAGTCAGATTTGATTCTACTGTTTCTTTCCTGGAGAAGCAGGAAATAGCAGTGTCTTGTAAACCTAGAGAGGAGAAAGTTTCATTGAGGCAATGGGGGTGGACAGTGCCAAATATTGCAGAGACTGAAGAAGAATGAAGATTGACAACAGGTTATTAGATTTGACCATTTAGACCACCGGTAAACTTGAAGAACAGTTTTAGTTGAATCAGGTCTGAAGCCAGATTTCATAATGTCCAGAAGTGAGAAAAGATGAAATGGTATCTAGTTTAGATGGATTTTGCAAGTATTTTAGACAAAAAGAGAAGCATACATATAAGATGATATCTGGTGGAACTGGTTAAATCAAGTGAGTTTTAAAAATAAAGGATAGGGGGGTAGCTAGGTGGCGCAGTGGATAGAGCACTGGCCCTAGAGTTAGGAGGACCTGAGTTCAAACCCGGACTCAGACACTTAACACTTACTAGCTGTGTGACCCTTGGCAAGTCACTTAACCCCAATTGCCTCACCAAAATAATAATAATAATAATAACAACAACAACAAAGCATAGGGAAGACAGGCAAAAGGGGAAGGGAGAGTAAACTGAGAGATGCCAGAGATTAGAGATACAATAAGCTGAGAGTGAGAGACATTTGTAAGAGAAGATAGGAAGGGAATGAAACAAAAATTGTATGTCAAGAATGCCACTTCTTCATGGGAAACAGGGATGAAGGGGGGCAGGTATCTAAATTCAACAACATGAGAAGATGAGCAGGATGGTGAGATAAGAGGAGTTGAGGGGAGAAAACACATGAACATTGTTGATGTTTGTTGTTATTATTCTTGTTATTTATGAACTATATGTTGAGAGGGAAATGGGGAAGAATGCCATGGAAAGCTTAGGGAGAGATGAAAATATTTGAAATAGCCACTGTGATGAGTGGGATAATGATGAGGGAAGTGTAACATTATGTCTTTTCTACATTGATTATTCAGTTAAGAATATGTCAGCAGATAGGTGATGCAGTACATAAAGCACTGGCACTGGATTCAGGAGGACCTGAGTTCAAATCCAGTCTCAGACACTTGATTCTTACTAGCTGTGTGACCCTGAGCAAGTCACTTAACCCTCATTGTCCCACACAAAAAAAGAATATGTGAAAGAATTTGTAGTGGATCCAATCATGTTGGTTTCTTGATGGTATGTAATGAAAGTGTCTTGGAGACCATGTTTGGAAATTTTGTAAATTGTTTGAATTTGCTAACCACAAGGTTAAGGGAAGCCTTTTAACTTGGCTGTGTAACTAGAACCGAGAGGGCCTTAAAAGACCCTAGTGACAAGTGCTTTGACTTAGTTCTCTTCAACTGTTCTTTCTTGGTTAGACACCTTCAGTGACTGAATGCACTAAAAGACTAAATAATGAAAGGGAAGAGACTTTGTGCCTCCTCCCCTCTGAAACAAATATGTGACCCCTTGAAATGTATCACATTCCTTTGACTCCCTGCTTATTCTTTAATATTTTAGATGAATTCATTGAAGACAGAACCTGTGGCTTTTAAAGCATCAAGAGAACAAGTGTTAAGATTTCAGGGCTTCCAAGACTCCTAGTGTCCCAACATTCCAATGACCCATTGTTCTAGCATTAGCATCTGGGTTTTGCGTTTAGCTAAGCATCACTACACTGAGAAGCAAGTAGTAATCTTTGAGAATGATTTTCAGGATCGAGTACAGCAGTTTCTGAGATAAGGACTCATTCACCATACTATATATTTTGTGCTGTAGCTTCTATTCCAGTTTATTACACCCACCCTCCCTGTCACTATACTAGAAGCTTAATGAGATCAGATGACATATTACATTTAGACTTTGGCTCTTCTCCAGCTCCTTGCATAAGTCTTCCATGCTGTGAACACATAATGATTGTTTGTAAAATTGTTGAATTGAAGTGAACAATAAAAAGCAATATATTTTGTTCTTCACATTATGATTTAGAAGTATGAACAAATAATTCCAATAGGATTATTTTATTATAACAAAGGTTCAGAAAAACTAAGAGTCTTTAAGATTCTTGAGTTTAAGAATTCTGACTTCTACTCCTCTAGTGTCTCCTATAGTGTCCAACAAGCATTAAATAAAGACTGAAATAGAAATGGATCAAGTTCAGCCTGTGGCTCTCCCACCTCCTACCCAGATACATGAATATGCATACAGCAGGAGCAGGATATACAGTCAACTTTAATGTTCTTTATGAAATCTGGTATATGGGCATATCTAAATTCATTGATTCACATAGTAAATCATTATCTTTCAAGTGTTTTCCTTGGTTTGTACAATAGACACATTCAGTAAAGAATACCTCAGTTAAAAGACAATTTTCAGAGGCATCTAGGTGGTGCAGTGGATAGAACACTGTCCCTGTATTCAGGAGGACCTGAGTTCAAATCTGGCCATAGATACTTGACACTTATTAGCTGTGTGACCCTGGGCAAGTCACTTAACCCCAACTGCCTCACCAAAAAAAAGACAATTTTCATTGATACTAAAGACATATCTCACACTAAGCCCAAGTTCAATTTGAGGTCTTGGTTCAAACTGTCCTTTGTCAGTGTGAAGCTCCAGGTTCCAGGCACTTTCTCCATGCTGGATCATCACCAACTTCTAGGCGGCCATAATGGGGCAGAGGCTTGGGGCAGTGGGCAAGGAGGAGACTGGAAGGTGGGTGAGCTCACAGGGATGAAAAGACTGTTTGCAAAGCCATGGAGACTGTGGCAACCCAAGGCAAGGCCAAGATGTGAAAGCAGGCTACCTGCATATGCCAACAGTAGCCGGGTCCTTACCTTCTCACTGTCTCCACATCTCTCCCCTGCCTGCTCCACACACTGACCATGGCCTTAGGGATCACAACACATAGCTGCAGGTTGGGGACTGATGGTTCCTTTTCTCATTTATTCCTCCCTATTTCAGACCAATTCCTTTCTCTCCTGTTGCCCCTGCCCTCAGCCACATTAGTCAAAATGCCTCCTGGTTGGTTCGGCCCAACAAGGACCTGGTTAGGGGTTAGGAATGGGGACATAGTAAGAAGTGACCAGTGTGGGGAGTTGAAAGACACAATTGTTCCAGTTATTCCTATGGGCCAGTCCTGCTCTTTCAGGGGTTGTTGTAGGAAGCTGCCTATAACCCAGGTGGTCATTTAATGAATCATGAATGTCTTGTTTAGATGTTTCATCCCTAACTCAAGAAAAATGGATCTGGGATGTTGGGATCATGTCCTAATGTTTACTTTTGCATTTGCTTTTTGCTTTCAGAAAAGACCCTTCTAGGCTGGTTGTTAGTGGCTTTTGAAATTAAATTGTCCCACTTGGTAATCATCAGAGAGAAATGTCAAGCTGCATCAGAGAAGGGAAAGTTCCTTGATTTCTAAGGGGTGGCTGAATACATCCCAGTGTGTGTTTTATAGCCCCATCTCTGTTCAGTGGCAGTGAAATGCCCCTAGATTATATTGAAATATGTTTCATCGCATTTCCTTCCACCTCATGTACAGCCACCCGGGTCCTCATCAGTTTGAGCATAACTATACTAAAACTGCCCCTTCCCCTCTTTTCTTGTTCATTTTAATAAAAGAATGATGTGCAATTTAAAAAATGTCCTTTGTCTCGCAACTTTTGAGTGTTTTTCTTTTTGCCTTTCCCTCTTGACAAAAGTCTTCTGTTTACCGTATAGCAAAAGGAAAAAAAAAATTAAATGAACTTATCAAATTCTTTAACCAGTCAAAGAAGTCAATTTAAAAGAGCGGGGCTGGAATAAAGTATGGTAATGAGTAAGCAAACTAAAGAAGAAAACAGCATGACAGCATACCAAAAGGTCAGAGCTAAGAGAATCCCTGGGATCATTTATTCCACCTCTCTCTTTTTACAGCAGAGAAAACTGAGGCACAGATAATTGATTTAAAAACATTAATGAACAAATTGTTGGATGCATGATGATGCCTTACATTTCTATGTTTTAAGTTTTGAAACCTGTCTGTCTTGTGAGATAGATAATATAATTACTGCCATTTAATTGAGAGGTTGGCCTCCTCCAGTGACTATTAGAGACAAGATTGAAACTCAGCTTTTTTGCTGTCATTTCTAATTCTCTTTTTTCTTTCTTGTATTCTTTATAGTCCCTCATGCTGCTATGTTCCTAAAAAATCTCCTACAAAAATTGTCCTTATCCTTTCCATCAATGTAGGAGATATTTAACATACAGATTATTTCATAAATCAGCAGGCCAGCTAATCTTATATTTCTAGGTATCAAGTCCCCATTCTCAAAGAAAACACACCATTATTGGAACATAATAGGTTCCCTTTAAAAATGGATTTTCAATTTTATGATAGATTTTTATACTTCATTTTAAATTTTATTGCTATTTTACATGACATTAATTACTAAACACATTCCCCTTTCCATACTTAATGAGCCATGTAATACATAAAAAGATGAAAAAGGCCAATCAGCAAAATTAATCTATTAAAGCTAACATACATGAACTGAGTGTAACTGTTTATATAATATTCCATAACCAAAGTTTTCTATGTCTACAATAATGGGCAAGGGGTACATTTTCTCATTTCTTTGGATTACAATATTTTTCATAATTCCTCTGTGTAATGATATTTTACACTCCTGGTACTTAAAATTATTTACTTTTCCTTTAATTTCTCTATGTACTGAATGAGTAAATATTGAAAAGCACCCCTTCTGTCTTTGACTGAAGTGCCACAAGCATAAACATAATTCAATCCAGAGATATTAGTCATTAAATCATTGAATCATTACAAATAAAACAAATTATCAAGCATGGGATATATGAGGAGACCCCGACCCACCTTTTCATTGAAGGTGAATTTACCATTGTTGTACATTACACAAATTTTCATACTTTTTAAATATATATTGATGGGTTGTCCTACTTTTTTCCTCCTTTCTTCCTTTCTTTCTTTTTAAAAAGACTATTTGTTATATAAGATAGCTCTCTGTGGTGGGGCAGGGAGGGATAACGTAAAAATTATGAAAAAATAAGACACCAATAAAAATGTACTTTAAAAATAAAAGCAGCTAGGCACTCTAACCTTCATCAGTAGAGAGAATATTCTTATCTTGGAATTACTTATGCCAGTGAAATAATCTATCCAGTTCCTATCCCTATATAGAACCTGCATTTCTCATACACCTTTGTCCCCTACTCCTATCCCCATTTTCATTGCATTTTCTCTGGAGAAACTAAGAAGAAAGGTTTGTTGATTGATTTCCTTACTTGATCAACTTATCTGTTATACAGTGACCTATTGTTAGAGCTGAGAATGAAATGCATCATGCTTCTGGTGTGTCTTGGCATGATGGCATCACTTAGTCATAGGGGGAAGGAAAGTGGGGGGGCAATTTCTAAACACCTATTATTTGCCAGACACTGAGCCAAGCATTTTTACAAATATCTCATTTGACCTTCCCAACAAGCTTGCATGATAGATGTTATTATTACCCTCATTTGAGAGTTGAAGAAAGGAAGGCAGATAGAGGTTAAATAACTTGTCTGGGGTCACACAGCTAGTAAGTATCTAAGTTCATATTTAAGCTCTGGTATACCTGAGTTCTGGCTCAGTACTCTCTCCACTGTGCAATGTAGCTGCCTAGAAACACAGCCAGTACTCATTAACTGAAGATTCCATATTTTCAAATTTAATTTCTAACTCTAAAATCAATAATCAAAAAAAAGCAATACTTATGGCACCTTTTCAGTGATTCTTGGACATATAGAGAGTGGTGAAAGTTTTGAGTTGCTTGCCATGTGTGATCCTAGCTGAAGAAAAAATTCTGCTTTTTTGTTTCATCGTTCATAGTGTAAATAAGTGTGCTTTTCATGATGCAGTATTTCCTTTTTGTAAGTGATTTTTGTTATACAAAATGGCTCTTAATCATAATTCTGAAGTTTTTCTAAGGGTAAGAATGTTGTATTGGGCCTTACAGAGAAAATACATGGATTAGATCAGTTTTATTCAAGCATAAGTTATAGTACTATTGGTCTTGAGTTCAACATTAATGATTCAGAAATATGATACATCTAAAAAAAAGAAGAGGAAATTCACTAATCTGCATGGGAAACTACAGCTGACAGTGCTACAGTAACATTTATAATATATGATGAAGTTATATAAAAAAGATAGAAAAGCAACTACATTTATGGATTCATGAAATAATCACTAATGCAAAAAAACTGCATATATAATAATGTTCTGAGACTGAAAAACAAAAAAATCATGGTCATGTTACCTAAATTCAAGAAAATGTTAAACCCATCTTGGCTAAAGCTAACTAACTCACATGTTCCATGAAAAATGTGTGTGTTTGTATACTGTAGTATTTATTGTATCCATGCACTATATGTATTTAATGTGTATGTATGTATGTGTGCATACACTATGCATATATGACTGAATAGAAGAGTTAAATATTACAATCTTGGTATAGTAGGGTACACTACACAAAAATTCATTCATTTAAATATTTTTATTACTGAGTTATATAAATTATTGGGGAACTAGACTGGGTTTAGCTAAATTATTGATATTTATAAATTAATGGCTATTGCACCATTTATTGTTAAGGTACATTAAATATTAGTAAACAATTGACCACATAACATTTCCCTAACTTCTTCACTAGTCACAGGTTTACAGGTCTAAACAATTACATACCCTGCTTATTTGGTCAAGAAAGAGAGAGGAAAGGGTACCCGGTGATTTTAAGAGAGTTCCAAGAAGAAGAAAGAGGAAGCCTCCTGAAGTCCACTTCCTCCGTCCACAGAGGCAGCTCCTTACCCACGGAACAAAGCTAATTGGTCAGTGTCATTCAATTCCATTGGTGTATGTGATTTGAGGGTGTTTCATATTAAAATGAGCTCTAGCGTGATATCAGGAGCTAGTGGAAGATGGACCCTGCTGAGCAAGGGTGAATTCAAATACGTTTTCATCTCCTTACTTCACTGAGCAAGTCACAAAGACTCTTCTTATCTGTATAGTAACTTTGGGCTGGCTCTGAAAGAGACCAGTTAAAGTTCCTCAAATAAACTTTCAAGTGGGAGTGAAGAGAAAGCCCAATATGATACAGGGACTAAAACTGAGTCCCTCTAAAAAATCTATTATAAATAATTATTTTCTCACATTACAAAGAAATACTCATAATTATTCGTAAGAAAAATGTATTATATTAAATAAGGTCCTTTAAACAGCAGCACACATAAAACAAGTTTATATATTGATTGGTTGACCAAAATGTTTTAACTTGAGGCCTGAGGAAATCAAACCTGATATTTCCCTTCTAATCAATGTTTTAGCATTCTCTAGAACCTAACTTCTAAGAATGATGAGAATCAATCATATATACTTTATAAAGAGTTCTCTTCTTCTCTATGCCCCTAACATTTTCACTTATTCTATTCAGCTCTTTATCACATATTCAATACAGTATGTCTGCTTTAAGAGGTAGGGAAAACAAAATATCGAAGATTGATAAATGTTCCTGAACACAGTGGTGGGAACAATTCATAGGCCTCATCTCATAAATGATTCAATTGTACTCTACAGCCTCATTAAGTTTGCCCTTAAGAGTAGTTTTTGGTGTGAGAAAATTAGAAATGGTAGAAACTAGATCACCTAATGATGTTTTAGACATAGTTTCTTGAGTGGCTTTGTCAAGGCCCAGTCAACCAAACTGTATTTCTTTTAAGAAGTCTGATTGCTTTTCCTTTACAAAGGAAAAATCCATGTGGCCAAAATTATTTCCCACTGTTTTCATTTTGGTTAGTATTAGGGCAATTGTATCTACACCAAAAAGGAGGAAGGGATAAGAAAATATCCAGGTCTTTGCTGAGAGGCAGGGTGATTTAGCAGAAAGAATATTCAATTAGGAATTAGGTCCTCCTTCCTCTGGGAAAATCCTAGTACACTCAGGCAAACTGATCAACAAAATTAAAAGTAAAAGGGAAGGAGGGACTAAATGTCATGTGTGATGCTTAAATAGAGGTATAATGATATACTTGAATTTTCCCTATATGTAAGCAGATGGAGAATTGGGTTCAATTCATAGCTCAAATACATTTGTGCAAAGTATTTTTCAAAACATTGAGATTCTGAAATCACAAAAATATGATTATTATTCTTGAACTTTTGTCTACTGTGTATTGAGGAAAACCACAATTTCTCTCACAAGTTGCTTCCTAGTGGTTGAGTTTAGGACTTTTTATTATTTTTCCCAAGTCCAGACTTCTTCATAGTGAAGGAAATTCACAGCCAGTTTGAAATTTTATGTGAAGGTCACTTTGCATTTTCCAAATATAGTGAAAATGTCTAAAAACATGTCTTACCTGGTAGTAAACATGCTTTTTTATTGCCTTGGTACCTCACGGGGGAGAAATGTAATTTCACTAAATTTTCCACTGAAGGCATTCACCTTTGTGCTGAGTATCCTCTGGGGAAATATGAACCTAGAGAATGATGATTTCTTCATGGAAATTTACAAATGCTGGAAATGAAGGCTTTAGAGTAAAATTGCCCTCCTGACCACCAAAAAGAAGTCACTAAGAGGATACTATTGATTATAAAAAAAGAATTGTACTCCTCTATTGGAAAAAGCACTTGATATAGAATCAGCAAACCTGGTTTCAAATCCAGCTGGACCACTTATTGCCAGGATAACCTTGGAGAAGTTCATTAAACTAGGAAGCAGTTTGGTGCAGTGAGGGAACATTTTTGGATTCTGAGTAAGAAAATCTTGGTTCAAATCCTGTTTTAGCAAATTATTTCTTATGTGATTTTGTATAAGTCATTCATTTTCTCTACATCTCAGATTCATCATCTCTAAAATGAAAATTATGGACTAGATTATCTTTAAGGCCCCTTCCACCTCTAAATTCATCAACTCTATAAATTATAAACTCTATAAACTCTTTAAAATGAAGAAGGTTGAAAAGTAAAGTAAGATGAAGCTACATGAACCCTAAGGCCCTTTCTTAATCAAAATTCTAATATTCTAATAAAACTACAAGTTTAAGGAGAACAGCCAATCATTACTTCCCTCTATAGATATAATAGGAACATGAAGAAACCCTCAATGGGTGTGGTTCTAAAAGTACGATTCGTTGGGTCCTAGGGGTTTCCCAGACTGTTTCAGGGAATTTGAAGGTTCAAAACTATCCATACTAATACTGTCATATTATTCAGCTATTAAAATATCCCTCTCTTTTCTAGATGCATATCTGTACAAGGCCAGGATTTTTTTTTTCAACTCGTTTAACCAAAACAACATATTGCAAAACATTGAATGCAGGGGATATGTGAATCCAGCTGTCTTCTATTAAGCCAGACATTAAAGAGATTTCAACAATAAAAAAAGTAAAACAATGCTACTCCTCTACAATATTTTTTGTCTTGGACAATATAACTATTTTCATAAATGTTATTTATGTTAAAATGTAATGGATTTATTATTATTTGAAATGAATGAATGAATAAATATTTTTTAAATTGCTGTTTCAATTTTAATATGGACAATATCAATAGATATAATCCACATAAATGAAAGCTCTTTGAGGTCCTCAATGATTTTTAAGAATGTTAATTGATCGTGAGACCAAAAAAGTTTGAGGGACTCTGTTCTAGGGAAAACAAAGGCTATATGATAACAATTATGTTTGGTGACCTGTTCTCTTCCAAGTGATTGTATGGGCTAAACACAACTATGCTTAACCTTCATTTTCTGGCTGTCAGTTGGACAGATTTCGTACTGTTAAATTAACATATCAACTAAGTAAGTATGTATTCTCAGGAGGTCTGGCTTCCTGAGAATTTAGGGGGGAAAAAATCTCCAAATCAGGATGATCTTATTAGAAACCAAGAAGAGAGTTCTGTAATGATAGAAATAATGATGCTGCTGTGGCTGAAATCTAGATCATTATTTCAGGGATGTTTAAATATCACCAATTTCTACAGAGCCAGGGTAGCACTTGTGAGGATATTCACTGACATTTGTACTACTTCTATTTAGTAATATTATCTTTTTTTCAAAATTATATTTCCTAAAGAGTAATTGTGAGTCAAAGTTAGAAGGAAATGTAAATAAATCATAGATCAATTAGTTTTTTTTAATGCAACTTAATAGAAGGTATAGGAAAAAATAGCAAAAGAAATGACAATTTTTTTGGTATTTTAAAAAATAATTATCTTTTATTACCATGTTTTTAGTATGTAGGGAGTTAATTAGAGGACAAGGAATAACCTGATGTACTTGATGAATTTGCAGAGAATCATACATAGAATCACAGATTTTGAGCTGGGAAGTACCTCATCTAGTCCAACCCCTTTACTTTGTGGATGAAAAACATAAAAACCAAAGAAATGAAGCAACAGTTTAAGAGATTGGACAAGGGTTTGAACTCAAGTCCTCTGGCACCAAATTCAGACTCAACAATCTATCATTATTTAGAAGTTTGAATCTCTCTAGGAATGATGAAGACACTAATGTTTATACATTCTTCACTCAGTTTTGCATTCATGTAGGTGAAATAATTAGACTGGATAGTTGAAACCTGTACTTTTGTGAAAGAAGTGCCCCATTTGTGCTAAATCTATGAAAGGAGGAGTGTGGCACCGTTATCAATATAGCCTGCTACATTGAGAACTCTTGGATGGGCTCTTTGTATCAAGGGACATGGCAACTGTATATGCTCTTGCTCACTTGACCTTAAATGCAGTGGCATAACCAATCAGCCAACCCCAAAGAAGGGAGTTGTAGAAATGAGATATACATATTCCAAGTGGTAGGAATTCCCGAATCCCAGCCTCTTGGATAGAGGAAGAGGATGATTTCCTATGTAGCACTATCCCTGAATTAAGCTTTCTACACAGAAAATGGGAATTCCTGAACACCAAAAACCTCAGAGCTACTTCAATTAACACCCTTGATTTCTGAGATTCAGCCTTCTAAAAAGAAAGAAGGTAAGTTCTTGTGCAAGGCCAACACTTTGGAAATGAGAAAGTTATAGAAATGGCCCATGATGCTAAAAGGAAGAAGAGGCTCTGGCATAATCTTTCTACCTGAGAGATGGCAACCATGGATTAGAAACTCATATAAATTACCCAGTGCCTTCTGTTAATATAATTGTGTGGCTCTTGTTGAGCTTGCTCCCTGAAAATATATTTTGTAGATTCTACAAGGAAGATCTCTGCAGTTATCACATTTGGTGATATGTATTACTCTCTTGTTCCTCACAGGTGCAGTTTCTCTCAGCTTTAGGCTTTTATCTTTAGTTGGAACCCTTGGCTGAGGTGCTTATTGTTGTTGTTTGTCTTCCACTCTTATAAAGGACCATGACATCTGGTAATGTCATGACTTGCAATGAATTGGATTTAAGTGAGGGAGGACTGTACAAGGTCACCAACTTCACTTTCTCCTCCAGAGTCATCTGGGTCCAGTAGCTAGATGCATATCAGGACAACTGGAGATGGTCTGGGCAATTAAGGTAATTGGGACTAAGTGATTTGCACAGGGTCAAATAGCTAGTAAGTGTCTCAGGTGAGATTTGAACTCAGTTCCTCCCAACTTCAGGGCCAGTGCTCTATCCACTGTGCTACCTAGCTGTCCCATGTCTTATACATAAGAGGGAAAAGAGCATTTACCAGCTCTCCTTTAGGTTGGAGCCCTGACTTATAACTCAGATTATTTAATGAGGGAAAAGAGGTCTTTCCAAAACAAAAGAAAACCAACTTTAGTTGCTTTTACTCCATAAGAATAGAATTATGTTAATTCCTAAAAGACCCTAACTATAGAGTTAACTATGGTTAAATGTTTGCATTTTCTATTAAGAATGAGAATCTTACCTTCATGGGTCAAGTTCACAAGAACTAGGTAGAGTCTACAGATATTTAATATCTTGGAATCCTTGTGTCTTATTTCTGAATTGTCCCAGATAACAATTTGAGTTAGGGTTAGACATTCTTTGTTCTACCTAAATAATCTCTACTAGAGCTCACATCTTCTAAAAACTTATTTTGCTGGACCAATATCTTACGCCATATACCAAAATAAGGTCAAAATTGATGCATGAATTAGACATAAAGGGTGCTACCATAGGCAGATATGGAGAGGAAGGAAGAGTTTACCTCTTATGTCTATGGAGAGGAGAAGAATTTATGACCAAACAAAAGATAGAGTTTATTATGAAATGCAAAATGGATGATTTTGATTACATTAAATTTAAAAGGTTTTGTACAAACAGAAGCAATGCATCCAAGATTAGAAGGAAAGGAGAAAGCTGGAAAACAATTTTTACAGCCAGCATTGCTGATAAAGGTCTCATTTCTAATATTTATAGGGAACTAAATCAAATTTATATGAATCAAATTTATAAGAATTTATAAGAATTCCTCAATTGAGAAATGGTCAAAGGATATGACCAGGCAGTTTTCAGATGAAGACTATCTATTGCCATATGAAAAATGCTCTAAATCACTATTAAATAGCAAAATACAAATTAAAAAAATTCTGAGGTACCTCCTCACACATATCAGATTGACTAATATAAGAAAAAATAAAACTAATAAATGTTGGAGAAACTGCAGAAAAATTTGAATACTAATGCATTGTTGGTGGAGTTGTGAACTGATCCTGACATTCTGGAGAGTAATTTGGAACCATGCCCAAAGGGCTATGTGGCCATTCGTACCCTTTGAGCCAGTAATGCCACTACTATGTCTGTATCCCAAAGAGAGCACAAAAAAGGGAAAAGGAACCACCTGAACAAAACTATTTATAGTAGCTCTATATATGGTGGCAACAAATTGGAAATCAAGAGATATCCATCAATTGGGGAATGGCTAAACAAGTTGTGGTATATGAATATAATGGAAAACTATTGTGCTATAAGAAATGATGAGAAGTCAGATTTCAGAAAAACCTGGAAAGACTTAAGTGGACTGATGCTAAGTGAAGTGAGCAGAACCAGGATAATATTGTAAACAGTAATAGCAACATTGTGAGATGATCAACTGTGATAGACTAAGCTATTCTAAGCAATACAATGATCCAAGATAATTCCAAAGGACTAATGATGGAAAATGCTTTCCATATACATAAAAAAGAACTGAGAAATCTGAATGAAGATTGAACTATACTATTTCTACTTTAAATTTTTTTCTAAGATTTCTCCCTTTTGTTCTGATTTTTCTTTTACATCATGACTAATATGGAAAAAAAACCACAACAACATATTTTGGCGATGAAGGTCTCTGGCAAACTATACACAAACAATATTGATTCAAATCCCCATTAATTTTCCTTAAACTAAGATCCTCAGGCAAGGTTTTTAATTTGGTGGTGGTGGTGGTAATAGTGTGTGTGTGTGCACACCTGCATGCTTGTACACGTGCACATATGTGCTAGACTGCTTTAGTAATCTGATGAAACAGATGATGTTTTTATCAGATTATTTTTAAATAAATAAAATATATTGTATTTCCTATTATATTTCAAAGGAAACCAATTATATTAAGCCCTCATTATGATGATACTTTTAAAAAAATATTCACAGATCCTAGGTTAAGAACTCTTATTCTAGGGTTATACTTACTCATAAAGATCAGAGTTTGTCCATCTTCAGTGTTGTTTTTACTTAGTCATTACACATGTTTGTTTTTCCTCCTACTTACCTCACTCTGTATCTGTTCAGATAGGTCTTTCTATGCTTTTCTGAAGCCTATGATTTATTATGGCTCAATGATAGTCCATTAAATACACACAGTACAATTTGTTCAGTCATTCCCTAATCAATCTGAAGCTTTGCATGTGGTCTTTGCTATCATTAAAACAAAACAAAACTGCCATGATGCCATGATGATTTTGGTATACTTACTTTCTTTGACCTCTTAGGCATTGTGCCTAGAATTGCCATTACTAATTCAATGGATGTAAATAGAATACAAATAAATCCAACTAGTTGTAATAATGAATTCCACTAAAGTAGTCCTATTATTCAAATTTATGGGCATATTTCCATTGGGTCGGATCCAATTATGATATTTTATATAATTGTAACTTTGAATAATGTGAAATTGAATTTATGTGTCCACTTTGGGAATTCATTACTTGTACTTCAGTGTTGCACTCATTTTATATAATATATCTATCTTCCAACATTGCCTATTTTCATCTTTATTTTATATGATTATTTGAATATCATCTTTGTAAACTTTATATGCCTCTCTCATTTTACAGAGATAAACTGAGACCTTCATAGCATGAATGACTTTCATAAGTTCACAAAGTATTAAATGCCAATACCCTTGGCTTTGGGAATTGAATAATAGGGTTGCAGTAATTTTGGTCCTAACATAACTCAGAGAGTTGAGATATGAAATGTTCAACTACAAATATGAGACAAAAGTGCCCTTGGAAGAAATGAGGCTTTGGGGAAAAAAGACATAATTATGTTAATTCAATGATTATAACGGACACCTTTGTATGAAAAGTATTCTTTTCACTAGTTTCAAAAGTTGTTTTATTTTCTTTTTATAGCCAGATAGAATTTTGACATGAACTGACAGATTTTGAACAAAATAAATCATGTTAATTGCCAGAAATCTTCACAGCAACGTACAGGATCTCAAAACTAGTCTTTTTTTTAACCCTTTCAGTATGAAATGTTAATTTTGTAGCAAAGGGTAACATAAAAAATGTAAAAAGAAAGAGACAGGGATAGAGAGAAAGACACAGAGAGACAGAAAGACCGAGATGGAAAGAGAGAAAAGGAGAAAATAAAACTTCATTTTAGGAGAATGAGAAGTAAATAAGCATTTATTAAGCACCTATTATATTGTCAGTCACTGTACTAAACCCTTTACAAAAAAATTATCTTCTTTGATTCTCATGGAAATCCTGTGAGGTGGGTGATATTATGATCTCTATGTTACAGTTGAAGAAACTGAGGCAAACAGAAATGTAATGACTTGCCTAAGGTCCACAGCTAGTAAATGTCTGAGGCTACATTTGAGCTCAGGTCTTCTTGACTCCTGCCTGGGTGTTCTACCCACCAGGTCACCTAGAAACCATTAATAACATGAACTGAGACAGTGACTCAAATTTACCAGAACACTTTCACCTACGATTATCTCTTTGATTGTCATTACAAAAGGGTCCTTCTTACAATTTTCTATTAAGATACAAACATTTGGGTGAACTGGCTTAGATGTTTGTGGGCCTCCAGGTTTTGTAAGAGCCAGGAAGAAACTGCTGACTCTTGTTACTGAAAAAGAGACTAACTGGGATTCAGGAAACCGTGGCCCATGCCTCATCTCCTCTCTAGACCCATTTCCTCACCCAGTCAGATGAAAGGGACTGAACTAGATCTTCTCCAAATGCCCATCTGATTTTATGTGTGGGGAACTTCCATTGTGGAAACTCCTTTCATTGATACAGATAGGTCAGTCATATATAACATATACTCTTAAGTTGCCTGGGTCAAAGAGAGGTTAAGTTACTTGTCCATATCCCATAGCCTTAAAGCTTGGTCTTTTTGACTCCAAAGTAAGCTCAGTGTTCACTGTCATGCTACTTCTCACCACTGTCTTAAATATTTGATTTTACTATATTTCATCATTACAAAAATGTTGAGGGGTAGGCAAGGGACATGCAGTGATTTGCCTTTGAAGTATAATACCCTCCTAGAGATGAGGCTACCCAAAATTGTTCTCCCCACTTGGGAGTATTCGTTCAAGGAAACCCAGGATGTAGTTAGGCCTGGGGCCCTTTGCAGCATCTCCAAGCAGACTTGTGAACAGGTGTGAGCGTGGGTGGGGAGTTTATTTTCAAGCCAAGGAAGAACAGCAGCAGAATGAGCTGATAAACCACACAAAGGGACTATGTTAGTTTTTTTTTTTTTTTTAATGCAGGGAGGGAGGAAGATGGGGAGAGAAGAGAAGGAAGTGGGGGTGGGGGTGGGAGAGCTCTAAGGGCTGGCAAAAGAAAGAGGTAGTATGGTACAATGGAAAGAGAATTAGAATTTCAGCCAGGGTACCCTGTATTCTAATCCCAGTTTAGAAACTCACTTTTGGAATTTAGAATCTTAGATTTATAATTGCAGGAGGCCCAAGGAATCATGTAATCCTACGACTTCAATTTACTCATAGGGAAATGGTGACTAAGCTAGATGAAATGGCTTGTGCAAAGTCAACTGTGTTGTAAGGAACAGAGGGATCTGGGCCTAAAGTATATGTCATCTAGAAAACAAAGGGATTAGGCTAGATCTTAGCTGGTTAAACTGTGGCTCAAAAAACTGTGGGGTTCCTGAAACATTTGGCGACAGTAAAAGTTTACGTATATCTATTTAATATACCTATATATCTGAGGGTCACATGAATATTTCTTGGGTTACAAGTGGAAAAAGTTTAAGAAGCTCTGGGCTGAATGATCTTTAGTCACTTCCCTTACCCTAAATCTTAGAGGAGAAAAATGCAAATCAAGGAAAAACAGCTAAGCAAAAGATACTTTGGTTTGGCCTTTAATGGAAATGTATTGAGCATTAGTAGGTGCCTTTAGAGGCCATCTAGTATAGTATCTTCATATTACAGATAAGGAAACTGAGGCTCAGAAAGCTAAGGTGACATAGCTAGTAAGTAACAGAGAGAATTAGAACCAAAGTCCTCAGAGTCCAAATACAGTGAGTGCTCTTTCCACTACTTGGACTCGGGTGCAGGTTTTGGTGGCTTTTCATTGACACAACTAAAAATTAACTTTGAACAGAATCAATGAAACTGGAAGGTATAAACAGGCTGGATTTTTTTGTTTGTTTTCTTTTTTGTCTCTGTGGATTATGCTGAATTCCCGTCTCCTTTCCTAGAACAACAGTACAAGGTTTTCAATCAAATAGTTTACCTGAAAACCTCTATTGCCCCACCATCCAGTCCCTTTCAACTGTATGACTAACAGTGTATTAGAAATCCACATGGTTTCCATGGGGCTCATTTGTCTGAGCCTCATGATTAAAAATTCTGTTTATGTTTTTTTGCTTGTCAAGACATAATCAGCACTCATGCTGTGCCTATGTGATAGCTTCAATAATCAGTCAGGTTTATGGGGAAAGCAGGAGTGGAAATGCCGGGAAAGCACTTCACAGCAATGATTTTGGAGCTGTGAACCCTGCTTTCATTCGGCTGCACCGAAATTCTTAAAGCGATGGGTTGCCATCAAACAAGTTTTCAGCAACAGTCTAAAATCTATTAGCTAACTAGCTCCCCCTCTTGAAACTTCGATTTCAAATGCTGAGCTCCACATAGAATTGTAATGAGATTCGATGAGACCAGGCTGGAAAAATGGATGACAGAGATTAAAGCAAAGGAGGTGTCAGCCACATCTCCATTCTTTCAAGCAGATCAAACCATTCTGCAATTGCTCCATTTCTTTTAATTGGATTCAAGCTCTTCCTTTTATTGCTTGGCTTTCACATTTCCTGACCCACTGGAAAAGTCAGTGGCCTAGTGTACTCTACTTGACATGTTTTGTATGAAAGTTAGAAAATATTGTTCAACACACAATCTTCTAAATCTGGATAGCTTTTGTAAAACATGACTGCACAACAATGTATGCACAGAGAGTAAGTTCCTGTGAAACGGTATTAATGCCAAATTACACTGACATTTTTCATCCAAAAACTGACTTGGCCAAGAATGGTGGTATCAAAACTCAAATAGAAACAAGGCCACTACATAATATATAAAGATTTCTGCAGCCTTATATTGACTTTATAAACCACATATTAATATTATATATATTCTTTTGTATTTTTATTTATTTTAAAATATTTCCCAATGAAATTTTTTGGGGGTGGGGTAATGAGAGTTAAGTGACATGCCCAGGGTCACACAGCTAGTAAGTGTCAAATGTCTGAGACCGGATTTGAACTCGGATCGTCCTGAATCCAGGGCCAGTGCTCTATCTACTGTGCCATCTAGGTCATTTCAGGATCTAAAATTTCAGTATGGGAACTACAACTACTGAAATAGATTATAGGTCTTGTATACTTAAAAAGAAGTATTATGTGATAATAGATTTTTGGCAAGCCGGGTTGTCAGAAGTCACATAGTCCAAATTTTTCACTTAGCAATCAAGGACACTAAGGCCCAAAGATATTAAATAAGGCCAAAGTAAAAGAGGTAAGAAGATTCAGAGACAGAATTTGAACTCAGGACCACTGACTCTAGACCCAGTGCTCTTTCTAAGGTCTTCATGAGTTTCTGTGGCTAAAAGGAAAAAGACAACAAACAATACTAACAGCAGCAGCAGCAGTAGAAACAAAAAACAACAGCAAAACCAAATTAAAACAAACACTTCTTTAACTTTTCCAAACAGAGAAAAGTTGGACTTCATATGATGGACACAATCCTTTAACGCTAATTTAAAACTTTTCAGCTTAGTAAGATTTAGGTTTGGAAAGAAAAGATTTAGAACTGCAAAGGATATTTGATCATTCAGTCAAATTGATTTATGATATAGAAAAGAAAACTGAAATCCCGGGAATTGAAGTGACTTTTCCAAAGTCACATGGGAAATAAGTGGCAGAGCTGAGATTTAAACCTTGATGATCTGACTTGAAATTTAATTTTCTTTTCCTTATGCCACATGGTCATAGTTGTCATTCTTGCTGGCAAGACAATCTTGGGCATCATGAAACATCAGAAGATGACTATAACAGAGGCATTTGGTCAAAACCAAAATTTTTCTAACATTCAGAAATCTACAGGATCTCTACAATGTTAGAACCTATAAAACACTAAAATTCATTTGTTCTTATTTTTTTTAATAAAATGGTCATTTTTGCACCCCTAAATCCTTTTACCAAATTTACAAAGCAGCAGAGGTTTTGGGTTAGAATTGCAGATTCCCTGTTGTAGGTCATACAGACTCATGGTATTATGAGTTTTGGCTCTGTTAGGTTTTACTGATGTACTTGGTCATATTCTCACTTTATCCAGATGATTGCAATGAAAGCAGTTGCAAAGACTTCTGTCTCTCAAAATCAGGTTGTGAATATATAGAAGGAGGGGCTGCTTATTCTTGCCAGTCATCCTTTTACATATGCTACTGACTTCATCCCCTACTATCTTCTGTAGTATATTGAAACCTCAGTAAACTACACCTGAAGCCCCTTCTCAAATTCTCGACCTCTCACTATTTACAGATTCCTTCTCTAATCACTGTAAGCATACCTGAGTTTCTGCATTCTTAAAAACAAGGCAAATAGGGGCAGCTAGGTGGCACAGTGGATAGAGCACTGTCCCTGGATTCAGGAGGACCTGAGTTCAAATCTGATCTCAGACACTTGACACTTACTAGCTGTGTGACCCTGGGCAAGTCACTTAATCCCAATTGCCTCACAAAAAAAAACCAAACCAAACCAAAACCAAAACCAAAAAACAAGACAAATAACAATGGCAGCAAAAATACCCTTCATTAGGCTCTATCACTCTATCAAGTTATTAACATATCTCTTCTCCCCTTTTCATCCAAAGTCTTATCTGGGAAAGCCATTTAAGTTTTCTGTGACTTAGTTTCCTCATATGTAAAATGAGAGGACAAGACTTTATATCCTCTGAGGTCCTAGAAGTTGTCTGCACTCATTGCCCCTACTTCCTCCCTCCTTTGACCCATTCCTGCCTGCCACGCCCCAACCCCACCTCCCCTGCCAACCAATGGTTCTGAATACTGATTATATAAAACTGATCTCTCCAGCTATCTAATTGGCAAATTGGATGACATCTGCTCCATCCTTTTTTTCTCAACCCCTCTGCTTTGCTTGATACCACTGTCTTCTACTCCTGGGTACCTTCTCCTTTTGGGGATACTTGTACTATCTTTTTTTCTTCTACCTGATTAATCATTCATCCTCAGTTCTGTTTACTAAATTTTCTCCATATCATTTCCCCAAAGAGTACATGTTCTGTAAGGCTCCATCCTGGGCCTCTTTGTTTTCTCTGTCTATATTCTCTCCTAATAACCTCATTTTTCCCCAGAAATTTCACAGCTGACTCACATCTCTATATACAGCCTCAGTCTCTCCTCTAAATTTCAATCACATATTACAAAGTGCTTCTTAGACATTTTAAACTGTATGTTCCAGAGACATGTTAAACTCAATGAGTCCAAAACAGAAGTTAAAAAAAAAAACCCTATCCCTCTTCCAAATGATTATATTTCTTTCAAAGAAGCACCATTCTTACAGTCCTCTAGATGTGGAACCTTGGCATTATCTGTGACTCTTCATTTTCCATAATGAGTCATTTGTTAGATCTGGCTATTTCTATTTCTACTTCCATGACATTTTCTGGCATTGTTATGACTCTCTCCTCTACTTATATAACTTTCATCATAGCTTTAAGCCTTCATTGCCTCTCACTTATATTAGTGTGAAAACCTCCTTATTGGTCTTCTTGCCACAAGTCTTTCACCCCCTCCTGTGTATCCTTCACATGGCTGCAATAGTGGTTGTCCTTTCGCATGGAACTGACCATGTCATTCTCCTGATCAAAATTCTCTGATAGCTCCCTATTGTCTCAAAATAAATAAATTGCTTTGTGAAGGCATTCACAACTTGGCTGCATCCTATCTTTTTAGCCTCTTTTTTCCTTCCTATGTTGTGCAATATAGACAAGTTGGCCTTCGGTCTGTTCTGCATTTATGATATCTCATGTTCCATTTCTGTGCCTTTGCAATAGACACTCACATTTCTTCCAATAAAAATGGGTATTTATTTTCTATTTTGTGGAATTCCTCTTTTCCTTCATATAAGAGACAAGCATCATCTTCAAGAGCAAATTTTTCTTACTTCCCCCACTGCTATAGCCCTCCCTCCCAAATTACTTTTTTATTTAATTTTTTTGGTGGGGCAGTAAGGGTTAAGTGACTTGCCCAGGGTCACACAGCTAGTAAGTGTCAAGTGTCTGAGGCCAGATTTGAACTCAAGTCCTCCTGAATCCAGGGCCGGTGCTTTATCCACTGAGCTACCTAGCTGCCCCTCAAATTATTTTTTATTTGATGTGGTGTTAATTTGTATTTTTCCCCTTATATTGATTCTGTATGTACTTCTATACATTTTGTCACTTCCTCTATTGGAATTTAAGCTGCTTGAGAGATGGGTTTATTTCATTTGTATTATTATTATTAATTATACTGTATTATTCTGAGAACTGCCACTGTGCCTGGTAAATAGTATGTACTTAATAAATGATCACCGATTTATTGTATAATAATAAAATTTATTGCTGTTTCTATTATACTTCAGGGTGTATAGAACAACTTCTGGGAACCTTCCATCTATATTATCACTGCTACTGCACTCACCAAATTGGATGTCCAGAAGCCATGCCCTAGAAAAGATAATGTATTTAGTTTTGAAATTCCTGCTGTGGGGATGTGCTGTCCTGACTGATAAGTGTACTGTCTACTATATTTAGCTGACCCTAGACCACTGATCATGATTCCCTGTCATCATCCTATCATTGCACCCTGTGCCAGCCCTCTCCCACTTTCCATATCTTGTCATAATCAAATCCATGCTACCATTGCTTCTGGTAAGGACATGTCATTGTTTCACTTCCCATACTTGTGACTTGCTAGACTAAAAAACACTTCTCTTGCAACCACTCCCCTGTATAGATTGCTTCCTCTCCACCTCCAAAAGGCAGGATCCATTTTTTGTTTCTCTAGGCTCAGCACAGGATGTGCTAAGCACATAGATGAATTGGTCCTTCTAAGTTCTTCCTAAGTATGTTTTCATTTCTTCATTCATTTGTTCATCAGTTAATCATTAATCAACCACATTCATTAAACAATACTGTAAGAATGGCAGTATAGCTATCCTTGCTCCTATTTTATAGACTAGGAAATTGGGGCTACAAGGAGAAGCAGAGAAACTTCCCTTAAGTCAAAAAGCAATATGTTTTAGGCAGGATTTGAACGTAATTCTCTTGTGACATGAAGTTTTTTACTCTTTTGATTTCACTACATTGCTTCTCAGATGAAGGTTAACTGAAATGAGGAATATGTAGAATGCCTAGTCTTCACTTCAGAATGAGCCTGAAGTAAAAGAGAATGGTATTGAAAAGTAATTCATATTGAGACAGATTTTTCCCATGTAGGAACAGAATTACAGAATTGAAGAACTGAAAGAATACTTAGAATCCATTAAGTCCAACTCCTACCTGTACACAATCGCTCAAACGGTGTCACCCAAAGATGTCCTTTAGTTATTGTTTGAAAACCTCCAGTGAAGAGGACTACACTGACCCCCAATACATCCCATTCTCCTCTTGACCAGCTCTGATTATTTAGCCATTTTTTCCCTTCTATAGAGGCAATATTGGGTAAATCTCTTAGTTTTTCTAGCTTTACTTTCCTTAGCAGTAAAATGAGAATGGTTAGATGAGGTGACCTCTAGTGTCCCTGCCAACTCTGAAGCTATGATGCCATAAGCTCAATCTGACATGCTAACTTCAAGCCTTTTATCCTGAGTTTGCCCTTTCAAGCCAAACAGACTAAGTCAAATCTTTCATTGACGTGACTGCTTTAATAGCTCACAAAACTTTAATTTCATTAGTGTGGTTATTCCCAATTCCAATGCAGATCACAACCCTTTTATGAGGTAGTATGCTATAAGTATAATTTAGGAGTTGATCTTTAATATTTCCTATGGCTAAAACTTTCATCACTTGGAAATCAACCTTTTCCTCTATGCAATAAGCTAGGCTTATCCCTAGACAACAATTGTACAATCATCAACAGATGGGTATTCAAATACTTCCAGCCTAGTTAGAAAAACTAAAGCACCCAATCTACTTTCATAGATTTTGAGAATGTTTGCCATGTAACAGAGTAAAGGACTTTACAAAAATACCTTATGTAGTAGTGAGGATTAGTAGGATGAGGAGTCTGGTGACCACGCCATACAAATATCAGCTGAAGTTAAAAGAAATGTGGGGGATGATTAGCTTGGAACAGAGATTTATTGGAGGCATGCTAGCTGCCTTTAAGTATTTAGAATGATGGATAGAAGGATGTCTCCATTCGAATGCAATCCAGATCTCTCATTGTGGTTTGTTTGGGGACAAGTAGCAGGATAAAAGAACTGCTTTAGAAGTCAGAGGACCCGATCTCAAAGTTTGGCTATCATTTATTACCTCTGAAACCTTAGGCAATTTCCAGAATATTTCGCGCATAGGTGCTCAATAAATGTTGTTGAACTGAGTAGCTTTTCGTGGTTGGTTACAACTACTCATTGTGGTAAATCATTCTTAGAACATTTTCATCTGTTAAAGTGTCAACTTTAGAAGAACAGTGCCAAGGATGCACCAAAACCCGAATAAGTGTTTGTGGATAACAAAGGGATGTGCTGAGTGGGATTTTGTTCTGAAATCAGGAGATCACATTAATTGGACTCTAAATCCCTTCCATCTGGTCCTAAGAAAACTTCTGCAACATTAACTTCATTTGTTCTGTGAATTAAACATTAGAAGTTTCTTTTCTACCTTTCATATATGTCTTAGTAATGGAGAGGGGGGGAAATGCCAAAACAAAACATAATTTTTCTTTTCTTTCTTTCTTTTTTTTTTCAGGGCAATGAGGATTAAGTTATTTGCCCAGGGTCACACAGCTAGTAAGTGTCAAGTGTCTAAGGCCAGATTTGAACTCAGGTCCTCCTGAATCCAGGGCCAGTGCTCTATCCACTGCTCCACCTAGCTGCCCCACCCCATAAATTGCTTAAATAGCATATTTATAAGGTCCTATCTCAGGTCCACAATCTAACATGGCTCACCCATGCTTACCATGTTGAGTTCTAAGTGACTGTCTTTTGAGTATTTCCATAAACAATTCCCACCCTACCTCAGATATTATTGCAAATGTTGAAGTTCTGTTATATAGTCAGACTGTCCTTGCATTCTCACCCTTTCACTCCAATTAGAAGGGACTTTAGTAGGAAAGTGTATAAAGTGCCTGGTTTGAAGTCAGAGAGACTCATTTCTCTGAGTTCAAATATGGTCTTAAACATATACTGGATGTATAACCCTGGGCAAGTTACTTAACCCTGTGCACCTCATTTTCCTCATTTGTAAAATGACCTGAAGAAAGAAATGGCAAACCACTCCAGTATCTTTGCAAAGAAAATGCCAAATGGGGTCACATAGAATTGAATATGACTAAAATGATTGAACAACAAAAGTCAGTCCAACCCTCTGATTTAACAAATGAAGAAAGGGAGACTGAGAGATGGGAAATGACTTGTCCATGTTCATATTATATAGTAAAGAGGCAGACCCAGGATTCAAACTCAAGTCCTCTGATTCAAATCTTCACACTCCTACTTGCTGCCTTTAGAATAATGTTGATGCTCTGATCTCTGAAATGCCTTCTTATCTTTCCCTATTTATCCAAACACTACCCATCATTAAAAGCCCAGCATACCTTTCTATCTCAACTTTGATGTCATACCTAATGATCCCAAGTAAAGTGACAATCCCTTGTTCAACATTTATTAATTATGTATTATATGCTGTATTGTTGGTGGAGCTGTGAACTGAGCCAACCATTCTGGAGAGCAGTTTGGTACTATGCCCAAAGCGCTATAAAACTGTTCATAGCCTTTGACCCAGCAATACCACTATTAGGACTTTTTTTTCCCAAAGGGATCATAAAAAAGGGAAAAGGACCCACATGTACAAAAATATTTATAGCTGCTCTTTTTGTGATGACAAGGAATTAGAAATTGAGGAGTTCCTCATCAATTAGAGAATGGCTGAACAAGTTGTGGTATATTAATGTAATGGAATACTATTGTGCTGAAAGAAATGATGATCAGGCAGATTTCAGAGAAACCTGGAAGGACTTACATGAACTGATGATGAGTGAGATGAGCAGAACCAGAACATTATACACAGTATCAACAACATTGTGTGTTGATCAACTGTGATAGATTTGATTATTCTCAACAATACAATGGTCCAAGATATTTCCAAAGGACTCATGATGGGAAATGTTCTCCAAATCCAGAAAAAAAAGAACTTATGAATCTTGATGCAGATGGAACCATACTTTTTAATTGTTTTTGGTTTTGTTTTTTGAGGTTTTCTTTTTTGCTCTGATTCTTCTCTCATTACAAGACTAATGCAGAAATATGTTTAATGTGATTGTACATATATAGCCTACATCAGATTGCTTGCTGTCTTGGGGAGGCGGGGGGAGGGAAGGGAGGGATGGAGAAAAATTTGAAACTAGAAATCTTATAAAAACAAATGTTGAAAATTATCTCTAAAATAATCTCTGGAAAATAATAAAATATTTATATGGGAAAAAATAATGTATTATATGCAAGGTAGTATTCAAAGCTCTGGGTAAGATACAAAGATAAATAAAACATTTATCTGTCCCATTGTTGGATGACTCTAAAATATAAATCCTCCAAACTGTATTGTACTATGTACTGTTTTGGTCTTTATTTGTCTGATCTTGCCAATTGGACAATGTTTCTTGAGGGCAAGGACCATGTCATATGTGCTTCTTCCATATCTTTCACACGACCTTTCACAGTGTCTGGCATATAACAGGTGTTCAATAAATCCTTGCTGAATGAAGGCTTTAAATGAAAATCAGTGGGGAGGCAGCCTGGTGTTAGCAGATGGTGTAGAACTTGGAGTGTGGCCTCTGGCATTTCATAACTGTGTAACTCATGGCAAATAAATTAACTTCCCTGAACCTCAGTTTCTTCCTCAATAAAATGGGGATAGTAATACCCGAGAGTATTGCCCTAGGTTGGAAAAGGGATTGTAAACATAAAGGGCACTTTAAAAATAAGGGAAAAGGTACCACTCTGTTATTTCAAATTCTTTTTGTCCACCTTGTTTGGTCATTTTTCAGTCACATCTGAATCTCTGTGAGCCCATTTGGGATTTTCTTGGCAAAGAAACACAGTTGGTCTGCCATTTCCTTCTCTAGTTTATTTTACAGATGAGGAAACTAGGCCAAACATGGTTGGTTGACTTACATAGGTTCACACAGCTAGCATGTTTCTGAGGCCAGGTTTGAACTCAAAATGATGAATTTTCCTGATTCTAGGCTTGATACTACATCTACCACACCACTAAGCTTTTACAGAATAATCCAATTACTTTGGCTTTAGATAGAAAAAAAATATTTAAAAGTAATAATATAGTACTTATTTGCTTTATTAGCATACTACTACTACTAATTTTTTTTTCTTACTATTGTTTTGTTTGCATAACAAACCTGTGATTCCACTGACACAGGGGCTTTCCAATGAAGAGCTCCCTCTATCCATGGATTTTGGTATCTTCTCTTCAACTTATATTATCAGAGACTCACATGAATCCCTGAAAAGCTAAGTGACTTTCTCTTGATCACAGAACCAGTATATGCTGGAGGTGGGACTTGAACACAGATCTCTCTGACTCTAAGGCCAACTCTTTTTTTTTTTAAATTTTGAGTGTGTGTGTGAGGCAATTGGGGTTAAGTGACTTGCCCAGGGTCACACAGCTAGTAATTGTTAAGTGTCTGAGGCTGGATTTGAACTCAGGTCCTCCTGAATCCAGGGCCGGTGCTCTATCCACTGTGCCACCTAGCTGCCCCTAAGGCCAACTCTTTATACAAATGGTCATATTACCCATAATACAATAATGATTGATTTGATAACTTCAATTGGCACAATATCTTATCATTATATAGCACAGTAATGTTCACACTTACCTGGTATAGCAAATCTTTGGAGCATGAAGGAGCATGTTATAATTTTACAAATGAGATAGCTTTGAGCCAGAAGTAGATGAAGCTGGAATTGAATTCAGGTCTTTTGACTCTAAAACCAACATTCTATCATAGAACACTTTCTCATTTTATGTAGCTACTTGACCTAGGCAGACAGTGATAGAAGAAACAACCTGCAGCTTTGAGCAGTGTAATAGAAAGAAGGCTGAGTATAGGAATGACCCTAAGTAACATCTTGGTTTCCCTATTTACCACTTGTTACTACTTGACCTTAGTCAAGTCACTTCTTTTCTTTAAGTCTCAATTTCCTCTTCTAGAAATGAAGGGTACAGACCTATTTGACCCTAAAATCCTTTTCAGGTTTGACATTCTGGAAGATTAGTTATCCCATCTGCATAAACCAGATTTCTCGCCCCCCCCCCCCAAAAAAAAAAAATCTGGGTTAGGGGTTGCACATTTTTTTTTGTTATGATGATAACAATTTTAGAAATTAAACCCCTATCAGTAATGACACCTCGTATTGAGGTGATTCCAAGAAGGTCACCTATATTAAGACAACTTGACTGAGCTTGCCAATGGTAAACCAATGTTAATCTACTAATGACCGTCTGGATTGCAGACACAGTGGCCAGATTGTCTGTTTTGTCCACCATGAGAGTTATCTTAGCCTGGGAAAAATGCACACGCACACACGCACACACACACACACACACACACACACACACACACACACACCTATATTAAACAAACAAAAAAGGAAAACAACAAAACAACTTGTCATGTCTGTCTTACTCAGAGGTGCAAGCTTTTTTCCAACTAGTTTCTATAAGGTTACTGGTGGCAAGATCATCCAATTTTCTCTTTCAATTTCTGTCTGGTTGACAGCTATTGGGATGTTTTAGATAGGAATTAGTTGGGGAAATAAGCTCCAGAAAAGACAGCCACATGGATGCTTTCTGCAGTTTGTTTCTCTTCCACAGTCACCAGCAGTTAGAGAAGACAATACCTATTTATTAGTTGAATAACAATCCTTTGCCTGGTTCACTTTGCTAAATAGATGATGGAGGTCTTAGGGTGTTTGTCTCTTTGGCTCCCACGCTGTGAAACTCCCTTTCTTTTGTCTCTAAGAATAAGCAAATCACTGGAAGACCTAAAATCTCTCTTTAGGAATTAAAAAAAAAAATGAGCTGGTTAGATTTGGCTTTTAATTAGGGATTTTTTTTTGGTCTCTGCCTTGAATTGGTGTATTGTGTTTTTTTTTTTTAATTTTTACCAGTGGCGGACTGACTTTTCTTGCAGGTCTTTGTTGACTTTCTGTTGGTTTCACTGTGATAGTCCTGCCAAAGGAGCAGCAGCAGGGATTTCTAAGATGGCATTACTATCAATGGAGCTCAGAAAGGCAAATGTTTTCTCAAGAAAAATGGCACCCATTCATCAAATCTACTGTAGCAATTTTCCAACACAATCTTGCAGATTTTATACCTATTCATAAAATATGTGTCAGGAAAGCAAACAACAATACATTTGTACAATGTCTCACAGGGGAAGCACAAGCCATGTCATTTTATTTCTGGGAGAATTTATTTGTTAATTTGAAATCAAGTACACATTACAATGTCAATAGTCCCAAATGGGAATTGACAGAGTTAGCTAGCTATTAATTAAGGAATCATAGAGATCTCTGAGTTAGACATGACCTCAGAGAACAGCTATATTATTTTTGATCCTGGTATCCTGAGTACCTCGTACTATGCTTTGCATAGTCAATACAATATGTGTTTGCTGAATTGAAATATGTATCAAATGTTAAACACCCTGGACTGTACTTAAACTGCCTTGACTATGCTCAGGTCAAACCATCTGGCATATAGGAACCCTGTACATCCCTCCATACTTGTGCATAACCTTTCTCTTTCAATAAATTCTCCTCCAAGAGAAAAGACCCTCTAAGACGTACAGTTTCTTTTTTTGCCTATGAATCTCAGCAAACCTGAAGCAAACCTACTGGAGAATAGCACTTCATCTCCCAGAGTGCATTTCTCTTTGGCTAAGAAATGCTAGGATTATACTAGGAGCATTAAAACATAGATTTATTAGGAATCTTAGGATCAACTAGTGCAACCCTGATTCAAACCATGAATCCTGATGAAGGTATTCCTAACAGGCATTTATCCATCCTCTGATTAAGTAGGAAAATGACAAGGAAAGGATCACTTCTACCAAGCATCTGATCACAAAAGACTACCTCGGAGTACAAGACAATTGAGTCAGGCCTGAAAAGGTGAAGAGAATATTTTCCAAAACCTGTGACCAGACTATTTTTTTTTCCTAGCCTACATTTATAGTCTCATCTCTTATTGCCTCACTGATTATACTGAACTCTCTAGATGAAGTAGACTCCCAGACACATAGTCTGGTCTTCTGAGATGACTTTTTTTTTAACTGGAGCCTCAGTTTTATCAATGTTCCTTGTAAGAAATTTCTTCTACTAATGCATACGGACATCTTCTCTGAAATTTATATTCTCAAAGAGTTCCCTAGGACACTGAGTGGTTAAGTGACATGTCCAAGATCACACAGACATACGTGACAGGAGTGAAACTTTGCCTAGGTTTTTCTTACTCAGAAGTAAGATCTCTATCTACTATTTCCCATTGTTTGCTATTGAAATCTTGCCCATCCTTTAAAGACTAAGCCACTGCTCACCTCTTCTGTAGCTTTTTCTGGTCCTCAACAACCATCTTCCACCATGTGACACAATTGTTTATCCATTGCCTTTCTTCACCTAATTTATTTACACATTTATTCAATAAACACTAAGTATTTACTGTGTATAATTCACTATACAAATTGGTTTGCAATATCTTCCTTCTTAGAATTATATTCTTCTGTTTTCATTTCTCTTATGCACCTATCCTATATTCCCACTATGTATTTGTAGTCTCTTGTTCTTACAAGACTCTAAATTTCATGTGTACAGAGGCTTTGTATCTCTAGCTGCTAGAATGGTTCCTGGAACCTAAATAGGTGTTTACTTAATATTTGATGATTGGTTGATTGATTTCTATTTGTAGAACTAAGCACAAGTTCATGCCTACAGGGGTAGATGACATATTTGTAATATCTTATTGTATGTTACCTTTATTTTGTTTCCCATTACCTCCACCAGCATTTTGGTCCTGCTGATGGAGACCTTGGCCACTAATGTTGTGATACCAGCTTTAAAATGTCACTGTAGTTCATTGTTACCAAGAATCAATGACCCTGATTTGAAATTACTTTGCTTCAGAGATACCAAAATTGTTAGTAATCCTAAAAAGAGAAAGCAGCTTCTAAAGAGCATGGTACCTCTTTCTTTAGAACACTGCCTAAATATAGGTTTAATATCTTATTGGAGGCCAGTCAGTTTAGGTGGAAACACATTGAATGGGAAATCAGAAGACCTACTATGTTCAAATCCTGCCTTTGCTAATTATGAACTGAAAAACTTCAGGAAATTCACTTAAACTCTTGGTAAGTTTTATATATATATATATATATATATATATATATATATATATAGAGAGAGAGAGAGAGAGAGAGAGAGAGAGAGAGAGAGACTAGATAATCTCTAAAATCCCTTACAGTTATTCTATCAGTCTTTGGGCCATTAAAGACCCCATAAATGTCAAAGGTCATCTGGTAGACTCCTTATCTTGTCAATAATCTTCTCTGCAATACCCCTTAACAAGTAGTTAGTTATCCAGTCACTTCTTGAAAACTTCCACTGAGGTCTAACTACAAAGCAGAGTTATGAGATTGCCCTACTTTTTAGCTTTACAGGTAGCTGGGCAATGACCCAGAGAGCCCACCAGTGTCTTTACAAGGTAGTGATACACAAAGATCTAACACTATGATTTTATAATTTTGATTTACACACATACACAGAGGCATGAAACCTGATACACTGTTTGCCTCTGGAGCCACATAGTTTATCTAACCCTTTAGACAATGCATCTACCTAGGGATTATTTTGGCCCTTTGAGGAGGTGGTAAACATAACCTCAGGTAGTGAGAAAATCAGTCAAACTGATTGTGATTGTAAAGTTTCTGAGAAAGAGTAGCAGGAAATGAAGTAGAGGAGAGGGAGAGGATGCAGCTGTCTCCCACACAGCAATGAAAGCTTTGCTTCAGACAAGGAACCAACCAGAGGCAGACCCAGCAGAGCTGGCTTCACCCCCAGAGACATCAGAGGCTGTGATGTGTGGGTGTGCAGATTGAGGTAACTCAGCCATTGTACTTTTCTATCCTCCCCCTAATCACCAATCCAAAATAAAGGTGCTATTGTCAGAATTCAACCCTTTGTTTTTGTAATGCAGTGACTGAGTCACTGATAGCCCTGAATTGGTTAAAGAAAAGAAAAAAAATCTTCTTGAATTACAGTGAATTCAACTTAAGAAAACAATTCACTGTGTTTTCTCCTCCCCACCCCCCTACCCCTCAAAAAACATGTTTCTATGGTAGGGAGAAAGGAGGAAAAGGCAGTGAAATGTGTTTGCTTTTATTGTTTGGGGTATGTGTCCTTCCCACCCATATATTTTATGATTTTCTTGTCCCAGTTTACGACTAGTCCGACATTTGTGTGCTAGCTTGGATAAGCCCTGGCTTGCATCCTCAGCCTCTGACAAATCCTAAATGTTTGACTTTGGAAAGCCATTTCCCATCTCTGGGCTTCAGTTTTCCCATCTTTGAAATGAGTACAATAAACTTTGTCCTTACTACCTCATAGGATTTTTGGGGGTGCCCTGTGAAATTCCAGATGTGAAAACTCTTTGAAATGTCTCACTGGCAGGGAGGTGATATGGTACCATGGTGGGATTTCTGGATTTGTCACATGACTTGTATTCAAGCTTCTCCTAGTTCTGCCACCAGAGGGATCCTAAACAAGGCCTTTTACCTGTTCTTACCTAGATTTGTTTTGTCCTTTTATAAATGGCTAGGTCAAGACTTCTTAATTTTTTGTATCATGGGCCCCTTTGTCTATCTGGTAAAAACTATGAATTCCTTACCAGAATTATTTTAAAATGTGTATTACAAAGGAAACCAATTATATTAAATCATTATCAAAACATAGTATACGCAGAAAGTAAAAACAAGTTCATAGATCCCATGTTAATAACCTGTTGTCTAGATTATCTCTAAGGGCCCTTCTAGCTCTAACATTCTGAGGAACACAAGAGAGCACCATTATAACTATTTACTATGATAACATTATTTGAATAATGATATGACAAGGGAAACAGTATGACTTTGATGACTCATTAAGTTTACTATGCCTCACACTTCTTTCATTTGGTTATATAAGATATAATTATTTGCTCTCAAAATCACTTTATAGTATGCAATACAAATACCCTCCAACTTGAAAACTCTGTGCTTGCAGAGGCATGGCTAAATCTGCTTTAGGTGTACCTATCCTTCTCATAGCTCTTCCTGTCCCTGAATCTACTGAGGTTGCCATGTGAGTTAAAAAAAAAAAAAAGAAAAGAAAAAGAAAAACATTCCATTTTGGTGACCCTGGGGGTTAGGAAATAGAGGAAAGGAAGAAAATGAAAAGCAAAATCATATTAATAATTACATATGAATACATATACATATACACATATCTAATATATGTATATATGGAACTTATATAAGATGCACTTTTCAGAGGAAGAGAGGGAGACAGAGAGATCTCTATCTCTATACCTATCTATCTATCATCTATATATCTATGTATCTATCCATCCATCCATCCATCTATCTATCTATCATCTGTCTCTTAGTCTCCCTCTTTCTGAAAAATGCAGCTCCTATAAGCTCCAAGGATTATTATCCTAACACTTACTACAAATAATGAATTGAAACTCCAGTTCTTGGCCATATTTTTCCCTCAAGGATCAAAGGGATACCCTTGAGAGATTAAGAGCATTTCATCAATGTTATTGACTCAACTCCCAATAATTATGCCTATTTTCCTTTACCTAAAATTATCAGTTGGTAATCATCTCATCAGTGAACCTTGGATAGCTTTCTTTTTTCTTTAGAAAAAGGGCATTTATTAAGGTAGTATGATTCACTGTTAGTACAAAACATCTACCCCCAGCAAAAATCTGTGATATAGTCTCCCAGAGTCTAGGACAAAATGAATTCAAGCTAATAGAGCATGTGGAAAAAGAGTAAATCATAATTCCCCAATTGACAGAATTCCTTTTCTACTATTCATAATGGGTTAAAAAGTTCCTCCTTAAGCATGATGAATCTTCAACCTCTTTGTCCCTGGCTCTTAATATAGGCATTGCCTCCAAATGGTCCTGGGGCGCGATTTAAGATATCTATGGGAAGATGGGAAAACATATCCTCAGGACTCTTTGTAGCTGAAAGGTCCTCTTCTCATCAAAGAACTGGCCAAGAGTTCTGCTGAAACAATCATTAATACAATGCTGTCACTGCTACTGAAAAGGAGATGTTCCCAGACTCCTCTTTGGCATTATACACCATACCTTCAAATTTCCAAACCAAAAAAAAAGTCTTTCAACTCCAATCCATTCTCTACTTGGCTATCAAATTGATCTTTCTAAAACCCAGTTCTGATCATTTTATCTCCCTATTCAATAAAGTCCAGTGGATCTCTATTACCTTTAGGACTAAATATAAGATCCTCTGGACTTCCAAGCTCTTCAAAATGTTAGCTCCTTCCACCCTTTGCAGTGGTCTTTTACCTGACTCCACTCCATTGATTCTGTTTTAACGCCACTGGCCTCCATGCCATTCCTCACACAAAACACTCCATTTCATGACTGAGAATTTTCTTTGGCTATCCCCTATGCCTGGGATTCCCCCCTCCTCATCTCCACCTACTAGCTTTCCTGACTTCTCTCTAAACATAGTTCAAATCTCAACTTCAGTGAGAAGCCTTTCCCCGACTTCCTGTATCTTAGTGCCTTTTCTACAAAACTACCTCCAATTTACTTTATGGATCTTGTTTGCACATAGTTGTTTATATGTTGTCTTTCTCATTGGGCTGTGAGTTTCTTGAGAGCAGAAACTGATCTTATACCTTTCTTTGTATCCTGAATACTTAGAACAGTGCCAGGCACACACATAAGCTACTTTAGTAAAAAGTACTTTCTTCCCTTATTAAAAAGACTTAAGGGGCAGCTAGGTGGCACAGTGGGTAGAGCACCGGCCCTGGAGTCAGGAGGACCTGAGCTCAAATCCGGCCTCAGACACTTAACAATTACTAGCTCTGTGACCCTGGGCAAGTCGCTTAACCCCAATTGCCTCACCAACAAAAAATCCCACAAAGACTTAATAAATATTTTTCATCAACCTGCTTATTCAGGCAGTCCAATTACTTTACCAACACAAGATTTTGAGAACCAGAAGATACCTTAGAGACCACAGAGTTTACTGTTCTCATGTCATAAAGGAGTAAACCTAGGTCTAAAAAGGTAAAATTACTTTCATGAGATTGCAGTGATTAAGTGACAAGGCCAGGACTTAGATTCAATCTTCTGTCTATAGTACAATTATCCCTTCCCCATAGCAACTTTCCCCATCTTGGTGTGAATATATTAAGGGTTTACATAAGAAATTAAATGGGTGGGGGCAGCTATGCGTAACAGTAGATAAGGCACTAGCCCTGGATTCAGGAGGTCCTGAGTTCAAATCCAGCATCAGACACTTGGCACTTACTGGCTGAGTGACCCTGAGCAAGTCACTTAACCCTCATTGCCACTCAAAAAATAAACAAACAAATGAATAAATAGATGGATGGATGGATGGATGAATAAACAAACAAATAAATATATAAATAATTAAATTAAATTAATTTTTTTAAATAAAAAAAATAAATGGGAATTTTAAGGGAGTTTTATGGAAGCTGCAGATAAAATATGAAGGCCAGCAGATGATACAGAAAAAGTTGAGAAACTCAGAATTACATAAAATATATGGTTAGTAGTATAAATACTCCATAAAAGGGAGAAGAAAAAATCAGATTTATCTGGGAGGGTCAAAAAAATGTATATAGATTTTCTAGATGGGGGCGTCCCATGATATATCAGCAACAGCAACAAAGAAAGTTTAAAATGCATTCAGATTGGGGCAGCCAGATGGTGCAGTGGATAGAGCACTGGCCCTGGAGTCAGGAGTACTTGAGTTCAAATCCCGCTTCAAACACTTAATACTTAACTAGCTGTGTGACTCTAGGCAAGTCACTTAACACCAATTGCCTCACTTAAAAAAAAAAGGCATTCAGGTTGTATTTTACTTTTGTTGCCTTTATCCCTAAGTTTGTTCATCTGAATAAACCCTTTCCTGTTAAATTGGAAGAGGCTGTTTGCTTATCAATTTGGGAAAAGCAGTGAAGGAATTTTTAAACAGCCCATATTAAATTAAAAGCAGTCAGATAGCCAGCCCAGAGTCCACAGATTAGGCCCAGTAGTTAGTTAAATAATTTTTACATTAAATGGTGACTGCGAAGAGACTTATGGCCCAGTAATAATTTTACAGCTATAGCTAAAATTTTTCATATTGCATACAAGTTATAATTTTTTCAGATTAGGATTATCAAGTTAATATATATATATTTTTTTACATTAGCCAGTACCAAATGGTTTTGACGACTGCGACTTTATACTATAGCTTCAGATTTGTAATGGCTAGTCCACTTTCCTGTTCATTTTTTTTTTTCATCAGTTCCCTTGATATTCTTTACCTTTTGTTCTCTCATACGAATTTTGTTATTTTTTCTAACTCTATAAAATAAATTTTATGTAATCTGATTGTTATGGCACTTAATAAATAAATTAATTTAGGTAGAATTGTCATTTTTATTATATTAGCTTGGCCTATCCATGAGCAATTGATATTTTTCCAATTATTTAGATCTGATTTTATTTGTGTGAAAAGTATTTTGTAATTGTGTTCATAGAGTTCCTGGGTTTGTCCTGGCAGGTGACCACGAAATATTTTATATTGTCTACAGTTACTTTAAATGGGATTTCTCTTTCTATCTCTTGCTGCTGAGCTATGATCTTTCAAGGACCATTCTGCCTCTTTCTGAGACTTCTTGAAAAGAGATATTGGGGAAGATGGTGGAGAGGCAAGCTGCCTGAGCTCTCCTGTTCCCTCAAAAAGAACATTAAATCAAGCCTCTGGATAGATTCTGAAACTACAGAACCTGCAAAGAGACAGAGAGACACAGTCTTCCAACCAGAGATAATTTAGAAGACTTCAGGAAAAGGTTGGTCTGACTCGGGCAAAAGGGAGGCCCAGCACAGGGCAGCAGCCCTGCGCCTAGGGGGTTGGGGCAAGTCATCAGGAGTTGCAGGCCACAACCAAACAACTGAGGCCCCTGGAACCTGGATCAAAAATCTGGTGGCCAAGAAGGACAGTGGAAAAACCTACCTGCACCGGCCGGGAGGGCCACGGATGGGTCAGGCGGGATCGGCCGCTGGGATCAGGCACCTGGCCGAGTGCTCAGACACTAAGTGCAGGGGGACGAACTGCACACACTATAAAGGCCTCAGAATAAAAAGCCGGTCACACAGCACCTATACCCCTGCACAAGAAGCCCAAAACACGGACCCTGGTGCCCCCAGAGCAGACCTCAACTTAAAAAATAAATAAAGAAGCTGCAATAATGAGTAAGAAGCAAAAAAGAGCCCTCTCCATTGAGAGCTTCTGTATCAATGGGGAAGAAGCCAACACAAACTCAGATGAGGACAATACCCTCAACTTGCCTACATGTGAAGCCTCATGAGGGAAGGTGAATTGGACTCAAGAACAAAAAACCTTCCTGGAAGAGCTCAAAAAGGATTTTAAAAATCAATTGAGAGAGGTAGAAGAAAAAATGGGGAGAGAAATGAAAGCAAAACAAGAAAACTATGAAAAAAGAATCTGCAGCTTGGAAAAGGAAGCACAAAAATTGACTGGCCAAATGGAAAAAAAAGAGCATAATTTCACTGAAGAAAACAATGCCTTAAAAAATTCATCTGGCCAAATGGAAAAAAAGGTGCATAATCTCATTGAAGAAAACAATGCCTTAAAAATTAAAATTGGTCAGTTGGAAGATAAGGAATCCATGAGACACCAGGAATTAGTCAAGCAGAATCAAAAGAATGAAAAAATAGAAGAAAATGTGAAATACCTCATTGGAAAGAAAATTGATCTGGAAAACAGAGCTAGGAGAGACAATCTGAGAATCATTGGACTGCCTGAAAGCCATGACCAGAAAAAGAATCTAGACACCATATTCCAGGAAATTATTAAGGAGAACTGCCCTGATATCATAGAATCAGAAGATAAAATCATCATTGAAAGAATCCATCAATCACCTCCTGAAAGAGACCCCAAAGGGAAAACTCCAAGGAATATTGTAGCCAAATTCCAGAATTATCAGGTGAAGGAGAAAATACTCCAAGCAGCCAGAAAGAAGCAATTTAAATATCATGAAGCCACAGTCAGGATTGCTCAGGACCTGGCAGCTTCAACATTAAAGGACTGCAAGGCTTGGAATATGATATTCTGGAAGGCAAAGCAGCTTGGATTGCAGCCAAGAAACTATTACCCAGCCAAAATGTGCATTCTCTTTCAGGGGAAAAGATGGATATTTAATGACATTGGAGAATTTCAATCTTTCCTTATGAAAAGACCAGAACTGAATAGAAAATTCGATCTTAACATACAAGACTCAAGAGAAGTTTAAAAAGGTAAACAGAGGGAAAAAAAAAGGTTAAACTGTTTATATCTCTACACGGGAAGATAATACTCATAACTCTTTGGGCAGAGAGAAGGAGTTTACAAAGAGGGTATAAATAAAAACTGTATTTGATGTGATGATACATAAATAACTACCAAACACTCTTCACACAAATCAAATCAGATCTAAATAATTGGAAAGATATCAATTGTTCATGGATAGGCAGAGCTAATATAGTAAAAATGACAATACTGCCTAAATTAATTTACTTATTCAGTGCCATACCAATCAGACTACCTAAAATTATTTTATACAGCTAGAAAAAATAATAACAAAATTCATCTGGAAAAACAAAAAATCAAGAATATCCAGGGAAAAAATGAAAAAAAAATTCAAAGGAAGGTGGGTTAGCAGTACCAAACCTGGAGCTTTACTATAAAGCGGCAGTCATCAAAACTATCTGGTACTGGCTAAAAAGTAGAGTGGCAGTTCAATGGAATAGGCTAGGCACAAGAAATGCAGTAGTAAATGACACTAGTAATGTAGTGTTTGATAAACTCAAAGACTCCAGCTTCTGGGATAGGAACTCAGTATTTGACAAAAACTGCTGGGAAAACTGGAAGATAGTATGACAGAAATTAGGCATACACCAACATCTTACACCTTATACTAAAAGAAGGTCAAAATGGATACATGATTTAGACATAAGAGGTGATACCATAGGTAAATTAGGAGAGAAAGGAATAGTCTACCTATCAGATCTTTGGAAAGGAAAACAGTTTATGACCAAACAAGAGATAGACTATATTATAAAATGCAAAATGGATGATTTTGATTACATTAAGTTAAAAAATTTTGTACAAACAGAAGCAGTGCATCCAAAATTAGAAGGGAAGCAGAAAGCTGGAAAACAATTTTTGTGGCCAGTACTTCTGATAAAGGCCTCATCTCTAAAATATATAGGGAACTAAATCAAATTTATAAGAATCCAAGTCATTCCCCAATTGAGAAATGGTCAAAGAATATGAACAGGCAGTTTTCTGATGAAGAAACCAAAGCTATCTCTTCCCATATGAAAAAATGCTCTAAATCACTATTGATTAGAGAGATGCAAATTAAAACAACTCTGAGGTACCACCTGACACCTATCAGATTGGCTAAAATGACAAAAAAGGAAAATAATAAATGTTGGAGAAGCTGTGGGAAAACTGGAACACTAATGCATTGTTGTTGAAGCTGTGAACTGATCCAACCATTCTGGAGAGCAATTTGGAATTATGCCCAAAGGGTGATAAAGCTGTGCATACCCTTTGACCCAGAAATACCACTTTTGGGTCTTTTTCCCAAAGAAATCATGGAAAGGGGAAAGGGACCCACATGTACAAAGATATTTATAGCTGCTCTTTATGTGGTAGCAAGGAATTGGAAGTTATGGGGATGCCCATCAGTTGGGGAATGGCTGGACAAGTTGTGGTATATGAATACAATGGAATACTATTGTGCTGTAAGAAATGCTGAGCAGGAGGAGTTCAGAGAAACCTGGAGGGTCTTGTGTGGGCTGATGATGAGTGAGGTGAGCAGGACCAGAAGAACATTGTACACAGTATCAATCAACATGGAGTGTTGATCTACTGTGATGGACTATATTCTTCTCACCAATGCAATGGTACAGAAGAGTGTCAGGGAACTCATGATAGAAGAGGATCTCCAAATCCAAGAAAAAAAAAAGAGAACTGTGGAGTATAGATGCTGAATGAACCATACTATTTCTTTTGGTTTTTGGTGCTTTTGTTTTTTCTATTTTGAGGTTTTTCATCATTGCTCTGATTTTTCTCTTACAACATGACTAATGCAGAAATAGGATTAATGTTATTGTGTGTGTGTGTGTGTGTGTATGTGTGTGTGTATATATATATATATATATATATATATATATATATATATATATATATAAAAACCTATATCAGATTACCTGCTGTCTAGGGAAGGGGGGAGGGAGGAGAGGGAGGGAGAAAAATCTGAAATTGGAAAGCTTGTATAAACAAAAGTTGAGAACTATCTTTACATGTAATGGAAAAATAAATAAATAAATATTTTTTAAAAAAAACTTTTAAAAAAGAAAAGAAAAGAGATATTGGGATTGTTTATGAGAAAATGGTAGAAGTAAGGCATTCTGGAACCCTTAACACATTTGGTGTGATATCTTCGGACAATATAAAGGCACTCTGGGCCCAGGAAGATGACATAAATACATGAGAAAGAGAAACAGAAAAGAGAGATAGGAGAAAAGCTAAGAAAACTGTTTGTGTATTTAAAAAGTGAGTCTAAGTGCTAGTCCTACATTCATGATTTTATAAGAAACATTATTCCCTCTTTTTTACCATGTTGCCTGACTTCTTTGTTCATTCAATAATTCAACAAATATTTATTAAGGACCACCTGTGTGCTATGCACTAAGGTAGGCACTCAGGACACAAAGAGAAAAATAAGCATTTTTTTGAACTCAAGCATATAATCTATATGCACATTTGTAATAAATTACAAAATTTATTCATGATAATTTTTGGTAAGGGGTACTACTGAGGGCTAAAGAAAGTATGTGCAAGGTTAGGCTATTGGGCAAAACATAATTTGAATTACCTCTATATTTTAACCTTATTGAACCTTTGACAGAAGGAAGCAGAGGGTGTGGTACCCTTTAGGCTAATCCCAAAGCCTGAATACTAATCCCATCACCTGACAAGTAATCTTATCTCCCAGTGATGTTGTAATAGGTAGGAACTGAGATGACATTTATTCTACTTCCTCATGAAAACAATCTAGATTGTTATACCCGTATATATAACTTGTTCTAATACTACCTATAAAAGCAAGCTGGAGGGGGCAGCTAGGTGGCACAGTGGATAAAGTACTGGCCCTGCATTCAGGAGGACCTCAGTTCAAATTTGTCCTCAGACACTTGACACTTATTAGCTGTGTGACCCTGAGTAAGTCACTTAACTCTCATTGCCCTGAAAAAATAAACAACAAATATACACATAAATGAATTAATAAATAAATGAAAAGAAAGAAGGAAAAAAAAGAAAAGAAAAAAAAAAAGCAAGCTGGACCTTGGATTTGGTGCCAGGGCCCTACTTCAGCTGCTCGATGCCTTGGGTGCCAGTAACCTCTTTTTTGTCTTATTTCCTGAGTTTGCCTTTAATTGACCAGGACAAGTCCTGAACCATTATTTTTCATTTAACAAGTCCTCACATAGGAAGTGATATGAATTAAAACTTTGAAGACAACTCTGGATTCTAAGAGCTAGTGGTGAGGAAGTAGTACATTCCAGGCATATGGGAAAGCTTATGCAATGGTAAAGAAGTAGGAGATGGAATATCATGAATACAGAACAACATAGAAGCCAAATCAGTTTGTACCAAATTTGAGTGAGGGGGAGCAATAAGAAATCTATGTGGAAAGTTGTGTTCGATCCAGATTGTGTGGTTTTTAAAAATACTAAAGAGAAAATTTGTAATTTTACTCCAGAGACAATAGGGAGATATTGAAGATCCTTGAGCATGTAAGAGGCCTGTTTAGACTTTTACTTAGGAATATCAATCTATGTGGAGAACAGCTTGGAGAGGAGAGAGACTGGTGATGGTGAGATCAATTAGAAGGCCATATAATAGTTTAGGATTGAAGTGATGATGATTTGAAGAAGGATGATGGTATCTAATTTGGTAGACAGAAGAGGACTAGTTTGAGACATGCTGTAGATGTAGAATGGAAGACATGAAGGTGGATAGGATGGGACAGGTCATGGAGAGTGAGGCATTGATAATGAGATTTTGTGAACTTGAGTGACTACAAGGTTAATACTGGACAGCAGAACTCAGCATTACAATGCTTGTTTCTAATCTTCAGGATTTCTGGTTTCATTCATGTGGGAGCTTCCTTCACTGATTGGCATGACTCCCTTCAATGCCACTGTTTCCTTAGTAACTACCCTACACACATTTAAGGACCTAGTAACTGGTTCTGCAGCAATAAACTGCTCTGAATTTACCCAAGTTGGTCCTTAGATAACAGTCATGGAGCCCTTCATTAGGCTTATTAGTATTCTGAGCTTGGTAAAATCTTCCAGAACTTGTGCTCACCTGAGCAGCATAAGCTTTCATAATTAATGTGTCATCTCTATGGCATAATGAAATATCATGCAAGACATTGACCAATATGGAATTATTGTTCTTTGTGGATTATTCTGGGGTAACTTATTCACTTATATAATGTAATGTTTATGGGATAATGCTGGGTGTTGTAAATATTCATTCTACAAATCAACACTTAGCCCAGTAACTGCTAGTAAGTTTAGGTTACCCTTTATATAAAACACATTTGGTGTTATCTCATACCCAGAATCAAAAATACTAAAACAAATAAACAAAAAAGGCAGACCTGTAAGGAAATAGTCATTAAGTCATTATTCCCTTAGAACAAATTGGTTATCTCAAATTAGCCAAGAATTTGCAGTCCTGCAGACAAGGGCTCAGAAAATATAGAATTCCAGAAATGGAAGAGAATTCAAAGATTACTTCTTCCCATATTTTACAGATGAGGAAGCTGATTCTCCAGTTATTCTGCTTCCTAATGGCAGATGCTGTGGTAGAACTAAGGTCTTCTTTCTTCTCTTTTAGTGCTCTTTCAACTTAACATTATCTTCCTTTCTTTATTTCCTTTTCCCTTTCCCCTTTCCCATTTTTTTCCTTTTTCTTTCAAAACTACTGTTTTGATTGAAGTCAACTGCTAAATGTTCTTTGTTGTACTGATCTCCATCCAGCCCACCCTAGTTACTGTGACATCTCTATTTTATCAGAGATAAATAACTAGGTTATCAATGTCATTTAAATAAGAAAAAGATGAGGAGCTTCAGTTCACTGATATATTTAGCTGGACTCACCCTGGGAGTAACTAGAAGAGGAATTAAGGAGACTGTAGCTTCATTAGGTAGAAATACATTATTACAAAGAAGTATTTATGAGAGTCCCACAGAGCATATAGTAATTGGTAATACATATTAGAAAAGGTAGATTGGTCCTTGATAGATAATTGAAATGCTGATGGTTGAGTGAAAACAATTCTTCATATAGTTATGGGCATACTTCTTCACTGATTGAGGCCATTTCATATCTGGAGCTGTTTGTTATTCTTTATTATTTTAAACAGTGTTAATCAATCCAACATTTATTAAGTGCTTGCTATGTACCAGGTACTATGATAAGTACTATGTAGAAAATAAAGGTAAAAATAATCTCTGCTCTCAAGAAATTTAGATACTAATAGGGAGAGATTATTTAGATATTTAGGTTCATACAAGATATAGTGAGAGTAGATAGAAAGCAACTTTGGAAAGGAAGGCTTTAATAGCCAGGGGACTGGGGAAAGCCTCCTGCAGAAGGCTTTCTTGAACTGAAGCTTGAAGGAAGCTAAGGATTCTAAAAGGCAGAGGTGAAGAGGGAGAGAATTCAAGGAATGGGGAACAACCAGTGTGATGAATAAATTGATGTGCTTGCTTTGTGATTGTTGTAAATTAACCATAGTAGGAATGGCTTATTTTCATATTCAAGGTCCTCCAGAATCTGGCTCCCAGTCTCATCTCATATGACTTTCATCTTCCTTTATTCAACATTCCAATGAAGTCAGACAAAAACTATGCTTTACTTACGATCTCATCATGTAATTTCCCATACTTGTGCTTTTGCTCATGCTGTCCCTCCATGTCTGAAATGGAGCTACCTTTTCCTATGTTTATGTATGCATGCATGTATGTATATGTCTGTATGAGTATAAATACATGTGTGTGTATTTGGAATTCTTCTCTTCAATTTTCATTTCCTTTACCAAGCCTTCTTGATTTCTCCACCTGGAAGTGATCATTCCCTGTGCACATAAGATTATGTAATCAGCAAGATGGAGAATTAAATATTTTCTCTGGTCCCTAATAACTCTGAAAAGAACACAAAAAGAATTATAGACTACTAAAATAATTACATAACAGAGGTAATAAGAGTTAAAGCTTTTTGCACAGGGCAAGAATGCAAGAAGCCCCCCAAACTTGCTTTATAAAATGAAAGTGGAAAATATATCTAATATTCTTACACTGTACCCCTTCCCTATGACCCTCCACACTTGTTCTGGGTGCTCAAACCAAGTCACAGATTTGTACTTTGGAACCCATTCAGCAATTTCTTTCTTCAGTCTCTGCTCTCAGCTCATAGCCTTCCTACATAGCCTACCTAGATCTTGTTTTAACAAGTGCTGGACCTCAACTCTGGCTAGGCACATATGAAGGAAGAGGAGGAAGAAACCGAAATGTACAGATAGCTGTTGTCATCTTTAGGTTAGAGAAGATGATGTTGGCAGAGTTTCTGCCTAGAACCTCTACCCTCTCCCTAGCCTAAAAAGAAATTAATTGACATTGACTCAGCCTAGTCATAGCCCTAACAAAGGAGATTGGACAAGGGGCTTGCATGTAGGACTCCATGGAGCCTCAGCAAAAGGGGAATGGAATCAAATCTGGGACCAGTCTTATCCCTGCAAAAGCACTATTAATCAGGGCCTCTGTCTTTTGAATATTATTTCATCAAGCATGTGAAGAGGCTAAGATAACGTTGAAGTACAACCCTGGGAGAAGACAAAATATCAAATGGGAAAGGAGTCAGAAAATGAGTTACAGGGGAATATAAAAGGAAAAAAAAACTTACTAAAATGACCAAAGGTTTGGGATTGAAAATTTAATTAAAAATAGAGCACAAGCAAATAAATCAAGAAGGAAGATTCTAAAATTTGAAGGAAACATTAGGACTATAATTTCTCAATGATTAAAAACAACTCTAAACAAATATTGTAAGAAAAAAACTAAATTTAACACAACATATGATAAAGCACAAATCCCATCAATTTTTAAAAGATCATGGGACAACAGCAATAAATTTCAGAATGTTTCAAAAAAGAAAATCAGAATCTTGAGAAAAGAAGCATCGAGGGTATGGATTACAACAATTATGGTTTACAAACAGAAATAATGATCAGAACAGCAAAACTTTAATCCACTCAACTAAATATCTTCCAGAAGTGAACAAGAGAAAAAGAGATTAGAGATAAAAATATGCTTTTCTTCTGAAAGAAGAAGATAAAAATAACAACTTAAAAGAATGTGTTGTTCTCAGAGACAAGGTTGTAGAGACAATTTATGGGTCATAGGCTTACTAACACTATGCTGATGACAACCTAAAGAAAGGGGTTCATATACAAAGAAAAGGAACTATTAAAAAATGACACTATGTTGGTCTTGCCAGAAACCATAGAAATTAATGAAATAATCTCTTTTGAAAAGTAAAAAAAAAGGTCAAGATGCAATGCAAAAATGGCATAACTTGCATATTTGACCCTAAGTATCCATGAGAAAAGATATGCATTGAACTAATGCAAGGTATTTGATGCATTCCTACAAAAGAAAAAAACAAGTAGGCATACAATTATTCAATTTGCAAACAACCCAAAGAAGAAAAATATAAGAATGATAAATAAATACAATTCCCAAAGAAAGTACAGGCAACAAAGTAAATTACTCCATCAATATAGATTATTCAAATTAAAGCAAAATTAAGAATGGAGACATTCCTAAGTTAAAACTAAACAACAGAAAGACTATTAAGATGGGCAAACAGAAAACAAAATATAAGGCGGTAACATCTAAGAGGCAATAACATAGAGATTATCTTGAAGACATTGCCCCAATCCATTTATCTCTCTCTCGCTCTCGCTCTCGCTCTTGCTCTCGGTCTCACTCTCTCGCTGTTGCTCTCTCGCTCTTGCTCTCGCTCTCTTGCTCTTTCTCCTCTCATAGGATCTAATCCACTATGTGACATGGAAATCTTACCTCCACTCTCTGGCTTTCAAATACCTTTACTATAAAATGAAGAGGAAGGCTTGTTATAAAAGAAAATTTGTTTTTGAAAAAACAATTAAAATGGGACAGCTAGGTGGTACAGTGGATAGAGCACTGGCCCTGGATTCAGGAGGACCTGAGTTCAAATCCGGCCTCAGACACTTAACACTTACTAGCTGTATGACCCTGGGTAAGTCACTTAACCCCAATCGCCTCACAAAAACCAAAACAAACCAAAACATAACAAAATCCAATTATAATTATTTAGAATATCTGCTTTTTTAAATATATTTTTTTATCTGATCTCTTTTGATGCACAGCAATCTGTGAAATTTTTTGGTTAAGTTATACATGAGTAGTCAAGCAAAACATTTTCATGTTAGCCATGTTGTGAAAGAAGACAGACAAAAACAAAACTTCTGATACAGGAACTAACAAAAAAAATATGCTTCGATCTGTATTCAGATACCATCAGTTCTTTCTTTCTAGATTTATTGCATTTTTCTTAAGTATTTCAGTTGCCTTGGATCATTATATTGCTGAAAATAACAAAGTAATTTAGAGTAGATCATCTTACAATATTGCTGCTATTTTGTATACCAGTGCATTTCACTCTGCATCAGCTCATGTCCCTCCAGGGCAAGTCACTTAACCCCAATTGCCTCATTGAAAAAAAGAAAAAAAAAAAGAAAGTGTATGTTATTCCTTCTTTGAGCCAATTCTGATTAGAGTAAGGCTCACTCACTCCCCTTCACCTCCCCCATTTTCCCCTCCACTTCATAAACTTTTTCTTGCTTCTTTTGTGTGAGATATTTTACCCCATTCAACCTCTCCCTTCCCTTTCTCCCAGTGCATTCCTGTCTCACCCCTTAATTTTATTTGTTAAAGATAAAATTCCTTCATATTCAACTCACACCTGTGCCCTCTGTCTAAGTATACTCCATCTATCTGAACTAATAATGAGAAAGTTCTTATTAGTTACAAGTATCATCTTCTCATGTAGTAATGTAAACAGTTTAACTTTTTAATATCCCTTATGATTTCTTTTTCCTGTTTACCTTTTTATGCTTCTCTATGGTCTTGTATTTGAAAGTCAAATTTTCTATTTGGCTCAGGTCTTTTCATCATGAATGCCTGAAAATCCTCTCTTCCACTGAGTTCCCATTTTTTCCCCTAAAAGATTATACACAATTTTGCAGGGTAGGTGAATCTTGGTTGTAATCCCAATCCTTCTTTTCCTCTGGAATATCATATTCCAAGTCTTCTAATCCTTTAATGTAGAAGCTGCAAGATGTTGTGTTATCCTGACTGTGACTCTACCATACTTGAATTGTTTCTTTCTGACTGTTTGCAATATTTTCTCCTTGACATGGGATCTCTGGAATTTGGCTCTCCTTTTCCATTTGGCTTTTCAAGCTGTTGGCTTATCTTTTTCATGACCCTCCTGCATTACTCTCATTTCTATTTCCATTTTTTCCCCTCTATCTCTCTTACCTTATATTCAAACTCCCTTTTTAGTGCCTCCATGGCCTGAGACCAATTACTATTTTTCTTGGAAGCTTTGGATATAGGAGCTTTGACTTTGTAATCTTCTTCTGATGGTGTATTTTGATCTTCCTTGTCACCAAAGAAACTGTCTAGGGTACTCATTATTTTTTGTCTGCTCATTTTGCCAGCCTATTTCTTGACTTTTAAGCCCTTCTTAAAGTGGGGCACTGCTTCCAGGTTACACTGTCCCAAGCTTCAGGGGTTCCAGGGGGTATGATTTAAGGAGAGGCACTTTCTACACTTCCCTGTCCTGTGCTCTGGTCTGTAAGTAACCACAGGCCCATTTCTTCTTTAATCTGGGAACAAAATTCTGTTTCATGGTGGTTGTAAGCTCTGGATGTGCCTGTGCCCCTCCCCTACCTGGTCAGCCACTGAAGATTGCTTCCTGGTTCCAAGCACCGGCAGCACAACAGAGTTCTGCCTCAGTACCAGCTATCTATGTGAATTTGGCGAAATCCTATCTCTTCTCTTAGGCTCAGTGTTCTCTTCTATAAAATGAGGCATTTATCTTTACAATCTACATCTTAAGATTGTTTTAATAATATGATTTATATTTAGCAAATTTTAGTATATTTCCTGTTTCCTTTGCCTTGTTCATTTGATCATTTGGTTCCTTGGCTATGTGTAGGGCTAATCATTTGTGGAAATTGGTAGTAGGGAGTCTAAGAAGGTGTAGATTTTGCAGCAATGGCATCCAGACAACTTATATAGACTTACACTGATTTGCTTATAAAATTGGTGAACCAAGTAGTGTGGGAAAAGAGCCAGAATATTGATCATAGTGTCAAGGTACAATGTGAAATGGAAGACTACTTGAAATTAGAGATGGCAGGAAGAGAAAAAAGATAGAGCTTCAGCACCCCTTTGAATATTAAAAGATAAAACCCATGATAGGACTGATAATAGGGTGGAGGGAAGATGCTCTACCCAAAAAGCCCTCCTATCTGGGACAATAATTGACAATGAGGATTTAACTAGACTTTTGGGACTTTAATCAATATATCTTTTCTTTTACTTCTTGTAAGAATTTTTTGGTATATTGCAAATCCGAAATTGGTAAAAAGTCATTAATTCTCATTCTATTGTGAAGTACCATGCATATCTCTTCTGAGGTTGCCTGGATTATGACTATAAGAGAGAAAAGAACCCCCATACCAAAACACACCAAAAAAATAAAAAAATAAACGAAGCACTTTTTATCATGAGGTTCTTTGAAACAAGTGTTATATGTATAAATCACTCTGCAAACTGTAAAACTCTAGGGACTCAACTTCTGATTTCAATGGTATAGATAACACCAGTGTGGAAATATCTCTCCCAATGCAGATCAGCATCTTTGCTGATGCTGATGAAAGATGCCTAGAACACTGAGGGCTTAAGTTTCTGGCCCAGAGTCATATATTTAGTATGTGTCAGTAAAGCTTGAAACCAGATCTTTATATGGTTTCTAAGTCAGCTCTCTATCCACTACAACTCTCTGTCAGCTATAAATTATAAGACAAATAAGTGAAAAGCAACATGGGAAGTAATAGTTGATCAGCAAGGAGTCAGATTGCTGATTATTTTCAACTATCCTGTAAATAACTTGTTTGTATAGAACTTGGAGGTTATCTCCCCCACTAGACTTGAGATCAAGGCTATTTTATACCTTTCTCTGTATCTCTAGTGCTTAGTACATCATTTAGCACATAGTAGATGCTTACTAATTATTTATGACGGATTGACCTTGAGAGGATGGGAAGCTACATTTCATGGAAATGTACATGGAAAGTACATTTCAGTGGGCCATTTCCTACTCATTCCATGGTTTTTGACCAGGAATTACACAAATCAACATGAAATACTAATAATTTTGACCTTTTATCCAGACACAGATTCCAGACTCATATTGAGATTGAGATATACTTCTCACTAATAAGTATATTGAAGGACTTCAATATAATCCCACATTTGTTTCTTCCAAAGAGATGAAGCAGAGAACAAAGTGGTTTATTTTCAATAATTCAGCCTCCAAATTGGACTTGATCTTAGTGGGAATTCAACCTAGGATGGCTTGGCCAAGATCTATGGTCATTTGTTGGTATAGAAGTATAGAAGCATGCATTGTCACACCCTCAGATAGTGTGCAAAGCTCTGGATTCAGTCAGAGGGACTGGATTGTGAATCTCCAATATGTATGTAACAAATGTATACTCTGTTTTATTCTCCTCTAGCTAGGACTACCACTTTTTTCCTCTGGGTCCCAAAGAGGTGATTTGATTATCTCTTTTCTCCATGGCTATTGACTATAATCAGTAATGCTTGTGCTTCTGCCCCTTGCAGGAAGCCATTAAATTGTACCCAAGTTCCATTTAATGACTTAACACATTTTAGTTTTTACAAAGGGACAGTTACTTCAAAAATATATGGAAAACAAACTATAAACATCTTCCATCGCTTATATAGCAGGAGACATGGTCATAGTCTTCCCAAGGCCTTCTCAGTTTCTGGGGCGGTGTAGATTCATAACTAAGTTCAATTCCTACATACTATACTTGGTTAAAGTAAGTTCATATCCAGATATGGTCAGAGTTCTGGGTTTCAGCTTCTTATGGACTAGTTCTTAAGGAATTAATGCTGGGTAGGTTGGAGCACTGAGCCTACTATAATCCAAGTTCTGGGTTTTTTGGACTTACTAGGTTATAAGACTCTACTCCCTTCATCTAGAATACTGCCTACTAAAACTGACCTGCAGTATACAATATGCTTAACCATTATCTGTATGTCATGAAAAACACAAGTTGTGGGTCACTCCAAGGACCTAGACAGAAAAACAGAAAGAAAAGGCTCATTTCTTAAAGTCACGTGACTTCAGAAGAGGGAAGCTCCCAGAAGTTAGGTTTTCTTGGATCCCAGTCCAACACACAGGCAGTTGGGTGACACATGGAATGAGCCCACTGCATTTAGTACTGGGAAGAATCATATTCATAAGTTCAAATCTGGCCTTAGACACTTACTAGCTGTGTGACCCTGGGCAAATAATTTAACTCTGTTTACTTCAGTTTGCTCATCTGTGAAATGGGCTGTAGAAAGAAATGGTGAACCACTACAGTATCTTTGCCAAGACAACCTCAAATGGGGTTAAAAAGACGTGGACATGACTGAACAATAACAGGGAGCATTTCATTTCAGGTCTTCCTGGCACCAAGTCCAATACATTGTTTTTTAATTTTTTTTAGCAGGGCAACGAGGGTTAAGTGACTTGCCCAGGGTCACACAGCTACTAAGTGTCAAATGTCTGAGGCTGGATTTGAACTTAGGTCCTCCTGAATCCAGGGCCAGTGCTTTATCCACTGCACAATCTAGCTGCCCCCAATACATTATTTATTAGATTACACTCCCTGGGTGCTTAATAACTTTTTTTTTTGAACCTGAAGTTTAAGTATGTGTTCCACAAACACTTTTGGACGATGTCAAATCAAAGCGTTTTAACTGATTGTCCAGAACCTTGGAATAGAAAGGAAAAAAAGAAAAAGAAAAAGGGACAAAGCACTCTCAGAAAATTTGAAGATAGAATACTTTAGCTGGTGGAATTAGGCAAGACTTCTCCTCCCCTATTTTATTTTCTTCATATTAAAAGCCTTTGTGGCTTAATTTCCATTTATAGTAGCCTAAATCCATCCTAAATACAATCAGCACAGCAGCATTCAATATGGTAAGCTCCGTTTCTAAGGCTATGCGTGTTACATAGTGGAAGAGGAGAATATATTTCCCTTTTCATTCTGATTCCATCCCTGCTCATTGATTTTGGAATGAGACGCTGGTGGCAGGCAATTTAAAGATTACATTCATGTTTACTTCTTTGCACACATTTAACAGATATCTTTTATTTTTTGTTGGTAGATAAATACCTGCAGGTTTTCACACCTGTTTTCCTTTCAGAAATGAGAGACTGAAGAAAAAAAATTCAGTTTCTTTTACTGACAGGTGGATGTTTAGTAAAGTTTCAAGGTAATTAAAACCAGATTCTAAATATTTAAATAAGATGCTTAAAATATGAAAATAAAGTTTATATTCAATAAATTGTTAGGAATTATTCAAAAAATCAAGTGTTTCCCTGACTGATTTCTCTTAATTAAAATCCGTACCTTTTCAAGGCACATCATTAAAGTTGATGAGTGCCTAATGTGGTCGTTTCTGGGCATATTTGATGAAACCATTTTCTAATGCTTAGGTTTTCAAAACATACTAACCACCTGTGACAGGTGATGGGGAATATAAGGCGATTTCATAATAAATGTCAGTACTTCAATTTGGCTCCACCCTATCTCCATAGGCTGATTTCATATTTCCCCTGATGTGTGTTCTTTGATCCAGCTATATTAATATTGATATACTTGCTATTCCCTGGACATGGTAGTCCATCTTTCACCTATGTGTCTCTGCACAAGCTATATTCAATGCTGTTAATACTCTCTCTTTTTACCTCTGCCTATTAGAACGCCTGGCTTCTTTCAATGCTTAGCTCTAGTATTACCTTTCTGGATCACTAAAGTTGTTAGGGCTCTTCTCCTCAGTACACTCTCCTCCACTACCCATTACTATTTATTGTCTTCTCTATGTTGACATAGTTTTTTCTGGTTGACTGTAAGCTCCATGAGATCAAGGAATATTTTTGCTTTTGTTCTTTCTATCTATACAATTGTATTTGTATCTGTAGCAAAATGTCTATCACATAATATGCACTTAATACAAGTTTGTTCAATTAAATTGCATGAAATTTGAAACCAGCGGTTTATGAGCAGTCCATGATAGCCTAAGCCAGAAATACTAATCACCTGGGATCCCCAAGTTCAAGATTCAAATCCCCACTCATCCACTATGTAGTTGTGTGTTGTTGGAAAATTCAGAGGATCCAAATGTTAATAAGTTTCAGTTCCAATATTCTGTGACTTAGTAAAAGAAAAAAAATATATTAAACACAAGACAGAGAGACTAAGATGGTGCAGTAGAAGAAAGAAGTGTAGTGGAGCTCCCCCTAAAATGAAAAACAACAATAAAATAAAAATAAAATAAAAAATATCTCCCCAAACAGGTCTAGAAGATGCACTAGACCAAATTCTGATGGCGAAATCCAAGAAAAGCATTACAGATGATAATATTTCCAGTCTAGGTTGGCATAGGAAGAGAGAGAGAGGACTGTGGACACTGGGAAGAGAGTTTAGACAAGAGCATTTGCAGGCTTATAATACCAACAGAGATTGTATATTAGGGCAAGAAAAGGTACTGTTTCCTAAAATGGTAAATGGGAATAGATTTGGCAATTGGCAGATCTGCCAATAACTACCAATTTCTGGATCACAGATCCAGGATTGAAAGAGGAAAAGACTTGTGCCCAAGGGTGGTAGGTTGGGGTAAAGAGTAATTGTGGAGTATATCCTCCCATGACCAAGTAAGGAACACGTTCAGAAACAAGCAATAGCATTGAGCTTTGCACATCAATAATAGATCATGGTCTCATTTCCAGATTCTATCCCAATTCTTAGAATGAAGTGGAATTAACCAGACAAACTTATAATGGCTTAGTGTAGATCAATCTCATACTTAAACTAAGGCCAGAAACTTGCAGAACTCATATGGAGGTAAGGCTGGAGGGAAATGATTAGACTTTGCCTCTAATCAGATGATTTGGGGAGCACTGAAAGTTTGCATGTCATAGCTTGGGCTAACCCTGAGAATCTGAATACACAATATTATATCTTAGGTGAGATTTGAATTCAGGTCTTCTAGCTAGATTCAACACATGGGCAGTTAGGTGGCAGAGTAGAAAGAGCACACTGGACTTGGAACCAGAAAGACTCATCCTGAAAACAAAACAGAGGCTAGAAGAATCAGCAAACAAACAAAAATCCCACCATAAACACACACACACACACACACACACACACACACATATATATATATATATATATATATATATATATATAAAATAATTGTCACAGGGATGCTTAGGTCACAAACCCATAAGAATATAATGACTTTAAAATATCTACAAAGCCTCAAAGGAAAATAAAACTTGGGCACAAACACAACTCGAATTTATAAAAGAGATGAAGAATTTTTTAGAATTAATTTTAATTAAATAATAATAAATGCCAGTACTTCAGTGTGGCTCCACTCTATCTCTCTAGGCTGATTTCACATTTCCCCTGGCATGTGTTCTTTAATCTAGCTATATTCATTCTAATATTCTTTCCATTCCCTGGATATGACAGTCCATTGCTTACCTATGTGTCTCTGAACAAGCTATATTCAATGCTGGCAATACTCTCTCTTTTTACCTCTGCCTATTGGAATCCCTGGCTTCTTTCAGGAAGAAAAATAAAATTAAAAAAACCAAAAAAAAACCTTAAAGACATTTGAACTGATGCAGAGTGAGGTGAACAGATAAAAGAGAACAATTTATACGACAATAATATAGAACAAAACTGTATATATATATATATATATATATATATATATATATATATATATATATATAGAGAGAGAGAGAGAGAGAGAGAGAGAGAGAGAGAGAGAGAGAGAGAGAGAGAGACAATGAGAGAGAACTTTGAAAAATTAGGAACACTGATTAGTGTAATGAACAGAAATGGTTCCAGATAACTAATAAGACATGTTACCAACCTCCTGATAAAAAGGGGAAAGACTCAGAGTGCAGAACAACATATACCTGTGTGTGTGTGTGTGTGTGTGTGTGTTTCTTTTGGACATGGCCAATATGAATTTTTTTTTCTTGGCTATGTATGTTTGTTTCAAATTTTTTTTCCATTCTCAGTTAAAATACGGGGGGGGGGGAGGGAGAGAAGGTAGATTTTTATTGACTGAAAATAAATAATTAAAAGCAAAACCAAAAAAGCAAGACCCAGAAATGTATTTACTAGATTGTTACAGTCTAGTATAGATAGGTAAATAAAGTCAACATTCTCAATGAACACAGTGTGCATGAGATAATTTACTGAACTTTGTGCTCATGAAATCATTCTGATTCCATTTGTTTTGCAAAATTCATGTTAGGTCTGACAGTCTAAATAGATAGTCAAATCCTATCACAATACATCTTTTTTTTTCTTTTAAGGAGGGCAAGAGTTATAATAATCATGAGTTCCTATGTCTGTCTCTTTAAGGTTTAAAAAATCATTCCCTGATTCATACTAGACACCTGAGAAGGAGATGCTACAAATATTTTTATCCTCATTCTATGGATAATTAAACTGAATTTCAGAGGGGTAAAGTGAATTTCCCAGAGGCACAAAGGAAGAATCAGAACTAAGAATGAAACCTAACTGGTCTGACTTTACTTGAAAGGTATATAAAAATTCGTCTGGGCACAGCAGATATGTCCTAACAGAAAGTATATTATCATAAAAGTGTTAAGCCTAAAAGATTAGTTTTGTGTAAAAATTCAGGACTCTGAAATTCCATGACCTCTATATGTACCCCCAAATTCAAGAGGTCAGAAACATTTTTTATTTTCAAATTCTCTTCTTTCTTTCTTTTCTGTCCTTAGGCAATTTGAATTGTTTAGTTGGTTCCTAATTTTAAAATAAACAAATCAAAATCAAGACTTTTTTTGGAGGGAGGGAGGGAGAGAGAGGGAGAGGGAGAGCGAGAGAGAGCGAGAGAGAGAGAGAGAGAGAGAGAGAGAGAGAGAGAGAGAGCGAGAGCGAGAGAGAGAGAGCGAGAGAGAGAGCGAGAGAGAGAGCGAGAGAGAGAGCGAGAGAGAGAGAGAGAGAGAGAGAGAGAGAGAGAGAGAGAGAGAGAGAGAGAGAGAGAGAGAGAAGAGGCTAGCTACTACCTTTTAATTTGCATGAATAGGCAATGATGTTTCATTATTTGTTATGCCATTTGCCTTTTCCAAAACCTCTTTTTATTTCTTCTTCTACTAAAGGCTTAACAGCCTTTTGAATTATTATTACTGATCAGATTCATTTAAGCAACATGTGATGGAATACCTTTAGCAAGAATGAGAACAAAATGCAAACACAAAGAGAAGATCTGAGCTGTGAGAATTAGGACATCATGTTACAAAGTGGTAATTCTCTTTGACAGCCTCAGCTGTACCAATCATGACATTGGGCAAATTAGCCAGGCCAGGAGCAAAGAGAAAGGAGAAACAGGTGTGAAGCCAACTTCCTGCCTCCCGGGATAAATACATGGGCACACTGAAGGGCAGCACACCTGCACTATTGTTTCTAGAGGAAAAAAATAGCTTTTAAGTGCAAATACTCTTGAGCCAGGATAAAGACAAGTGACTTCTGTATAATTTGAGCAAAAGTGGCTTTTTTCCCCTTTTATGATAGTTTATGTTATATTAACTCTATGAGGAGAAGGTTTTCAGGCTTCATTTAAACATTTAGCTGCACCTTGTTTTGAAATGGGAAAGAGGAAAGGAGGCTGAGTGAAAATCTCCTTTTTTACCATTGCTTTATAGGAAAACATTCAAAGCACAGGATCTCAGGACCTCAGGCTGCAAGGGACCATTTAGACTGAAGGAAGATGAGGCTCATAGTTCCGTGGCTAATATGAACCAAAGATAGAATTGAGGCCCAGGTCCTCTAATCCTAGAACCATGCTTTATTTTTGCTATATCCCTGAGATACTGGCATACCTCCTTTTGAAAGACGATTAATGTAGGGGGAGAACTGCTAGTTGCCATGTGACATCGAGAAACAAGGACATTCCTTGGAAACTGTGATGTGGTCAAAAAATGTATTTTAGCACCCATGTCCCTTCTTATGGTAATCCCCACCTCATTCTTAAATCTCCCATCTTTAGCTCCTATGATGCCCCCTGGCTGCATAGAACATCTTATTATTACATTCTACCTATTTCCCTTTTCAATAATCTGGACTTTTCCTGAATGGTTCATTAAAAAAAAATTCTTAAGATAGATGTTGCTATTCAGTCATTTCAGTTGTATCTGATTCTGTGACCCCATTTTGTTTGTTTGTTTTTGTTCTTGGTAAACATACTAGATTACTTTGTCATTTCCTTCCCTGGCTCATTTTACAGATGAGAAACTGAAGTGAACAGGGTGAAGTGACTTGTCCAGGGTCACAATGCTAGTAAGTGTCTGAGGCCAGTTACATATAAAGATAGTTTTCAACATTTGTTTTTATAAAATTTCTAGTTTCAAATTTTTCTCCCTCCCTCCCCTCCCTTCCCTTCCCCAAGACAGCAAGTAATGATATAGGTTATATATGAACAATCACACTAAACATATTTCTGCATTAGTCATGCTGTGAAAGAAGAATCAGAATAAAAGGGAAAAACCTCAAAAAAGAAAAACAAAACATCAACAAAAAGTATAAATAGTATTGTTCAATCTTCATCTAGATTCCACAGTTCTTTCTTTTTCTGGATTTGTAGAACATTTTCCATCATGAGTCCTTTGGAACTATCTTGGACTATTGTATTGCTGAAAATAGTCAAGTATTTCACAGTTGATCAACACACAATGCTGTTGATACTGTTTGCAATGTTCTCCTTGTTCTGCTCATTTCATTGAGCATCAGTTCATGTAAGTCCTTCCAGGTTTCTCTGAAATCTGCCTGCTCATCGTTTCTTACAGAACAATAGTATTCCATTACATTCATATACCACAACTTGTTCAGCCATTCTTCACTTGATGAGCAACCCTTCAATTTCCAATTCCTTGCCACCACAAAAAGAGCAGCTATAAATATTTTTGTACACGTGGGTCCTTTTCCCTTTTTTGTGATCTCTTTGGGAAAAAAGACCAAATGGTGGTATAGATATGTTATAGGGTATGCACAGCTTTATAGCCCTTTGGGCATAGTTCCAAATTGCTCTCCAGAATGGTTGGATCAGTTCACAGCTCCACCAACAATGCATTAGTGTTCCAATTTTTCCACAGCTTCTCCAACATTTATTATTTTCCTTTTTTTGTCATATTAGCTAATCTGATAGATGTGAGGTGGTACCTCAGAGTTGTTTTAATTTGCATTTCTCTAATCAATAGTGATTTAAAGCATGTTTTCATATGGCAACAGATAGCTTTGATTTCTTTATCAGAAAACTGTCTATTCATCTGTTCATATCCCTTGTCCATTTCTTAATTGGGGAATGATTTGGATTCTTATAAATCTGATTTAGTTCCTGATATATTTTAGAAATGAGGCATTTATAAGAAATACTGGATATAAAAATTGTTTCCCAGCTTTCTGCCTCCCTTCTAATTTTAGGTGCATTGCTTCTGTTTGTACAAAACCTTTTTAATTTAATGTAATCAAAATCATTCATTTTGCATTTCATAATATTCTCTATCTCTTGTTTGATCATAAACTGTTCTCCTTTGCATAAATTTGAGAGGTAAAGTATTCCTTCCTCTCCTAATTTACCTATGGTATCACCTTTATGTCTAAATCATGTACCCATTTTGACCTTATTTTAGTACAAGGTATAAGATGTTGGTCTATGTCTGCCACACTATCTTCCAGTTTTCCCAGCAGTTTTTGTCAAAAACTGAGTTCCTATCCTAGAAGCTGGAGTCTTTGGGTTTATCAAACAGTATATTACTAAAGTCATGAACTACTGTGTCTCCTGTGCCTAACCTATTACATTGATTCACCACTCTATTTCTTAGGCAGTACCAAATAGCTTTAATGATTGTTGCTTTATAGTAAAGCTTCAGATTTGGTACAGCTAGCTGCTGAGTTTTCCTGATTTCATGGATGACACTCTATCCACTATGCTACCCAGCTGCCACTCCAAATAGGCACAATGATTTAAAAAAATGGCCTTGGGGGGCAGCTAGGTGGCGCAGTGGATAAAGGACCGGCCTTGGATTCATGAGTTCATGAGTTCAAATCTGACCTCAGACACTTGACACTTACTAGCTGTGTGACCCTGGGCAAGTCACTTAAGCCCCATTGCCCCGCAAAAAAAAAAAAAAAAAAAATGACCTCGCAGTTAGCAGATGTATATTCCAATTTCTACATTGTATAGGCATGTAACTGCACAAATTATTTACCTGCTGTAGGCCACAATTTGCTTAACTGTACAAGTAAAATGAAGTAGTCAGCTATAATATGTCTAAAGTTCTTTCTTGCCTGGACATTCTAATCTGATTTCTTCAAGATATAACTAGGTAATTGGGAAATTGGATAAATTTGCTAGGGGGAGAATTTAGGATTAAGGTTAACTCAGTTCACATGGAGATTGATACTTGGAATCAGAAGCGATTGGGATTGAATTCTATGGAAGTGTTAGATTTGGAGTGAGTCATTTAACCTCTCAAGTATTGGTTTCCTCACCTGTAAAACGTATACAATGGCAAGTACTATTATTATCTCCATTTTATAGATGGGGTAACTGAGGCAAACAGAGGTTAAGTGACTTGTCCAGGGTTACACAACTAGTGTCTGAGATCCGATTTGAACTCAGGTCTTCCTGACTTCAGGGCCAACACTACCCTCTGAGCCATCTAGCTGCCTAACTTATTTCATGGCCTTATTGTGAGAATCAAATAAGATAATGTATATATAGTCCTTCGCAAATTTTAAGGCACCAAGTATCTGTTAGTTGTCCTAAAGTCCAATCGCCCATTTAACAAAGTGAAAGAACCAAGGAGAGTAGAGACATGATTGAAGATAAGGTTTATAAGAAAAACAAAGTGTGTAAGGTTTATAAGAAAAAGTAAAATGCATTAGAAATATGGAAAAATCTTCTGGGGTTGAAACAGGCTTTGTCCATTACCTAGCTTTATGGGAATAATGATCAGTTTCCCTTTCTTAGTCTGGGTCCAAATCTTTAAACAAAGGAATTGGAGTGGATTGACATAGGTTTATGAAATACAGAGAAGGGATCTTAGAAACCATTTTGTCCAATGTCAGATAAAGAATTTAAAGACCAAAGAGGGGATCTGGCTGGCTTTAGGTCACAAATTCAGGTTATAGGAAAGATGGGGTTTGAACTGAAATCTTCTGAAAATCCAATATTCTTTATAATCAGCCCCTTCATTTATTACATGCATAAAACTGAAACAAGATTTGCATCTTCATCATGATAAGAATAAAAATTAGAATGTCTCAATGGATAGATAGGTAGCTGTGGATTCAATGATCTGAAATTTTTGTTCTTGGAAAATTGCCTAGTGCTTTGTTAGGTTAGTCCAGGGCTTCTTAAACGTTTTTCCACTTGCAACCCCTTTTTGGACCTAGAAATTTTTACACAACACTGTGATAGAGAGGTATATAAAATACGGTGATATATGTGTAAAGAAATAGGCATACATAACCTTTTACACTTGCCAAATTTTGCGCAGCTGCCACATTCAGTTACTTGATCCCACATGGGGTTGCAACCCACATTTTAAGAAGCTAGGGGTTAGATGATTTTCTTTAGGTCAACAGCTTGTCATTCAGCAGGAATGAGATTAGAACCCAAGTCTTCTTAGCTTCAAAGCTGGAACTCTATCCATTAAGCCACACTGCTTCTCAATTCTTCTATAATTTCCCCTAAAGATGGTTATTACTTGCTACAAAGTGACTATTATTTATCCACATTAAATGTAGGGCCATCTGGGAGATAGTTATGCAAGTAAAATTAGTCTGGGATTGTACAGAACCTGTTTCTTTAAAATGTATTTATGCTTTTGTATTGTGTGGAATATGGCAGAAAGACTTCCTGAAGTTCTGTGGGAGCGCCCAGCATCTGTATCATTTTCACATCTGTCACTGTGTGGAATTGATGGTAATCGTGGTTATTATTATGGTGTCTTCCTCCACTTAGTACAAGGCCATCTGGGGTTTGTGTTATAGGGGAAGTATTAGCATTTTTTTCAAGTGCTCCTCTTCTTTAGTTAAAAAAATATTTCACGGAAATTATTTCAGAGAAAGGGTTATAATAATGATAATAATAGTAATAATGGGGTTGTTATGTGAGACTGCCTGAAAAAAGACAAAAATCCATCTCATAAGCAAAACCTAGAGCTCACAAGGCCAGAAGTTGAACACCTGGCCTATCCTTTGGGGGCTGCACTGTCATCTTTGCATCCACAGGGTTTGAAGATATTTTGCTGGCATGTTTAGCTTTTAATCAGAGCTTCACAAAATGTTAGAGGTGGAAGGGTCCTTAGAATCGAGAATGTTAGATAGTAAACTGGAAGAGAAACCTTAGGGACCACTGATTCTAACCCCTTCATTTTTGTTGATAGAGAAACTGAGGCACAGATGGAAAATGACTTCTTTCATAAGGTCAAATATATATATATATATATATATATATATATATATATTTTTAAATGGCTTAGTGTCAAATATTGAAATGAAAAGAAGGGACTATTTCCTTACTCTTTTCTAGCACCATCTTAAGTTTCTGGTATCACCGCCCCCTTTAAAAAGATCTTTCATTTAAATACTTCTCCTTTCTTCATCATTCTATGAGGGCAACCTAGGGGCCTCTCAAGCTAAGTTAGTAGATCATTTGGACTTTCTGTTCCTACTTTGAAATATTTTTGAATTGACTAGCCTAATTTGGGGGGGGGCTAATCTGACTGGAGGATTAATCTGGGGATTTTAGACTATTTGGCTATCTGACTTCGTTAATTTAATGTGGGCTGTTTATAAAGTTCCACCACACTACTCCCAAACTGATAGACTAAAGATTAAGAAGCCTCTTAACCAAATAATCAAAGCAGAGTTTATTTATGAGATACTATTTAAAATTAAGAATACAGGGAAATAAAATGTACAACCTGACTGCTTTCCTGCGGTCTCTTTCCACTGAGTCTCTTTCCCACCTGCTGCGCTTTGAACTTCTTGAATACAATAAGAGCCTTAGCTGCCTCCGGCCTCAGGGCACGTTACACTTTCCCTGGTTTGTAATAAGGCCTGTAACCTTGTCAGCCCTGTCTCTCCTTTTCCAAACTGAACTCTCCTCTGTCCTTGTCTGCGGTCCCCTTTAGTCAGCCCCTCCTTGCTCCTTGCTCCTTGAGTCCGTCCTCGAGTCTCCTCTAGTCTGTCCTCTTCTCCATCTAGTCTTTCTAGTCCATTCTCGCTCCTCCCTTTACTGTCTAACTCCCAGGTCTCTATATACCTTTTCTTCTCTCCACTCAAATCTCGGGGCTTCCTTCGCCCCCACAGACCAAGCTAATCTGCCAGTCAGGGCTGCGGCTGGGGGGGGGGGCGGATGCTCCAGCATCACGTGCCTCACTAGAGCCCAGCCTGGACAAGCCCAGTATCTCTTGGATCCCTCCACTCAGGTCGGAGGGAGCTGGGGCTTTTATCCCCCAGCTGTCTGACCTGGCGTCTTGTTCAGCCCACGGGGCTTTTTTGCTCAACTGAAGCTGAGGAGGAGGGGGAGAGACCCTAAGGGTCTATGGCTTTCTAATCTCAGCCTAAAGGTAGGGTCCCCAAATCAAAATAAATTTCCACACTACTAACCTGGAAAGTATTTTCATTTATATCTAATAAATCACTGTGTGTCTTTCACCAAAGGAACATCCTAGCTGATTTCAAAGTAATATGATTTCAGCCACCAGGCAATGAATTATTGCAACTGTAAAAATTCATAAACACTTAACGACTTAACCAAATATACAGCATGGTACAATGATACATTAGGTTGGACATGAGGCAAACACCTCTACTGCTAAACTGATAAAAATAATGTAATATATAGTCAGTGTGGCTAGTGATTAGCATGGTTGATTTAGAATCAGAAAGGCCTGTTTTCAAATCCTGCTTCTCACACTTACTTTAGCCTTGTGCCCCTGGGAAAGTCAAACAACTTTTACCTGCATCAGTCAAATCATATTTATCAAGTCACCAACCAGTCAAAACCTATCACAGGAGGAAAATTTCTCTATGGTGAGAGAATCAGAGACCCTTTGCATATTCATATATGACTTTAAACAAATCATTCCCTCTTTGGACCTCAGTTTCCTTTTTTTGTGAATTTAGAGAATTGCTACCCACCTTCTGAAATAGAGATGATAGAGTACAGGTTAAGACATACAAACATGCATATGCATATATAATTGGATATTTAAATATGTCTGTATGGGGGACAATGGGGGGATTTTTATTGACTATACATAGCTGTTCAAAGTTTTGTTTTTCTTTCTTTTTGAATTAGGGAAAGGGGAAGGAGAGGGAGAGAAGGTAGACTTTAGTTAATTATTTTTAAAAATTAAAAATAAAATTAGAGAATTGGACTTGATGGTTTCTAAGGTCCTTGCCAGAAATGGGAGTATATGCTTTTCAGATATATAAATTGTGAAGAAGTTTAACTTAAATTTAACTTGGTCAATAACAAAAGTCTGAACAAAGAGGATATTTATGTATGTTTAAAATACTTATTCTGTTTTCCTTCTGCTCTCTCTCTGGCCCTTGTTTGCTTATGATTTCCTCAAAGTTATGGTCATAGTTGATGTGAATGTTTTTCCTCCTGTGGTCTGGCTCTCATAATGTTGAATACCCTTCTACTTCAACTGGTCCATATTGCTTTCCAAATACATAAAAATAAATTGTATATTTCTCACTCCATGCCCTCACCCCCACTTTGGCTCTATTCTTTTGTAGTCCCACATGAAAATCATCTTTCTCCAAGTGATTCCACCCCACCCTTGTTTGCCATCTACCATCAACAGCCTTAGAACAGTTACATAAGTGAAAAATCACACTTCGTATGGAACATACGGCTCCAGATAGCTACATTGTTCCATAATAGCCTGATATTTTAGCCCATTTTTTTCATCATTGAGATAAATCCTTTTTACGTTTCAATCCCAAATCTGTTTCTTTACCCAAATATTTATTTTTCCCTCCATCGTGAATTGCGAAGACATGCGCCTTTGGTATTTTGGTGCTGCCTGGGAGAACTTATTTGCATCTGTTTAAGAAACTTAAAAAAATTAAATGAAATATATTCTTAGTGTCTTTTGCCAAGATGAAAGGCATTTCTTTCCTATAGCCTGCATACTAAATTTCTCTGAAATCTGTTCGAAGTTATAGTTGATATGACCATTTGGAAACAGATCAGCTACTATGGTTTTGTTTAAACATGGCAGATTGGCCCTCAAATCAAATGTGTTAAGTATTTTAATGTTGTTCAGTATTGTGCAATATTTGGTCAAAATCAGTCATCTCCTTCTACTGTTATCATACAATATATTCCTTGTATGACCTTCGAAAAATGGACTGGCGTTCTGTGCTTCTATAAGACACAAACCAAGACCTGGATCATAGAATCACAAGAAAAAAACATTGTGAAGTGGAAAGTTTGATGGATTCCAGTTCAGAGAATTTGAGTAAGAATTCCCACTGTGTGATTATTTGTAATTCCTTGAATAAGTTACTTAATAGCTGATATTTATATAGAGTATTTGGGGTTGGTAAAACACTCTACTTACCTTATCTCATGTAAATGTGAAAACAATGCTATGAAGTAGGTACTATAAAAATAATATTACTATTTCGATGTGAGGGAATAAGCTTAAAGTGACAGATCCATGGTTATACAGCTAATAAATATTGGAGATGGGCTTTAATCTCAGGTGTCTCTTGATTTCATAAAAAAATTCTTTCCACTAAGCCAAGTTGCCTCTCGACACCTCAATTTCATGTCTGTTACAGAAGAATTTGGGATTAGGTAGCCTGTCTTTGATACTAAAAAAGTTTAGATCTGTGTATGACTTTAAAGATGTTTGCTGCTTCTTGATAAGAGAAGATAATACAGATCCCCTGAGTAACTAGTTAGTGGGGAGACCAGAAGAAGATCCCAGGTATCCTAAACAACAGTACAATCATGATTCCACTCCCAAAATGTAATAAAAATGAGAGTTAATATAATTAATACTATCATTAGATGGGACCAGAGCAAGACAGAACTTGATTCCTATCCTCTCCAGAGTAATTATAATGATTTCTTTGTCTCAGAATTATGCCTTGCCAATTCATTCTTCTCTTGTATCCTTATTATGCAATTGAGTTCTTAAATCCAAGTGTGAAACACTATGTCTATTCCTATTCAATTTAATTTAGAGATACAATGAAGTTAGAATTCTAGGAGCCCTCTCCCTCCCACCAAAATTGACTAACACAAAACAAATCACTTTTGGGGGAGATCTTATCAGCTAATGTCGTTCAAAATATTAGCTATCCATCTCACCTTTGTGTCATTTACAAGTTTGATAAGCATTCCATGTCTCCCTTTATTCAAATTATTGATAAAAATGCTATAGAGGATTAAACAACACTGGTCTAATCAGTCTCTCAATAATCATTTATTAAATACCTATTACATATCAGGACCTGTGCTAAGCACAAGTCTCTCTGTCTCTGTCTCTCTCTGTCTCTGTCTCTGTCTCTGTCTCTGTCTCTCTCTCACACACACACACACACACACACACACACACACACACACACACCCCAAATGACTGTCCCTGTTTTTAAGGGGCAATAGATTTCTCTGAGATTCTCCCAGAGGCCTGTATCAAAATTGGCATTACTTCCATTAATGACTACTATTTGCTTTTTTCATTCAACTAGATCTAAATCCACCTAACTGTCCCACTTAACCAATATTTCTTCATTGTGTCCTCAAGGATCGTATGAAACATACTATTAGATTATTTGCTAACATTCTGGTATACTGTATCTATGGCATTCTCTTAAATCAGTGATGTCAAAATCAAAGAGAAATGGGAGCCACTAAAGGGTAAACAGATATTTGCAGCCTGCTCATTGACTTATAAAACCACACAGTAATATTATCATTTATTTTATTTTTATTTACTTTGTTAAATATTTCTCAATGACACTTTAGTCTGGATTGGGCCCATTAAGGAGTGTTGTAAGTCATATTTGACACATCTATTTAAATTAATGAAATCTAGGAAAACTATATTCAGTAATTTTGTTATAAAAGGAAATGTGGTTAGTACAGAATGAGCTGTTCTTCATGAAGTCATAACAGTTCTTCATGATCTTGATCTACTTTTCTAAATATTCTCTTTATTGACATTCTAGAATTTTTGCAGGAATTAAGTTCATGTTCACCAAATTATAGTTGGATGACTCCATACTTTTCCATTAAAATAAGTCACTACCTTAACGCAACTGCTATACTCCACAATCAATATCATCTATTCCCTTAACTACCATCTTTCAACTTTCCTTGGCAGTGGCTCAACAGTCACATCTGCCATTTTTAAAAGAGCATGCTGGGAGGTTGTTAGTGCAGGCCTGGTGAATAGAACTTATTGAGGCAATTGCTACTTTATTACCATAGCGTGGCTGATCTTGGATAGTTGGCTCCCTGTAAACCATTTTCTTCTTAATCTTCTAAAACCAAGGATCATTCTCCTTGGCAGAGAAAACCACCTGACAGAAGAAAAGTGGGTTGCTTAACTCTTTAATTTCTCTCTGTTGTCTATTATCATTATCACATTTGCACTGAGAAATGCTCCTAGCACCATTTTGATCTTCTGCTGGCACTAATGAGTTCATAACTATGCCATTGTCTATCAGCCGCACTCCTTGGATTCAAATCTAACATTACCATGACTGCTGAGTACTTTCTCCTCCTCCCTCAAACATCACCCCACTCCCTTTTCAGGTTTCTTTAGGATATTTTCTTCCCTGTTCGATTATAAGCTCTTTCAGGGCAAAGACTGTCTTCCTTTCCCTTATTTGTATCCCTAACACATAGCATAACACATATCACAAAAGACGCAATTTTTTGGTGAATTGATTTAAACTGGATTCTATAGCTACTTCCCCAAACACCACTTTCACTGGAAGGTTAGGTTCTCAAAATTTGGAGGCTATATTTCTCTTTTTCCAGATTCTTGGAGGTAGTCCTTGGGTTTGGGGGGTAGTTTTCTAGTGCCAGCTCATAAGCCCCCAAGAATTCTCCCATGATTATCAATTGATATCAATTATTTAGCTAGACTTAATTGCTTTCAAAAAGAGGAGTATGATAAGGTATTATTGTAATAACAATTAGTAAAGACACCCTCACAAAAGTCTGTGTCATACTTTCTTACCAGTACACAGAGTCTAAGTGAAAATGAGCTAAAATAGTCACTCACTGATCCTAGAATTCCCTTTACAAGAATTCCCAAGATGTTATACTTATTTATGGTATGTTTTTTCCTCCAAGTTTCTTCATGAAAACTTAAAGTTTTCTTTATTCATTATGTCTAATCTTTTCTCAGACATGTGATCTAGACACTACCATGGGCTGTTTGAAGGATCCTGTTGAAATTACTACTACTACTACTACTACTACTACTACTACTACTACTACTACTACTACTACTACTACTACTACTACTGCTGCTGCTGCTGCTGCTACTACAACAACAATTCATTCATATAAAGTGGCTCAGCAATTAAGTTGAACATCTTTTAATAGTTGAGGAAAGTAAGACCCATAAATATTGTGATTTACTCAATGGCACATAGGTAGTAAATAGCATGGATAGGTTATAAACCCAAGACCTTATGCCCCAAACCACATTTGCTATTTTTATGGATGTTATTGCTTTAGAAAACCTCTGATGACTGCTGTTGTTTTTATTTCAGTATTTGAAGCATTTTTTAAAATTTTATCATTGTGGGTATTCTTACTGGGCATGCAAATTATAACCCTTTAATGCCCTAGATTTTGCAATAAAATGTAAGCTCCTTGAGGGTAGGGAGGGTCTGTTTAATGTTTATCTTTGCATTGCCAGTATGTAGCCTACTACTGGTCACAGAGTAATAACTTAATAAATGTTTAATTAGTAAACATCCATTGAATACAAATTATTCTACCCAAATGTACCTGGAAGGGAGTATATACATCTGTCCATCCATAATCCATCCATAAATACATATATAAACACATATACATTGTGTTTTATATAAATATAACAATGTATACATTATACATAAATATGTATATAAACATATATGTCTATATATTTGTGTGCATATCCACTATATATAGATATAAACATATATTTATAAATATGTGTGTATGTATGTATGCATGTATGTATGTTATCTCAGAAACAAACCTTTTTGGTGATGATTCACTATATTTAGCTGGAATGTACAGTGTGCATATCTGGTTAATCTCAAGGGTCCTGCTGGAATGCAATTACATATGACATTAATAATGAAACATGCAAGGAAGTCAAAGGTTGTTTTCCAAGGAAATTCTTTGGTCCCAGATTGATTTGAATGGATTCAAATGGCATGGGAGTAGTCATAGTATTTAATTAATGATGAAAGAGAATATGGATTACAGGGACTTTTAAAGTGAAAAACAAAAATAAGTGAATGTTACATTATGATTGTGTTTTGGAGAAACCTCAGAGGTTACCATACAACCCATTCACTTAAAATAAGGTCCTCTAAAGCAGGGATTATTAACCTTTTATGTGTGTTATGGGCTCCTTTGACCATCTGGTGAAGTCCATGCACCCCTCTTCAGAATAATGTTTTTAATTGAAAAAATAATGCATTAGGTTACAAAAGAAATCAATTAAATTAAATTCAGTATTAACACATCTAAACACAGAAACATACACAGACACTGAGGGACCCCAGGTTAAAAACCCCTTTTCTACAGTGTATGTGACAAGTGATAATTCAACCTTTTTTTGAAGATGTATAGTGAGGAAGCCCCCACTCTTTCCTAAGGCAGTCCATTCCATTTTGGATGTCTCAGACTGTTAAGAAGTTCTCTATGACAAGCCTAAATCTGTCTTTTCTTCTAAATGACTTGAACTCTGAGATTTTATCCAATTTAATTCAGTTCAATAAATATTTGGTAAGTGGCTATTGTGTACCAAGCATTACACAAGACAGGGAACTCAGCAAAAATGAAATTTATTGTCCTTAAATTCTATTCTATTAGAATTCTGAAATGTTACTAAATATTGATAGGATTCAATTATATACGAAAGTGTTAAAAATTAAGCTATCCCAGGAGATAGCTTAATTGGAAGATAACCTCCATTTTGATATGATAGATCCTTAGAACTCTTAATATGAGTGTTTAGTATAATGCTGGCATTATGTTAATAAATGTTTGGTTGATTTGATTTCACTAGTACATTGGATAAGAGCCTAAGTTCGATTCCTAGTTTTTCCACTTAATAGTTTACAAATCATGTGACCTTGGACAAGTCACTTTATCGTAGTTTCTTGCACATTAAATTGTAATATTTGCTCCATCTCCCTCACAGTGGAGTTTGGTGGAGAAAACAATGTATTGAATTCAATAATGATCTACTAAGCACCTACTTATGTGATAGTCTCTGTACTAAACATTGGGGATACAAAGAGAGAAAATGAAATAGTCCCTATTCTCAAAGCACTTATAATAGATGGCACAAAGCTATATAGGTGTGAGTTGTTATATGTATACAAGAAAAATACAAGCCCTTTATTTTAGCTTATACCTTTCTTCAAGGACTTTTGCCTGGTTTCATATTTTCTTTGTGCTTTTGTTGATGAGAAGAGCAATTTTGAATAAGTTTCAAGGAAAAATTCCATTGAAAATTTAGATAATCTGAAATTTAAAAAAAAAAGATTTAGATTAGAATTGCTGGGTGACTGCTAAAGGTTCCTGCCCTTTGAGTATATGAATACCTCTCCTTGGTATGTGACCAATTGACCATTTTAAAAGGTATTCTGGGTCAACTATAAGGTGCAACAGATAGAACACTGTCCCTAGAGTTAGGAGGACCTAATTTTAAATCTGATCTTAGACATTTCCTAGCTATATGACCCTAGACAAGTCACTAAACCCTAATTGTCTAAAAATTTAAAAAAAGTTTATTCTCTGGGAGCATGTAGTAGCACATCAAACTTAATTACCAACTTTGCACTCCTATCTTGAACTACTCTCTCTCTCTCTCTCTTTTACCTTTGCCTCATATTTTAAGATTCATGTATTCCTACTAGCCAAGGCCTTATCCTTTTTTTATATTAAATGCAGTATTTCTGCACTTTTGCTGTCATGGCTTCCTCCTTCTGTTATTTGATTTACATCTATTCGTGACCACTGGGCATGGCCTCAGCTGTTTCTGTAGGCCTTGGTTTCTTCATCTGTAAAATGAGATGAGTTGAATGGGATGATTTTGAATGCCATTTATAGCTATAAAGATCAGTTTAAGAGGAATAAATTCCTCATTTTTATCCTATGAAACTGCATATTTGGAGAAGTTTATAGGCTATGAAAATATGAGTTTGAAATTCAATTCAATTCCATGAGCTTTTTATTAAGCACTTCATATGTGCATGATCCTTTTCTGAAGACTAGAATAAGAATCAAGGTTGTCTAAGACAATGTTCCTGCCCTTATGGATATTATATTTTAGTAGGAGGAGATGACACCTACACAGATAACTATGACACAGTAAGGTGGTACAATGGGTAGAGTACTGGGCTTGGAGTCAGGAAGACCTGAACTGAAATTCAACCTCATACTCTTAATAATTGTGTGATTCTGGACAAATCAATTTCCCTTTGTCAGATTTACTTTCCCCAGGTGCAAAATGAGTATAATAGTACCTACCTCCTAGGGTTGTTCAGAGGATCAAATAAGAATATTTTTGTCAACTGCTTATCACAGTGTCTGACATATAGTAGGTGCTTAATAAATGCTTGTACCTTCCCTAACCCAAAATAATGTACTATAAATGTTTAAAAGAGATAAACTTGATCCTCAAGAAGAAAATGAAACTTTTTCTCTTTTTTTGTAGAGGTATGTGTGTGTTGGGGGGTGGGGGGAGGTGAGGAAGAGACTATGGCTGTGACACATTGAATAAACTGTGAGATATGAAGGATGTGTCAATTAATCATGCTTTGGAACAGAAGAGCACGGGGCACATTGGAGAAGGGAGAGAAGTCTAGAGTGGCTAAATGCAGAGGCTATAGAAAGTAATAATGCAGATCAGGTTGGGAAGATTTAGAGATAACAGTTTGTGGAGAACTTTATGTGCCAAGCTTAGAATCTTATTCACTAGGCTACAAAAAAAACATTGAAAGAAAGATGCTTTCTTAATCTGGAGGCTTTTTTGGTTAAAGAGGCCTGGCTGCATTTTTACATACTTGTTTTCTTCCTCATCTTTCTTTCTAATCTTCTCCCTGGGCTCTCACCTCTCCTCAATCTTATTATCGTCAAACATTTTAACCCAAGTGCCTTCCCCAATTGACTCTTTCTTTCTTTTCCCCAGATCCACTCTCTTCCCCAGCTGATGTCCCTTCTTCTCACTTTGAGGAATTTGCCTTGTCAGTTGAATTCCCTTGACTGAGTGAATGGTACGTGCTCGGCTGTCATTAGTTCTCCCCAGTTGCGGCCCAAATGTTCTCTCTGCTTCTTAACGGGCTGTGCCCAGCTTTTTGGTCTGACACTGATGAGCATGATAACGACAAAGACTAGAAGTGTAAGACCACTCCCGGGATTGCAAGAAATGGAGTTTCAGCTCAAGAATTCATAGAGAAGTGCAGAGCATGGTCCAAACTGGGCAAGTTTGTCATCTTGCTCATTATTTTCTTCCAGAGGGGAAAAAAAAATCACAACTTGTATTAAATGGAAAAAGTTTGTTGAGTCCCAGTCAGCAGCCTGAGCAGTTCCAGTCTATCTATCTCAACTCTTGTGGAGGGAGGTCCTCAGTCAGCATTTCAGATCATTGTCTTATGGGGAAAATAAACATTCTTTTCTCTTGCAATCCAACAGGAATGGGTAATGACCTGCATTGTCAATCTTGCTCCTCCCATCTAACTGAAGGTGAAATCAGCCATTTAAAAAAAAAACAATTCAAGCATTTTTAAAAATAGCAATGAAGAAGTAATAGTAGTAAGAGCATTGTAATGGGAGGTGGGGGACCTGGGTTTTACCCTAACTTTGACAATGAGTAGCTGTGCAACTCCCAGCGATTCACTTTTCCTTTCTGGGCTTCATTTTTCTCGTTTATCAAAACATGACTTTGTTCTAAATCAGCTATTTGTGACCAAACCCATTGGTAACACCACCACAACATTCTGATTTTTTTTATTTGTTTTTCACCATTTCATTCCAGAATTTATAAACCGTCATATGCAGGTTCTTAATTCATCGCCTGGACAAACTCAAAACCACTGATTCTTTCTCCAGCCTACTTTTTCAGGTCATACTCCTACTTTCCAGTTTTTCCTATTCCCCCATCCCTGAGGTCTGAGGCACTGTCTGAGTAGGACAATCCTACAGAGGGATGAGTGTTCAAAGGAGATAAATGAAATATATCACTAGTCCCTATTATATTCTGGGTTGGATGAGACTGGACTAAGTGATCTCTAAAGTCCCCTCTAGCCCCCAAAGTCCATCGTCTGGTTAAGGGGAATCCAAACGGTCAGCTGATTAAATCATAGCATTCCTTACATTTGGAGGATGCTCTCATCTTGCTACACGATATAGTCCATCTCTAAATGAGAAAGTTGCATGTGCGTGTGTGTTTAATGTAGTTTAATCATCCTAGTGCTGTACGATTAGCATTTTCAAGTGGTTCTGAGTTAGTTGAAGCAGATGGTTTATCTTCTCTTGTAGTGCTTCGACTTGGACATTATATCATTTCTGCATCTAACTCTTTCCTTGCAGTGCTCACGGAATCATTCCCAATCTTACGCACTGTGTTTTGACTTATTTAATGCAGGCGTACTTTCCCCGCAGTAAACATGATTACCAAAATACTCTAACTCGAGAGCTTTTGCTTCCCTCTCTGGCATAATTAGTCACACTGCACTCCCGCTGCATTTAGGGGGGAAAAATCCGCCACACACAGCATCTTGCAAATGTGGCTTTGCCTCCTCCCCAGCTGCTTGTCTCACTTTATTCTTTTGACTCTTCTGAGTACAAAGCCCTTGCAGCTGGGGCAACAATAAGGAGAAGTTACAAAAGTTCACAAAGTTGCCCCGAGCTGCTGGACCCACCCTTTTTAGGCACAGAAAGATAGTGACAACAGATGGGTAGCAGCTTTATTGGCAATATCATTTATGGTGGTGATGGGGAGGGATATGGAGGTTTGGGGGTTATTATTTAAAGGGGAAAGGGAAGGGTCTATATGAATTTCATGGCTTATTGATATTAAGCTAGGCTGTTACTAGTGTTTCCATGTCCAGAGTTAGTGTTGGCAAATTCCTCATCAGGGCTAACCCTCAAGAGGTATAATATGAATTATTCAAGGGCATTAGGAAGTCCTTATAATCTCCTTCTGTACCCCACACCCCCCAAAGAAATTTCTCTCATCTACTTTATGCTTGAAACTCTTTTAACAATGGATAAATGTTTTTTATTAACTCTTTAGAGGGAAAGCTTTAAATGCACTTAACCCTGTTCAAGTTAAACATTGATAAAGAGAAACATGAAGATATCAGACAATTCACTGGGACAAGTTGTAAAATGTATATACAATGGTATCATTAGTTTTCAGATTTATAAGGGACCTCATTGGTCATTTAGTCCAAACTATAATATAAATCCAGCATAGAGCCTAGTAGTAATCATTACTGAGACTCAAGAGCTCAGGGTACCCACTCCTCCTTACTCCATAGCCAGTCATGCAAGTGTAAACCACATTCATTACTCAGAGATCGACTGACTTCTCAATAAAGGAAATAGCCTTCCCATTTCTCACATGCATTACCTTTTCTCCTATCCAGTTAATTTGGGTAATTTTTAGACCTGCTAATTATAGAAATGGTGGAGGACTTGACATCTAGGTTTTTCCCCAATAAAGGGGAAATGTTTAAAAATATGGTACCCAAAGTACAAAGATGAATCAGGCATAGAACAGTCAGTTTATTTCCCTACAGAAAAAAAAACAGGGGCAGCTAGATGGCATAGTGGATAGAGCAGTGGCCCTGGATTCAGGAGGACCTGAGTTCAAATCTGACCTCAGACACCTACTAGCTGTGTGACCCTGGGCAAGTCACTTAACCCCAATTGCCTCACCAAAAAAAAAAAAAGAAAAAACAAGCAAACACAAAACAATACTAAGCAATAAAGGATCATAAAATGATTAGAATGGAATCATTACTAGTACAATCAGTTGAATGGCTAATTCTTAAGTCTCATTGGAACACAATGCTTGCAAGACTGCTAATTAGCTCTTTGACATTTTACCTCTATACTGGCATTGTCTGCTTAAACACTATTTCAAACACCAAGAAAGATCTAAGATGGATTTTCTATTCTGGGACCCCCTGATCTAATACTGTGTCCCTTGTCAGAAGATCAATCCTGTTGCTGTTGCTATAAGCACATCTGCTTTGTTAGAGGCTGCTCTTGTTGCAAACACATGATACTTTCAGGACTCTTTAGTGTTCAACATTTGGTAAAAATGAAAAAGGAACACAAAAGGAAAGGTAGGGTCAGCTGGAGGACTTTCATGTAAGTCTAGCTAGCTGAGTCCATGGTGGGCATGGACAGAAGGTGTCTATAAGTCCCTAACACTGCCATTATGTGAAGTTGGATAAGAAACTTTCCTTCCTCTTACATCCTATGTCAAATCTTTTCTCTTACAAAACTATCTCCAAGAGACCCATTACTATATTAACCTTCCTTTCTTGTACCAGCTGTGGTATCCTGTGTAATTAGTTGTCCAGATTACCAACCAATAGGTCAATACAACCCAACAATGAGTCATGCATAAAGGGAAGAAGGAAGAGGAAGAGGTTATTTCTTCATATTCAAGCTTCAATATGTCTCCCTGGGTGCTTTGAGGTTGAGTATGTTGGGAGGGGGGGAGAGGGCTGTTCAGGGTGTCAAGTTAGGGAGGGGACACAAGAATGAGCCAAAATCTCCTTTATAACATTTCCAGTCAATGCTCATCCAGCCTTTCAGGAAGGGGGAAAATATTATTTCCTTAAGTAACCCATGCCAAGTGTGGAAAGCTCAAATTGTTAGGGAGATTTCCCTTACATAGAACTGAAATCTACCTCTCTGTAAGTTCTACCCATTTTTCCTAGTTTTTCCCTGTGGGGCCAATAAGAACAAAATCTCTCTTTCATATGATAACAAATAAATAATTGGACAGTAATGCACTAGTAAATCTTTAGCAACTAGCTCTCAGGGGGAAAAAAGTACAATAAGGAACTTTGCAGTTTAAACTACATTGTTAACATATCTCCATTATTTTCTTAAGTCTAGAACACCAACAACATAATAAATCAAGCCTTGATTTATGCCATTTGCTGATTTCTGAAATTGAAACGCTCACTCTGAAAATTTAACAATCAGCTCTTTTAAGCCCAGTCAAGTTAATTCCAGCAAGGCCATATCTGAAAACAGCCATTAGTCAAGACATAATGTGTTCTTGTTGGTGTTGTGGAAAACACAGGAGACAAGATAAATTTGGAATTGCATCCTGCCAATGATACAGCCTTCGAAGGCTAAATTTCTTCACCATTAAAGTGGGACTAATAATACAAAATCTAGCTATGTGGTAGAAGGGATTCAATAAGATTATATATATATATATATATATATATATATATATATATTATAAAAGTAATAGTTCCTTTTTGAGAGATAACATGACAAAATAGCTAGTGTTTGTCTACTAAATACGGTCAAGAAGATGGGTTCAAATCACAATGCTGTCTTAGCAGTTACATAAAGTGAATTCCTCCATTCCTCAGTTTTTTTTCTTATAAAGTTAAAAATGTTAATAATAGTGGTGATAAACAAATGAGATAGCATATATAAAATGAAAAAGTTTAAAGCACAATAGAAATGTCAGTTATTATTTTCTGTTTGTTTTTCTTTTTCTTTCTTCATTCTTCAGCTGAAACATTGCTAGTTCTTTTGATATCTCCTTATATTGTATAACTCTCAGTAGTCTTACTATCCTGGTCACTGTATGTTGGGCCTACACCAGTTCGTCAGTGAGGAAGTATAATTAATCAACTCATAATCGTCTGTCCCCTGTGTCAGAGAGTATGATCTTCATATTGAAAAGTGTGGAGGCAACATGATTACAAACAAATTAAATTCTAAGTTAGGTGAGCATTTAGTAAGAGTAGCATTGAGCTGATTTAAATTACTTCAAGTTTCCAGTCCCAGATGAATTATTGAAACAACTTACAGATGTGATTGCAAAGCCACCATCAGTAATGAGAGGGAAGGGGAAGGAAAAGAGCATAAGCCTTTATATAGCAACTACTATGTGACAGGCACTTGAGAAACATTATCACATTTGACCCTCACAACCCTGTGAGGTGGGTACTTTCATTATTGCCCTTTTATAGTTTAGGAAGCTGAGGAAAAGAGATCACAGAGCTCATACGTGTCTGAGGTCAAATTTGAACTTTGGTCTTCCTGTCTCTAGACCTAGAGCTTTATCTACTGTACCACCTAGCTACCTAGAGAGACCAGAGACAACGAGTGATGATAGAAAACTGGGGATGGGAAAATGATGTTGCAGTTTACAAAAAAAAGGGAGATAAGTTAGAGTCTTAAAACAGTAGCATCATTGGTGGAATTACTGTTGCAAGTGAAAAAAATCTAGTTATTAGACAATTGGTTTGTGTGCATTCAGAAAAAAAACAAATAGTGGTTACTAGGGGTCAGCCTAGGTTTACTAAAAAAAAGTTCATATTTTGGGGTGAAAAAATTGTTAGAAAAGACATCACCATTATAATATTCTCAACAAGTTTTCATCCCTTTTCTGTGGGCAGATCTCCAAGGAGGTGGAAACCACATCCCAGGTTCACGTGGCCTATATTACTTTTGAGCAGCCCTAAGTCTTGGTAGGAAGTTTTCTTTTCTTCCCCCTGACTTTGAGCCCAAATTTTCCTCTTTACAACTTCCACACAATGCTCCTGGTTCATTCCTCTGGGACTAATTGTGACAAATGTGATTCCTATTTAACGTGGCAGATTTTAAAATACTTAAAGATAACCATCATTTTCCCCCTAAATCTTTGCTTCTTCACAATAAACAGTCTCATTTCCTTTTTTTAAAAATTTTTATTATTTTTTTTGTGTGAGGCATTTGGGGTTAAGTGACTTGCCCAGGGTCACACAGCTAGTGTCAAGTGTCTGAGGCTGGATTTGAACTCAGGTCCTCCTGAATCCAGGGCCAGTGCCCTATCCACTGTGCCACCTAGCTGCTCCCAGTCTCATTTTCTTTAAAGAAGATTACTATTATTAATAACAACAACAATAATAACTGACCTTTCTATCATGCCTACTGTGTTCCAGGCACTTAACAATTATTATCTTGTGATCTTCACAACAAACCTTGGAGGTAGCTGCTATTAATATTCCCATTTTACATTGGAGGAAACTCAGGGAAAAGAGGTTATATGACTTGCCCAGGCTTTATAAAACTAGTAGGTATGAAACCCAGATTTTGCTCACTCCAATCCTGGAGCTCTATATACTGCACCACCTAGATACTCAAATAGCATGAAATCAGTGACCTTCATAGGACTGGCTATCCTCCTATGGACCCTTTCCAGAATACCAATGTCAGACTACCTAAAAATTATGATTAAAAAGTATTTTGATACAATACTACAAGAAATTATCAAGGAAAATTGCCCTGGAGTTCTAGAATAAGAAGGCAAAGCAGAAGTTTTAAAAACAATCCCCCAGGAGGAAAACCCTCTTTAACCCATAATCCAATTCCCATAAAACACAAGCATATACACACATATGTGTATATGTATATGTGTAGGTGTGTGTATATGTATATGTGTATGTATATGTATATGTAATAAAACCTATTGGGAATGGGTTAAAGAGGGAAAACATTTTATGTACACACATACATACACGCATATATACATATACATACATGTACATATTATATAGATATAGATATACATATCAAAATCTTCTAGATTCAGAAAGGACTAAGAGGGCAAGGGGATAGGGTTGGGGGAGGATAATGGAGGGATTTTCATAAGGATGAGTAGGTTAAGGAAAAGGAAGGTAAGGTAGTAAGTAGAAGCAAAGCAGAGGAGTGAGGAAGGATAGAGTAAATAGGGATAGGAGAATAGTGAGGAAAAATAGAAAGGAGGAAAATATATAACACATAATTATAGCTTAGAATGTGAATGGGATGGATTTACCCATAAAACAGAAACAGCAGATTAAAAATTTGAATTCAACAATATGTTGCTTTCAGGAAACATTATAAAAATGAAAGATACACACAAAGATAAAATAAAGGGCAGGAGTAGAATTTATTATGTTAAAAAAGCAGGGATAATAATCATAATCTCAAATTTAAAGTTAAAATAGATTTAATCAAAAGAGAAATATAGAAAAACTACTCTATATGTCAGAAATAGTATTCAAAATTGTTTTAGACCATTTAAAATAAGTAGACAGCATTAAATACTTAAGCATATACCTGACAAAACAGACACAGGAAGTATCTGAACTATAGGAACATAAACACAAACAACTTTCTATACAAATAAACAGATCCAAATAATTGTATTAATATGTATTGTTCATGGGTAGGTAAAACCAATATAATTTTTAACGACAGTTTTAACTAAATGGTATTATGTATTCAAAATCATCCTAATCTAATTACTAAAAATTATTTTACTGAGTTAGAAAAAATACTAACAAAATTTATTTGGAAGAACAAAAGGTCAGGAACATCAAAGAATCCAAAGGAAAATTATGTAAATGAGCTAGATTCAGCATTATTAGTTTTAAATTACATTATAAGGTGAGAGCATTGTTGAGGTATAAAACGGTTAATGTCAATTGTTTTAAATTAAAATTTTCTTGTATAAATAAAACTTATGTAACCAAAAATAGAAGAAATGCAGAAAAAATCTTGGGGGTTGAACTTTCATATACAGTGTCTCAGATAGGATATCATTGGGTTAGAATATCACTGTAATGTAAAATGGTCCTGCATTAAAAAAAATGGTATATAAGGTGAATTCATAGAAAGAGATAGGAGATATTGAATTCCTAAAAGGACAATTGACATAGTTGACATAGTTTCACCTTGAAGAATAATTAGGTAAATTAGGTTGGTCAACAATAAAAATTTTGTTCAGTGGATTATCTAAAATTAGAAGGATATCTTTGTCAACTTGCTACCACATTCTCTCCTTGATTCTGACCTGGTCAATGACTTAAATGAATTTTTCAATGTATTAAGTGCAAAAGAAGTTGACATCCATACCATATTAATAGCATGATTCTGTTTTCTTTGTAAAGGATTGTGATTCTAGAAACAAAACAACAAAAGTAACTAATAGGGAGTGGATAATACAGAGAAGTAAGAAGATTGTAAGAAACCACTAAACTTATTTGTCCTTAATGAATTCAAGTCACCTGACACAGATGAATTTCATTCTGAAGTCCTGAAGGTAGTAGCAAATGTAATGACTGAGCCACTGTTACTAGAATTTAATGATCATGGAAAATTTAAGATGTGCACTTTTTCTTTTACTTTTCCCTTACCTCTCCCCCATCTCCCTAAAGAAGGCTACAATTAAGCATGGAGATACACACACACACACACACACACATATATACACAATGTGTGTATGTATGTATACAGATATGTGTATATATACATACACACATATATGTAAGATAGTAGTATGCTTAATTCCATCTGTTATCTGCTTCTCAAAAGGTGCATAGCATCTTCCATCATAAGTTTAAGTCTTTCCATGTTTTTTTCTAAATCAACCAGCTCATCATTTCCTATATCATCTGATTTAGATGGTTATTATGTTGCAGAGGAGAAACAATGGAATTCATCTATATTTAAAAAAAAAAAGATGATCTGAAATGAAGACCTGAGGCTAATGAGTTGAAATTTAACAGGGATGGATATTAATTCTTTGGTCGAGGTGAGGAAAATCACTTGTACAAATGCAATACATATACACACAAATTTTTTCAGATATCTTTGTAAGCTAATTTGAGGGTTTTCATGGATTTCAAGATTATTATAGGCCAATTTTTTGATGTAGATCCATATACACACATAGCTATAGAAATATCTATATGTAGCCTTCTCTATATGTGATTATGCATATGCTCATATATATAGATTATACTATACACAGAATATATACATATTCATTAAATATGTGTCTATGATGATGAAACTATATCTAACCATAGAAACTGCAACTTTCTTTTCAATTGATACTCATAGGGATTTGCATAGAAGGCAAACAGTGAAGTGATTTGTTTAATCACACAGCCAGTACATGCCAGAGACAGGGCTTAGACCCAGATCTTCCTGGCTTTGAAGACAACCCTTTATCTACCACATTTCTCTGTCTTTCTGCCTTCTCTCTCCTCTCCCCTTTATTGTGGAATAATGAGTCGGCAAACTCTACGTAGCTAAGGAAGGCTCTGCTAGGATCAATGGTTAGAAGTTATATGATGGTAAATTTCATCCAAGTATAACAATGTCTCTAACAATGAGAATCCAATCATTGAAAGGGGTATTTCAGTTTTATTGAATTCTTGTTCACCAAAAGTGTCAAAGTTTGTGAATTAAAATTAGAAAGGACTTTGGAAATTATGTAGTTCAATTCACTCATTTTACAGAAAAGGAAGCTGAGGACCAGAGAGGTTATATCATACTTTTAATCTTTAATGGCTTAAAATTCTACTAACCCATGTGGCACATCCTGTATATGTGTGTAACTGTGTGTATTTTAATAAGGGAAGGTAACATACACATAGAAGCGTAGGTTAGAAAAAGCTGTTTTGTTCTCAGGAAACAATGATGGTGAATGGAGCCATAAAATAGTGGATGGATACACTTGTTACAAAAAACAAAGGGGATTTTGATTTGAATATTATTCCTAGAACAAGAGGCAGAAAATGATGGAAAGGAATGGTTAGCAGATAGTAGAATGGAAGGATGATGCTTGCAGTGAAGCAAGGTTGGTGGTCATAGGCTGGCCAGACATAGTTGCTCTCATCAAGTTAAGACTGTATTGCCTTGGAGCAGGGATCATCCTCCAGGACGTGATTAACTTTAATAACAACATAAGGCAAAGTAAGCTTTATATTAACAATGTCTCTTTTGGAATTAGAATTCAAATCATACCCATCCTTCAGGTTCTACACTCGCCAACACTAGATATGCTACTTGTTTCTTTTTCATTTTTCTCTATCTTGCCAGTATGAGGCATTGTCTCTGTTCTTTTCTAAAACTTCCTTTTTAAAATGGAACAAATTTGAGACTGAGCTTGACTGAGACCTCTCATGGCATAGATAGAAGACTCTGGCCCCAGCATTTGTGCCACTATCACAACAGAGAGTGGCATTATCCTAAGAGATTTATAGATCTCAACATGTGCATCTACTGGATTCTGGTTTGGAAAAGGCTGTCTGTGTACCAGTTTTGCTGTCTCTATCACTGTTGCCATATCACCTGGTTTTCCTACTCCTCTGAGCCAATTGAAAGTGGGAGAAGACATAACAACAGTTGTCTACACTCAACAACACCTGTTCTCAATGTTGCAGGTGTGTCCCACCTTCAGACTTCTGCTTCTGTTGGCTCAAATGAGAAACTACTAATGTGATTGTAATATCCAGAACATGTCAGTATAACACCTGTGTTACACTGTGTGGTACGTATGTGGCATATGTGGAATGCCTGGCTTGGAACCACCACACTCTGTCCACATTTCCTTTGTCCTCAGAAGACAATGATGGTAAATGGAGCCACAAAATAGTGGATTGATATACCCTTTACAAGAAACAAGGGGGATATTTATTTGATTATTATTCCACGAAGAGCAAAAAGAAGATAGGAAAGAAGGGTAAGCACAAGGCAGTCTAGAAGATAGTTGAAGTGAAGCATGGTTGGTGGTCATAGGCTGGCTAGACATAATTGGATCTCCCCAAGTAGGACTCTAGTGCCATGATTAGTCTCATCTCAAATGAAGCATGGATTATCAACTTATCCTCTGGCCTGGCTCATTCACCTGCTTGAGTTTCCAGAAAAGGACCACTCCCATACCATTACATTTGCATTCTTTGAAGACCTTTGGTATAACCTTATTGTGGAAGAAGATTCCCCACATTTAGCACTATAGCTCTCAAGCCCCCCAAAATACCCTTCCCTTTATACGAAACCAGTCACAAAGAAAATAAAATAGATCTTAAATGCAACCATTTATATAATAAAAAGACAATAAAATGATAGTCAACATGTTGCATGCATTCATTATTTTTATTTTGGTGAGGCAATTGGGATTAAGTGACTTGCTCAGGGCCACATAGCTAGTAAGTGTTAAGTGTCTGAGGCTGGATTTGAACTCAGGTCCTCCTGAATCCAGGGCCGGTGCTCTGTCCACTGTGCCACCTAGCTTCTCCTTTATCTATTTTTCTTTTTTTGCATACATTCACTATTTTAAAAAATCAAGAATAATCAATATATCACAGTCCACATATAAACTTAGGTCACATGAAGTACATAAATCTGTCTCATGTGCCTAAAGTAAGTTTGAGTCTTTATTTAATCATCTCATATTTTTCAAACAGTTGTTTGAGTTTTTTTACTAGTTTGAAACTTTTAAGTCCAAAGAAATAGAAGATTTCAAGTAAATTACTTCAGGGACAACAATGACCTATAATGTCAGCAAGTTCAGAGTCCTTAATTTTTTCATCTAAATATGCTGTATCTCTGATAACTTTTTCTTCAGACTTGGCTCTTATAACTTTTTTGCTAAATAAAAATTCTCTTCTTTCACTTTTAAACTGTTCACATAACAACATAGGGGTACATATATCGAGTCATTTAAGTTATTTAATTTATTTAAAATTTATTTAAAATACTGCTCCCATTTTGTAACCAAACTGCTCACATGGCATCTGAAAACATTGTTTCTTTAAATGTGGATTTTAGTCATTTTTTTGTTAAATCTTTAGCAATTAAACAATCTATAAATGGGACATTATCTTGTATTCTGATGACTTGTTTATTTTTATAAAAAATACCTTTTCTGTCACTTTAATCAACCAAGATATTTAATTTCATTTACCATTTCTGTTTTTTGTTGTCATTACTGTTGTTAGCTGCTTCCTATGCCTATGACGCTTGCTTTTCTCACTTCTATCTCTTAGAATACTGGGTATCTTTCAGGATTCAGCTTAACTGCCACCTTTTGTAGCAGACTTTCCCTGGTCCTCCTAGCTGCTAAAGCTTTACATACATACACATACACAATGTGGATGTATGCACATGTGTGCATATATACATGCACACACATTTCATATACAAATCTAACAGTGTGTGTATGAATTCATATGCACACATACATTATAAGATACATATTAAAATGTGACACATTCAATATGGTATACAATATGCAATGCACACACAATATACTTGTGCATAGAATATACATATATGCACACATACTCATATAAACATACACATACAATACACATACACATAAACACATGTACATGAAAGGTAACATTGGAAGGAAAGACCCTCTCCTCTTTCCTCCCTTCCCCTCTCCCCTCCCCTCCCCTTCCCTTCTCTCCTCTCTTCCAGAATCATAACCATTTTATCACAAAACTCTTAAATATTTCAAAATTGATAATTTTTATAATTTTGATATTGTATAAATGGTCTCTTCGTTCTGCATAATTTACCTTGCATCATTTGATAATGCTTTTTTAAGGTTTCTCTAAAAGAATATTTCATTAATTCTTGCTGCAAAATAGCATTCCATTACATTCATATACCATCTTTCCTAGCCACTTCCAAAACTGATTGGCAACTCAGATTCCTGTTCTTTGCCTCTACAAAAGTGCTGTAATGATTTTCTGTTACATAAGTGTTCTCTTACTCTGTCTCATACTGTTGGGGTATAAAATGACTAGAATGGTATACTAGGTCAAGAGGTTTGCATATTTTAGTAACTGAGGGAGAATCATTTCAAATTTCATTCCATAAAGCTTGGAATAATTCACAACAACAATAGTGAATTAGGGTGCCTATTTTCTCACAGCCTTGTCATAATTTTTTGCTTTTTTGGTCAAATTTTGGTAATCTTATTGGTATAGGGCAGATATTTAGAGATTCTTTTTCTACATTTAGCTATTTATTAATGTCTGGGAATATTTTTCATATAGCTATTGATAGCTGGGATTTCTTCCCTCTAGGACTGCCTGTTCATATACTTTGTCTATCAGTTGGGAAAATGGCTCATGTTCTTATAATTTTGAATCAGATCATTATAAACCTTTATTAGAGAAACTTGCTAACAAAGATCCTCCTTGCTCTCTCTAACCCATGTTAAGTTTTATACTTCTAATCTTAGCCGAATTGGTTTTGTTTCTGCAAAAATATTTTATTTTCAATTTTATGCAATCTAAATTTTACATCTTCCTCAGCAATATTCTCTATCCTTTGATAATGAACCCTTATTCTATCCATACGGCTGAAAGCTAATTTCTTCCTTGCTCCTTGAATTTGTTTATGATGCCAACTTTTATAACAGTCATACATCCATTTGTTGCTTATCTTGGAAAGTGGTGTAAAGTTTTGACCTAAACCTAATTTATGCTAGAATGATACCTAGCTTTCCCAGCAGGATTTATCATAGAGTGAATACTTATCTCAATAACTGGGGTCTTTGGGATTATTGATAATCAGGCTTTTATGTGCATTTGCTTCTGTATGTTATGTACCCAATTTGTCTCACTGATTATCTTCTTTATTGTTTAACAGATACCAAATCAGGTCAAAGGCAGTTTTCAGATAAAGAAATCAAAGCTATCTATTGCCATATGAAAACATGCTCTAAATCACTATTGATTAGAGAGAGGCAAATTAAAACAATTCTGAGGTACCACCTGCCACCTATCAGATTGGCTAATATGACAAAAAAGGAAAATAATAAATGTTGGAGAAGTTGTGGAAAAATTGGTACACTAATGCATTGTTGGTGGAGCTGTGAACTGATCTAGTCATTCTGGAGAGCAGTTTAAAACTATCCCAAAAGGGCTATAAAGCTGTGCATACTCTTTGACCTAGCAATACCACTACTAGGTCTTTTTCACAAAGAGATATAAGAAAGGGAAAATGACCCACATGTACAAAAATATTTATAGATGCTCTTTTTGTGGCAAGGAATTGGAAAAAGAGGGGATGTCCATCAATTGGGGAATGGCTGAACAAGTTGTGGTATATGAATGTAATGGAATACTATTGTGCTGTAAGAAATGATGAGCATGCAGATTTCAGAGAAAACTAGAAGGACTTGCATGAACTGATGCTAAGTAAAATGAGCAGAACCAGGAGAACATTGCACACAATATCAACAATCTTATGTGTTGATCAACTATGAAAGACTTGATTCTCCTCGAAGATACTTCCAAAGGTCTCATGATGGAAAATGCTCTCCAAATCCAGAAAAAAAAGAACAGTGGAATCTAGATGCAGATTGAACAATATTATTTCTACTTTTTGTTGGTGTTTTGTTTTTCTTTTTTGAGGTTTTTCCCTTTTACTCTCCTTTCACAGCATGTCTAAAGCAGAAATATGTTTAGTGTGATTGTACATATATAACCTATATCAGATTACTTGCTGTCTTAGGGAGGGGGGGGAGGGAAGGAGAAAAATTTGAAGCTAGAAATCTGATAAAAACAAATGTTGAAAACTATCTGTAAATGAAATTAGAAAATAATAAAATATTTATATGGAAAAATAAATAGCAATGCTTAAATCTTAAAAAAGACAGATACCAAATCACCTACTTGATTACTATTTTGTGGTATAGACTGGTCAAGTACTAGTAAGCACCTACCTTCCCAATTTTCTCAGCATTTCTTTTGAGATTCTTGATATTTTTCTTCCTGATGAATCTCATTTTTTCTACCTACTTGAAGTAATAATTTTGGCAGTTGAATCGACATGGCACTGGATACATAGATTAATTTAGTTAATAGTATTAATTGGCTAGTCATCAGTAATGAAAAATTATCCAAAAATTTAGGTCTTTATTACTGTGAAGAGTTTGTATTGTATTCGCATAATTCTGTGTATATCTTAATAAGTAGATACTAAAGCATTTTATGCATTCTGTAGTTATTTTAAATGGAATTTCTCTTTATATCTTGTCCTGAGCTTTGCTGATAATATATTGAAATGTTAATGATTTGTATTGCTCTATTTTATATCCTGTAACTTTGCTGAAATTATTTTTATATTTAGTTTTAGTGGATTTTCTAGGTTTTTCTAGGAAAACCATCAAAACATTTGCAAGTGGTGATGATTTTGTTTCTTCTTTGTATATTATTTTTACCGTTCATTTTATTTTCTTTGTCTTATTGATTAAATAGCATTTTATAATTATATCTCATGGTAACAGTGAAGACCCTTGCTTTTCCCCTGATTTCACTGAAAAAGTCTCTAATTTATAAAAAGTCATAAATAATATAACGTATGCTCTTACTTTTAAATTGAGATTGATTATTATAAGAAAGCCCATTTATCCTCATATTTTCAAGTATTTTAAACAAAAAAGATGCATTTTTATATATTATAGATATTTATATCTCTATTGGTATAATCATATTATTTTTGCTGTTCTTGCTAGTAATAGTCAGTTTTGTTTATAATTTTTTCCTGATATTTAATTCACACTGTATTCTTGGGATAAGCCGAACCTGTGATAGTATGCAAACTTTTCATTTGTTGTTGTAGCCTTGTTTGTACTACTTTACTTAAAATATTTGTGACAATGTTTATAAGAAATATTGATTTATAGAGTAAGTTCTTTGTTTTTACTTTATTTAGCTTCAAATAAGTATTAAAATTAATTTTTGTTTGGATGATTGAGAGAATTCATCTTTTTAAAGTTTATTTATCAATTACTTTATATTTTTCTGGGATTAGGTTATTTTAATTACTTATTTTTGATTCTTTTAATCTGGTCATTTTAGTTTTCCTAAATTTATTCAAAAGTATCTCTAATAACTTTCTTTTTCTTCATTTAACAGTTATCTTTTTATTATTTATGATTATAATTTGGACTTCCTCTTCATTTAAATCAAATTAAGTAAAGTTATATCTTTTTTTTGAAAAGTGAGGTTCTAGTTTTATTTATTCTTTTTTTATAATCTGCTAACTCCTTTCATTTTCAGAGCTGCCATTTTGACATTTAATTGTGTATTTATTTTAATTTGTTGGCTTTCTAGTTTTTTATTGCTATTTGCAAAATATGTACATACTTTCTCTCTTTTTTGCTTGAAAGTTTTTGGAGATATAAATGTTTCTCTGATCTAGGGATCCTTAATCACTTTTCTTGTAGTCTTGGGTACTCTTCTCAGAAACAGATATTATTATATTCATAAAATAAAATGTATAGGCTTATCAAAGAAAGAAATTATATTGTTAAACAGTAAGAAAAATAAATTAGGGCATAAATTTGGAACATTTCCTCATAATTGTCTTTGTCTTTAATGAAATTTTACATTTTTGTGATATATTTTGATCTGCTAATTTTGTTTTGTTGTCTTCTTTTTTTTGTTTTTTTTGTGGGGCAATGAGGTTTAAGTGACTTGCCTGGGGTCACACAGCTAATGTCAAGTGTCTGAAACTGGATTTGAACTCAGGTCCTCCTGAATCAGAGGTCAGTGCTTTATCTACTGCTCCACCTAGTTGATCTGCTATTTTTTAAGGAATAGTGTATTTATTCTCCAATTAAATTTATGTATTTTCAGTGGTCTATGTTGTTACAAAAATTTTACTGTATTATGGCCAGTAAAAGACTTTTCTGCTTTTTTGCATTTTTCAGTGTAGATTTACTCCCTGATACTTTGTCATTTTTGGTAAACATACCATGCATAATATAGAAATAGATATACCCTTTTATATTCCCATTAATGAACATTGGAAATACATCACATCTAACTTTTCTAATATTCTACTATGTGGCTTCTTTTCTGTTTATTATTTTTAATTTTTTCTAGTTCTGAAAGGTGTACATTGAGGTCTCCTACTAATAAAATTTTAGTGTATTTTTTATTTTTTAAACTTATTTAAAATTCCCTTTTGTATTTAGATAGATGCTATCATTGAGTGAATATGTTTAGTATTGATATTAAGTTATTATGTGGTCTGCATAATATGTATAATGATATGCATAATATAAATTAGAGAATTTATTGCTTATGACCAAGTCTCCCATATATCTACCTTTTTCTTATTTCCCCATTCCCTCTTGTTTCTCTGTTGAGATAATAGCTATAACAATAACTACAACATCCAACATCACCAACTAGCATCTAGCATTTGTATGATACTTACTACGTACAGGAAGCTATGCTAACTGTTTTACAAATGTTAGCTCATTTATCCTCACAACACTCCTAAATGGTAGGTGCTATTGTTATTTTCATTTTATAACTGAGGAAACTGAGGAAAAGTTTAAAGAACTTGCTCAAAGTCGAACACCTAATAAGTGTCTGAGACTAGAGTTCAATGTTTTCCTGTATCAAACTCTGTGTATTTGTGTGTGTGTGTGTGTGTGTGTGTGTGTGTGTGTATGTATGTGTGTATTTTACCTTCCTTTAACTAGTTTAGGTGAAAGTGAGGGTCAGGTGATAATCACTCTCCCCAATCCTTTTAATCCATCCCAATTATGGAATTTCCCCATCTGTCTTCCCTTCTCCCCATCCTTTTCCCTTTTTTAAAATGATCAAAACATAACAAAAAGAGATATAGGATTTTAATGACGCAGTTTCCACAATCCTTGTATCTTTCAAGACTCAACCTAATAAAAATCTTCTACAGGAGGTCTTTACTGCAAGAGAGTTTCCCTTTAAAGTTTCCTTCTATCTACTCTGTGTGGAGTGTGTGTGTGTGTGTGTGTAAATGGAGAAATTTGTATTTTATTCAAGAGAAAATTTAGAATGACTTTTGCCTTTGAGGAACAGAAAATATGTTCCCCTTTGCAATGAAATAGGATGATGAAGTGGATCTCCAAACAACATATATATGAATCATTAAATATTATTACTGGAAAAGACTTTATAAAAATGAGTCCAAATCTTCTCATTTTACAAATGAGGAAACTTATGTCCATCCATTCTGATCTTCATAAGAATTATCTCACTGAAGGTGCCATAATGAACCAATGGCATAACTAAAATTGGAACTCAGGTTTCCTGGCTCCTTTCTTGTTCATTTTTCATCACCTGAGAAGCAGCATGTTCTAATGAAACATCTCTCCTTCCCTTCTTACAGATTAGGAATATGAGGCACAGAGATATTAAAAGATTTGTCCAATGAAAGGGATAATGGATTTTAAGTCTGAGGATTTGGATAGGAATTCTGGTACTTTATCCCTGTGTGACCTTGGACAAGTATTTTTCAGTTCTCTGAAAATTAGTTTTCTTATCTGTAAAATGAAGGAACCTAAATCCACAGAATAGTCACAAATGAGCATTTACAATCTTTAATACAATTTATTCTACATGCAGTAATACACGTAAGTGATTGAACAAAGGAGACTACAGGCCAGCCCAGTCAAAGGAATAGGAAATGAAGGGGGGTGTGTGGGTCTTTTCTCCTCAGATCTCTCTCCCAGAGGAAATAGGAGAATGTGCTCCAGGTGCAAGTTGAGCCAGCTGGTAAATTTCGATGTGGGGAGATTTACAAAAGATGATGCAAAATGTTATCCCTCCCATTGTTTTTTTTTCAAGCTATCTTCAACCCTGAACCCTTTGTCCCAAGGACTCTGGGTGGATTCCCAGAATTTAAATTCACAAAGCAAAATTACACACTACTTTTCTTTTGCCTATGTCAATAACAGGGTAGAGAGGTTGTAGGGGTAAGGGTCATGGGGGGGTTGATGGTGATGGAATATATATATATATGTATATATGTATATGAATATATATGTGTGTGAATATGTGTAAATATATCTGTATATGAATGTATAAATATGTATATTGTATGATATGTATTTTTATGTATCATGTCTTTGATAGAATATCAGAAATATCAAATAAGACAGTGTGTCTATGAACTATTGGTGGAATATATATCTTTATATGTGTCACATAGTACACAGAGTACTGAATGTGTATGCATACACATTTATACTCTATATACCTACATATGTACATAAAGCAAACCAGGCAATCTATAATGATTATTGTAAGATCAACCAGAATCATAAATAGAATAAGGTCATTAGGGCTATGCTCTAGTGTGCTGGAAACTAGATTGCATTTCTGGTGAGGTATAGTGTGGGGAGTACGAATGGTTCCCAGGTAGAGCTCTTCTTATTACTTCCTTTTCTTAGGTTCACATACAAAAGAGTTCACATAGAATGAAGCAAGGCAAAAGAATAGTGTTTGCTTCACCTCAACAAAGAACACAAAGGAAGAAACAAGCGGTCATTCACTGTACACAGTTGAAAGGGACCTCAAAGACCACCTAGTACAACCTGTACCTTAGCATAGATACCTTCATATCTATCATCTATCTATCTATCTACCTATAATCTATCTATAATAGTTCTCTTACCCTTCTCTTCTTTGGCAACTCCCTGGCACTTTTGGCTTTCTTTATATTGGTGAATTCCGTGGCTTTATTTCTGTAAGCCCTTCTGAGTACTTCTATTTTTCTTTCTTTTAAAGATTATCTCAGGGAGCCAAGATGGCAGAGAGGAAGCAGCAAGCTGCCTGAGCTCTCCCTCTGTTCCCTCAAAAAGAACATTAAATCAAACCTCTGGATGGAATCTGAAACTACAGAACCTGCAAAGAGACAGAGAGACACAGTCTTCCAACCAGAGATAATTTAGAAGACTTCAGGAAAAGGTCGGTTTGACTCGGGCAAAAGGGAGGCCCAGCGCAAGGCAGCAGCCCTGCGCCGAGGGGGTTGGGGCAAGTCAGCAGGAGCTGCGGGCCACAGGCAAACAACTGAGACCCCTGGAACCTGGCTCAAAAATCTGGTGGCCAAGAAGGACAGTGGAAAAACCTACCTGCACTGGCAGGGAGGGCAGGCTGTAGGGCTATGAACAGGACTGGTGGGATCAAGCGCCTGGCAGAGCGCACCCAGACAGGAAGTGCAGGGGGTCAAACTGCACGCATTATAAAGGCCTCAGAGTAAAAAGCCCCTGCACAAGAAGCCCAAAACAGGGATCCTGGTACACCCAGAGGAGACCTCAACTTAAAAAATAAAGAAACTACAATAATGAGTAAGAAGCTAAAAAGAGCACTCTCCATTGACAGCTTCTGCATCAATAGGGAAGAAGTCAACATAAACTCAGATGAGGACAATAGCCTCAAATTGCCTACATGTGAAGCCTCACAAGGGAAGGTGAATTGGACTCAAGAACAAAAAGCCTTCCTGGAAGAGCTCAAAAAGGATTTTAAAAATCAATTGAAAGAGGAAGAAGAAAAAATGGGGAGAGAAATGAAAGCAAAACAAGAAAAGTATGAAAAAGAATCAGCAGCTTGGAAAAGGAAGAACAAAGATTGACTGCAGAAAACAATTCCTTAAAAAATTCATTTGGCCAAATGGAAAAAACGGTGCATAATCTCATTGAAGAAAACAATGCCTTAAAAAAATTCATCTGGCCAAATGGAAAAAAAGGTGCATAACCTCACTGAAGAAAACAATGCCTTAAAAATTAAAATGTGACAGTTGGAAGATAAGGAATCCATGAGACACCAGGAATCAGTCAGGCAGAATCAAAAGAATGAAAAAATAGAAGAAAATGTGAAATATCTCATTGGAAAGACAAGTGATCTGGAAAACAGATCCAGGAGAGACAATCTGAGAATCATTGGACTGCCTGAAAGCCATGACCAGAAAAAGAATCTCTACATGGGAAGATAATACTCATAACTCTTAAGAAGTGTAAATGTATTTGGGCAGAGAAAAGGAGTTTACACAGAGCGTATAAATATAAATTGTCTTTGATGTGATGATACATAAAAAAAATTAAGGGGTTAAAAAGGGAGTCTATGGGGAGGAGAGGAAAGGAGAGGTGGAATGGGATGAATTATATCATATGAAGAGGTGAAAAAAACTATTACAGTAGAGGGAAAGAAAGGAGGGGTGAACATTGTTTCAACCCTACTCTCATTAGATTTGATTCAAAGAGGGAATTACATACTTTCATTGGGATAAAGAAACTTACCTCATTCTTTAGGGAAACAAAAGGGGAAGGGAAAGGGGGGACTGATAGAAGGGAGGACAAAAGCAAGGGAAAAAAGGGTAAAGCAAAGAGAGGGGGTGGGGGAGGCAGGGGTCAGAAGTAAAACGTCAGTGAGGAGGAATAGGGTGAAAGAAGGGGGGGAAAGTACAAAGGGGGTAAATAGAATGGAGGGGAATAGACAGTCAGTAATAATAACTGTGAATGTGAATGGTATGAACTCTGCTATAAAACGGAAGCAAATTGCAGAATGGATTAAAAACCAGAATCCTACAATATGCTGTTTACAAGAAACACATTTGAAGCAGAGAGATACACACAGAGTAAAGGTAAAAGGCTGGAGCAGAATATATTATACTTCATCTAAGGTCAAAAAAGCAGGGGTAGCAATCCTTATCTCAGACAAAGGGAAAAATAGATCTCATTAAAAGAGATAAGGAAGGAAATTACATCTAGCTTAAAGGTACTATAGATAATGAAGTAATATCAATATTAAATATGTATGCACCAAGTGGTATAGCATCCAAGTTCTTAGAGGAGAAGTTAAATGAGTTACAAGAGGACTTAGTAATACTATACTAGTGGGGGAATCTGAATCTCCCCCTCTCAGAATTAGATAAATCTAGCAAAAAAATAAATAAGAAAGAAGTGAAAGAGGTGAATAGATTACTAGAAAATTTAGACATGATAGATGTCTGGAGAAAATTGAATGGGGATAGAAAGGAATATACCTTTTTCTGAGCAGTACATGGCACATTTTCAAAAATTGACCATGTATTAGGGCACAAAACCATCATAGTCAAATGTAGAAAGGCAGAAATAGTAAATGCGTCCTTCTCAGATCATGATGCAATAAAAATTACATGTAAGAAAGAGTCTGGGAAAAGTAGAATGGAAATCAATTGGAAACTAAATAATGTCATTCTAAAGAATGAATGGGCCAAACAACAAATCATAGAAACAATCAATAACTATATGCAAGAGAATGACAATAATGAGACAACATACCAAAATCTATGGGATGCAGCCAAAGCAGTGCTTAGGGGAAAATTTATAGCTTTAAATGCATACATGAATAAAAGAGAGAAAGAGGAGATTAATGAATTGGGCATGCAACTTAAAAAGCTAGAAAAAGAACAAATTAGAAATCCCCAATTAGACACTAAATTAGAGATCCTGAAAATTAAAGGAGAAATTAATAAGATTGAAAGCAAAAAAAAACTATAGAATTAATCAATAAAACTAAGAGCTGGTTTTATGAAAAAACCAATAAAATAGATAAAATATTGGTTAATTTGATTTAAAAAAAGAAAGAAGAAAACCAAATTACCAGTATCAAAAATGAAAAGGGTGATGTTACCACCAATGAATTGGAAATTAAAGCAATAATTAGGAAATATTTTGCCCAACTGTATGCCAATAAACTTGACAATCTAAATGAAATGGATGAATATTTACAAAAATACAAACTGCCCAGGTTAACTGAAGAGGAAATAAAATCCTTAAATAAACCCATATTAGAAAAAGAAATTGAACAAGCCATTAATGAACTCCCTAAGAAAAAATCCCCAGGGCCAGATGGGTTTATGGGTGAATTTTACCAAACATTTAAAGAACAATTAATTCCAATATTATACAAATTATTTGGAAAAATAGGTGAAGAAGGAGTTCTACCAAATTTGTTTTATGACACAAATATGGTGGTGATACCAAAACCAGGCAAAGCAAAAACAGAGAAAGAAAATTATAGACCAATTTCCCTAATGAATATTGATGCTAAAATCTTAAATAAGATATTAGCAAGGAGATTACAGCAAGTGATCACAGGGATAATACACTATGACCAGGTGGGATTTATACCAGGAATGCAGGGCTGGCTCAAATTAGGAACACTATTAACATAATCAACCACATCAATAAGAAAACCAACCAAAATCATATGATTATCTCAATAGATGCAGAGAAAGCTTTTGACAAAATATAGCACCCATTCCTAATAAAAACACTAGAGAGTTTAGGAATAGGTGGAGCTTTCCTTAAAATAATAAACAGTACCTACCTAAAGCCATCAGCAAATATTATATGCAATGGAGATAAATTAGAGGCCTTCCCAATAAGATCAGGGGTGAAACAGGGATGTCCATTATCACCCCTATTATTTAATATTGTACTAGAAATGTTAGCTTTAGCCATCAGAGAAGAAAAAGGAATTAAAGGAATTAGAATAGGCAAGGAGGAAACAAAACTATCACTCTCTGCAGATGATATGATGGTATACTTAAAGAATCCTAGAGAATCAACTCAAAAATTACTTGAAACAATGAACAACTTTTGCAAAGTAGCAGGATATAAAGCAAATCCACATAAATCATCAGCATTTCTATACATGACCAACAAAGTCCAGCAGCAAGAGATAGAAAGAGAAATTCCATTTAAAGTAACGGTAGATAATATAAAATACTTGGCAGTCTACTTGCCAAGATAAATCCAGGAACTCTATGAACACAACTACTGAACACTCTTCACACATATCAAATCAGATCTAAATAATTGGAAAGATATCAATTGCTCATGGACAGGCAGAGCTAATATAGTAAAAATGACAATACTGCCTAAATTAATTTACTTATTCAGTGCTATACCAATCAGACTACCTAAAAATTATTTTATAGAGCTAGAAAAAAATAATAACAAAATTCATCTGGAAAAACAAATAATCAAGAATATCCAGGGAAATAATGAAAAAAATTCATAGGAAGGTGGGTTAGCGATACCAAACCTGGAGCTTTACTGTAAAGCGACAGTCATCAAAACTATCTGTTACTGGCTAAAAAATAGAGCCGTAGATCAATGGAATAGGCTAGGCACAGGAAATGCAGTAGTAAATGACACTAGTAATGTAGTGTTTGATAAACTCAAAGACTCCAGCTTCTGGGATAGGAACTCAGTATTGGACAAAAACTGCTGGGAAAACTGGAAGATAGTATGGCAGAAATTAGGCATAGACCAAAATCTTACCCTTATACTAAAATAAGGTCAAAATGGATACACGATTTAGACATAAGAGGTGATACTATAGGTAAATTAGGAGAGAAAGGAATATTCTACCTATCATATCTTTGGAAAGGAAAACAGTTTATGACCAAACAAGAGATAGAGTATATTATAAAATGCAAAATGGATGATTTTGATTACATTAAGTTAAAAAATTTTTGTACAAACAGAAGCAATGCATCCAAAATTAGAAGGGAGGCAGAAAGCTGGGAAACAATTTTTGTGGCCAGTACTTCTGATAAAGGCCTCATCTCTAAAATATATAGGGAACTAAATCAAATTTATAAGAATCCAAGTCATTCCCCAATTGAGAAATGGTCAAAGGATATGAACAGGTAGTTTTCTGATGAAGAAACCAAAGCTATCTATTCCCATATGAAAAAATGCTCTAAATCTCTAATGATTAGAGAGATGCAAATTAAAACAACTCTGAGGTACCACCTGACACCTATCAGATTGGCTAAAATGACAAAAAAGGAAAATAATAAATGTTGGAGAAGCTGTGGGAAAACTGGAACACTAATGCATTGTTGGTGGAGCTGTGAACTGATCCAACCATTCTGGAGAGAAATTTGGAATTATGCCCAAAGGGCAATAAAGCTGTTCATACCCTTTGACCCAGCACTACCACTTTTAGGTCTTTTTCCCAAAGAAATCATGGAAAGGGGAAAGGGACCCACATGTACAAAAATATTTTTAGTTGCTCTTTACCTGGTAGCAAGGAATTGGAAGTTGAGGGGATGCCCTCAATTGGGGAATGGCTGGACAAGTTGTGGTATATGAATACAATGGAATACTATTGTGCTGTAAGAAATGCTGAGCAGGAGGAGTTCAGAGAATCCTGGAGGGTCTTGGGTGGGCTGATGATGAGTGAGATGAGCAGAACCAGAAGAACATTGTACACAGTATCATCAACACTGAGTGTTGATCTACTGTGATGGACTATATACTTCTCACCAACGCAATGGTATAGAAGAGTTCCAGGGAACTCATGATAGAAGAGGATCTCCAAATCCAAGAAAAAATAAACTGTGGAGTATAGATGCTGAATGAACCATACTATTTCTTTTGTTTTTTGGTGCTTTTGTTTTTTCTATTTTGAGGTTTTTCATCATTGCTCTGATTTTTCTCTTATAACATGACTAATGCAGAAATAGGATTAATGTTATCATGTGTGTATCTATCTTTCTACATCTATCTATCTATCTATCTATCTATCTATCTATCTATCTATCTATCTATCTATCTATCTATCTAACCTATATCAGATTATCTGCTATCTAGGGGTAGGGGAAGGGAGGGGAGGGAGGGAGAAAAATCTGAAATTGGAAAGCCTGTATAAACAAAAGTTGAGAACTATCTTTATAAGTAACGGGGAAAAAAATAAAATATTTTATCAATTAAAAAAAGATAATCTCACAACTGTTAATAATATCAAATAAATCATTTAAGAAGAAAAACAAAAAGTCAAAATCTTTAGGAATTATGGGAACTTCATTCATCTCTCAAAAAATATTTATCATGTGTATAGTGTCCATAGTATATTATACTAGGTGTAGAGGAAGTAGGTGTTGAGGAGCTTACAAGAGTTTCAGTACACATGTTCCCTTCTCTCAGGGAGTTTACAGGTTAATAATGGAGTAAAAAAAAAAAAAAACATTTGCCTCAATATGAGTATCAGGTAGGTAGTAATCTAGAACATGATATAGAGGAGAAAGGGAAGGGATTAAGTGAGTAAGCATTTATATACCACTTACTATATGTCAGACACTCTGCTAAGTGCTTTACAAATACAATCTCAGTTGATGCTCAAAACAACATTGTGGTTTAGTGTAGTTTTATCATTCCCTTTTTACAGTTGAGGAAACTAAGGCAGAGGGTGATTACCCAGGGCCACATTTGAACTCCAGCCTTTCTGACTTCAGACCCAGTGCTCTATCCCCAAGCAGCTTCCTCAATGAAAGGGAAGGAGGACTACATCACTCAATATATGTAATAATTATGAGGCAGCTTGGAAGGTAAGACTGATATTTTATTCTATTTTTATTATGACAGTAAGCATAGGGGCCTACACATAGAATCAAGTCTATAGTGCTTGTAGGTATCTGAATGTTGATTTAGCCCAATCCTTCCATAGTTATCATTTAGAATACAGAGGCCCCAAGAAACTAAGGGGTTTTTGTCCATTGTCTTAAAAATGTCCAAGTCTCTCCTATCCTTAAAATATAGAATATATATTAAAAACCCTTTACTTAGTCTGACTGTCTCTTTAGAATATATATTAAAAACCCTTTACTTAGTCTAACTGTCTCTTTAGAATATATATTAAAAAACCCCTTACTTAGTCTGACTGTCTCTTTAAACTATTGTCCTATAGTTCTCCATCCTTTACAGCCAGACTCTTAAGGGGAAAAAAAAGTATGTACATTCATTGCCCATGCTTTTTCACCTCCTTTTTATTTCTCAGCTGCTTATAATTTGATCTCCATTACCACCATTGGCCTGACACTGCCTTCTCCAAAATCATCAAGGATCTCTTTATTATTAAGTTCAGGTTTACCTTTATTGTATTGTCTTTGATTGCTCTATAATATTTGATATTGTTAACTACCATTTCCTTCCCATTTCTATCTTCTCCTTGGGTGATTGTGTCATTGATGTCTTATGGTTCTCTTTGTATCTGCCAGACTAACCTTTCTTATTTTCCTTTGGTTCCAAAGGTTTGTCATGCCAGGGTGGGAGTGGGGATAAGCTCCCACTCTCTATAAATTGCTCTAGTAGCATGCATCTCAAATAGCCTCTGACAACTGAAGCCCAACTCCTGGCCTTCTCGTGGCAGAACTGTTTCCACTAACAGGAGAAGGGGCAAAAGCGAGTCACTGGCGCCTTAAAACCAGTTGCTTTGTGCAGGCGGGGCTCATTATTCTTGGCAGGCAACTCACCTAGGGGAAGGAAACCCTGATTTTAAACCTCTGCTGCCTTGTGGCTATACCCATATATGGGAAAGGCTTCGGGAGTTAACTCCGAGGAAAAATCAGGAGTGAGAGTCCCTTAGCCAGTTGGATGTTGCACATCACATCCCTCTGGCAGGCAACTCCTGTGGTGGCACTGGTGCCAAACTGTATTGGCTCTGCCTCCCCTTTGGATCCACCAGTGTCATGGAGAGGGAAAACCTGCTGCATGGGCAACAGCTTGTTTTCCAATTGATCTGCCCAGACCAGCGCCCTGGAGAGGACACTCCAGCTACTCCTCATGGGGTAGATACAACACAGGATGCAGCAGTTACCGGTTATAAGTCACTCAGGAGCTGCGGCTCCCGTATCGGACTGCACAGCCACACTGTGGCCTGTGGCTCTTCAAGGTGCTGATCCATGGTCGTCTGCAACTGGTGGATGCCTACTACTACAATTAACCCTTTTTGCTTTCCTTTACAGATTGTCATACATGTCCCATATCCTATTTGTGGGTATACCCAAAGGTTCTGCCTTAGCGCCACCTCTATTTGCTCTTTTTAGGGATAAACCACATTGATTAAACTAAAATATCTATGCAGATGGGGGTAGCTATGTGGCTCAGTGGATAAAGCACTGTCCCTGGATTCAGGAGGACCTGAGTTCAAATCTGGTCTCAGATCCTGGGCAAGTCACTTAACCCCCATTGCCTGCAAAAAAAAAAAAAATCTATACAGATGACCCCCAAATCTATAGATACAGCACTCATCTCTTTCCTGAGGCACACAACAGATGATTGAAAATGTTTTTGATTGATTAAATAGCACATTCAGGATTCAAATAAAGGTCTTAGGCTTTCACATCCATGACACATACAATATATATTTTGATGAATGAATTAAATCAAGGTAATTACATTTTTTGTTTTTTAAAAATGTATTGATGTTTTTTGCTTTTTATATTGTTTTCATTTCCAAATTTATCACTTCTCTTCTATTCTTTAGAAGACCACCCCTTGGAGCAAAGAACAATAACCAAAAGAGTGAAAAAAACACTACAACTTATCAAGCAAGTCTGACAGATGAAAGGCTTAAAATGCACAGTATGGCACTCTGTAAAGAAGGTAGGATAGTTCATTTTCTCCTCTCTTCATCAGGGCCAGATTGAATTGTTTTGTTGTTGTTGTTGTTGTTGTTGTTTTTGGTGAGGCTATTGGGGTTAAGCAACTTGCCTAGGGTCACACAGCTAGTAAGTGTTAAGTGTCTGAGATCGGATTTGAACTCAGGTCCTCCTGACTCCAGGGCCAGTGCTCTATCCACTGTGCCACCTAGCTGCCCCCAGATTGAATTGTTAACATTACACCATATTACTAATATTAATAGAGCATGAGTCAGATATTCTAGAATCAATCTTTTTGAACATTGCTATGAATAAAAAAAAGGACTAAAGGGAATACTTGCCTAGGCTTTTTCCTTTGATATGACTTGAGTTATCATTTGCATCATGGAAAATGGTTGAAGTCCTAGAAGTTATATAAAAACCATTATGCAATTGGAGATAAGGCACAAAAATGTAGCAATTTAGGCAAGGGTTGGATTAACATAATGTGGAAATTTATTTTGATTTGGGGACCCTACCTTTGGGCTGAGATTGGAAAACCTTAGGCCCTCAGGGTCTCTTCTGTGTGGGAGGGGCTGGTGCCCCTCCCCCTCTGCTTCAGCTGAGCCAGAAAGCCCTGGTCAGACAGCTGGGGGGAAGAAGCCCCCAGCTCCTTCCGCCATCAGCGGAGGTACCTGAGAGAAGCTGGGCTCTGGCGTGGCCTGAGCTGAGGCCTGTGCTGGGGCCTGTGCTGGGGCGCATGAGGCTCGAGCGCAATCCCCCCACCCCCACCCCCACCAGCTGCAGCCCTGGCTGGCGGATTAGCTTGGTCTGTGGGGGCACAAGAAGCCTCGAGATTTGAGTGGAGAGAAGAAAAGGTATGTAAAGACCTGGGGCTTAGACTCAAGAGGTTCAGAAGGACAAGACGAGGCAGAGAAGAGGTCAAGCAGCGGCTGAGATTAGAAAGGTTGGAGCACGGCAGACTAGAGACAGGGCTACAAGATCATAGGAGAAGACGAGAAGGACAAGGAGCAGGGAAAAGAGAGGCTGAAGGGCAGACTGACGGAGCAGACAGACAGAAGGTCAGTGAGAGAGAAACACAGGGGTTCAGTGGTGGCAGTAAGGAGAGGAAAGTTAGAAGCAGGGGGATTTATAAAGTGAAAGGGGCTGGGAGCTAGAATAAAGTACCTGAGTGCCCTAAGGCAAGTGGCGGCTAAGGCCCTTATTGTATTAAAGAAGTTCCAAAGAGACACAGTAGAAAGAGAAGTGCTGTAGCATAGTCAGGTTCTACATTTTATTTCCCTGTATTCTTAATTTTAAATAGTATCTCATAAATAAACTCTGCTTAGTTATTTAGGTAAGAGCCTTCTTAATCTTTAGCTTATCAATTTGGGAGCAGTGTGGTGGAACTTTATAAACAGTCCACATTAAATTAATGAAGTCAGATAGCCAGTCAGTCAACAGTGCCAGATTAAGTACCCCAGTCAGCTATTAGTCCCTCCAAATTAGGCTAGTCAGTAAATATATTCCACATTTGAATGGTGACCTCGGCAGGACTTATGGCCCAATTATAATTTTTCTAAACTTATCATTTGTATATACTCATAATTTTTCATAAATCCAATTATATAATTTTTCCAGGTTAGATATACTTATTAATAATTAATTTTTGTACAATATTAATAACAAGATCTACATATTATTTTAAATAAAGAGCATTAACTTTGGTCTGAATAAAGGTAGAAACAGAAGAAGTATTATCCTGGAAGTATATTATAGACTAGCTGGATGGAAGGAGGAATTAGACTAGGAGTCTATGAAACATCAGAAACTTGGCACAGAGCCATGATTCAGCTCTGGGACACAGTGAAAAGAGTGCCAAACCTGAAGCTAGGAAGAATCATCTTTGTGAATTCAAATCTAGCCTTACACATTTATTCAATGCATGACCCTAGGCAAATCACTTGAACACAAGTTTGCCTCAGTTCTTCATCTGCAAAATGAGCTCGAGAAGGAAACATCAAACTACTTCAGTATCTTTGCCAAGACAATTCCAACTGGTGTCATGAAGAATCAGATACAACTTAAATGACAACAACAACAGCGTGATGCTAAAATAATAGAGGATTCTATTTAACAAGGTATTAACTGGATGGGTCTGTCCACTAAATGGAGAACACAATGATTCTTGACCTTATGAAAATTTAATACTTCGTAGGGCAAAGGAATTAACAAGGATAACAGCTCTTTTGGACAAATCTTACCAATAAGGAAATATTGTTTAATGCCAGAATGGCATGAACTTTCAAGATAGATAGGAAATGAAAACCAGAAATCATACTCTCATATACATTGTGGACTTTCTACAGTATTGACCTGATGTGCCAAATCTAGTTAATGTGTCAAAATATAATAAGTCGAGGCATAGTGGTATATGTCTATAATCAGACTTACCACAGGAGCTGAGGTGGGTGATTCTCTTGAGATAGGAAGTAGAATAAACTAATTACATGTTCATTCACATTAAGTTCAGCATTTATTATGATGAGCCCTCAGGTAAAGAAGGCCTTCAGATTGTCTAAGGAGGAGCAAACTAGCCCAGGGCAGAAACAGAGAAAGTTAAAGCTTTTTTATTGACCATATAACTTGATTTTCATACTTCTGGATAGAATTCATGACAAATGTTTTATGACATGATTTGCTTCTCTGATAAGAGGGCTCTGTTGATATGTCATTGTGTAATGAAGATGGGTAGCCATTCACAGAGGCAATTACATGAGAATTCATGGTCCAGAATGTCTTACGAAGGTACACAGTTTCAAATGTGAGCCTAGAAACAGACTGTATATCTGATGTCTAGGGATAAGCCTAGGCCGGTTTAGAGCTGTTTTCATGGTTCTTAAATTTTTTTTTTTGTCCTTGTATAATGGAGATCATTTCTTCAGGTAGAGAGGTTCTTGTAGCCTGCACCAATGTAAACATTACCTACACTCAGAAAATCACAGATTTTCACAGTCTTTAATTAATATTTGCTTCAAATTCCCAATGGTCTTTTACCTTTAAAAAAAAGGCAGTGTGATGTCATGGAAATAAACCTGTATTTGGTTTTAAAGACCCATGGCACAAATCATAATGCTGTTATTTATTCCTGGTTTTATCTTAAATAATAATTTTACCTTTCTGGGCCTTTGTTTCTTTATATCCAGTGATAAATTGCACTAGATTATCTACAAGGTCTCTTCCAGTGCAGAAACCTGATCTCTTTTTTTTCCCCACCAGTAAGAATACCCAATTGGGGAATGATCCAACCAGTGGTAAAAGAGCAGGCAGTTTAGCCTCATGATGCTCCATTCAGTATTTGGGCAATGGTACCAAGAGTTGTGCCCCTTGGGCTGATGGATAATTGATTGAATCCTTGGCCTCCTGACAGAAATCAGCTGTTCCACCATGATAAACCAGTCCATGTCATGAGCAAATGCAATTCAGCCTGGCAAGAAGACGAGAATATTGGCCAAGGTCTGCTTGCTCAGGTGTCACAAAACTGTAAGGACATTTGCATTTAGAAAGGGGATGGCCTATAATGCAGATGTCTCATTGCATGGGTATACACCCCAGAGACACAGACACAGGCAGTAAGATCCAAACTCTCTATAACTATCCTCATTTAATCATGTCCAAATATGGTCACCCATTCTTTGGTCTTTGCCAGTTACCCAGGGTGGGAAGACCCCTCCAATGACTAGGAGAAAGCTGCCCTTCTGGCTTCCCAGATGGGATTGAGGAAGTTAGATGTTGTCATGGTAATGATCAGCACTGGAAGGAGAAGAGCAGAAGAGATTGTAAAATGATAATCAAGAATGGCAGGAAGTATGGAAGTAAGAACAGATTTTGACCAGAATATGAGGATAGGGGAAAACCTGTATTTAAAAAAGCAAAATAAATGTCATTTAATAAGGAAAATAAAATGGTCCACTGCTTTTTCTTGTGTTAACTGTGAAATTATATTACATTAATAGAAACATTCTCTAGATTTTATCTTCTGTCTTGGTCAGAATGAATATAAAATATTTAGTTTACTTCTGGGCAACACATTTGAAAAAATGAATTGACTTTATTGGAATGTGTCTAGAAAAGTGGAAATAGAACTATTATCATTTAAGAAACAATTCTTTGGGAAATGGGGATATTTAGCAAGAAAAATGAAGACTTTGAAGAGATTTGATGGTTGTCAGAAGTTGCTCAAGGATGATCATGAGAGAGTTCACACTTTTGATAAATTCTGTTGGGTCCATAGGACAGAACTAGAATGAAACGCAATAGATGCAAATTGCAGAAAGGAAAATGTTGGATATAATTTGGAGTTGCAGGGGTAGTGGACAGTTGGGGGAGAAAATCCTCTTAAGAATTAGAACTTTTCCAAAGTAAAATGGGTTATCTTGGCAAGTTGGAAGTCATAATATCTTGAGTTCTTCAACTTAAGACTAAATGATGTCTTGAAGGGAATATTGTAGAGATTATTTCTTTTCTGGTTTGAGTTGGACTAGATGACCTATTAGATTCCTTCCAGTCCTGCAATGCTGTGATTCTTCACCATATATTCTTTATTTTAATACTTATTAATAAATTAATGAAATGAAGTAATGGTCCACATAAATACTATCTATTCATTGTACTCTTTATTGTAGCTAAATCTCACTTCACTGACACATTGAGGTTCATTCACTTTATGTCTTCTACAGGGAGAATCACCATTTATTTGAACTTGAAGGTTGGAATTTGGTATTCCAAGAGAGTGTTTGCATTCTATCTTCGTATAAAGGAAATAGTCCATTGATTCCTGGCAATATTACAGTAAGGAAAAGGAAGAACAAAAATACCCTATTACATTTGACAGGTTGTATTATAATTTAGATAGTCAGTAGCAGGCTATCAATAGACTAAAGAACATATTCAGACTTAGAAGAACTTGCCTGAGCTTACATTATACAATTTTTCCTTCCTCTATCACTCTAAACTCTCCAAGCTAAAGGTAATAGTTTATTTAAAAGAAATTGAATGGGCCATTCTTTATATCTAAGAGCAAAAGATTGAATGCCATTTTCAGATGAGCCAAGAATATTTCTAAAACAGATATTCTGGAAAAATGATGAATTCATTACATGGCAACACCAGGCAACTGTATCTGCTGGTAGATGGCCAACTCAACAAAATATAAAAAGGCTCATCACCAGCAAGTTGACTGGTAGGGTGCTAATTCTTTGGTTATAACAAACAATGAAAACATATTTCAAAAGCAAATAGAGCCTTGGTCTTCTATAAAATCCTTTTGCTTCCATAGTAACAATATAAGACTAAATAAAAAGTATAAGAGGTTCTGAGAAATCACTTTAGGGATGCCATAAACACTAATTGAAATGCTGATATTCCAAATGTGAAATCCCAACCATAGAGTTGATACAATACTGGAAAAATTGAGTCATGTCTTAATGACATTTCTCACTATAAATAAAAACAGAAGAAATAAGTTGAAGCCAAATATAAAGTAGACTTGCAGGTTTTCCTCCAATAGTAAAATAAAGAAACTTGTGACATTAGTTTCACTTTATGCTCAATTTAAAATAAGATATTTTTCATGAGCTAGCTAGTTATATCATTATTCAGGTCTCACAAATGGTAGGGAAAAAACTCTCATGTATATAAATCTAAATTATTTACAAGCATTTATTGTAAAGGATGAAGAATCTGAAAACAAATTATGAAGGCCTTGATTTAAATCTTATAAACTGCTACTAGGTCTATATCCCAAAGAAATAAGAAAGAAAGGAAGGAAGGAAGGAAGATGGAAGGAAGGAAAGAAGAAAGGAAAATGGAAGGAAGGTAGGAAGGAAAAAATGTTTTATTATTTACAAATATATTAGCTCTTTTGTGGTGGCAAAGAATTGGAAATTGAGGTGATGCCTATCAATTGGGAAATATATAAAGAAGGTGTATATAATCATGATATAATATTACTATGCTATAAAAATGATGAGCAGGATTCTTTCAGAAAAACCTATGAAGACTTCCATGAACTGGTACAAAATGAAATGAGCAGGACCAGGAGAACATTGTACACAGTAAAAGCAATGTTGTATAATGGTATACTGTGAATGACTAAGCTAATATAATTCCAAATCACACCACCACCCGGACTCAGCAGTTCCCAAAGAGAACATGGCTGTGTCCTGTATCTCTCACTCTCTAATGCCAGAATGAATCTCTCTTCCCTTCTCCTTCCCAGAAAACCCCCTCTCTCACAGGAAACAGGGCAGCCACACACACACACACACACACACACACACACACACACAGCCCCAAGCTAATTGGCTGGCAGCCCTGAGTGACAGAATTAACAGGCAGCTATAGAACTGCCAGCCTCCCCAGCTTCTGGATGCCTGAAGGTCACCTATCTGCCCTCACCAGACTTCTAGTCATGGCAATTTGTCCAGGCCCATTTAGGTGTTGGCACGTGGTGATGACATGAGGTGCAGCACCATGGCAGCAGCCACAGCCAGGGGATGGAGCACCTTGCTGATGTGGAGGGGGCAATGCCTGAGGCTGGCTGGGGTGCACACCAGGGCTTCTAATTTTAGCAAAAGATGGGGTCATAGAAAGCTCAAATCACAATTAATTTCTTACAGAACAAAGGGAAAATGACTTGGGTGCCAGTAGATTGCTACCACTAGGATCTGCACTGCATGATCAATTTGGATGGTCACTTCTGCTGAATGATGGCAAAAGAGGAGCATCTGGAAGTGGCAGTTCAGGGCAAGGAGTATTCCAAGCCTTCCTCCAAAAGCAGTGTGTCAAGGAACACAAGACAAGGTGCAGTTGGTGCTGGGAGGAGAGTCAGGCCCAACCAGTGTCATCTGGGGAGGCAAGGGTAGGAGAACTAGGCTTCTGTAAGTGCCTGAAGATGGAAAGAATGCAAGGGGAAAGGACCTAAAATAAAGAGAATTTTTGCTATCCACTTTTGAAAAAAGAATGGAATGGGGTCTGAATGCAGATCAAATCATAGTTAAAAAAACAAACTCTCTCTGTGTTCTGTGTATATATATATATATATATATATATATATATGTATGTATATGTATATATATATATATAAATGCATGCATACATACATACACACATATGTATGTGGTGGAAAATATGTGGTATCGTCAGGGGAGAATGGCTGAAAGTATACTGTTGAAAAGGTTGAACATATAGGGAATTTTCTGACAATATAACAAGTTTCAAAAGCATGATAGACAATGTTAAATAAACCAGATTAGTTGAGAATGAGAGATGAGCAAGATCCATTATTATATGAGTTCTCAAGGTGTTGACATGGGTGTATTGCTTACAACATAAACAGAAAAACATAAAAATAGTTTTGGAGAGCCAGGATATCAGCAGATATAGTACTATGGTATGGTCTTTATAGATCGAAAAAATGTGTAGAATATTTTCAGAGTTAATACAATCTGTTAAACATGCAGGTTTTAAAGTAGAATTTGGAATGGAGTTGGGGCAGCAGAATGGGTCTCTATGGATAGAGAGGACTGGGGGTAAGAATAGAGGACATTGAGTGGGAACAGGGAGATAGATAACCAAAGACAATCTCTTCTGCAACACAGTTTTGTCTAAGAATATCTTCCTTAAAATGGCATCCACCTGTTTGCTATATATTCTCTCCCATCATTTAAATAGCACCTAACATCTCATTTTCCCCTAAATTCTTCCTGGATTAAATCTGCATCAAATAAGGTTATGTGTTTTATGAGGAAAGCAGAAATTACAGTAGCTGAAAAGAAATGTGATCTGTGAAATTTTAGAGTCATCTATACTCCAAAGGTTCATATGAACTATTACTGACCAGTGGTAGAGCCCATTGAGCTCATATTGTTCTGATCAGCCACAATCAGAAACACTGTACCTTGACCCCAACATGTCATGTTGATCCTCTTTAAGAATGAAGGGTGGGGAGACACAGAAGTAAATGACATTAGTAATGTACTGTTTGATAAATCCAAATACTCCAGCTTCTGGCATAGGAATTCAGTATTTGACAAAAACTGCTGGGAAAAATGGAAGATAGTATGGCAGAAATTAGGCAAAGACCAACATCTTACACCTTATACTAAAATAAAGTCAAAATGGGTACATGATTTAGACATAAGAGGGGATACCATAGGTAAATTAGGAAAAGGAATAGTCTACCTTTCAGATCTTTGGAAAGGAGAGCAGTTTATGACCAAACAAGAGGTAGAGAATATTATGAAATGCAAAATGGATGATTTTGATTACATTAAATTAAAAAGTTTTTGTACAAACAGAAGCAATGCATCCAAAATTAGAAGGGAGGCAGAAATCTGGGAAACAATTTTTATGGCAAATACTTCTGATAAAGGCCTTATTTCTAAAATATATAGGGAACTAAATCAAATTTATAAGAATCCAAGTCATCCTCCAATTGAGAAATGGTCAAAGGATATGAACAGGGAGTTTTCTGATGAAGAAATCAAAGCTATCTATTCCCATATGAAAAAATGCTCTAAATATCTAATGATTAGAGAGATGGAAATTAAAACAACTATGAGGTACCACCTGACACCTATCAGATTGGCTAATATGACAAAAAAGGAAAATAATAAATGTTGGAGAAGTTGTATAAAAATTGTAATACAAATACATTGTTAGTGGCGCTGTGAACTGATCCAACCATTCTGGAGAGAAATTTGGAATTATGCCCAAAGGTCTATAAAGCTGTGCATACCCTTTGACCCAGCAATACCACTTTTGGGTCTTTTTCCCAAAGAGATCATAAAAAAGGGAAAAGGACCCACATGTACAAAAATATTTATAGCTACTCTTTTTGTGGTGGCAAGGAATAGGAAATTGAGGGGATGTCCTTCAAATGGGGAATGGCTGAACAAGTTGTGGCATATGAATGTAATGGAATTCTATTGTGCTGTAAGAAACTTTCATGAACTGATGATGAGTGAGATGAGCAGAACCAGAAGAACATTATACACAGTATCATCAACATTATTGTTGATCAACTGTGATAGACTAGATTCTTCTCACCAATCCAACGGTACAACATAATTCCAAAGGACTCATGATGGAAAAGGCTCTCCAAATCCAGAAAAAAAGGAACTGTGAAATATGGTTGCTGATTGGACCATACTATTTCTTTTGTTTTTGATGCTGTTGTTTTTCTGTTTTGAGGTTTTTCCTTTTTGCTCTGATTCTTCTCTTATAACATGACTAATGCAGAAACATGTTTAATGTTTGATATATATATATATATATATATATATATATATATATAAAACCTATATCAGATTACCTGCTGTCTAGGGGAAGGGGGTAGGGAAGGAGAACAATTTGAAATTTAAAATCTTATATAAACAAATTTTGAAAACTATCTCTACATGTAACTGGAAAATAATAAAATATTTATATAAAAAAAAGAATGAAACACAACTACCTCCTGGATTAAATAGAGAAGACCTGATTATCTCTTCTCACCAAAACTTGTATAAACTTGAAGTACAGGTTAGAAAAACCAATGGGAAGGTGGAGCCAAGATGGCAGAGGAAAGGCAATGACTTGCCTGAGCTTTACCCAAGACTCCTCCAAATAGCTTCAAATACTACCATAAGACAATTCCTGGAGCAACAGAATACACAAAAATAAAGGAAGAAATCATTTTCCATCCAAAGACAACTTAGAAGGTCAGCAAGAAAGGTTTGTTTTACTGGGGTGAGAGTTGAGTAAAATCCAACACAAGCCATGCCAGTGCAGACCTAGCCTGAGCCAGAGCAAACCAGGAGCAGACCTTGGGAGCCTCTGATTAAACAGCAGCAGCAACTGCTTCTGTAACTCAGCACACAGACTGTAAGGTGGTTAAACAATTGCCCAGAGATTAAATGGATTTCTTTGCCAGCACTGAGACAGGACCCTGTTGTGTTGCCCATACTTCGATCCAGGTCACAGTCTTGGGTGGTAATCCCAGTGGGGGTGGGGGTGGGGGAAGAGCACAAGCACCCTGCAGTTCATGGCCACAGTGGAATGGGATTCTGTTCATAGTTCCAGGGAAGAAAAGCAGTCCTGTGGTTGATTGCAGACCAGAGCACAGGCCAGGAGAGTAGTAAACATACCTTGCTTTAAATCATACCACCTTGGAGGAACTAAAAACTTACAAATTCCTAGAAGTATCTCTTATAACAGCTGCACAAAGCCCTCTGAAGCTTGGGACAGTGTACCCTCCATGCTGGTAGCAGTGTCCTACTTTGACAAAGAGTAAAATGTCAAGAAATGGGCTGGGAAAATAAACAAACAGAAAAAATGCTGACCCTAGAAAGTTTCTATGGTGACAAGGACGATCAAAATGAATGCTCAAAAGAAGATAAAGTAAAAGCTCCTACCTCCAAAGCTTCCAAGAAAAATATGAATTGTTCTCAGGCCACAGAAGTGCTTAAAAAGGACTTTGAAAATAAAGTAAGAGAGGTATAGGGAAAAATGGAAAGAGAAATGAGATTGATGCAAGAAAATCATGGGAAAAAACTCAGTAGCTTGGTAAAGGAGACACAAAAAATACTGAAGAAAATTATACCTTAAAAAAACAGACTTGGCCAGATGGTAAAAGAGGTACAAAAAGCCAATGAGGAAAAGAATGCTTTGAAAAGCCAAATTCGACAAATAAAAATGGAGGTACAACAGATCTCTGAAGAAAATAACTCCTTAAAAATTAGGATTGAACAAATGGAAGCGAATGACTTTATGAAAAAGAAAGAAACGATAAAGCAAAACCAAAAGAATGAAAATAAGTAAGGCAATGTGAAATATCTCATTGGAAGTACAATTTGGAAAATAGATCCAGAAGAGATAATTTGAAAATTATTGGACTCCCTGAAAGCTATGACTAAAAAGAAAAAAGAAAAAAAAAAGTCTAGACATCATCTTCCAAGAAATTGTCAGGGGAAATTGCCCTGATATTCTAGGAACAGAAGGTAAAATAGAAATTGAAAGAATCCACCCATCAGCTCCTGAAAGAGATCTTAAAAAGAAAACTCCCAGGAATAGAGTAGCCAAATTCTAGAGCTCCCAGGTCAAGGAGAAAATATTGCAAGCAGCCAGAAAGAAAGAATTCAAGTACTATGGAGCCACAGTTAGGATAACACAAGATCTAGCAGCTTCTACATTTTTTTAAATCTTCAGTCAATGGCTTGGTATTGACAGTATGGCATAGTAGAGAAAAAGACACTATTGTATTCAGGAAAACTAGACTACAAGTGTATAAATTATTTTTTAAAATAGATTCCATTTTCATTATTGCTTGTTAATTTTTATCACTTTTTAAAGTTTCAAATTCTCTCCTTTCCTCAGTCTCTGCCCCATTCATTTAGAAAGCAAGCAATATGATATCAATTAAATATGTGAAATCATGAAAAATATTTTCATATTAGTTATGTTTCAAGAAAACAAAAAACCAAGAAAAATAAAGTAAAAGTGTGCTTCAATTTGCACTTAGAATTCATTACTGCCCTGTATTCAGGAGGACCTGAACTCAAATTCAGCCTTAGACACCTGACACTAACCGGCAGTGTGACCCTGGGAAAATCACCCAACCCTCATTGCCTCTCCCAAAAAAACCCAATAACTAAGGGGAGGATTTTATTTTTAAAAGGTGGGGGGACAGCTAGGTGGTGCAGTGACAAAGCACTGGTCCAGGATTCAGGAGGACCTGAGTTCAAATCTGGCTTCAGATACCTGACAGCTACCAGCTTTGTGACCCTGGGTAAGTTAGAGTTCTTGGAATATGATATTTCAGAGGGCAAAGGAACTGAGATTACAATCAAGAATCACCTACCCAGCAAAACTGCGTATAATCCTTCAGGTGATAAAATGGGAATTCAATGAAAGAGAGAATTTTAGGCATTCTTGATGAAAAGACCTGAGCTGAATAGAAAATTTGACTTCCAGATGCAAGACCCTAGAGCAGCATAAAAAGGTAAACAGGAAAAAGAAATCAAAAGGAATATTAAAAGGTTAAACTGTTTACATTCCTACATGGGAAGGTGATGTTTGTAAATCATAAGAACTTTCTCATTATTTTGGCAGCTAGATAGAGTATATTTAGACAGGGGGCATAGGTGTGAGTTGAATATGAAGGGATGATATTTTTTAAAAAATAATTAATAGGTGAGAGAGGAATAAACTGGGAGGAAGGGAAAGGGAGAAATGAGATGGGGTGAAGTATTTCACATAAAAGAGCAAGCTAAAGCTTATCCAGTTGAGGGGAAGATGGGGGAGGTGCTGGGGAGTGAGTGAACCTTACTCTCATCAGAATTGGCTTAAAGAGGGAATAACATACACACTCAGATGAATATAGCAATCTATGTTATGGTACAGAAAAGTAGGAGGGGAAATAGGATGACAGTGATAGAATTAAGGACAGTTTGGGAGAGGGGGAAGTCAGAAGAAAAACACTTCTCAGGTGGAACAGGGTAAAAGGAGATAAAGAATAGAGTAAGTGTCATTGGGAGGGAATAGGATGGAGGGAATACAGTCAGAAATAATAACTGTGAAAAAAAATTGAAGTCAGTTTGTCTGACAAAGTCTTCATTTCTCAAACAGAGAGCTGAATCAAATTCATTACAGTAAAAGCCATTCCCCAGCTGATAAATGATCAAAAGACATGAAGAGTTTTCATATGAAATAATTAAAGCTATCTATAACCATTTGAAAACAATGCTCTAACTCACTGTTAATTGGAAAGATATAAATCAAAACAATTCTGGTGTCCTACCTCATACCTATTGGATTGATTAATAGGACAGCAGAGGAAAATTATAAATGTTGTAGGGGATATGGGAAATTTAGACATAAATGTACTGTTTGTGGAGTTGTAAACTGATTAAAACATTCTGCAGAGCAGTTTGGAGCTTTGGCCGAAGAGCTAAAAGCCGTGCGTACTCTTTGACATAGTAATACCACTACTAGGTTGCTATCCAGCAAAAGATTAAAAAAAGTTAAAGGACCTGTATGTACAAAAATTATTTATGGAAGCCCTTTTCTGGTGCAAAGAATTTGAAGTCGAGGAGATGCCCATCAATTGGGGAATGGCTGAACAAATTGTGGCATGAAATTAGATGGAACACTATTGTACTATAAGAAATTATGAGCAGGATATTCTCAGAAAAACCTGGGAAGACTTACATGAGCTGATGCAAAATGAAATGTACTGTATACAAATTAACAGCAGTATTGCAAGATGATCAGCTATGAATTACTTAGCTCTTCTCAGAAACACAATGATCCAAGACAACTCGGAAAGACTTATGAAAAATGTGACCCCTCTCCAGAGAAAGAACTGATGTTGTCTGAAAACAGAATGAAGCTATTTTTTAGTTTCTTTTTCTTACGTTTTCTTTTTGTCTGTTTTCTTTCACAACCTGACTAATATAGAAATGTTTTACATGACTACACATCTATAACTTATATTGAATGGCTTGAGTTCTTAAAGGGGGAAGTGGGGAGGGAGGGAGGAAGAGAATTTTGAACACAAAGTTTAAAAAATGGATGTTAATAATTACTTTTACATTTAATTGGAGAAAAATAAAATTCTAAATAAACAAAAAAATGAGAAAAAGAAAAGAAAAACCTTTTCTTGAAATTTAAAGGGGATTACAGCTATCTGTATTTATTAAAAATTCCTTCTGACCCCATGCTGGATAATAATGGTCAGAATGATCTCCAGGAGGTAGAAATCAGTGAAATAGACAGAAAGAGCAAATTGACAATTGGATATTTCTGTCAAAATATGGAGATAGAATATTATTGTAAGAACAAATGACAGGATCATAGATGAGGAATTGGAAAAAAATTTGAGAGTTATCTAGCTCAATTTTTAAAATGTGACACAGAAAAGTTAAGAGCCTTGATCAAGGTCAAATAGATAGTAGTTACAGGAGAAAAGCTTTGAACAGAGTTCCTATAACTCCAAATGTGGTAGTTTTCCCTACATGGCCATACCTTTTATGTGATGATTTGGAAATTAAGAGGGGTTGAATCAGTGTGAAAGGTGGGTGAGGGAGGAAGCATTATTCATTTGGCCATCTTGGAAGATAAAGCTGTGCTTCCCATGTATATCTGCTAAAAATATTTAATGTTCACAGAGCATACTAAGATAAGGTCAAAATGTGTACATGATTTAGACATAAAGGATGATATCATAAGGAAATTAGGGGTGAATAGAAAATTTTCCCTATAAGGTCTATGGATAAGAAAAATGTTAATGACCAAAAGAGAGATAAAGAGGATCACTTGAAGTAAAATGGATAATTTTGATTACATGAAATAAAAAAGGGGTTGCACAAACAAAATCAATGCAGTCAAACAAAACCAATGCAGCTAACTGGGGAAAATTACAGCAAGTCTCTCTGATAAAGGCCTCATTTCTTAAATATTTAAGGAACTAAGCCAAATTTATATTTTAAAACAATTGATTCCTCAGTATAAATGGTCAAAGGATATGAATATTCAGTTTTCAGAAGAATAAATGAAAAAAATGCTCTCAATCACTAATGGTTAGAAAAAAGCAAATTAAAACAACTCTGAGGCACTACTTCACATCTGTTTGATTGGGTAATAGGACAGAAAAGTAAAATGACAAATGCTGGAGGGGATGTGGAAAAATATGTATATTAATGCACACTAGGTAGAGATGTGAATTGGTCTAAGCATTCTGGAGAATAATTTGAAATAATGTTCAAAAGGCTTTAAACTATGCATACCCTTTCACCCAACAAAAGCACAACTAGATCTATATCCCAAAGAGATGGTTAAAAAAGGATAAAAGATCTATTTTCATGTCCAAATACATATTTATAGCAGTTTTTTGGTGGTGGTAGCAAGCAATTGGACATTTAGAAAATGTTCATCAATTGGGAATTGGCTGAACAAGTTGTGTTATATGATTGTGATGGAAGAAGTTTGTGCTGAAATGTTGAGCAGAATTGTTTCAGCAAAACCTGGGAAGACTTATATAAACTCATGCAAAGTAAAGTGAACAGAAGCAGGATACAGTTTTAACACAGTAACAGTAATATTTTAACGATAATAAACCATGAAAGATTTAGCTACTGTGATGTTTAAAATGAAGTGTGTCGTCGGCTGACCTGACCCCGGTGTGTGGGAGAAATTAGCTAAGATTTACTGATAAATTCAGCAAAAGTTTAGGCTTTTTTTTTTTCCGGGGCAATTAGGATTAAGTGAGTTGCCCAGGGTCATACAGCTAGTAAGTGTCAAGTGTCTCAGGCTGGACTTGAACTCAGGTCCTCCTGAATCCAGGGCCAGTGCTTTACCCACTGTGCCACCTAGCTGCCGGAAGAGTTTAGGCTTTTAAGCATTTATTAAAGAGTAAATATATTACATGGAGTACAGCCTATCTCCTTTCCTCTCTCTTTCTGCCACCAATCCGAAGTCCTGGAATGAAAAGGGTGATCCTCAGCAGCTTCTTCCAGAAGCCCCCTGTAGATCAGGAAGCAGGGCAGTCCGCATGCACAGTTCCAAGTTAATTGGCTGGTCTATTGATTGAAACGACTTAACAGGCAGTCTATGAACAGACATAACTTCTGGATACCAGGCAGTCACATGCTTTCTCCTCAGGGCAGTGCTGCCCTGGATCTTACAATGTCTTTCTCAACAGGGTGGTGGTGGTGCTCTGATTCTCACATGCTCCCCTGTGCTTCATGGAGAAATGGTGTTTCCTTACATGAAGCAATAACATTACAGATACTTATGACTAAGAAAGTAAAGAGAACAAAAAGAGAGAAAAGAAATTGAGGGACTCATTAACAAAGGTAAAACGGAGGCACTCCCCTTTAGCAGGTGGACATTACAAATAGAGAAAAACTAAAGGGGGTGCTCCCCTTTAGTAAGTGGACATTATAAACAGTGTATACAATGGGGAAAAGGGAACAGTAAAATGTCCATTTAAGTCTTTGGAAATCTTTTCTCAGATGATTCTTGGGATGTCCTCTGGGTGTAGTTGTAGAAAGGAAGTCTTTCAGGTGTGTCAGATACTGGTAATCAGCTGGGAAATTTTCCTATTAATACAACTTTAAATGGCTTTGCAAATCAAATCAAACAATGAGAATTCTCAAAAACGTGTCTAAGGAGATTCGTAATCCTTTAGAGATTTTACAATTATTGTCTAGTTGTTACATGTAAAACATATATATATATATATATATATATATATATATATATATATATATATATATATTTGGTGAGGCAATTGGGGTTAAGTGACTTGCCCAGGGTCACACAGCTAGTAAGTGTTAAGTGTCTGAGGCCAGATATGAACTCAGGTCCTCCTGAATCCAGGGCAGGTGCTCTATCCACTGCACCACCTAGCTTCCCCTAACAATGTCTTTCTCAGCAGGGTGGTAGCACTCTGATTCTCACACTACTCTAATCAATACAATGATCCAAGACAATTTCCAAGCACCCACAATGAAAAATGTTATCTACCTCTAAAGAGAGAACTGATTAACTTGGAGTGCTGATTGAAGCATACTTTTTTAACTTTAATTTTCTCATTTTTATTTATTATTTTTGCAACATGGTTAATATGGAAATATGTTTTGCACAATGTCACACATATAATTGATATATTGCTTGACTACTTAATGAGTAAGCAAGGGGATGATGAAAAGGAAAGAATTTAGAATTCAATTTAAAAGAAAATGAATGTAGCCATACTGGATCTCAAACTGTATTATAAAGCAGGAATTATCAAAATAATCTGGTACTGGCTTGGAAATAGATGGGTGGATCAGTTGAATAGAATAGGTATGAATTACACTATAGTAAATTACTATATTAATGTAGTATATGATAAACCCAAAGATCTAGGTTTTGGGAACAAAAACTCATAATTTGACAAAAACTGCTGGGAAAACTAGAAAACAGTATGGTAGAAAATAGGTATAGACCAACATTCACACCATACACTAAAATATGGTCAAAATATGGTTACATGATTTGTACATAAACAGTGATATCATAAGCAAATTAAGAGAGCATGGAATAGTTTGTGTCAGATTAATGAACTAGGGAAGAATTTGGGATCAAAAAATATATAGAAAACATTAAAAATATAAAATAAATAATTTTGATTATATAAAATTAAAAAGCTTTTGCATAGGGGGCAGCTAGGTGGTGCAGTGGATAGAGCACTGGCCCTGGAGTCAGGAGGACTTGAGTTCAAATCCGGCCTCAGGCACTTAACACTTACTAGCTGTGTGACCCTGGGCAAGTCACTTAACCCCAACTGCGTCACCGAAAAAAAAAAAAAAAGCTTTTACATAAACAAATTTATAAGGAAAATAGAAAAATGGGAAAGAACTTTTGCAACACATATCTCAGATAAAGGTGTTTCTCAAATATATTCAGAACTGAGTCAATTTTATAAAACTAGAAGCCATTTCCCAGTTCAGAAATGATCAAAGGCTATGTACAGGAAATTCAGAGTGGCTAATATAACAAACAAAAAGGAAAATGTTAGATATTGGAAGGGTTGTGGGATACTAATCCACTGTTGGTGGAGTTGAGAACTGATCTAAACATTCTTGAAAGCAATTCAGAACTATGAATAGGCTATAAAACTGCATACCCTTTGATCCAGCAATACCACAGCTAGGTTTATATCCCCAAGACATCCCAAAAAAGAGAAAAAGACCTATTTGTAGAAAAATATTTACACTATCTTCTTTTGTATTGGCTAAGAACTGTAAATCAAAGGAATGTACATCAACTGGGGAATGGCTAAACAAGCTGTGGTATATGATGGTGATGGCAGATTGTTGTGCTATAAGAAAAGAGAAGCATGGTGATTTCAGAAAGGTCTAGAAAGACTTGTATGAACTGATGCATAGTAAAGTGACCAGAACCAGTACAACATTGTACACAGTGATAGCAATATTGTTTAATGAAGAATTGTAAATTAAAACTATTCTCCATAATATAACTATCCAAGACAATCCCAAAGGCATAATGTTGAAGCATGTTATACACCTTCAAAGAAAGAACTAGCATTGACTGAAGCATGCTATTTTTCACTTTCTTTCATGTTTTTCTTTTATTCAAGTCTTATACAAAATTCCTAATATGGTAATCTTTTACATAATTTCACATATAAAACCTATATCTGTTTGCTTGCCAGCTTTTGGGGGAGGGGAGGGAGGTAAGGAGGGATAAAATTTGTAATTCAAAACCTTAAATAAAAATGTTTATTAAAATGGATGTAAAAATACAGATAGGTAAATGAATTTATGAAAGAATAAAGTTAATATAAATAAATGGGGAGGGGACCACGGTTTAACAGTGACTCCAAGCACCAAATTCCAAGATACTGTCTGCCACTTTAGTGAGCTTTGATTTGTGCAACTAGGTTCGTAAATTTATTCAGAAGTTCCTTTGAATTTAATGATTCTACATAGTGACAGTCATTTGATGTACATTATAATCTGGTTTTAATTTCTGTCCTTACTTAATGGTTCTGGTCTAATATCTATGTGCCATATGCATGCATGTTTCTACTACTATCCTCTGCATTAGGTAGCAAACTTCCAGAATTCAGGGTTACTTACACAAATCTGAACAGTGCTCAGCACAAATACCAAGCAGTGTGAAATTTTTAAACCATGGTACTTTTAAACCATGGTCCATGTGTAATGCTTTGTATAGAAAATAATTTATTGAGTCAAGATTCCCAGAGAAAATAGCTTGCATTTCTATTAGCAACTCTCAGTCATTGTCAGTTTTATAAAACACTCTTTTCCAAAGCCATTTGGCATGTAGAACCAAAGGGCTAATACACTACCAAAGGAAGTGTTCTCCATATTTGAAGACTGACTGAAGTAGTAAGCACCATGCATCCCATGGGAAAGTTTGTTCTTGGGCTTTTCCAGTTCATTCTAGCTGAGTCACAGGTTTTAAAATAGGTGAGATAAGTTTTGGGACATGAGCCAACATTTTTGTTCATCACTTGAACTTTTCAAATTAACCCATCACTGGTTGACAGATCACATCCCTAACTATGGATTTTTTTTTTCTTGGCAGCCCTGGAGGGACTTTGCTGATTGTAATTTGAACATGAAAAGATATACATTCCTCATTTCAAATCTAAAATTAAAAGTCAGCATTTCTTCCTCCTAAAATTAGTTTTTGCACATTCTTGCCCTATTAAATATCACCAAAATGATTAAGCTGGGGAGAAAAGAAGTCTCCCTGTTTGTATTATTGCAATTTGTACACTAAATGACCCCATTGTTTCCATTCTGGCTTGTCTTCCATTATGTACCTGCTAGTCAGCACATAGGGTTAATCAGCTGTAAGGAGAGGTGTCAGCCAGTCTGCTTGCATGAACTTTCATCCCATTCCCCCTTAGAACCAATTTCATTCCCCTAAAATAGGACAATGGGGGTGGATCTGAGACCCAATGATCCATGGCCCTTTTAGAAATCTGCATCTACTTGGAATATAAAATCATCTCTGAGATAAAATCAACCCATCCTTTTTCTTTTAAACTTGTACCTATACAGATTGCCTTGCTCTTAAAAAGAAAAATGTTTATAAAAGCCACTGGAAGTTTGAGACCTGGTCCTCCATGGGCATCCCACCAGTGGTGTCAGCCTTGGTATTTTTTTAATAAATTCTTTTTAATTTTGTCTACCTGGGTTTTGACTTTTTAATCAGGGTTAAAGCTTGAACAAAGATTTTCTTTCAGCAGCATGATCTCTGACAAGTCATTTATACTCTTTGAGCCAGTTTTCTTGCCTGTGAAATGAGGGAGTTCAGACCAGGTAGGGCCTTTTTAAGCTCTTTCAGTTTTAGCATGTTATGATTCTAAGGGAGAAGTAAAGGAGAGAAAGGGTAAAAAGATATAAAGCAAATGAAGAACCCAAAATGAAGAAATACAGAGAAAGACAAAAACAAAGAAAAGAGAAAGAAAGAAAGAGAAAAAAGAAACCAGGAGGGAAAGGAAAAAGAGAAAATGAATTGATCTGAAGTTGGTGAGGCTGATAAAAGCAGAGATGACAAAAAGGAAGATTCAGTTGATGAATAGAAAGTAAAACAAAAAGCCAAAGCCAAGCAAAGAAATTGAAGAGAAGAGATGGGAAAAGAAAGGTTAAACAAGGGTAGAACAGCTAGTCCTTAATGAATTCAATATCAGTCTTCCCCTACCTATCCAAATCCCTATTTCCCTTTTGAGGCCCAATTTGAGTCACATATTTTCCAGAAATATTCACTATTACCATAATTCTGTAAAAGGAGTTCTTAACCTTTGATTGTGTGTTTGTGTGTGTGTGCGTGTGTGTGTGTGTGTGTGTGTGTGTGTGTGTGTGATGGGCTCCTTTGTCAGGATGATGAAGTCTATGGATCCCTTCTCAGAATAATGTTTTTTTTAAATACATAAAATAAAATGCATGGTATTGCAAAGGAAAACAATTATGTTCAAATATATGGGTTTTTGTTGTTGTTGTTTTGGGGTGAGGCAATTGGGGTTAAGTGACTTGCCTGGGGTCACACAGCTAGTAAGTGTCAAGTGTCTGAGGCCAGATTTGAACTCAGGTCCTCCTGAATCCAGGGCCGGTGCTTTATCCACTGTGCCACCTAGCTGCCCCGAAATAGATGTATTAAAAATTAAATTAATGGATCTGATGTTAAAATACCCTTTGTAAAGTTTCTTTTAATTTTTCCCTCCCCTGAATTACTTAGTTCTTTCATAATAATAGAAAATATTGACACAGTACTTAAAATATTACAAATCTGTTTATATTCATTATCTCACTGGAAACATAATAACCAAATGAGGCAAGTAGTATAGGTATTGTTAAATCATTTTCAGATAAAGAAACTAAGTAAGAGGAAGTCACAAAACTGACATTTGAACTGAGCTTACAACTCCTGCTGCACTTGTGTCACCCTATAACACCCATTTGGTCCTTGAATATACTCAGTATTATACATTTATTTGACTTTGGATATGTGCAAATTTTATTGCCCTAACTTGAATTTTAGTATCTGCCTGATTTTTCCATTTGCTTCCCATAATAGTTATCATGGAACCATGGTGCTTAGTAAATATTTGTTGAATAGTGAATGAATTCAGCACTGGAGCCAGCCAGGGAATTGTCTGGACTATACACCCATCAGTTTCCATGATATACCTGGGGTCATAGGATCTCTAAGTACTTTGTAACATACTTACAACACAGTTTCCCTCTAGAACAAAGGGGTGCTGCCACATAACAGCTGGGTGTCCCATAGAGACAAGTACCCTTGGCTCCATCCTTGACATTCAGAAGCATAAGGATGATAGGGTTACTCAACCCTGCCCTTCAAGAAGTTTAGAATATTTATATCTATGGAGAAAATAGAGCTAACTAGCAGGTAAAACCTTTCTGGAAAGGAAAATGGAATTGGATCAAGAGCTCTAATTTACTTCATTTCAATAAGATCTCATTAATGCCTACTAAAGGAAAGCTAAATAGGCACCATCAGGATGAGGCCTGGAGGCAGGAAGGGAACAGTTGCATCTTGCCCCATTATGGATCACTGGTCTCTGTGTTCCAAAGTATTTGCTAGTGTTTAGTGTAAGTTTTGCCTTATCTTTTGAAAATCACAGAATATTGGAACTTAAAACCATTAAAGAAAATATGAAGAATTCTTAATAAGGAAAACAACATTCATATTTTAGCTGATTCATATAGAAAAGAGAAGAAATGCTTCAAAATCACTTGTTTCATTTCTATACACATGAAGGCAACTATTTCTACACAGATACACAGAAACAAACACACTATGCTATGCCCCACACGCAAGAAATTGTTCACCTTAGCAGTCGGTAGTAGAAGGATCATTATTGATCTTCAATTAAATGCAAAGTTTCACCTGTCCCCTAACTAGGCAAACTATGCTTGGGTTGAGCCTTTTCAGTTGGCCACCCCATGCTGGACTCTTATTTTCAGCCCTGAGGAATATTTTAGGATAAGGACATGAGTGAGCTACATAACTGTGGTAATCACCCCTTACTTTTAAAACGCAGGCTCCTTAAGAAAATGAACAATTAAGAAAGTCTTATTTAAATTACCTTCCATAAAATGCCTGGTTAAAGATCCCTCTCTTTGACTCCTTCCCCTTTCCATCTTCCCTCATCCTTGAGTTCAAATTTTCTCCTGTAAATTTAAAAAGAAAGGCATTTTTGATTACTAAATGGTTTTCCACACGCAGTGAAATAATTTGACTTAATGAATACAAAACGACTCTGCTGAAATTCATTTATCTGGATTTAGTGTGTTTAAATACCAGGAAGGATCAAGGAATTCATATTGGTTACTTATGAGCTAATGAGATAATCAGGGTTTAATGAAAATCAACAGTTATTAGCTAATCAGTTCAGCTTGGTGACTATTGGTCTGCTATAGCAGGACAAGAATAATTAAACAGCATTTAAGGTATGGGAAGAACGTTAGTCAGAAATTGATGTGCCTATGGAAGCCTCCAAATGGAGGCCGTTTAATGGTCCTTTATACGTCTCCATGGCAACCCACTTTGGTAATTCACAGAGCCTCCATATAGGAAAACAAGGGGCAGAGTGTTCTTAGGAAGGTGCAATCCCCTTTAAGCAGATCTATAAGCATCGCAGATGAACAGAACTCTAAACATTCCTCCATGAATATTCATGAAGTAAGTTGTTTTTTGTAGCCTGCCTAGTCAGCAGTCACAAAACACATGGTGTGTGTTGGCAGCATCTTGCCTAGGTAGAGGGCTATGGACTAAGGCAATGGCAGGAACTAGGACCTGCGAGGCTGACTGACATTTCCATCTGTAGCTAAGGCTGGTAATTAACAGGAAGGAGTGTGCCTGAAGCATTGCACCATCTGCTAGGGAAACGGCTCAGTAAGAAAGGAGCTGGGTAGCATCTCAGTGGTGGCTCGATCTGGTTCCGACATGAGGCCGGGCATCTGTTAGCTGAGGAGATAGGCTATTAGGAAATTCAACTGGGAATGAACAACAGGGAAAGAGCACTCTGACCTAGCCCATAAAAGCCACTCTTCAGAAATGGTGTCTTTTTATCTTACTTACACAAGTCTTCTGAAAATGGTTTGCTGAGGGACCATTATGGATCTGTTTGAAGTAACACAATGGTTTCCAAAACACTGTTTTATTCCAACATGAAATTCTTGAAATCAGGATACAGCTGTCATCTTTTGACAATAGAGCTAATTTCAGAGCAAGGATATGAGGTTAAATTCCTTCTTTTGTTGTTTGGATTGGGGAGAAGGGGGAAAAAAACAAAATTAACATTTAAATATCATACAATTCAACTCCAAGAACACAGAAAAATCCTGGGACTACCCTGATCGAAAGTATATGGGATAGAAATCACCTCAAAATTTTACAGGCTCAAAATACTTGCATGTCTTGCCTTTGGTTTGGGGATACCATTGTAATTTTCCAACATAAACCTCTCTTTTTCTGTTGCCCCATTATTACATTCGTTAGCCTCCAATCAAGCCAAGCTTCTAGACTTGGGTTTCAGCACAGTTTAATAATTACTTGGCTTAATGAATGAATTCTTTCCAAAGAAAGAATTTCTTTCTAAAGAAAGACTCATTCTTTCTAACTAAAGTGCATTTGAGCATTTGAGTGCTATGAGGATTTGCCCAACCATGGAATTTGCAGAGAGGTTCATGATCTATGAAGTAACATAAAAGAAATGAAAAGGAAAAATAACTTATTTTTCCATTATTCTACTATCTTCTTTGAGAGTTCCTCCATCCTTTAGCCCACTTAGTGGCCAATTCTTTTGAAACAATAAACATGTTATCAACTCACTGCAATTTATGAGTGATTTCCTGAACTAAAGTAGGTAATAAAGATTGGGATGATAAGAATGAAGCCACTGCATTATTGGGTAACCAGATAAATTGAGCATGTTTATAATCACTTATGTATCAACTCCATTATTTGATAGGTTACCATGGGTATTGTTCTTTATAGAACAGTTGGTTGATGTAGTGAGATTCAGTCTTTATAAATGTAAAATAGGTATACTTTTATATACACTAGCTATTTTGTGGGTCAGTTTGTAAATCTTGAAGCACCATAGCAATTATTTATTATTTCTATGCAAATACATAAAATTATCTTAGGGTACCTCATTTATAATCGGGGGACCCCAGGGTTTTGAAGCACATGCCAATGGAGAGCAAGCTCTGGCAGGTCTCACCTAATGATCACGATTTTGAATAAAAGTTGAGTGATGGCCACACATCTGTCATCACAGAGCCAGCTCTGGAAGTTTAGAGAGGCTCCTCATCAGAAATTTTACTGTGGGGTGATAGAATTTCTGGGGACACCCTGGAGCATGGCTGCGTTGGTGCAGGGTGTGCCCACACTGATGGAATCATGAATCACTGAAATATTGAAACAATATGGAACTGAAAAACAGGCAAACTTTTTGATCCCTTGAGAAGATGTGGTAGACATGTGATTTAAATAAATTGGTGATGTTTTGTCTCTTACTTTTTCCTCCTGCTGGTTTTCCTAATCCACTATCACAATACCATAGAATCACATATGGACAACTGGGAGGGATCTCAAAAACTGTCTACTCCAATCTTCTCATTTTACAGAGGAGGAAACAACGTCCAATGAAGGCTAGGTGACTTGCCCAAGGTCACACAAATAAATATCAGGAACAAAATTTGAATCCAGGTCTTTGAATCCAGTTTAAGTGATTGTTTTCCCCTCGGGTACCATACTGCCTCCCCACAGCCCTCCCTTTTATTCATTAAGATTTATTTAGTACTTGCCATATCCTCATCTGTAAAATGAGGAAATTGAGCTCAATGACCTCTGTAGCTCTAAATGTGTGATGCTACTAGAAGTACCCTCTGAGTCAGTAAGATATGGATGGGTTCACATCCTGCCTCTGATACATGTTGGCAACAAAGCCATAGGCAAGTTAAAATCTCAGTTTCCAGGTAACTCTACAAAACAGTTGGAAATTTGTAATTATACATAGAAGTTCCTCATTGAGGAATACTCCCTTCCCCCTAGTTCTACCTCACTCTCTCTGTCTCCCTGTTTCCCTCTTTCTCTGTCTCCCTGTTTCCCTCTCTGTCCCCTCTCTGTCCATCTTTCTGTCTATCTGTCAATCTCTCTCTCTCTCTCTCTCTCTCTCTCTCTCTCTCTCTCTCTCTCTCTCTCTCTCTCTGTGTCTCTGTGTGTGTGTGTGTGTGTGTGTGTGTCTTTTCTCTCTGTGTCTTTGTCTCTGTGTCTCTATCTCTGTATCTCTCTGGGTCTCCATGTCTCTATGGTTCTGTCTGTCTCTGTCTCTTCCCACATTGCAAGGCTGGTCACCATCTCCAGCCCTGAACTCTTGCTCTCTTATACTCTGCTATGATCCTTCTTTTCTGAAGATACTGTCTCTTGCTGACACTTTGATGCCCTCAAGTCCAGGAATTCTACTTCAAATCTGATGTGCTTCAATATGTCCTCATAGTACACTTTCTGCTATGTTATGCTCAGCAGAGAGCATGTACTTAGCTATACTGTTTGCTTCCCCCCTTTACAATGTCTATCCTACTCATCCCAGCCTACACTCAATATAACTTCAAGGTCAAGAAACTGGCTGTTATCCAGGTCAGCTTTAATGTTAACTATGGTTCTTGAGTTACATAGATAATACCACTAAGGGAGTTGGATAGGTACTCAATATATACCAGGTTAAAGTCTTATAGCCATAGAGAAAGTTTCAAAACACTATCAGCTTGTAGATGCAAAGAGAAAATTATGCAATGCAAAAAACATGTAAAATGCATTAGGTATCTTTTCTTTGCAGAGTTCCCTCCTAGGTGTTAGCTAATACATAAAATTGAGATAAGACATGGTCCTTGGCCTCATGGAAATTATGGTCTAGTAGAATAAGTCTGGAACATAAATAGCTTGAATGCAAAACACTATATCATAACTGCATCAGAAAGCCACAAAGCAAATTTAAGGAAAAGTCATGGGGAGTTTGGGGAAATTTTAAGGTCTGCCTTGTTACCTACCAGAATATAATTCTCTGTAATGTCATGTATTGTGTGAAGGAGGGGGGCATAAGTCAATAATACAAAAAATGTTTTGATAAAATCAACCTCATTATAGCATCATTTTCAGGAAAATTACTAGTATATCTTCAACTCTTGCCAAAGTCTTATGACAAAGGAAAAAGTGGTACTAATCAAAATGTGAGCCATAAGATGCAGATGGATTTATGAAGTTCTCTTCTTTATATTTGAAGATGATACCAAAGATCCAATGGTTGTAGGCTAGACATCACGATTTACATTTTCATTATTAATGTAGGTTTGTATTGCATTATCTAAAGTCTTTCTCCTTTTGCCACATTCGATCAATGGCTACTGTTTGTGGAACTGTAGATAACAGTTTACCTGTCACATAAGAGAGGATTTTTCTTCAAGGCTATTGGCATGTAGGAACACAGAACACATGGCATCAAGCCTGACTGACACAATGCTCTGACCAAATGTACCTGGATATTGCTAAGAGGGCATAGCCACAAAAGATTTTTCCAATAATCATTCCATTTTCAAAACATCCTGGATGGTATTGTAATTGTATCATCTTCACAGACTCTGTATCTTGTCAAGAAATAACCCCCTGTTGTACTCTCCTTGCAGACAGCCACAGTAAGGGTGCAAGACACTCAGGAAAGAGAAAGACATAGCACATTGCTTTCCTGGCTGCCTTCCTGCCAATCAGTAAACACACACACACACACACACACACACACACACACACACGCACACACATGCACACACATGCATACACACACACGCACACGCACACAGAGACAGACAGAGAGACAGAGAGAGACAGAGAGAGAAATATATAGAGAGTTAATGTTCCCCACTGAATTTGTCCTAGCAGGAAACTTCTTGGGAAACTTAGACAATACACCCATACTTTTTCTATGTCACTGAATCTTAGAAGGTTCTGATCCTCATTCTATGATCTATCAAATATGGGTAATGGCATCAAGGTCAGTCAATTAAAAAAAAACATTTATTTAGTGCCTTCTATGTGTCACACACTGTGCTAGGTGCTACAGATACAAATACAAATAAAAAGTTCCTGCCCTCAAGAAGTATATAATCTAATGGAAGAAGGAAAAAAAAACACAAAGAAAGGTGAAAAGGGAGGGAGAAGGTACCTGGAAATCCAAAAGCAGTGTAGCAGATGATAAATGTTGAGAAGACTGTGCTGAGACTTCTCCTTAAATAGAGACCCTGGAGTCCATGGCCCTGCCCTCTGGGCAAAGGGGACCTATACGATATGTGATTACCAAGGCAGATTCAATCTTTCAGGATAGTGAGATTTCTCAATAACAAGGTTCCTGAGGAAGGAAGGTATAATGACAAGGGTCAGAGAAATCTAAAATCAGTTTAGCTGGGGGGAAATAGGGGGAAGACCATGCTGAGACCTCTACTTAATGTTGGGACTCTCTTTAATGTAAGGTCATAGCCAGTCCATTTGTACATTGACAAATGACATCCATCTTTCTTTCTTAAATATTACAACTACAGTCACATGTTTACAACACCAAAACAGCAGCCCAAGCATAGTAGACTAAGATGAGACTTTAAAGAGCTAGGGTAGAATCTATCCTTAGACATCTGTTAGATGTGTGACACTGGGCAGATAGCTTATTTCTTCTCAGATTCACCTTCCTCATCTGTAAAATGGCCACTATCTCATTGAATCATAGAGGATTAAGATATAATGCTATATACATACATATACATACATATACACGTGTAATGCCATATATGTGTATATGTATTTATAGATACATGCCTATTTTACTCAGTAGAATGTAGGGACTGTTTTGATTTTTCCTTTATATCTCTACCACCTAGCAAAATGCCTCAAAAATAGAAGATACTTTGTAAATATTTTTTGTTTAATCAATTGAGTAACTTTTTTGAGTGTCAAATTCTTCATCTACAAGACAATGATAATACTGTATTTATCCCACAGGACTTATCTGAATAAAATACTTTATAAATATAAACTATTACTTTGATAGAGGAGGTCAAGATATAGTGGGTAGATAACTAATCTCAGAGACAGTGAGCTATAGGTTCAGGTTAATTCTTTGATATGTACTGGCTGAGATATTTCAGGCAAGTCATTTACAAACACTTCTTAGTGTTCTAAGGAGCTGTCCAAGAAGACTGCAAATTTCTGAGGAGGTGCTGAGCTATATTAGTTGAGGAGGGTTTCCTCATTTGGAAATCCCCTTTACCAATGAAATCACAGGTTCAACAAAATATCTGTCCCATGAAAATTCATATTCATGATTTGAATTACTGTCTTATGGAATAAGGATTCAAAGATGCTATAGAAGGCATTCCAAAATGAATGAACTGGAATGATAGATCAGATAACCTATGAAGTTTCTTCTGGTTTTGACAATCCCAGAACTTTTTAGCTACTTTGAGTAGACTTACATGACTTCCAAAGAAGAAGCAAAACAAGACCCAAGAAAGCACTTGATCCTCATTTTCCGATTACACTAGGATCTTGATCAGTCCTCCACTCCTTTGCTGTGGTTCATCAGAGAATCATTGAATCATGTGAAAAAGAACCAGGTTTTTGCAGGGAAGTGTCTTGTTTAAAATACAAGGACTGTTTTTCCATCTCAGATACTAGAGTTAAGAGTTATCAATTAATGAGGTTTCCTGGGAGATAGACATTTCTTTTTTTGTTTTTGTTTTTTGCAGGGCAATGAGGGTTGTGACTTTCCCAGCGCCACACAGCTAAGTGTCAAGTGTCTGAGTCCGGATTTGAACTCAGGTCCTTCTGAATCCAGGGTTGGTGCTTTATCCACTGTGCCACCTAGCTGCCCCCTGAGATAGACATTTCTAACAAGTGAAATTCCAGATATTGGGTTTCCAGAGAAGGGGTAGAACAGTTGTACCAAGGAGGAAAAGGTAGTACTGTGAAATTCTATGATTCTTACCTTACAATATATAGTATTAGATCTGGTCATTTTCTCCTATATTGAGAATTCAAAAGAATAATGTTTGATGAATTCATCTATAATTATCTTATTCCTATATTCACTCTTAAATAATCAAAATACAACTAAAAGCTGATGTTAGTCCACATGACCATGCCTCTAATAAACATCCTTTCATTAGGCCATGGCCATTGCCTAGTATTTAAGTATGTTGTTTTGGGTGGCTAAATTGTGTTTACCCATTGATCACCTCATGCATTCCCTTATATTTATTTCATGCAAAAGGACATCTTCCAGATTCTATATTTATCACTATTGGCAAAAGCATCAAAGATTCCAAGGACTTGTACTACATTCACCAAGGAAAATATAAAATGTTCTTGCCATAGTCAATGAAATCTACCACTAAACTTATTTACATAGATAATCCAATGAACTGATGAGAGGTCTGAAGAAGAGATGTAGTGTATGGAGTATAAAGGCCGAGTATGAATTTAATAGTGTAATGATTGGAATGATGCCACCGGCTGGAGACTGACTGTAGAAAAGCTCCGCCATGAGGAAAAGACCTCTGAGGGCAAGCCATGCAGTCAAGGTCCTTGGTGTCAGGAAGTGACGTTTGCTCATGGGTACTGTCTATCAAGGCTACCAACCAATGAACTTGAGGAGCCTCCCATTTCTGGGAGGAGGACAGGAAGGAGGAAGCAAGACGCTGGTGGGACTGTGCTTCCTCTCTGGCTGGGAGACATTGGCATGGTGGCAGGGAACTTCAGAAGTGGGAGATTAGGAAGGCTAGGATTGCCAGGTTATAGGAAATCTCTTCTCAATCTTTCTCTTTCTTTTACTATCTTTGAATAAACCCTTAAAAAATTATAAACTTGTTTATCAGTGATTTTAGTCAGTTTCCCCCCAAAACTGGGGGGGGCAGATTAGAACCCACGTTTAGAATTTTAATTTACACAATAGCCATTTTCTAAAATCTAGAGGTCTGTCATGTGAAAAATGGGGCTAGGCTTCTATAGTAGAAGACAGAACTAGGATTAAAGAGTGGAAGTGACTGGGAGGTGGTTTTCTGGGTAACATAGGGAGGGCATTCTAAAGTACAAACAAATAAACTGGAAATACCTAACAATGGACTGTACTATATCGTGGCATAATCCTTACCACTCATAGTAGTCAATAATAGGGCAGTCTTATATTTGACTGATAAAATGAAGAAAGGGTTTCCTGCATCAGGTAGGAGGTAAGACAACATGATCTTCGAGGACCTTTCCAATTCTAAGATCCTTCCTAGGTGCAATCCGAATCAAAGTACTAGCAATAATTTGATGGGTACACACTCCATAATGAAAGCCACAGTTGGTGCTCTGCTAGATACAAGGAATTATAAAGCATGATTTCTGCACTGAAGAAGCTTGAATTAAATTTCAAATCAAGAATACAAGCTGTCATTCAGAGGCATACCTTTCCTAAGTACTGAATGACTGAATCAATTATTGATTCTACTTTGCAATAATTATAGCTTATGTGAATACAGTACTTAATGTTTTTAGAAGAACCTTAAATATGTTACACATATTTGCCTTCACCACAGCCCTATGTGCTAAATAGTACAAGTTTTATGTAATTGTGATTTTTTTGATGTGGCAAAGGTGGAACTCAAATTCAAGTTTTCTGATTCCAATAGTCAATCATATTTTAGTAGTAAACATAGATATTTTTAAAAGACAAAATCATTATTATTAAAATTTTCTATGTCATTTTGATGTTTACAAAGCACTTGATTTCCTCTCTAGAACAATCCTAGGACGGAGGAAATATGAGTATTGCAATGTTCATTTTATAATTTAGGAAATAGAATTTGTGGGAGTTAAAGGACTTGGCCAAGCAAATGCAAAAGTTGTGACTTGAACCCAGCTCTTGTGGAAATCTTTGGAGCTATTTGCAGCAAAACACATTGTCTCTCAGCAAGAGAAGCAGCAGGCTTTGGTAAAATAAATAATAGATCATTTTAATGCAACAGGTGTTACTATTAGTGAGAAGAATGTTGAGTTCGGAGCCAGTGAACTGGCCTTTGAGTCCTGGTCTGACATTACCTATGTGATCTCAGGCAATTCATTTGAAATTTTTGGTCCCTTCCTTTTGTAAATGCCAGTCCCATCATCTGTAAAACAAAGGGACAAAACAGATGGTCTCCAAAGTTATTTCAAGCTCTAAATGCTATAATCCTAAGAAATATGGAAAAAAGTAGATTTAGATAAGACTATATATTCATTAGTGTTATCCTGAGTCAGCTCACATATGTAATGAAATAGGAGAGCCTTTCAAAATTGAGAAAAAGAAAAGGAAATATTTTTGGGGATAGGTGGGTGGGAACACACATTTATTCAATTGAAGAGCACCAGGATTTGACTCAGAATGCAAAACAACAACAATGACAACTAAGATGACAATAATAATGGGAATGCTAACAACAACAACAACACAAAACTCATCTTCCTGCTCAGCCACTTTAAGACCTTTAAGCAAAAAGAAAGCTAATAGTGGGGCGGCTAGGTGGCACAGTGGATAAAGTGCCAGCCCTGAATTCAGGAGTACCTGAGTTCAAATCCAGCCTTAGACCCTTGACACTTACTAGCTGTGTAACCCTGGGCAAGTCACTTAACCCCCATTTCCCCACAAAAAACAAACAAACAAACAAAAACAACAACAAAAAGAAAGCTAATGGAGCCTGCTCATGCTTTTGAAATCAATTATGCAAACATTTTTGGAAAGGTGTAGGCAGTACACATACTTCTTCCCCTATATCAGCATCTGATTGACCAGGGGCACAGTGTGGCCAGATTCTTCCATAACCACAAAATTTCATTTCTAGGAAACCATGCCTAATCTCATTCAAAAGAGTGTTGGCTGGGGCCTGGACAAGCCTCCCTGTACAGCTGGTAAAATGGGCTAGCCTATTTTTCCCCTGCTATTTTACTTCCTTTCTCACTCAGATATCAGTTTCCAGGCCAGCAGGTTTCCTTCAGCATTCAATCAATGGCAATATGTCCTCAATCAACATTTTTCATTTTTTTAAATGCAACACTGTCCTTTAAAGCTTTCTGCAGCTGGTTGGCAACTGATTTGCTGCCAATAGCCTCAGAGAGCCCTATCCTATTGTGTGCACATCAGTAGCCTTCCCCATGCTCACCAAATGCATGGGAGGAAATCTGACATGACTGTAAAGTCTTGTTCAGGTATCAGAGCAAAGTAACTCTCCTATCTTGCAGGTATACAAAAGTCAGGATTAGTAAGAGAACAGAAGGAATTGGAGGACAGGAGAGGATAGTGGGCTAAATGTGTCAGAGATGATTTTAATAGAAAAGCATGTGGAATCTATGAATTCAGTGTGTGGTTTGGAAGAAAGAACCCAACTAGACACAGTAGTCAAATTATCTGATAGATCAAGAATGTTCAGCTAACTGTCATGAAACCCAGTTTCTACTTTTAACTTAGTTATTAACTGTCAGTGTTAAGCAAGTGGCTCCCCATCTCCAGACTTCTGTTCTTTCATCTATACAATGAGGTCAGTTGAATTACTTGATCTCTAAGGTCCTTTCTAGATAAGACATCTGACAGTTCTGTGGTTCCTTTAATACTGTCTGTGGACTGGGGCAGCTAGGTTGCACAGTGGATAAAGCACCGGCCCTGGATTCAGGAGGACCTGAGTTCAAATCTGGTCTCAGACACTTGACACTTACTATCTGTGACCCTGGGCAAGTCACTTAACCCACATTGCCCTGGGGCGGGGGGCGGAGAAAGAATACTGTCTGTACTTTGAGGAGATTCCATAGATTCAATGGTACAGGTATTCTTGAAGATTCTACTCATCAGATCTGTGAATATAATATTTTCAGTAAATACATAAGCAAATAATGAGCTGTTTAATACTACTGCCTCAGAAACTCATGTGCATACAATCCCCACTAAAAATTTGGATAAGAGTGCATTTGATTGGTCAGTGTAAATTTTCCTGGCAAAGTACTTAAGTTTTTAAAAATATTACTACTACTTTTTTTGTTTTTATTTTTGTTTTTGTTTTTTTTGCAGGGCAATGAGGGTTAAGTGACTTGCCCAGAGTGACACAGCTAGTGAGTGTCAAAGTGTCTGAGTGTTTGAACTCAGGTTCTCCTGAATCCAGGGCCAGAGCCTTATCCACTGCACCACCTAGCTGCCCCTACTACTACTACTACTACTACTACTACTACTACTACTACTACTACTACTACTACTACTACTACTACTACTACTACTACTACTAAATAACAGATCTTTATAAAGGGATCATTTAGGAATAGACAATCTCTAAGATCTCCTCCAGTTCTTTCATTCTATATTCTATGATTCCTTCCATTTCAAATAAGCTGTGTCCCCAGCCTTCTCATTCTATATTGTGTGTTTTAGCTCTGACATTTTATGTCCTATATTTTAATGTCCTTTTCCATCTTTGCTCTCCTATGATTCTAAGATATTATCTTTCTAGTAGTCAAGTGACATGGCCATTGAAATTTTTCTATGTGCATATGTACTTAAATAGATTAATAGATATTTTTTAATATATCGGATGACTAAAAACCTCCCATTGCTAGTCATCAATAAGGTCTGTGCATAGAACCTCTTGAAAGTTTGGTCCTAGCTTGTGTCTCTCCTACAATAGGAAAAGAGGGAAGTGGGGAGTGAGAGACACAGAGACACAAACAGGGAGAGAGAGACAGAGAGACAGAGAGACAGAGAGACAGAGAAACAGACAGAGAGGGAGAGAGACAGCGAAAGACAGAGAGGGAGAAAGACAGAGAGATAGAGACAAAAACAGAGACACACAGAAATATAGAGAAACAAGGAGAGACAGAGAGATAGAAACAGGAACAGTGAAAGAAGAGAATCATATCATTGAAGGAACCAAATAACATTACTACTGACGACAACTGCCTCTCTTATTTGGGTGGGACCTTCTGATGCTTTGTCTCTTTCCCAGAATTCTTCAGCAACAGCCCATGGCTTGAAGACTCTCCCCAGCATTTCCTGACTACGTGTTTTTCTTGCCAGGCCTTCATGTAACAGCTGCTGAAGCATCCGATTACCGCATGTGTGTGCACAGATGGGGCTGTGCTGCAGTGACCCTGCTTCTCTGTTGAGCCTGACTGTGCTTGGCCATCTTCCTTGGCATTCAATGTGGCTCAGAGAAGATGTTGATGAAATTGGGCAAGAAGTCTAGTGCAATAAATTTGGAAGATTCAAGATATAATTTGTAGATTTAAGAAAGATAGAGAAAAACAAAGTTCTATAAACTTGCATCTTGATTTGGAATTTGATGCCTGGCTGAGATATGATAGTGAAGCTTTGCTTTCATTGGAATGGGTATGCCCTCCCCTAGTGCAAAGCACAGATCTTTGGGGGCTCATTTTATTCTATAATTCTTGTCCATGTCTTTATTTAAATCCTTTATGAAGGATACACTCATTGTGTACCATTCCCATGCTTATTTTCCTATCTTGGAATTAATAATATACTATTTGGATGGTCCATAGTTTGTTCTTTATGCTCAATAAATGTAGCTAACATACTTTTCCATCATACTCATATGAGAATGTGTGCAATTCTTGAATGAAAGTATTATCTTCAAACAAGCAACATGTTCATGGTCACCACATGTTAGTATTATAAGTTTAGAACCAGAAGGGCCCATAAAGGCTATCACCCTTCCTAGATCTCTACTTTAGGAAAGTCCCCAGACATGCTTCCTCTCACTTATGCTTCCCTTTACAGAAGCTTCCTGTTTCTCTTCATTTGCTGTATTGCTACCCTGAGAAACCTCTGCCTTGGGCCCCTCTTCTCCTTCTTGTTAACTTTCTCCCCAGGGGCCACCATTTTTTGAAAGATCCCAATGATTCTTCACCACACTTACACCTGGAATCTCTATCCAGCATCTTTTCCTTTCTCCTTCCTAATTATATTGAACATGTTTCAAGTATCCTTCCCCTTTATGTGCTATCTTCCCTCATGAGAATGAACACCCACTGATGTTAGAGACTGCTAATTGCTTGTATTTGTATTTCTAGGATGTTTCAGTGCCTAGCACATGTAATATGTGCTTAATACATTGTCTATCTATTATCTATCTGTCTGTCTGTCTGTCTGTCTCTGTCTATCTGTCTGTCTGTCTGTCTGTCTGTCTGTCTCTGTATCTATCTATCCTTTCTAGTCCAATGCATTTTACAGATGAGGAAGCTGAGTTCCAAGGAGGTTAAATGACTCGATTAAGATTATAGTCATATTTGATGCTATATTAATTTGTGTTACTATGTATGTATATATCTATATCTATATCTATCTATCTATCTATCTATCTATCTATCTATCTATCTATCTATCTATCTAATTTACTTGCCTATGTGAATATCATGCTCCACTAATAGATTGTTAGTTCCTTATGGGTAGGGTTTTTTTCTTTGCATTTTTGTCTCTGTATCTCCACTGTCTAGCACTCCGCCTGGTACATAGGAGCTGCTTTATAAATGCTTGCTGAACTTAATTGAATTGAATTATAACTTACCAACTCACCTTTTACTGTTTGGACAGCAAGGAAGGCATATTTCCTAGATTGTAGGATTTGGTGAAAGCCTCTGCTTCAAAATGAACAATCAACTCTTTGAAATGATAGGTGACTCCCCTGATACATTTAGGTAAGTGGCATTATCTTTCTTCAGGTGTATGCTTCTTGGCACAGTGATAATTCTGCAAAATGAACAGAATGTTGACTATCATGTTATACTGTTTAGAATATCATGTTTACCACTGTTCTGAGAATGAGTAGACTGAAGGGCATCCAGAGAAGGGCAACAAAGATGGTCAAGTATTGAGTTTATGCTCTGAAAACTGATGGACAAAGCTGGGAATAACATGGCTTAGATATAACAGGATAGTAAACCTTAATAACTTGAAGGACATTGTGTAGAAGAATTACACTTGTATTTGACCCCACAGAAGAAGGAAAATGTCTAAAAGGTACAATAGATAGATTTAGTCTCAATTAAAGGAAAAACTTCCTAACATTGAGAACTATCCAAAAATGCTATTGGCTCCTTTCAATTATAGTGGATTTCCTTTCCCAAAAGGTTATAAAGACAAAACTGGCTTAGTACTTGATAAGGACACTTAGAATATTCCTTTGAGGGGCTTGATTAGGTATGACAAACTCTGAGTTTCTTTTCAACTCTAAGATTTTCAGTCAACAACATTCTTTAAGTAGGTATGAATTAAGCAATCTTGAAGATCACAAACATTTACACTCCTACTATAAAATAACCTGATAATAATATCTTGCTAAGAGCTCCCAAATATATACATGCATATGCATATACACATATATAACTCATACATGCGATGATATACACATATTTAACATACCTAAATAAATACATATATCGATATGTGGTAGACAGGTAGGTAGATTATAGGTAAAGAAAGAATTAGAGAGATATAGGTAGATAGAAAGAAAGAGAAAAGAAAGAAAGAAAAGAAAGAAAAGGAAGGAAGGAAGAAAGAACGAACCCTTCTTGAAGTCAGAGGCTGTTTGCTGTTCTATCCCAACTGCCTAGCACAGTGCCTGACAGGCTACAATAAATATTTTTGACTGGTTGACATTAAGGTGATAGCTTAAAGGTACTACAAATCACCTACCCAGATCTAAGCCATAACTTGTATACTAAAACATTAAGGGTCTAGCAACTTCTAAACATATTGTGATATTTTTCTAAGCAGATGTCAAAATATAACACAGCCACAAAGTTAAGTTTCCATTCTCTAATTCATCTAATCAACAAGCATTTATTGACACTGTTCTGCACAAAACATTAGGGAGATAAAAACACTGAATTTTATACACACACACACACACACACACACACACACACATATATATATATATAATAGTCTATGCCTTCATGGAACTTATAATCTAGTTGGAAGATAGTAAAAATATAATAAAAAATAAAATGGCCATAAGTGAAAAGTGTGAATAAACTACAATGGGAGTTTAGAGGAGAATTGTGGGCTTGAAAAGAGTATAGTTAGATAGATTTGGAACTGGTTAAATGTCTGGACACAAAAAGGAGTAAATTAATGGTTTGTTGTCAACTTGGAAGAAACTTCCAGTGGGTTGTGCCCAGAAATCCCTGCTTACCTCATGCTATTTAATATTTTCATTAATGATGTCGATAAAAGTATACAAGGCATGCTTTTCAAATTTGCAGAAAACACCAAGCTGTCCTTGCCTCAACTTTTAGTCTTCTGCATCTAGGCTCCCACCTACCTTTGCAGTCTTATTTCATATCACTCCCTTTCATCCACCTATCATCCCCCAAACGCTGGCTTGCTAGGTGTTTGTCTCTCCTACATGACAATCTAATTTCTCTCTCTGTGCTTTTGTGAAATCTCTCATGTCCAGGAAGCACTCCTCCTTCACCTCTGACCTTTATAATGTCAAGCCCATTTCAAAGCACAACTCACATGCCTTTTCATTAGCTTCCCAGCTGTGAGTGTTCTTGCCCTCTGGAAATTGCATTGTATGATTCTATATGTATTGCATTTGTTTTTATGTGAACATTTTGTTGCTCCCTAATAGAAAGCAAATTCCTTGATGGAACTATTCTTATCTTTATTATCTAGAGTGGCACTTTGTACATAATAAGTCCTTAATATTTCTTAAATCAAATCGGGAGAATGAAGACAAACTGAACGATAGAGTCAGGATTCAAAAAGATCTTTATAGGAGAAGAGCAAAATATCTTGGAGAGAAGGGAAACAGTATGGGCAAGCTCTCTCTCTCTCTCTCTCTCTCTCTCATACTGCTATTTTAGCAAAGATGGAAGAACAGCATCAGTCTTCATGATGGTCAAGTAATTCAAGGAGAAACTACAATGGGTGCCCTTTTTCCAGCTCATGGATATAGCTAGAGACCTGTGAACAATGGTCAAGTTGTCCAGTCAGAAAGGTAAACACAGATGCCTTTCAGTGTGAGGGTAGGAATAGGGAAAACAGGTCAGTGCCAATGTTTCTGATCTTAAGCCAGGTAGAGAACCATTCCAGCACCTGAAGCCAAGGCCTGCCCTGCATACTAGAGAAATAAGCACTGGCAACAGGTGAGCCTGTAGTTGTGTCCATCTAAGTGGGGTTCCAGAACCTTCCAACAAAGAGACCTAGGTTGGAGTCTTCAGCTGTATGCTTGAATAAATGAAGGGAATGCTTCCCAGGGGCAAGCCTTGTAGCTCTGTAACTCTGAACCCACAGAGCCTTCAGGCTTGTTGACAGGGCCTGGGGCAAGCATCAATTTTCTGGAAATTCAACAGAATAAGAGTGTGCAGCTGTATTGTCCAGACTCCCAAACAAACATTGAAAACTTAAAAAGTTCAGAATGAAGACAGTAATTGAACCCCACCCTAGACCAGATTGCTTACAGGGCTAGAAGTTTGAAACTAGATGGCCCAAGCTGTCCATGAAATCTTTGAAGAATAAAGTGCTCAATAACTAGAGGAAACAGCCTCAGTACATTAACCAATGTAGATTAGAACCAAATAAGGCCCTTCTCTGACCTCTAAGGGTAATCTAGGTGATACAGCTAGCTCACTGGGCCTGGAGTCAGGAAGACCTGAATTCAAATCCTGCCTCGAAAACTTATGAGTTCTGTGACCCTGGGAAGTCATTTAATGCTGATTGCCTTAGTTCCTCATCTATAAAATTATCTAGAGAAGTAAATGGCAAACCAACCACTCTAGTATCTTTGCCAAGAAAACCGCAAATGGAGTTATGAAAAGTTGAACATGACTAAAAATGACTGAACAACAATGGACTTCTATCATTATAATAATGCACAAAACCTGGTTCTGACAAAATCCAAATTTAGGAAATAAAGCTGGAAAAATGGGAAAACAAATGATAGTTTTGATAAGAAATAAATTTTATATATTCAGGGATATGTTCACCTGAAAAGAAAATCAAACGACAATAATGCCAGAAAATCTATAAGCAAAACAACAAACAAAACCATAACTTTACTATAAAACCAAATAGAAAACCTAGAAGAGATTAGGGATGAGTTAAAATGTTTTAATTATCAATTTATCTGTCAATAAGTATTTATTAAGTGGTTACTATGTGGCAGACACATGGCTTGGGCAGATAGCTGCTGCAGTGGATAGAGCACTAGTGTGGAGTCAGGAAGGATCAAATTCAGCCTCAGACACCAACTAGCTATGTGACTCTGGGCAAATCACTTAACGCTGTTTGTCTCAAATCCCTTATCTGTAAAATGATCTGGAAAAGAAAATGGGAAACCACTCCAGTATTTTTGCCAAGAAAACCCCAAATAGGGCCATGAAGAGTCAGATTTGACTAAACAACAACCTGTGTCAGGCACAGTGAGAAGAGCTTAGGTATACTGCTTCCCTTCACTATGGTATTTTTGCTGGTCTTCCGTAAGGATCTTTTTGAATCCTGACTGTCATCCAGTTTCAGTTCACTCTCCCAATTTGACTCAAGAACTATTAGGAGCTTACTATATGCTAAGTACCATAAATAATAGAGACTGAAAAGGACAAAAAAAGAGGATTCTTGCCCTTAAAGAGTTTGCATTCTAATAGTGGAGACAACCATGTATTTCTGAAATATATAAAGGGTAAATTGGGATAATCTCAGAGAGATGTAATTAATGGAGGTGAAAGGGAATAGGAAAAACATCTGAAGATGATGATATTTTATTTGAACCTTAAAGGAATCCAGGGAAGACAAGAAGGAGTTACAGAAGAGAAGGGGGAGTGTCCCAGCCATGGAGGGCAACCATAAAAAAACACCACGTCAGATGATGGAATACTGTGTGAAATAAACAGCATGAGGGTTGATGTTGTTGGATCATACAGTATATGTAGTCAAATTAAGACAATTAATATTTATTAATCACCTGCAATGTTACAGGCACTGTGCTAAATACAGGTAATACAAATCAAAGCAAAAAGAAAGATGGTCCTGTTCTTCAAAGAACTTAAATTATAAGGGGGGAAAGACATAAAAAAGAACTGAAGAAGTGGGGATTTGAGAGGGGAAGGGAGGCATGCTGGTACATTGTAGACAAACTTCAAAAAATTGGAAATGGAACCCAAAGAGAAATGAGTAGCCCTCCTAGACACTAGCCTTAAAATAGAGGTCTGGAAGGAACTGTCCAATCAGAAAAAGGGGCCAGAGGGGTAGGGTTGAATTCGTAGTTGTGGAGGCTATTTTAGGTAGGAAGGAGATGTGAATCACAAACTAAGCACAACTTACTCCATCTTATGCTAAGCCAATTAAACAAATTAAAGGACTTCCTTGCCACACTCCAATGATCCATCCACAAGAACACTCTATATGATAACATTCTTATTCAGGGAGACTTCAAAGGTTTTCAGATTTCAGGAATCAGCTTGGTCCTTCAGGTTAAGGTATTTTATCTAATTAACCAGCTCTGATAATATCCGCTCCCAATCTCCTTTTTCCTAAAGCCTTCTCCCTCCTTTGCAGTTTAAGCTTGCACACATGCCTACACACACACACAGACATGCTTTGTCCATATGTGTGCATATACATACATATATACACATGCTGTATACTGAGTATACATATATACATACATGCACACAAATATACACATCTATGCATGGATATTTTCAGGTGTCATATATGACATGCAAGTCTGTATATATGCACATAGGTCTGTATATATACATAAAGGTGTATTTATATATGTATATGTGTGTATATACACATATACATATATATTTTTATGTGGCTTATTTGTATATATGTGTCAACTGGCATAAATGATCCTTCTAGTGTTTAGGAATTGTGAACAAAAACTGGCTTGACATATCAGAATAAGAGGGCATAGTGAAAATAAAAATTATTACACATTGTCTTCTGAAGGATATTCCAAAATATTAAAAAACAGTGAATATCATAACAAAACTAATTATTTTTCAATTTGAAAAATATGTACTGTATGCTGCCAGAAATAATTCATGTACCAAAGCACCACAGTCACAGTATCACAAGACTTGGTAGCTAAAACACAAAAGTGAAATAGAGTTTGGAATACTCTAACCTGAAAAGCAAAAACAAAGACTTGTAACCAATAATAACTTACCCAACAAAATCAACCCTAAACCTATGGTATAGAATTGAAGGAGAGAATGAACATTTAATGAAATAGAAAAATTTCAAATATTCATAATGAAAAGCCCACAACTGAAGGCAAACTGAAATGTAAACATGAAACAAGAGAAAAAAATTAAAATACATTTGTGCAAACAGAAAAAATTCTTTACAGATGAAATATATAAATTCTAATATGGCAAGATAAAACAAAGGATTCTTAACATCTCTAATATTGGAAATGATAAAAGGGATATAAATAAGACAAAGATCCTGGAAGTGTTTTTTGCTATGTTTTGATGATCTTAAGAGAAGAAAGTAAAAATAGGAATAGATTAGGAAGAAAGCAAAGGTGGACGTTATCTTACTTTTTTTATGTATAATCAAGGTGCCCAAGACAAATATACAGAGAGGAATGGTTGGGGAATAAGTATCACTACAGGCTCATTTTTATGCAAAACAGAAACTTAAGTACTGATATACGTTTATTAAATATATACAGATAGATGATAGATAGATAGATAGATAGATAGATAGATAGATAGATAGATAGATAGATAGATAGATAGATAGATAGATAGAAAACAAAAACCATTCCCCAATAGTTAAATGGTCAAAGGCTACTTATAGGCTAATTTCAAAGGAACAAACTAGCTACCTATATATATATATATATATATTTTTTTTTTAAATATCTAATCAGTTATAATTAAAGGAAGGCAATAACTCTGAAGTTTCATTTCATACCTATCAGATTGATAAAAAAATTTTTTAAATATATTTTTGGAAGAGCTGTGAGATAATAGGCAAAATAATATACTCACATTGGAATTGTGAATTGGTCTAGACATTCTAGAAAATAATTATTAACTATTCCCAAAAAGTCACTAACTATACATACCCATTGATCCTCTTTCTAGGGTTATTCCACAATTGGGGTTAAACCCCAAAGACATCAAAGAAAAAAGAAATAGACAGTATAAATCTATTTATTGTAGCTTTTGTAAAAGCAAAGGAGTGGAAACAAAATGAGGGCCAATCAACTAGGGCATTGTTGAACAAATTATGGGATAGATAGATGATAGATGGATGGATGGATGGATGGATAGATAGATAGATAGATAGATAGATAGATAGATAGATAGATAGATAGATAGATAGATAGATAGATAGATATTGAGGTATAAAAATGATGAAAGAAATATTTCCAGAGTAAGCTGAGAAGCTTGTATGACTTGATTCCAAGTGATGATGCCAGAACTCAGTTTGTTGTTTATTTGTTTGTTTTCATAATAAACAACATTGTAAAGAAAAACAACTGAAAATCATAAGAACTCTGACCAACCATGACTTCAGAAGACCTGAGATGAAAAACACTCTTCATTTCCCTGCAGAGAGGTAATGAACTGAAAGTACATTTCTACATTTTTCCCTTTTTCTTTTTCATTTCCATAACTCTATTAATAATCCCACTGCTCCCTCCAACTATTCCTCATAAAGGAAAAACAAAAACCTTTTATGAAATATGACTAATTAAGTAAAACAAATGGTCATATTAGTCACATCAAAAATTCCTCATTATATGCCTTCGTTATACATAAGTCATACAAATCAAAAACAAGATAATTGGTGCATAGGTAATAGTTATAGGGAGTGGGGATCATACCTGACATAGTACCTTACAATAGGAGGTATAAAAGACTGAGTTGGATAACTGAATGATTTGAACCCTTTATGTCCTCTGTACTAGCCATCTTTTCTATATATATGTTTGAGTAATAATAATAACTAGCTTAAAAATAGATAACTAGCAAACTGTAATAAAATGGAACCATCGCCAACAAATGCACAGCTACTCTCTGGCCTCTCCCCTATGTGGTGAGTTGGAGTGTGGAACACTAAACTCATCCAAAGTATTCTTTTATAGAGGGCTGGGAGATGAGTTTGCCAAGTAACTCCACTTTCCATCAGCAGCTCTGCTTAGCTTGATCTCCACAACTTTGTCTCTCTTGAGGTTCCTTTTGTGTGTTATCTTCCTCCATTAGACTAAAAGTTTCTTGAGGGCAGGACCTGTCATTATTTTTCTTTTTCCTTTTTTTTCCCTTTTATGTATATTCAGCACTTAGTACAGTATCTGGCACATAATAAATGTTTATCAAATTAAATTGAAATGTAGTCAAGAAAAATACATAAACCCCTTTGCTGTCTGAAAATGAGTGTGTCTTTTTGTACTTTAAGCCCATTACCTTTTCAGAGAAGCAGGAGGTATCATTTATCCTTAGTTTTCTTGATATCAGAGTCCTGAAGTCTTTAAAGGTTGTTTTTTTTTTTTTTTTGGTTACATTATTGTAGTCACTGTGTAAATTGTTTTCTGAATTTTTTTTCAGGACAGGAAACTGAGATATAGACTAGGACTTGTTAAACTTTTTCCACTTGTGACTTCTTTTCACTTGAGAAATTTTTACACCACCCCAGGGATATAGGTATATAAAGCAGGTATACATAACGTTTTACTGTTGCCAAATGTTTTTATGACCTTCAGAGTTGCGCCACCCCATATGGGGTCACAAACCATGGTTCAAGAAGCTTTGATCTAGAGAGTGGAAGTGGCTTGCCCAAACTCATACAGCAGTAAGTAAACTATTGATTGTGCTCTTAATTCCAGATCTTTTTGATTCCAAAGGCAGGGTACTCTCTCCTCTGCCATTCTGCCTCACATGTCCTACTACATCAAGAATAGACACCACCTTTAAGAAATAGAGGGAAATCATCACATGCCATATTGAAAAAAAAAACGAAGTTTGACATTTATCTATTTTTTAAAATGCTAAAAAGCAATTGTCTGAATGGTTTCCAGAAAGTTGCCTTGGTGAATGTCACACTTCACCCCTCTATCTATATGTATCCTTATAAGACTGCCATTTTATGCCACATTTGCCAATGGATGGCATCCAGCATTCCTGCCACCGAATTTCACACCTCTAACCTTTGAGCTAAATACAGCCCTGCACTTATTCAAGCTGTTGCCTCTGTTTAAAGAAGCAAGCTGTTGAGAAAAGATACAGTTTTCACTATCCACACAGCTCCAGGATGGGGTTCTTTCCAATGTAGAATCTGTGCAGGCCTCATCAAAGATGTATAGCAGTGCCTTGCAAGGAGCAAGAATCCATTCCTTGTTGGCTAAATGGAATACATTCATTCTGTGTGTGTTATTGTAAGGTAGATAGTACTTAAGTAACATTCTGGAGATATGGTTTTTATCCATTAAAAGTAAAGTCCTTGAAAATAATTTCAAGGAAGTGAGACTGGAATGGAAGGTCTTTTGAATGGCTTAAATATTATTATTATTTTTGTTCTTGTTGTTGTTCAGTTATGTCTGACTCTGTGGACCATACTGTCCATGAGGTTTTCTTGGAGTGATTTGCCATTTCCTTCTCCAATGGATTAAGGCAAACAGAGGTTAAGTGGCTTGCTCAGGGTTACACAGCTAGTAAATGTCTAAGGCTGGATTTGAACTCAGGTCATCTTAACTTCAGGCTCTGTACACTGATCCATCTAGATGCCCCTAATTTTATCTAAAACTAACTGCTTAATTTTATCTAACACAATTTTTTTAAGGGTTTAGCAATTCAATATGAAATTTGCTTTCAGTAAGGATATCATTATGATAAAAAGGGAAAACCAAAATTCATATGAGGCAATTCTGCACCCTCCCCCATTTCTTTCTATTTTCTACATTTATCAAAGTCATGATTGGCATAGAACCTCTATTCAAATATCATGTTGAATTTTTCTCTTAATCTATAAGTTTCTCTATTCTTGCCATCACCTTTTCCTATTTCTCCCCTTCCCCTCCACACACTTATAGTGATTATAAGCACCTGACTTATAAAATTTAAATTTGAAAAAGTCAGAGCTGGTGCTTCATCAACCTGTAAAGTGTACTACTTGAGGAAACAGGAAAATGTAGTGTTTGCATGACACATTTTTTACCCAAAAACAGTGAGGTAAGGAAAAAAGGGAAGAGACTGGTTAGCAGGAAAGGGTTTATTTTGGGATTTTTAAAAAAGATCTTTTACTCTTAATTTAAAAACCTCTTAGTTCCATAAAATTGGCAACCATTTATGGCTGCTAAGAATGAAATGTAATAGAATGAAATCATAGAATTTTTAGAGTTGGAAGGGAACTAAGAGATCATCTCAGAGAGTCCAACTCATTTGACAAATTAGGAAACAAAAGTTCAGATCACTTGTCCATAGTTTCAGATAAGGTCAGTAGCCATTTAGCTATTCAGGTGTAGTGGAAACCAAGATTGATTTTGAGATCAGGGGACCAGGGTTTAGATTCTAACTCACTTTACCACTTTGATCTTCATATTTACCATCAGTAAAAGGGGATAATAATTCTTGCACAATCTTCTAATGGCTATAGTAAAGGAAATGGTTTGTGAAACAAAAAAAACCAAAACAACTATATAAATGTGAGTGCTTAGGTCATTGCTATTAGAAACCAGCAGCTATGTGACACAGTAGATAGAGTGTCAGGCATGGACACAAGAAGACCTGAGTTCAAATTTGGCTTCAAACACTAACGGATTGTTTTACTCTGAGGAAATCACTTGAACCCTCCTTGCCTCACTTTACTTATCTGTAAAATGAGCTAGAGAAGGAAATGGCAAACCAATCCAGTGTCTCTGCCAAGAAAACCCCAAACAGAGTCATGAAGTGGGATACATCTGAAATGACTGAACAATGAAAAAATTATAAACCAGATTTTTCAAACAATAGTTTATACCACTGCATCAAAATAATAATAATAATAATAATAAATGGTTATCAATATGTAAGAAGCCTTATAGTGTCATTATACCATACTAACAATAGAAAGAGTATAAAATTTTAGCTCAGTCAGAGAGATCAGGATTCAAATCCTGCCACTGATACTTTTTAGCTATGAGACCTTGGACAAGTAATTCAATTTTTCTAAGCCTCAACTGCTTTAACTCTAAAACGGGCATAGCCACACCTCATTAGATAGTCTTTAGTCATATTTGAAATATTATGCATGAAATGCTTTGAAAAATCTCAAGCAGCATAGAATATCTATTATTGCTCTTATTAGTATAATTAATATTCAAAACAATTTTACATTGGAGTCATCCAGAACCATAGAATTCCTGACTTGCAAACAATCTCAATGGCCATATAGTCCAATACCTTCTACATCATACCTGACACAAGGTTATATTTCCACTGATTAAACATCTCTAGGAACATGAAATTCTCTACTTTACAATACACAGGATTCTACCTAGGGAAACAATTGTTTCTAGAAGGTAATTCTCTTAAGACCAAATCCTCTCTCTTTCTGCACAGATATGTCATCACAACATATTATCTTTCCCACTATACCCTTCCCCATCTTATCTTCCCTATTACTTAAGAGGACAACACAATGTTCCTAGATTCTCAGGCTCATAATCTTGGAGCAATCCAGGATTCTTCACTATCTCTCACCCCCATATCCAACCTGTTGCCAAGGCCTGTCCTTTTCACCTCGGCAACACCTCTCAAATATGCCCCCTTCTCGCCTTCTGGTGGGTTTGCCTGCCTCAAGTCTTTCCTCACTGCTTTCTATCTTTCATTCAGTCACTCAATTCAGTTACTGATTTTCCTAAAATTCAAGTCTTATCATGACAGCTCTCTAATACCCCCCAATATACTCTAATGGCTTCTAAAATGCTCTTTTTGGCATTGAAATTCCTTTATAACCTGGTTCCCTCCTACTTTGCCATACTCCTTACACCTTTCTCTCCAACACTTACTCTTCTCCCTAACACTTAGTCTTCAATTGGCCTCCTGGCTGTCTTGTGACCAAGACAGCCCATTTCAGCTCTGGGCTTTCTTTCTAGCTATGTTTGCTGCATGATATGTTCTCCTCCTTCACTCTAACTACTGATCTCCCTTGCTTTCTTTAAGTCCCAACTAAAATCCCACCTCCTACAGGACATGTTTCCCAATCCCTCTTAGTTCTAGTAATTTCCTTCTGTTAATTATTTCCTATTTATCATATGCGTGTATGTATTTATGTCTATATTATGTCTATATCTATATAGATTATATCTATAATCTATCTCTATATCTATAATCTATCTCTCTCTCTATCTATCATCTATCTCTTGCTTTGTACACGTTGGTTCCATTGTTATCTCCTCTACTAGATTGTAAGCTCCTTGAGAATTTATAGGGACTATCTTTTTCCTCTTTTTGTATCCCAAGTACTTAGCAAAATGCCTGGAACATAATTGTTACTTAAAGACTTATTACATCCCCCCCCAAAAAAAAATAGACTTATTGAATTTTTTAAAAATACAAAGTAACTACAAAGGCCTCATTATTTTCTAGCATTTCTTTGTAAATCTTTATAACCTTCTGCCCTTAAATGAGCAAGATGGATTTCCCTCCCAACATTCTGTCCTGATGCCTATTCACTTCTTCTCTATGCTCTCTATTAGTGATCATATACACAGTAGTGTGTCCAATTATCTCCTCTATGATGATGATTCCCACTTCTTTATCTCTGCTGCCAATCTCTCTACAGAGCTTCTGTCCCATTTCCAAATGCTTGCTGAATATTTCCACCTAGATCATAGGAGCATAGATTTAGACCTAAGGAAAAAAAGAAATTAGAAATTATTCATCACATCCAATTGTCTTATTTTAAACATAAGGGATGTATGGCCACACAGGGCTTTGTGATCTGTCCAGGTACATATAGCAAGGAGCAGAGCTGGAATACCAAATCTGGTGCCTAATCTCAAATTCAGGGTACTTCATACTATAATGGCTCTGGTACCTCAAAAGCCCAATATTTCAAAAACTGAATTTGTCATCTTTCTTCACAGATAGGTGGCTTAATGGATAAGCACATGGAGCCTTAAGTCAAAGAGATCTGAGTTTAAATTTGTCTTCAAACACCAGGTATAGGAACCCAGGCAAATCACTTAACCACTGTCTATTTCAGTTTCCTCAACTGTAAAATGAGGAAATGTAATATTTAGCTCCAAGGGTCGTTAAGAGGGCAAAAGGACTAAGCACAGTATCTGGCATAGAAAAGGAACTTAATAAATGTTTATTTCCTTCCTTCCATATCATGATAATGTCTTTATTTTTTTTCAAGTCACCACTGTCCTCTTAGTTTCCCCAACCTAAAATCTTATATCTACCATTGAGTATGTCTGTTGTACTCTTTCTCCCTAAAATCTTTCATTTTTAAGACCTCTTGACTCTACTTCTGACACAACTCTTATATATGCCTCCCCCTCAACTCTCATTCTAACTATCTTGGTTGAAATTATATATCTTCTCCTAAATATTGTAATAGATTTTTTAAAAACTAATACATCAGGGCAGCGAGGTGGAGCAGTAGATAGAGCACCAGCCCCGGAGTCAGGAGTACACCTGAGTTCAAATCTGGCCTCAGACACTTGACACTTACTAGCTGTGTGACCTTGGGGAAGTCACTTAACCCCAATTGCCTCACCAAAAAACAAAAACAAAAACAAAAACAAAAAAAACCCAACCCTAATACATTGAGTATCTTCTCTTACAATTGTTTGAACTGCCACCCTGATGCCACACAGTCCTCTACTTAAAAAACTCCGGTGGATCCCAATTACCTACCAAATTAAATATAGATTCCTGATTCTATGAAGATTCAAGGATTATCACAATATTTTTCCATCTTTGTTTCATATTACTCATCATCAAATATTCTGAAGTCTAGTGAAACTGCACTCTTAAAAAAAAAATAATAATCCCCTATCTCATTCTTTTCCTACCTCATTTCCTTGTCTTCCCTCACTTTGTCCTCCATACCTAGAATGGATTACCCTTCTATCTTGATCTAAAGAAATTCCTCATCTCCTTCAAGGCTCAACTCAGGTGGTACCTCCTGTAGGAAGCCATCCAGGACAATTCAGTGCAGCCATAAAATATTCTCTCCTACCTCAAATTTGGCATGCTGGATTAAATTTCTCTATTATATTTACTTGGCACTAAATGATAATTTATTTGCCCTTGTGTTTTCTTACTTATTAAACTATAAGTTCCCGAACATGGGATCATTGTCATATCAATCTTGGCATATCTTCAAGCTGAGTAGATGCTTACTAAATGTTTGTTGAATAAATGAATTAAACATAAGTTTATACCTACAAGAACGGTTTCCTAATTATTTTATGTATGGGAGACTTTCTCCCCAAAGATATTTAAAACTCCTTCAGGGAAGAATTATATTTCATATTCCTGTCCCTAACAGCCCCTAGCACAGTGCTAGTGACATGGTAGGCATTTAGTGAATACTTGCTGAATTGAATTTTCCCCAGTGTATTTAGACAGACGGGCATCAGATTTAAACTTGTTTGAGCCTCCCCCTCTTCAGCTGCTGGCCCTTAGGAAGAAGTAGAAAAGATAAACCAGGTACTCAGGCAGAATCAAAGAAACAGGGGAAAAAAAAGACTGAGAATAGCTCAGGTCTCATCTCTTTCAAGATAGCAATCTGGTGCGCCAAGAATGGCCTATTTATTTTTTTACCTTAAAATAAAACCCAGAAGTTCTAAAACTTTTTTGATAGTAGGACCCTTTTATTCTTCCACATTATTGAGGCCACCTGCCCTAAAATATGTTAGTACAATAATACTTTGAAAAATGCTTTTAACCTTACGGACCCCCTGAGGGTTCCCAGTCAAAATTTCAGTCTCTTCAGCTGTCAAATGGGGATAATGACAGCTCCTACCTTATAGGGTTGTTGTGATGATCAAATCAATAACATTTGTAAAGGGATGAGCACAGTGCCTGGTACATAGTAGGCACTACATAAATGTCTGTTCTCTTCCCCCTTCTCCATACTGTGAAGAAAGCCACTACTTTCTGAATAGGGGAAGGGCTGGAGAAAAAAAGATTAGGAAATAGAAAATTAAAAAAAAGGTAAATTTTAAAGACATAGATGAATGAAAATTAAAAACAACAACAAAAACCAAAAACAACAAAAAAGAACACTGTTATAAACCAAATTTAAAAAAATGAATCAGGAAGAGCTGAAAGAGGGGTAAAGACAGTCATTGAGAGAATAAAATTCAGAAAAAGCTGAGGTACTAGATCCAAAGTGGGATTGGATCAATTCTATAACTCTGGGGACAATAAACCAAGGGTGAAAACAAAGATACAATTATTGTGGAGGCAAAAGATAATTAATGGATAGATCCGTTTAAGAAGTCTTCATAAGTAATAATCATAACAATAATGTTGCTGCTACTGATACGACTACTGCTGATAACGATGCTGATGGGGGGGGGGTTGTAAAGCACTTACATATACAGGGTAACGACTTCTGTGGGATGAAATGGGTTGACTTGAGTACCCATTTGAAGTAGGGACCAAATGGTAGAGCTCAAAATCCTAGAATTCATAAGACAACTTTGAGTACTAGAAGATTTCCAAATCTAGGACAGAATAGCAGTGGAGGGGTGCCCAGAATTTTTTAATGGCTGCCTAGACAGGTATCCCATCATTAGATATACAGTGGGCACTGAAACTAACCTGTAATTCATCCTAGGTTATACATCCCTCACCTACACAGCTCATTGTAGGAAAGGGAAAAGAAAAAGAATATTAAATCATGCCATTGGTTTCTGTGTATATTTGAGTTAGAAATACCAAGGGATAGCTAGGCAGAACAGGCTGGCATAGCAAGGAAGCATAGGATTGCAGGATTACAAGATCATGTATTTCAAGTTAGAAGAGACCTTTGGGATGTTTGAACCCAAATCCCTAATGTCATTAATGAGGAAATTGAGCCCAAGGAAGTGAAGTCTTTAGCCCAAGGTCATCCAGCTAGTACTAGCCAGTGCCAATATTTGAATTCAAGTAATTTGAGTCTTGAACCATCATTTGTTGCATTATATCATGGACAAATATTCATACAGACAAACAGATATTCAGACAAAGAAAATGGTGGCACTTTACTGTCAAGAAATTTTAATTGTTTTTACCTGGCTTGTCCATAGGAAAGGTATGTGTGAGGTGAACCAGAGGATCCTTAAGGTTTATTCCTTCCAACCCTAAATACCAGATTTCCATTGATTTTCCTCATCTCTAAAATGCAATAATAAGTAGATAGAAAACTACTAAACAAATCCAGAAAAGAACTGGTCAGTGACAGATGAATGGTATAGGCATCAAACTTTAAAGATGTTTGGGAAAAGCAGACATAATTTTACAACAGAATGGTAGGAAAACTTGTTATGAGGGTGGCTGGAACTTGACCTAATTATTGATATAATGATAAGAAATATAACAATGATAATAAAATAATAACAAAAATAATAGAATTATGCTTTATAACTATATTAGAGAATTTACCTAAAACAATATATCATGGAAAGATAATATTTAATTATAAATTTTAATCACTATGCACAGTACTCCATGGACTGAAAAGCACTTCTTTTGAAACAATCCCAATTTTAAAGAGAGAGAAAAATCATACCTAGAAAGGATAAGCAATAAAGTGTGATAAAATAATGGAATTTGGTAGACACCCCGGGGTCTGACTTGATTGACTTAGTAGTGTTTGAATTGGGTGTGAATGAGGAACTACTATGTACCCACTTAAAGGTGATTAGATCTTGAATTTAACTTTAGCCAAGCCTGAGAAGGAGTGTTCTCAGAGGCAATGGACTGCTTCATCAACAGGAGACTGCTCTCAGCCAATCAACTTGAAGAACCTCCCATTTCTGGGAGGAGGAAATGAAGTAGGAAACTGACCATGGCAGAGGGGATCTTCATCTTTTGGTTGAGACATCGGTGTGGTGGCAGAATTTTACATGGGCTGTTAGGAAAGGAAAGGTTTCTGTCTCTCTGGCTAGACCGAATAGATCCAACTTTTAATAAATCCTTAAAAGCCTGAACTCTTGGTGAATTTATCAGTGATTTTTAACCAGTTTCCCCAAAAACTGGGGGAACAGATTAGAACCACATTTAGATTTTTAAACAATAAAGTTTGGCAACACAAAGGGATAGCTAAACCTCTGTCTGCTGATCTTCTGGTTGGGTAAGATTTCCCCTCCCCTGTCCCTTTAAATTTGTAAGTACTGCTAAGTATGAGCTGTTTTCCCTTTAAATTTTAAAATGGATTTTTAAAACTTCCTAAGTATCCCTTTTATAACTTTAGCTTTGCTAATCAGAGAAGTGGAAAAGATCAAGTTGATACTTGGTCAGTTTGAATTTAAGGAATTTTTTAAAATTTCTATTCTTAGTTCTGTCTGGCTTTGTTATGTGGTATGGAAAGTTTGGCATGTCATGAAGGATATTAGAATGAGAATTATTCCCCAGGATTCCCCATTAGGAAAGCTACTCAAGAAAAAAAAATGTATGTTTTATATTCCATTCCCACATACTGTTGCTATCATAGATTAATGTTACAGTATTTTATTTGAACATAGGCTTCCTTGTATAATATAGTTTGGTTACTTAATAAAATGCTACTGCCATGAATTCATATACACATACCTGACCAGTTATAAACTAATTTCTTAATGTCTGATTCAACACATCATAATGTTCAGTGTTCCTGATGGAGGGTATACCTTTTCTGATGAGGAACATGAAAATTGAGAAAAGGAACCTTTGAATTCCTTTAAGGTGTGTGTGTGTATGTGTGTGTGTGTGTGTGTGAAAACAAGGGCCTGAGAGAGGAAGAGACTTGCTGAAGTGCTTAACGTCCTTTGGTTGGTTTATTGCACATTGTTTCCTGACAGGAAGTTTTGGGTATTAATTAGTTGATCTTCAGTGTTAACTTCTTTTATTTTTTTTAAATTTTTTTCAGGCAATGGGGGTTAAGTGACTTGCCCAGGGTCACACAGCTAGTAGGTGTCAAGTGTCTGAGGCTGGATTTGAACTCGGGTACTCCTGAATCCAGGGCCGGTGCTTTAACCACTTCCCCATCTAGCTGCCCCCCCCAGTGTTAACTTCTAAAGAACACTAAACTGCTAACAAGTTAGCCCAAAACACTAACATTCCCTGTTTAAGAAGCTGGTACATATGTCTACGGACAAATTACATCCTAATGATCCTTAGCCTCCACAATCCTAAAAATGGAACTGGAAATAAGAGAGTTTACTCCAAAAACACACCTCCAAACACAGCCAGAAAACAGCTCCTGGAGCAGCAGAACTCACAAAAAGACAGCTGAGATTATTTTCCAGCCAAAGACACTGTGGAAGTTCAGCAGAAGGTGGAGCCAGACTGGATACGTAGTCCAGCCCCGCAATGCACCAACACATATGCAACCCCAGGCAGACTGCACCAGAGAAACTTACCCCCAGCATCTGAATCAGCTGCAGTGGCAGAGTCTTTTGGAACTAAACTCATGGTCTGGTGAGAGGGCTGAACAGCTGGCCAGGGGGAGTCCACAGGGTGTATACAGGAGCTAAGGGGGGATTTGGATGCCCTATCCCAGCAGGAAACCAGGAATAAACCTTGAGCGATGGTGGCCCAGCTTGGGGAGGGGTGCAGGCTCATTGGAGCTAGCAACCACAGCACATAACACACAGCACAGCCTGGTTGATTGGTAAGTTGGCCTGGGGTTATCTATGGACCAGAGAAAGGGCCAGGTGAGTGAAGAAACTGCTTCTCATTAAATCATAGCACCTAGGACCCCCTGAATCTTGGGACAGTGTAGCTTAGAAGTAGGGCCCACACTAGGAAGGAATTAAAAGTCACGTGAAAGATGGGCAGGATGATCAGGCATAGAAAGTTGTTATCCATAGAAAGCTTCTTTAGTGACAAGATCAAGGTTCACCCTCAGAAGAGGATAGCAACATCAGGGCCACTACATCTAAACTTCCAAGAAAATATGAATTGGACTCAAGTCATAGAGGCACTCAAAAAGGCCTTTGAAGATGAAGTCAGAAAGGTAGAGGAAAAAATGGAAAGAGAAATTAGGGTAATGCAGAAAAGACATGAGAAAAAAGTCAACAGCTTGACATTTTGCCCAAGGCAAAATGGAAAAACTCTCTGATGAAAATAATTGCCTAAGAATTAGGATTGAGCAAATGGAAGCTAGTAACTTTATGAGAAACCAAGACACAATAAAGCAAATGCAAATGAATAAAAAATATAGAGGGCAATGTGAAATATCTTCTTGGAAAAGCTGCTGACCTGGAAAATAGATCCAGGAGAGACAATTTGAAAATTATTGGACTACCTGAAAACTATGATCAAGGAAAGAGCTTAGACATCATCTTCCAAGAAATTGTCAGGGGAAATTGCCCTGATATTGTAGAAGCAAAAGGTAAAAATAGAAAGAGAAAGAATCCACCATTCACCTCCTGAAAGAGATTCCAAAAGGAAAACTTCCAGGAATATTATAGCCAAAGTCCAGAGCTCCCAGGAAAAGGAGAATATGGTGCAAGCAGCCAGAAATGAGTAATTCAAGTACTGTGAATACACAGTAAGGATAGCACAGGATCTAGCAGCTTCTGTATTAAAGGACTGGAGGGCATGGCATATGATATTCCAGAGGGCAAAGGAATTGGGTTTACAACAAAAAATCACCTACCCAGCAAAAGTGTGTATAATATTTCAGGGGAAAAAATGGGACTTCAATGAAAAAGAGGACTTTCAGATATTCATGATGAAAAGACCTGAACTGAATAGAAAATTTGACTTTCAAATGCAGAAAGAACCCTGTATTTGGAACCAAAGTATCAGGATTTATATCCCAGCTCTTTCACTTGCTACCTATGGAAATTGGGTAAGTTATTTATTCATGCTGGACCTCAAATTCTTTTTCTATAAGTAGAGGAGATTGGTAGTAGTATTAGTGCTAAAATGAATGGCATTTATATAGTGCTTTAAGAGTGTAGAAAGGATCATTTATGCCCAATGACCTAAAAAAGATGCTTAAAACTTGTTAAAGCTTATACATTTCTGCTTCAAACTTCATATTTCTTTTTCTATATAGATGACGATGATGATACCAATGACAAGTCTATCCATTTTGGTATTTTTGTATATAAGTTCCTCACTTAAGATAGCATCACCTGATTGTAGATAGTTGATGATAGGTGTGAATTGTAACTTTTCCAAATGAGCCCTTTTTACCCTTATCTCTTCTGCATAATAACACAGTAATAGGTGGAAAGGAGGGAGAAGGTGTCAATGAGGATGGTATCTATATGAATCTATTAAATTACATGCTACACTATATATAGAGAGATAGATAGATAGATATAGATATATATAGCATACTATATATAGTATAGTATCAGATGTTATCTCATTTGATCCCCTAAACCCTGTGACATTAGCAGCATCCAGACAGGTAGGTAATATTAATGTTATTATCCCCACTATAAAAGGAGGAAATGGAATCTAGAATGTTTTGCAGCCTTCATATAAAGGTCTCTCCTGACTCCAAGTCCACCTCTTTCTACTTCACTATTTTGTCTACCCCATTCTTTCTCTGTGTCTTTGCCTCCCAATCACCTCCGCCTACTGAATCCATCCCGTTGTCCAACAACTAACTGCTATCTCTGAGTAGCTTTGTTACTCCTCCAATTGGAAAAAAAAATGTCACTTTAGTTAAACTTACTTTCCTCTTTGTTTATATGTCTTTTATATACTTATATTCTACTTTTTCTTATACCTGTTTGTGAGCATGTGTCATAACTACCCTTGACCACACAAGACTCTAAGTTCCTGGAAGGCATGTGATAGATCTTATAATCCTTTGTCTCTCAGTACTGAAACAAGGTATGGCACATTATAGAAACATAATCAATGTATTGAAATCAGGTCAATGATTTATATGATATAGCAACAGCAGAATGGAGTTTCCATCTTTTTTTTAAATGTGTTTTCCAGAACATACACGTAAGCCAAAATGCACATTGGAGAACACCTAATTAGCCGGGCAATTCATCTTCTATACAAGTTAAGCCAAAATGGGTTACATCAAATCGGGGTCTAGCTCCTGGGATAAGAACCTGCCAACCAGCTATACAAACAGCAATTTCACCAGAGGAGCAGCTGTAAACCTACTTAAAAAGAAATCCCTAGTTTAGAAACTATTGAGCAACCTGGGATCTGAGGCCAGGCATGTTGTCTGTACAAGGCCTTCAAACTTTACTCTCGAATTTAAGCTGTATCCTGGCATATAGGATTCCATGAATTTGATTCAGAGAGGAGAATTGTACTTGCTGCCTTCAAAACAGAAGTTCAAAACGTATATTCATACTGACCCTGTAAACTCTTTCCCCTCCTACCAAAGCAATTAATTTGTTTAAAGATCATAGGATTTGAGAGTTAGAAGGGACTATCAATACTACTCAGTTCAGCCTCTTTATTTTACAGATGAGGAAACTGGGGTCCAATGAAAGGGAATGACAATGTAAGGTGATATAGGTAATATATGATAAAACTAAAATTTAAAATGAATTGCTTGGGCTTAAAATCCTGTGTTCCTATTTTGTTGTCTAAAGAATGTAAGATATCCAGAGTAATTAGACATTTATGTATAGAAAACAATGAGACTGTCACTGTGGGCATAAATACAGGCCAATACAGCATAAAATGTAATTTCTGGAGGGTGGGAGTCTGAAAAGCCCCAGTATTTAAATCATCTTAGAGTCAGTGTGATTCCTAATAATAATTCTTCTTTAGCATGAAGAAAAAGGATTTTCTTTCTTTTCTTCATCATCATCACCCCCCCCCTTTTTTGCTTGCTTCAGTCATACTACTAATTATTTAGTGGTCTTTCAAACCTTTTGTAATCTCTACTGGAGAAAGCCCTGAAAGATATTAATTCTTAGCCATGTGTCGCATAAATGGAGGCCATTCTGCTATACTTAATGACAAGGCTGAGGCAGCAAGATGTCATTTGCTTTTCTCTCGGTTTTTAAATTGCTTTCTAAATGAACTACAGCTGTGAGGGCCAGGTGCTGTGATCCCTTTAGAAAGATCAGGAAATGATGAAATCCAAAATTTCAAAGTGTGATGGATGTCAGCTCCCGATTTGGTGTGTGTGAGGTCACCCCCATGCACCTGGTCCTATCTCCACAGCAGAATCACTTCTCTGTGGAAAAAAAAAAAAAAGCGAAAAAGCAAGCGTGAGAGATGCACATGTCTAATGCGAGAGTAACAATAAGAGAAACAGTTTATAATTATCCCTTTGTTTTCCCCTCGGCTGGATGGGGGTGAAAATAGACTGCTCCTTCCTCCTTTTTCCTTATAGGTAGCTCTCCTGAATAAAAATCCAAGTTTTCACAAACAGAAAAGTTGGCTTGTTGGCAATTTGACCAGATACTATAATAGAAATGCTATATTGGGGGGAGGGAGAGTTTATTGAGATTTTAAAAATTAAAACACATACATAATTACCATAGCTACAAGGTCAAGGATCCTTTTTGTTAAGATGTGCTATGGACCAACTCCAATGCTGAGTCAGGCCTGGACTTGGAAGGGGGTAATACTACATCACTGAGGGCAGGATTTTTCTGCAATACCTCAAACAAATTATGTGGAATTGGATGTCTGAAAAGCATAGAGATCATTCCATCTACTTTCACATTTTACACATTGAAAAGTGGAGCCCAGAAAGGTTTGGTTACTTTTATGATCATTGTACTTTGATGTGCAATGGAAGTTTTAGTGAAAAACTATCAAGCCCAATTTCTACATTATACTATTGAAGAAACTGAACCTAATAATAATTAGGAGAGGAACACAATAATAACAGCAACAGTAATAATACATATCTTTTATAAAGCACTTTAAGGTTTGTAAAATTATACACACACATAGAGTACATATATAGAGAGAAGATATAATGTGTGTATATATAGAATCTATATATCTATAGTATAGCATATTATATATAGTATAGTATCAAATGTTATTTCATTTGATCCCCTAAACCCTGTGACATTAGTGGCATGATTTTATAAATAAGGAAATTGATGCTTAGAAAGGTCAAATGACTTTTCCAGGATCACAAAGCTAGTAAAGGATTGAAGCAGGATTTGAACTCAGGTCTTCTTGATTCCAAGACCCATACTCTTACCCACTGTGTCACCAAGCTATACCCAAGTGAAGGCAAGTGACTTGTTCAAGGACACCTAGGAAGTAAGAGAACATTTTTAAGCCTTGTCCTTTGGACTCTAAATTCTGCGCCTGTGCATTTTTCCACTTGACCTGATGTTACATGGCTTTTGTGGCAAAGTTAGGCCTAGAAGTTAGGGCTTCCTGAGTCATAGCTTAGCACCCACCCAATATTCCACGTTAATTGCCATGGAAAATTATAAACTATCTTTTATTATTCATTACTACATATTTCTTTTGCTTTTTATTATTCTGTAGGTGATTGATTTCTACATCTATAGTTTGCAAAATGGCTAGGGAGCCAGTTTTGAAGGCAATCAGAATAAATGCCATTTGTGTGGCTCTGGGCAAGTCACTTAAGGTTTCATTGGTATTGTTCAACTGTTTTTCAGTCACACCTTACTTTTCATGACCCTATTTGGGGTTTATCTTAGCAAAAATTCTGAAGTGGTTTGCCATTTCCTCCTCTAGCTCATTTTACAGATGGGGAAAACTGGGGTAAACAGGATTAAGTGAGCTGCCCAGGGTCACACTGTGTCTTAGGGCAGATTTGGACTCAAGAAGATGAGTCTTCCTGACTCCAGGCCTAGTGATCTATCCACTGCAACAACTACCTGCCTTTTCAGTGGTATAGGAAACTGTAAAACTTGTAGAGAATGAGCTGACTTTCATTGCTTAGAGGGGATTTTCTCACCTCGAAGTTTCCTACAATGATGAAATCATTTTTGCATCTTTACCTTGTCCTCATTTTATTTATATAATTACAAATATCTACTAGTTGATCTGGAGGATGAATTAAGAAATGAACTTTATATATTGTCTCAAGGCAGATACTAATCTCCAGGATCAATACACATCATCTTAAGACATTCATTCATCTCTAATCCTGTTGATGTAGATATTTCACCAGCACAGATAGTAAGCCCATTTGTATTTCCTCATCTTCAGTGGTTTGTCTCCATACTTTTATTTTATTTTATTTTATTTTTTTGGTAAGGCAATGAGGGTTAAGTGACTTGCCCAGGGTCACACAACTAGTAAGTGTCAAATGACTGAGGCTGGATTTGAACTCATGTCCTCCTGAATCCAGGCCCAGAGCTTTATCCATTGTGCCACCTAGATGCCCCCTGTATCCATACTTTTAAATAAATACTTTACCAAGTAGCTACCCAATGCATTGTAGGCCTTTTTATTTTTTTCCCCCCAAATTACATGGATATCAGTGGAATATTCAGGCTGATATCAATCATCCATGCTTACACTAGGTGATAGACATACTTCATTTTCCAATCACAAATAGTCTTAGTGATGTCTTTTCCAGGACTTCTTACATACAAATTATTAGTCGCATCATGCTTCAGGCTACCCAGCCTTGTTCCTTCTCTCTCTCTCTCTCTCTCTCTCTCTCTCTCTCTCTCTCTCTCTCTCTCTCTCTCTCTTTCTTTCTTTCTTTTTTTTTGGGGGGGAAGGGTTGTCTACAATCGTGATTTTTCCAAAGCTATAGAATTCCATGAGAACTCATGGCCATTTTTCATTAGCACTCTGGAGATGGCTTTTGTACCAGCAAGAAGATTTGGACCTGCAAAAATACTGGACAATTAATTTATATCATGTGTAAATTTTAACTCCTTCAAGAGTCTTACTTCTTTGACCTACATAATCTCCCTCTTTGAATTGTCTTTAACAATGGATGTCTGCAGGGCAGTTAGGTGGCACAGTGGATAGAGCACTGGCCCTGTAGTCAGGAGAACCTGAGTTCAAATCCGGCTTCAGACACTTGATACTTACTAGCTGTGTGAGCTTGGGCAAGTCACTTAACCCCAATTGCCTTAGCAAAAAATCAAACAAACAAACAAAAAACAACAGTGGATTTCTGCAATGCTTTTTTATCCCTTACCTTTTATTCCTTTATATACAAATACTTTTTAAAAAAAGTAAAGTCACTCTAACAAGGTATAAGCTTTGGGAGGGCTTATTCTTAATAACTATGTGGCCATGGGTAAGTTGTTTTATCTCTCTTATTCTCATTCTCCTTACTGTCAAACTGAGATAAAAATTTGCAGTCTATCTCATAAAACAGTTTTAAAAAAATACTTGGTAGGGGGCAGCTAGGTGGTGCAGTGGATAAAGCACTGGCCTTGGATTTAGGAGGACCTGAGTTCAAATCCAGCCTCAGACACTTGACACTTAACTAGCTGTGTGACCCTGGGCAAGTCACTTAACCCTCATTGCCCTGCAAAAACAAACAAACAAAAAAGAAAATACTTGGTAAACAATAAAATGTTTAGAAATATCACTGGTAATTATAATAATGGTGATTATGATATTGATGTTTCTGGAAAGAAGAATCTTCCATTTAAAAAATCATTTTATGGATGGTTTTTATTTATTGTTACCTACATTCCCCAAGATATGAGTAATTACTTATAATAATAACTAAAATAGTTTTTAACAAAACCAACTAAAGGATAATAAATTATATGCAATGTTGCACACTCATATCTACCTTCCCCTACATGTATCTTCAATCTTTTCTTTGGAACTGTCTGGTCATAATAACTTTGAATCCTACAATTTTTCTTGTTTTTATGCCATTCTTTCATTTACATTCTTTTAATTACTGTGTTCATTGCTTTCCTTGTTTTGCTTAATTCAGTTTAATCAGTTCTTATAGGTCTTGCCATACTTCTCTGTATGTATAATATTCAATGTTATTTTTTCAACAAATAGATAATCTTCTATGGCATTCAGATAACTATCATCTGTTTAACCATTCCTTTTATTCTATAAATTTATGGCTAGGTGATACATTGGATAGAGCACTGGACTGATAGTAAAACAAACACAACAACAACAGCAACAGCAACAATAAGTTCAAGTCCTATCTCAGACAAATCCCAGCTACGTGATCCTAGGCTAAATCACTAACCCTCTGCCTAACTTTTTTCATCTGGAAAATGGAGATAATCATAGCACCTACCTTAAAGTACTCTACAAATGCTAGTTGTTTTTGTCATATGCATGCATGCATGTATGTATGAAATCCAATTTTATCCTCACTAAAAGTAAAGTAAGTATTCAAGGCATTATTGTCACTATTGAGGAAACACTGAAGTTGAGATATATTAAGTGACTTGTTTATGCTTGTGCTACTACTAAGTGTTAGAGACAGAGTTTGAATACAGATCTCTCCTAGATACAAATTCAGCATTTTAATCACTATGCCCTAACCCTCATTTAGAGTAGTTTAGTAACTATACAAAGAGTTCGCCTTATTTGAATATCAAAATAAGTTCTCTGCAACTATGGCTTGGGGGGTGATGGGACACATATTTTCACTGGTATTTTTGTTATAAACTATTCAGTACCAGCAATGTCATATATAGAAATACTGCATATTGCCTTTCTTTGAAGACTTACGTGGCAAACAGATAAATATATATTATTTAGGATTAAGTTTTTAGTACTCTAAAAATATACATTTATATTTGAACTCCCAAGTTTATAGGAAGCAATACATTCTGACCTATCCTTCTTTTACTCCATAAAAGGACTGCATTATTTTTTTTCAAATCTTATTTATAATGAAGCCTCATTGGGTAAACTTTACATTTCTTTTTTATTTCTTTTTCTTCTTTTTTTTGTTGGACAATGAGGATTAAGTGACTTGCCCAGGGTCACACAGCTAGTACATGTCAAGTATCTAAGGCGGATAGACTTTAAAAATTCCTTTTTTCATGGTTTCTGTTTTGTTTTGTTTTATTTTGATCAAATCATTTTCTTGCATGAGGAAAGTAATGTGCGTTGAAACCCTTGATATGCTGCTACAGTAGTGCCAAGGGCCAAAAATAATAGATAAAATTGTCAATGAAAGTCATTATTCCCTGGTCTTAAAAAAATATTCATCTATACTTGGAATATTGTGAGCCAGTGAAGTAGAAAAAGGCAGGAGAATTATAAGAAGACACCCAGCATTTTTGGCCTTGGTCAGAACATATATGAAGGATTTTTTTCACTTTTGGTCATAGTACTTTAAGATGGTCATTGAGAAGATGTAGTGTATACCAGGATGGTAAAAAGCCATACATTGAGTGAAGCAATTGGTGATGTTTAGTTTGAAAAATAGAAGACAGTAGAAACAGGACACTTGTAGCTGCCTTTAAGTATTTTCTGGATTATAACATGGAATAGGAATTGAAATTGATCAGAGTGAAGAACTAGGAGCAATATATAGAAGTTACACAGAAGCATACTTAGGTTCCATGCAAGAGAAAACAACAGTAATAAAAACAAAACTTTGCAGCTTAATAAAATAACATGCCACGGATGCTAGTGGGATCCCTCAAACTCAAGTAATGGTTGGATTATAACATTGTCAAGAGGATTCTTATTTAGCAATGGATTAGACTAGATGGCTAGCTAGGTATTTTCATAGGATTAGAAACTTAGACATTTGGACTGAAAGATGTTCTCAAGTCCATTCCTTGATTTTACAGATGGCAAATGAAGACACAGAGAGTAAATTACTTCCCCAAGACATGAGGCTACAGTCTAACAATTGCTTTTGAACCAATAATTTCCTTTCTCCAAATGAAGTCCATAATCTTGAACAAAATATTGGCTTTCTATTCTGGCCTTCTTGGATCCTATAGTGAATAGCCAAAACGATCTATAGGGGAAAATATTACTTTATGAGAACAAACTAAATCAAAACAATTACCTAAGACATTCTTTGTCCACTTCCATAATAAGCATTATTTTTCTCTGTATGTCATGTAGTCTCCCTAGACTCTAAGCTCTGTGAAGACAGACTTGTTTTACATCTCTGTCATCTATCTATATATGTATTTATATATGTATATATGTGTGTTTTATTTTTATATTTGTTTTTATATTTATATTTATAAATATTTATAAAATATATTTATATTTGTTTTACATTGTATACACATGAATACACATATGTGTGTTATATGTGTGTTGATATCTATGTGTGTGTGTATATATGACTTGTTATACACATATATACACATATATGTATGTGTGTATATGTACATACACATTGTGAGAATTGCAATGATGCCCCTGATGGAGAGATACGGTAGAGAAGCTCCACCATGAGGAAAAGCTATGTGTGGACAAGCCATGCCGTGTTAGTGTCCAGAAGCTGGCCGGCTTGCAGCTGTAGAGCTGCCTGTTAGTTCTGTCAATCAAAGCTACCAGCCAATTAGCTTAGACGTGTGTGTGTGTGTGTGTGTGTGTGTGTGTGTGTGTGTGTGTGTGCACGGCCCTGTTTGTGGTTTCATGGGAGGATTCTGGGAGAAGAAAGAAGCAAGGGCTCTCTTTCGCTGGGACCTTGTGTGGAGTGGAGCAGAGATGCTGGCTCCCTTAGATAGATAGATGAAGGCATCTTGGCCTCTTTCTCTTCACCAAATTCTTATGCTCCTTAATAAATACTTAAAAGTCTCAACTCTTGCTAAAACTTATAATTTATGGTGACCACTCATTAGATTTTTAGACAGTCTAGCTAGAATTTTAGCCCTGTAAGATGGCAATATCATAACATACATACACACGCACACACACACACACACACACATATATATATATATATGTTTTTCTCCTCCAGTATCCAGTACAGTACTTTGTGCAGAGTGATAATAATGATGATGATAAAGTTGTTGTTCATATAATGATAGTAACCATAACTAACATATATGAAGTTCTTTAAGGTTTGCAAAGCACTTCCTTAATATCACAATTTACTTTCATTACAAACATGGAAGATAGGTGCTAATATTATCTCAATTACACAGATGAGGGAGGTGAAGCAGGCAACAATTAAATAACTTGCCTAAGATCATATAGCTAGTAAATGCCTGATCCAGGTTTGATTTAAATTCATGGTTTCCTGACCCTGACTCCAGGACTCAATATACTGAACCACCTTGCTACTGACACATAAGAAATGTTGGATGAACTGTCATTATGGAAATAGCTCACAACAGTCAAATCTATTTTTTTATAAAGTGATTTATAAACACTCGTGCATTATTTCTTCAGAAAATCTTTGTTGGGCAAGTTTGTGTGTTATTAACCAGTTATTTTGCAGATAAGAAAAATGAGGCCCCATAGGGGGTTCCATCACATGATTCCATCACATGATTCGCATGCACTATGGCTGCAAGACTAGGCTTCTAGTGATTTGAAAGGCATCTTATTCTCTTTTCATTCAGCATTAATCATTCGAGGTCTCCCTCATATTGTGCCAATGTCTATCTCCCTGTAAGTTTCTTTTCTTTGATCCAAGTTTTCTCCTCTGGAGTTAGAAAGTATAAGCTGGATTATTTTTCCATTACATTTTTTCACGCAAGAAACATGTCCCTCATTGAAGTCTTTTATTTTCCAGGTTGATCTTCCCCAATTATTCAACTACCACTCATATGCCATGGTAGCCAGAAATATCACCCTTCTTAAAGTGTTTCAATTTGCCAGTGTCCATTTTTATTTTGATATGGTGTCAAAAGTCACTACAATTCTCCTGAGGTGACTGTGTCAGTGTACAGTATAGCAATATCTAAATATCACATTATGTGTTCTGATGTAAAAAAACAAGGGACTAAGTGTCAGACAACCAGAACTTGAGTACCAAATCTGACAAGTTTAGCAATATATTTGTGAGCAAGTCACTTCACGTGACTCAGCTTCCTCTTCTGGAAAATGACAATTAAAAATATCATTATACTATTTGCTTACCAACATGGTTTTCAGAGGGAAAACACTTTTAAAAATTTTAAATGCTTTAGAACTAGGATTTGAAGTTGGTGTTATGATTATTTCCTAAAATTATGTTGTAAAAGTTCAAGGCCAGAACCATGAATGATAAAAGGATATTGCAAAGAGGATTAATGTTGGAAAAAACAAAAATTAAATGAAAACAAAACAAAATAAAGTCCTCCTCAGTAACACAAATGAGCACACTGGATGTTGGTTGGTTTCTCTTTGCCTGTTTAAGTGGTAATTGGATGACAGTTTGTTGGGTATGATTTATGGGAATTCTTTAAATGAATGTTAGGTTAAATGATTACCTAGGTCCCTTCCACTTGTGGCATTCAGTGATTCTATTGTATAGAGTAAGATGCTTTATGGTTTGTTTGTTTGTTTGTATGTTTGTTTTTCTGAAGGAATCAGCCATTTTACATTACTAAGTTACGTTGAACTTGGAGTCCTCTAAAACCTCTAGATCATTTTCATAAGAATGACTGGTAAGTGGCAAGCCACATATTTCCGAAGTTTTTTTTTAAATAAAAGTAAGTGGCAAGCCACATATTTCTGAAGTTTTTTTAAAATAAAATGCATATTCTCTCTGTTAAACATCATATTAATTTCAGCATATTATTCCAACTTCTTGAAATCTCAGAAAATCTTGGTTATCTTATCAGTACATTTGATAAACCACCAAGTCATAGTCATCTCAGAATTTGATGAATATTCTACTCTCCATTTATCATGAACGGTGAATAAAAGTGCTAAACTACACTCAGGAATTAATACTATAGAGAAAGTCGCAAGTTGTAGTAGAAAAAAATGGCTTTGGGAATAAGAGAGACTTGGATTTGAGTCTTGTCTCTAATATTGATTAGATGAATGACTATGTATATGTTTCCATGTCATCTCTCTGCTTCTATTTTCTCAATAACAAAATGAGGAAAATAATGTCTTTAGTAATCATACTGCAGGATTTTTTTGTGAAAATAAAATGAAATTATGTATGTAGAATACTTTACAAAACTTAAAAGGAGTACATAAATGTCAGCATATTTTTCCCCCTTCCTGACTACTCATATCTAACATCTGGCATTTGAGTGAGAGATGATATTCATTCATTTACTCACTAATTTATTCCACAAACATTTATTTAGCACATACTATAAGTAATATACTGCGCTAAGCATATCAACAAATCTATCAACAATCATTTATTCTGTTAACAGATACTATTTGCAAGGAATTTACAACCTAATCTGGGATTTTGTCTGGATGGCAACAGTCATGTACATAAATAACTACAATACAAAGGAATGTGAGATAAGTGAACAGAAAACTCTGGTCAAAGTGCTATGAGATTAATGAAGGAGGAGAAACTACTTTTAATGGAAAGAGGAGAGTGAAATCATATTAGGTTTTATTGAAGAAATGACACTTGATTTGATCTTTTTAAAAAAATAATACTTCCTAGGGCAGCTAGGTGGCACAGTAGATAAAGCACTAGCCCTGGATTTAGGAGTACCCGAGTTCAAATCCGGCCTTAGACACTTGACACTTACTAGTTGTGTGACCCTGGACAAGTCACTTAGCCCCCATTGCCCCACCAAAAACTAACTAACTAAATAAAGAATACTTCCTGATAGGAGCCAAGATGGTTGAAAAAAACACAATGACTTGCCTGAGATCTCCCCAAGACCTCTCCAAATACCTTCAAATAATGCCATAAGATAATTCCTGCAGCAGCAGAAACCACAAAAGGACAGGGTGCAATCATTTTCCAGCCAAAGACAACTAAGAAGATCTGCAGGAAAGGTCTGTTGTACCTGGGTGAGAGTGGAGTATGGCCCAGTGCAGGTCATGCCAGTGCAGATCCAACCCCAGTGCAGAACCAGCCATAGCCCCAGCAAACCAGGAGTAGGCCTCAGGAGCTTGTGAATAAGTGGTGGTAGCAACTGCTTCGGAAACTCAGACCACAGATGGTAATGGGGTTGAACAAATGGCCAGAAGGAGATTACAAGGGTCTATTTGCTAGCACTGAGGCAGAACTCAGTAGTTTTGCCCATACTCAGATCCAGGTCACAGTCTTGGGTGGATGTCTCAGGTAACAGAGGATCACAAGGACATAAGAGCTTAAAGCCACAGTGGAGCAGGCCTCTGTCCATAGTTACAGGGCAGAAAAGCAGGCCTGTGGATGATTGCAGACCAGAGCACAGGTCAGGAGAGTGGTGAATGTACCTCTTCTGAAATCATACCACCTTGGAAGAACTAAGGACTTACTAATCCTTAGAAGTATCTCAGAGAACAGCTGCTCAAACCACCTGAAGCTTGGAACAGTGTGCCCTCCACCCTGGAAGCAGTACCCCTCTTTAACAAAGAGCTAAAAGTCAAGAAATAAACTGGGAAAATGAGCAAATAGAAAGAAAAATGCTGACCCTAGAAAGTTTCTATGGTCACAAGAAAGATCAAAATATACCCTCAGAATAAGATAACAAAGTCTTCCAAGAAAAATATGAATTGGTCTCAGGCCAAAGGAGGGCTCAAAAAGGCCTTTGAAAATAAAGTAAGAGAGGTAGAGGAAAAAATGGAAAGAGAAATGAGAGTAATGCAAGAAAATCATGAAAAAAGTCAACAGTTTGGTAAAGGAGACACAAAAAATACTGAAGTATATTGTACCTTAAAAAAGCAGACTAGACCAAATGGTAAAAGAGGTACAAAAAGCTGATGAGGAAAAGAATGGCTTGAAAAGCCAAATTGGCCAAATGGAAAAGGAGGTGCAAAAGCTCTCTGAAGAAAATAACTCTTTAAGAATTAGGATTGAGAAAATGGAAGCTAATGATTTTATGAGAAATCAAGAAACAATAAAGCAAAACTAAAAGAATGAGAAAATAGAAGGCAATGCAAAATATCTCACTGAAAAAACGACTTGGAAAATAAATACAGGAGAGACAATTTGAAAATCATTGGACTACCTGAAAGCCATGATCAAAAAAAAATAGCCTAGACATCATTTTCCAAGAAATTGTCAGGGAAAACTGCCCTGATATTCCAGAACTAGAAGGTAAAATAGAAATTGAAAGAATCCACTGATCACCTCCCAAAACAAATCCTAAAAAGAAAACTCTCAGGAATATAATAGCCACATTCCAGCGCTCCCAGGTCAAGTAGAAAATATTGCAAGCAACTAGAAAGAAACAATTCATGGATACAGTCAAGGTAACATAAGATCTAGCAGTTTCTACATTAAAAGATCAGAAGGCTTAGAATATGATATTCCAGAGGGCAAAGGAACTGGGATTACAACCAAGAATTACCTACCCAGAAAAACTGACTATAATCCTTCAGGGGAAAAAAGGGAGGGATTCTATAAAAGAGAGGAGTTTTAGGCAATATTGATGAAAAGACCTGAGCTAAATAGAAAATTTGACTTTCAAATACAAGACTCTAGAGAAGCATAAAAAGAGAAATGGGAAAAAGAAATCATAAGGGATATTAAAAGGTTAAACTGTTTACATTCCTACATGGGAAGATGACACTTGTAACTCATAAGAACTTTCTCATTATTAGGGCAGCTAGTTGGAGTTATTTAGACAGAGGGCACAGGTATAAGTTGAATATGAAGGGATGATGGTTTTTTTGTTTTTGTTTTGTTTTGGGGGTTTTTTGTTTGTTTGTGGGGCAATGAGGGTTATGTGACTTGCCCAGGGTCACACAGTTAGTAAGTGTCAAGTGTATGAGGCAGGATTTGAACTCAGATCCTCCTGAATCCAGGGCTGGTGCTTTATCCACTGTGCTACCTACCTGCCCCTGATGTTTTTTAAAAAATTAAATTAAGGGGTTAGAGGAATGTACTGACAGAAAGGGGAAGGGAGAGGTGGAATGGGGTAAATTATCTCACATAAAAGAAACAAGAAAAAGCCTATAGAGTGGAGGGGAATATGGGGGACATTCTGGAGAGTTAGTGAACCTTATTCTCCTGAGAATTGGCTCAAAGTTGGAACAATATACACATTCAATTGGGTATTATAATCTATCTTACCCTGCAGGAAAGTAGGAGGGGAAAGAGATAAGCAATGAGGTGATCAGAGTGAAGGCAGATTAAGGGAGGGCAGTCAGAAGCAAAACACTTGAGGAACAGAGTGAAAGAAGATAGAAAATAGAGTAAGTTTTATAAGGAGGGAATAGGATGGAGGGAAATAAAGTTAGCAATAGTAACTGTGAAAAAAAAAAATTTGAAGCAAGTTTGTCTGACAGGCTTCATTTCTCAAACAGAGAACTAAGTCAAACTTGTTCAAATAAGAGCCATTCCCCAATTGATAGATGATCAAAAGATGAAATTTTCAGATGAAATAATCAAAACTTCCTATAGTCATAAGAAAAAAAAAACGCTCTAACTCACTAGGGATTGGAGGGATGCAAGACAAAACGATTCTGGTTTACTACCTCATCCCTACTGGATTAAATAATATGACAGCAGATGAAAATGCCAAATTTTGTAGGGGATATGGAGAAAATGAGACATTATTGCACTCTTGGTGAAGTTGTAAACTTATTCAAACATTGTGTAAAACAATTTGGAACCATGGCCAAAAGTCTATAAAACCATGCATACTCTTTGTCCTAGTAATACCACTAGTAGGTTGGTATCCGAAAGGTGATAAAAACAAAAATTTGAATTCAAATTTGAGGAGATGCCTATCAATTGGGGAATGTCTGAACAAATTGTGGGATGAGATTATGATGGAACAGTATTGTGCTATAAGAAATGATGAACTGTCAGAAAAATCTGGAAATACTTACATGAGCTGATGCAAAGTGAAATACTATATACTATATAAAGAGTAACAGCAATATTGTAAGATGATAAGCTGTTAATGACAGCTATTTTCAGCGATACAATGATTGAAGACAACTCGGGAGGATGTATGAAAAATGTGATCCATCTCCAGAGAAAGAACTGATGGTCTCTGAATACAGATTGAATCATATTTTTTAGTTCCATTTTCTTACTTTTTTTGTCATTTTGATTATTTTCCATAATCAGATCTTTGGGATTTTCTTGGATCATTGTATTGCTGAAATTATCCTGCTTGTCATTTCTTTTAGCACAATTATATTCCATTACAATAATATACCACATCTTGTTCAGTATGGGCATATTCTCAATTCCCACTTCTTCGACACCACAAAAAGAGCTGCTATATTTTTGTATAAAGGGATCCCCCGCCCCCCCCACACACACACACACTCTATTTTTAAAAATCTCTCTCTGGGATATAGAACTAGTAATGGAGTTTTACAGCTCTTTAAGTATAGTACCAAATTACTCTCCAGAATGGTTAGATCAGTTCACAACTCAACCAACAATGCATTAGCACCCCAGTTTTCCCACATCCCCTTCAACATTTATTATTTTCCTTTTCTGACATATCAACAGATCTGATATATATGAGGTGGGACTTCAGAATTGTCTTAATTTGCATTTCTATAATAAATAATAATTAGGACCATTTTCCCATATGACCATAGATAATTTTAATTTCTTTCCTGAACACTGACTGTTCATATAATTTGACCATTTGTCAATTGGAGAGTGATGTGTATTCTTATCAATTTGATTCAGTTTTCTATGTATTTGAGAATGAGGCATTTATTAGAGATACTTGCTAGAAATTTTCCCCTAGATTTCTGTTTTCTTTTTAATTTTGAATATATTACTTTTGATTGTACAAAAGCTTTTAAATTTAATATAATCAAAATTATCCATTTTATATTTTGTAACTCTCTATTTTTGTTTAGTCCTAAATTCTTTCTTTTTACATAGATCTTCCAGTAAACTGTTACATGCTCTCCTAATTTCCTTATTTTATCATCCTTTATGTCTAAATCATGAACCCATTTTGACCTTATCTTGGTATAGTAAGAGATATTTGTTCCTCCCAAAGAGATCATAAAAAGGGGAAAGGAGCCACACGTACAAAATATTTATAGCTGCTCTTTTTGTGGTCGCAAGGAATTAGAAATTGAGGGGATGTCCATCAATTGTGGAATGGCTGAACAAATTGTGATATATGAATGTAATGGAATACTGTTGTACTATAAGAAACAATGACCAAGCAGATTTTAGAGAAAATTGGAAGGATTTACAGGAACTGATGCTGAATGAGATGAGCAGAACCAGGACAACACTGTCCACAGTATCAACAACATTGTGTGTTGATCAACTCTTCTCAGCAATACAATGCTCCAAGATAGTTCCAAAGAACTCATGATGGAAAATGCTCTCCAAATCCAGAAAAAAAGAACTATGGCACCGGCCCGGGATTCAGGAGGACCTGAGTTTAAATCTGGCCTCAGACACTTAATATTTACTAGCTGTATGACCCTGGAAAAGTCACTTAACCCCAGTTGCCTCACCAAAAAAAACCCCAAAACACACAAAAAAACTATGGAATCTAGATGCAGATTGAACCATACTATTTCTATTTTTTGTTTGTTTTTCTTTTTTAAGGTTTTTCCTTTTTGCTCTGATTCTTCTTTCACAGCATGACTAATGCAAAAATATGTTTAATGTGATTGTACATATATAACCTATATCAGAATGCTTGCTGTCTTGGGGAGGGGAGAGGGAAGGGAGGGGGGAGAAAAATTTGCAACTAGAACTCTTATAAAAACAAATGTTGAAAACTATCTCTACATGTTACTGGAAAATAATAAAGTACTTTTATGGAAAAAATAATATTTTTTAAAAGAGATTTGTTCCATACTTTATTTCTGCCAGTTTTTCCCACTTTTCCCAGTAGTTTTTGTAAAGTAGTGAGTTTTGTCTCAGTATCTTGGATTTTTGTGTTTGTTAAACACTAAGTTACTCTCGTCACTATCTACTGTATATTATAGACCTAATCAATTCCACTGATTCAACATTCTATTTCCTAGCCAGTACTCAATTTTTTTAATGCTCACTACTTTATGATCCTATTTGAGATCTGGTGAAGAGAGGCCATCTTCCTTCATATTTTTTCCATTAATTCCCTTGATATTATTGACCATTTGTTCTTCCACATAAATATTTATTATTTTTCTAGCTCTAAGAAATATTTTTTTGATAGTTTGATTGGTATGGCACTGAATAAGTAGATTAATTAAGATGGAATTGTTATTTTCATTATATTTTCTCAGACTACCCATGAGCAATTAATATTTTCCAATTGATTAGATCTGACTTTATTTGTGTGAAACCCGTTTTATAACTGTTTTTATGTCATTCTTGAGTATGAGCTGTTTTTCAAAGACTTCATCTTCAAAAGTGATTGTAAGAGACTGATACAGTAGAAGGAGTCCATTCTAAGAGTGGTCAATATAACCAAATAGAAGGGCAAGAATAAGAATCTGAGAGCATTTTAATTTGGTTTGTATATTAAAAGGCTGGAAATTTGGATGGAGCCACAGTGTGAATGATTTTAATACCTATATTAAACATTAGAGGGAAAGGAAAGGAGAGTTTCTGAAACTGGAACAAAGACATACATCTAAAAATACTAATCAAACACTAATGCAAAGTAGAGATCAAAGAGAATCGATAGACTGAGAGATGAAGTTCTGGTTAAGATATATATGTGTGTGTGTGTGTGTGTGTGTGTGTGTGTGTGTGATGGCATACACTGGAAAGGTCTCTGGGCTCAGCATCAGAATATCTGGGTCTCAGTCACAGAATCACAGAATATTCAAGTTGTAAGGGACCTTAGAAGCTATCTATTCTGACCTCAATCTGAATATGTGTTTACTTGTCTCTCCTGGCTCCAAGGATGGACCCTCTACAACCTCTCAGGGAGGTCTATTTCATTGTGGAAGGGTTAGTAATTAGAAAAAAAATGCCTTTTCTTTTTTTTTTAGTGAGGCAATTGGGGTTAAGTAACTTGCCCAGGGTCACACAACTAGTAAGTGTTAAGTGTCTGAGGCCGGATTTGAACTCAGGTACTCCTGAATCCAGGGCCGGTGCTCTATCCACTGCGCCACCTAGCTGCCCCAAAACATATGCTTTTAAAGCTGGTTTTTTTATTCATCTCAAAAGAACAGATTAGGGCCCCAAATACTCATAACTGCAACCCCTGAGTCACTTAGGCAGGGTTCTACAAATAGTAGAGCTGGAAGCAACTTATAAACTCCCACTCTCACAAGTTGTGAAGAAAGAACTCTGTAAACCTTAAAGCATTATCTAAATTAATTAGGGGGCACAATGCATAGAAGGCTAGACCCGGATTCAGGAATATTTGAGTTCAAATTCACCCTCTGACACAAGCAGTGAGAAGTTAAACAAGTCACTTAATTGTGTGTTTCAATTTCTTTGTAAAATGGGAATAATAAAAACACCCATCTTTTAAGGTTGTTGAGAGAATAAAATGAGAGTGCATTTATAAAGTGCTGTGCAAACAGTTGTTACAGATATAAATGCTAGCTTATTATTATGGAAATAAGAGTGTGGTATTATTAGGGCACATCTAGGCCAATGATCTGTTTTCTAGGGACATTGTCCTCCCTGGTCCTTCATTACATATTTACCAGGAAAGAAAGTAGATGGGGATCTAGATTATGGCCAGAAGTTGGGGCAGCCAACCTTCCTCATGGTTACTTGACTCTGACATCTAGATTCTTCCTTTTTCTAGCACAGCGGAGTTAGGCTGGCCATGACTCACAGAGGAGTAGCCAAAAGGGCTTTTTAAATAGGTTTAATCTATGTAAGAAAAAAACGATCATAATGTTGAGCTCCAGAGCAGACCTGCAAATGAGTAGAGAAATAACTGCATATAAGATAGAATATATTATTCCAGGGCCCAGCTATTTAATTTTATTCATTCCTGTATCTAGTTTTTTCATCTCACAGTTTGGGCGCAACAGGAGGTGACACTGTTAACTGTTACTCCTTTCACTTACGTTTTTTCCCCTTGCTGAACATAAACATATCATTACACAGTTACACTGCACTATATTTAGAGCTGATTTTTAACTATCTATTAAATCCAAGACTGGAGCCGGCCTGTATTACCTGAAATGAAAGGGGACTGCTGGGAAGAGATGGTCTGCTCACTAAATCAAAGATGGGGAGAACTAATTTCTAAACCACAGTGTTTTCCAAGAAACTACCTTCCTCCTCTTCTCTGAAAAATGCTAACACATCACTTTGCCTGGGGGAAGACTAGCTTGCTTCATTAAATATGCTGAAAAGCTTTTATTAGCCAAAGATCCTGTCCCTTCCTAACCTTAATTAAATGTTGGGACAAGTGCTTGGCACTTGGATTTGTGGAGAGTTTACCTCCTTCAATTCTTCTGGTTTGCTTTTTTATTGAGTAAACGATTTTGACTTCTTCGCCTGTAAAATTCCTTCCCAGCTTTAATATACCATTACTCTCATGACTTACCCAGCATAATTATAGCATCAGGGAATTTTTAGATCCAGAAGTGGCTTTAGATGTCACTTCATTGAGCCTCCTCATTTTAGATATTATTATGATTGTTGTTTATATTATTTTTATTATAATATTTACAAATGAGGACATTAAAGGCCAGAGAAAAGAAATGACATGCCTGAAGGAATCCAGATGGTTTGCTTCAGATTTGGTATGATAATCTATGTCTCTTCACTCATAATTTTGTAATGATCACACTAGATCTGGGCAACATAATACAAGAAGAGAAAAGAGTAAAAGGGCTTGAGTAATGATAGGACTCAGGGTAGAAGAATTAGACTGACTAGATGGAGTACTGGTTAATGGGAAATTCCTGAGAGATTGGAAGATTACAGGGAATGAAAGGTAAGAAGGAGAAGAAATGAACCTGTCAAATCAGTGTCCACAGCTGACTATTCCTCTGAGTCTTCATTTGATCTTTTGATCAAATCAAATTGCAGTGTGATTAAGTGTAATGGGGCCATATGGTCAAACTTAGTTTCCCATATTCCCTGTTACTCACAATGGTAAACAACTATCAGGTCATTTGCCCACAAGGTGGTTGTTTGTATAGCTGATTTTCTAGTTACATGTTTCTTTTAAGGGATTGGGTTCCATTTTTAGGGGGTGGGAAGTAGCATTTCTGGTCCTATCTGTTCCTTTGATGTAGCTTCAGCCTTATATCATAGATCCATTTGTCTACACATGACTGTTTCTACCATGAATTTTCTCTTTAATAGTGTTGATTATTAGCCAATCTCTTGCTACTGTCTCAATTTATATGAGTTTTTCTCCTCACTAATTATAGAGGTTTGGAAACACTGGTTTTTAATAGAATTAGATAGAAGTACAGAGCATTAAAACAACTCAGAGTATATATAGTCTGATCAATTATTTTATGAATGAAGCAATTTATAGGGAGTATAGAGAAGGGAAATTGACTTGCCAGAGGTCACTTTGGTAGTCAGAGGTGAGACTAGGACTCAATTTTCCTGATACCCACAAGTACTCCTTTTGTAAAACCATGCTATTTGACATCTGAAGATAAAAGTGTACTTTTGGCCAAATTGTACTTTTCTGAGAAGGGAGCTTTGTTTATCAGAAAAGGTATAGCCAATTAATCAGGAATTAGGTCAACCTTGACAGTCACGAATTAGGTCAATCAACCAACAAATATTTGTTAAGTTCCTGCCAAGTACCAACTACTTTACTGTGGTACAAGGAAGATAAAAGTAAAATAGTCCATTGGGGGCAGCTAGGTAGCACAGTGTATAAAGCACCGCCCGTGGTTCAGGAGGACCTGAGTACAAATTCAGCCTCAGACACTTGACACATACTAGCTGTGTGACCCTGGGCAAGTCACCTAACCCTTGCTGCCCTGCAAAAAAAAAAAAAAAAAAGGAAAAAGAAGAAAAAAGAAATAGAAGTAGAAGTAGCAGCAGCAAGTAGGAGCAGCAGTGGTGGTGGTAATAGCAATGGTAGCAGCAGATAGCATTTTAAATATTACAAAATGCTTTAAAAATATCATCATAGTTCAAACCTGGCCTCAGACTCTTGACACTTACTAGCTGTGTGACCCTGGGCAAGTCACTTAACTCCTATTGCTCTACAAAACAACAACAACAACAACAAAAATATAATCATATTTTATCCTCACAATAATCCTAGGAAGTCAGTGCTGTTATTGTCCCAGTTTTACAGATGAGGAAACTGAAGCAGACAAGAGATAACTGACTTGTCCAGGGTTACATAGCAGCTAGTAATTGTCTAAAACTGAATTTGAACTCAGATCTTCCTAACTCTACTTCCAGCATTCTATCCACTGTATAAATGAGGTGGTTATTATTTTTCTAACTGAGAGAGCATATGAAAAATAAAATACTAGTATTAACTAGATTTCTTGCAGGAGGATGTGTTTAGTTGCAAAATGAATGGAAAATCGAGAAAATAATAAGATATAAAGCTAGAAAAGTTAGGCCTAGATCCTTAAAGACTTGGAAATCCAAGGAATTTAACTGTCATCTAATAGGCCATTGATCTACAAATCATTTTCATTGATTATTTCATTTTTTTTGCGGGGCAATGGGGGTTAAGTGACTTGCCCAGGGTCACACAGCTAGTAAGTGTCAAGTGTCCGAGGCTGGATGTGAACTCACGTACTCCTGAATCCAGGGCCAGTGCTTTATCCACTGAGCCACCTAGCCACCCCTGATTATTTAATTTTAAAACATTTGAGGGGGCAGCTGGGTGGCACAGTGGATAGGCCCTGGATTCAGGAAGACCTGGGTTCAGGTCTTACCTCAGACACTTGACACTTACTAGCTGTGTGACCCTGGGCAAATCACTTAACCCTCATTGCCCCACAAAAAAAAAATGAACAAGTATGACAATACACATATTTATTTATACCTTGCACACATTTATTACTATAATAAAAATTATATAATTTGTAAAACATTTGCAAAATATTTTTAAAATATAATATTAAGAGGAAATAATGTTTGACCCAACAATCATTAGGGAGATACTAGATTTTATTAAATAGGGAAGTGAGAGGGTCAGAATTATGCTTTAGGAAACATCTCTTTGGCAATTATGCAGAGGATACATTGGAGAGGAGAGAAACTTGGGGCAAAGGGGCTAATAATTAAAATAATACCTAATATTCAATATAGCACTTTAAGATTTACAAAGTATTATACATGTTGTCACAACTCTGTAAGGTGGGTACTATTATTGTCCCTCTTTACAGATATGAAAATTCAGTGTGAAAGAAAGTTGAATGACTTGTCCAGGGTCATATAGTTAGTGAGAAACTAAAGCTGAATGAGATTAAGTTTACTAGACTTGGTTCTCATAAGCAGTAAGCATCTGAGATGGAATATGAATTGGGGGTAGCCCTAATTTAAAGTCCATTTTTCTTACTCAATGTGCCACCTGGTTGCCTATTGCTACAGAGATAGCTCAGGTGAGAATTAATGTGGTCTGAACTAGGGTTCTAGCTATGTGACCAGAAATAAGGAGATAGGTGAATCAGATACTGTTGGGGTAGAAATAATCATATTTGGCAACTAGATATATAGAATAAGGAAAAATGAAAATTCAGGGATTACTTTGAGGTTTTGAACTTAGAATGAGACATGTAATGAAGTTGACAACCCATTTGTATCTGCTCATCACATGTGATTTATTTTGTCCTACATAAAACCAAAAGTCAAGGGGCTCATACAGCATCATTGACCCAGAGTGCACAGTTCAATGAGTGCCTGCTAGACATGTGAAGCTATGCTAGGGGGAGAGATGTAGGGAGATTTCCTAATGGCATTGGCCCATTTCTGTCTGTGGATACATGAGTAGTCGCTAGGTTGTAACTTCTCAAAAGTGCTGATGCCTTTCACAGAAGATTTGAAGTGGAGTACTGGGGATAAAGATGAGTAATAATATCTAACATTTATATACTGCTTTAAAGTTTGCAAAGTACTTTACATAAGTTAACTCCTATGTGGATATATTAAACATGAATTTCATGATTGGCTATTTGCAAAGATAATAGGATGTAATGGTATAGGACCCATATTCCCATTCTTAGATTCATTGATCAAATATCCCTTGGGGTCAGATTATGGCCATTTCCAAGATAGCCCCTGACATAAGCCATTGAGAGTTATTTTATTTTTTTAAATAAGCATTTATGTAGGGAAAAAAACAGGGAAGGAAGGAGGTGATGCTTTTCCAAGTTTGCAAAGTAATATTTCTAGGTAATTAATTGGATCATCCTCAAAAATGTTTAAATTTTGAATCTCATCATAAGGAGGCAGGTAACTATGGGTTTTTGAAGTCTAACCTAATAGAGCAAAAACTAGCTGATCCTACAAATTTGGAAAAGATTCAAGCAGATAGTTGGTAACTAACTGCAACTTTCGTTGAGATATAGACTAAATTAAATAATAGATGTTTATCCCCAGAAGATTGATGATCAGGTACTGAATATACATGCTTAAACATATATTTATATACATGTACATACATATATGAATAAATATATGATGAATATGCATATGTAGCCATAAATGTATATGTATTCATGAAGTTATATGTATATACACAGGAATCAAAGCTGTTTATGGTTTGTTAAAATGTGGAAAGGTTGTGATTTAAATCATTGTAGAGAGAGCCCACAGCGTAAATCTCCTGAAATTTTCCCCCACTTCATAGTATATTTTCCCAATTACATGTAAAGATAGTTTTCAACATTTACTTGTATAACATATTGAATTCCAAATTTTTCTACTTCCCTCCTTCCCATTCCCAATCCTTAAGACAGCAACAATCTGATATAGGTTATATATGTACAACATGTTAAACATATTTCCATATTAGTCATATTGTGAAAGCAGAATCAGAACAAAAAGGAAAAACATAAAAAATAACAAAAATAAACAAACAAAAAATGAAAATAGTATGCTTCAATCTGCATTCAAACTCTAGAGTACTTTCTCTGATTGTGGATAGTATTTTGAATTAGGAGTTTTGGGGAACTGTCTAATTGTATTACTGAGAAAAGCTAAGTCTATTATAGTTGATCATCACAGGATGTTGCTGTTATTGTGAACAGTATTCTGGTTTTGCTCACTTCACTCAGCATCAGTTCAGATAAATCTTTCCAGGTTTTTCTGAAATCAGCCTGGTCATTGTTCTTACAGCAAAATAGTATTCCATTATATCCATATACCACAACTTATTCAGCTATTGTCCTAATGATCATACTTTCCATTTTTTTCCATAACAGAAAGAGCTGCTATAAATATTTTTGTACACATAGGTCCTTTTCTATTTTTATCATCTCTTTGGGATAAAGACATAGTAGTGGTATTGCTGGATCAAAGGGTATGCATAATTTTACAACTTTTGGGACATGGTTGCAAATTGCTCTTCAGAATAGTTGGATGAGTTCACAACTCTACTAACAACATATTAGTATTCCAATTTTTCCACATCTTCTCAAACATTGATCATTTTCTTTTCTTTCTCATTAACCAATCTAATATCTGTTAGGTGGTACACCAGAGTTGTTTTAATTTGTATTTCTGTAAACAATAAGGATTTGGAACATTTTTTCATATGATTAAAGAGAGCTTTAATTTCTTCATCTGAAAACTACCTGTCCATATCTTTTTACCATTTACAAATTGGGAAAGGTCTTGTGTTGTTATAAATTGGACTTAGTTCTTCATATATTTGACAAATGAGGCCTTTATCAGAAACACAAATCTTGGTTGCACTGCTTTTGTTTATACAAAAACTTTTTTGAAAATTTAATGTAATAAAAATTATTCATTTTGCATATCATAATGTTCTCTATCTCTTGTTTGGTCACAAATGTTTCCTCTGTCCATAAATCTGACAGATAAACTATTTCATGCTCTCCTTATTTGTGTATGGTATCACCCATTTTATGTCTAAATTATGTACCCATTGTGACCTTATTTTGATATACGCTGAGAGATATTGGGTCTCTTCCTAGTTTCTGCAATTACATCTATTATCTTTGAAAATTTGGTTTTCTAGTTTTTCCAGTAGTTTTTTTATCAAATAGTGAGTTATTATCCTATATGCTGGAGTCTTTGGATTTATTAAACAATAGGTTACTATAATTATTTACTACTGTCTTTTGTACTTCCAGGTGAATTCTATAACTTTTTTCTAGCTTTTTAAAATAACTTTTTGTAATGTGATTGGTATGGCACTGCATAAGTAAATTAATTTAGGTAGAATTGTCATTTTTATATATTAGCTCAGCCTACCCTTGAGCATTTTATATTTTTTTCCAATTATTAATACCTGACTTTATTTATGTAAAGTGTTTTTCAATTGTGTTCATATAGTTCCTGAGTTTTTCTTGGTAGATAAATTCTGAAATATATTATATGGTCTATAGTTATTTTAAATGGAATTTCTCTTTCTACCTCTTGCTGTTAAGCTTTGTTGGTAATATATGGAAATTCTTATGACATATTTGGTTTTATTTTTGTTAATTGTTAATTATTTCAAGTAGTTTTTAAATTGATTATCTAGGATTCTCTAAGTGTACCATCATATCATCTGTGAATAGTGATAGTTTTGTTTCCTCATTGCTTATTTTCTTTCAATTTTTTTTGTTCTCTTATTGCTAAATCTAATATTTCTAGTACAATATTAAATAGTGATCATAATGGATATCCTTGTTTAACCCCAATTTTATTAGGAAAGTTTTGAGCTTATCTCCATTATATATAATGCTTGTTGATAGTTTTAAATAGATACTACTTGTCATTTTAAGGAATGCTTCATGTATTCCTTTACTCTGTACTGTTGGTTTTTGTTTTTGTTTTTTGCAGGGCAGTAGGGGTTAAGTGACTTGCCCAGAGACATAGAGCTAGTAAGTGTCAATTGTCTGAGGCCAAATTTGAACTAAGGGCCTCCTGAATCCAGGGCCAGTGCTTTATCTATTTTATCTACTTTACCACCCAGTTGCCCCCCCTCCCTGACACAATACTTTTTTTTTTAATAGGAATGGGTGCTATATTTTTGTCAAAAGCTTTTTCTGCATCCATTGTGATAAATAATTAAATGGTATCTTTTAGATTTATTACTAATATGATCAATTATGGTGATAGATTTCCTAATATGGTACCAGTCCTTCATTACTGGTATAAATCCCAGTTGATCATAGTATATTATCCTTGAGATAAATTACTGTAATCTCTTTGCTAATATTTTATTTAAAATTTTTGCATCATTATTCATTAGGGAAATTGGTCTATAATTCTCTTTCTCCATTTTGGCTCTTCCTGATTTGGTATCTGCACCACATTTGTCTCATAAAAAAAACTGGTAGGATTCTTTCTTTGCCTACTTTTACAAAGAGTTTATATAGTATTGAAATTAATTTTTCTTTAAATATTTGGTAGAATTAACTGGTAAAACCAGCTGGCTATGGAGACTTTTTCTTAGGGAGCTCATCAATGGTTTGTTATTTTTTTTTCTAAAATGGGGATAAGTATTTTATTTTCTCTCCTATTAAATTAGGCAATTAATATTTTGCAAAAATTCATCCATTTCACTTAGATTGCCAGATTTATTGACATGAAGTTGGGCAAAACAGCTCCTTATCATTCTTTTAATTTTCTCTTCATTGGTGGTATTACTTTAATTTTCTCTTCATTGGTGGTATTGCTTAAATTTTCATTCATACCCATTTGTTTTTGATACTGGTAATTTGGTTTTCTTCTTTAAAAAAAATCAAATTAACCACAGGCTTATCTATTTTATTTAGATTTTTTTCATAAAACCAGTTCTTAGTTGTATTTATTTGTTCAATAGTTTTTTACTTTCAATTTTATTAATCTCTATTTTGCTTTTCAGGATTTCTAATTTTGTATTTAATTGGGAATTTTAAATTTATTCTTTTTCTATATTTTTTAGTTGCATGCCCAATTCATTTATCTGCTATTTATCTATTTTATCCATGTAAGTATTTAGAGATAGAAAATTTCCCCTAAAATTTGCTTTGGCTAAATTCCATAAATGCTGGTAAATTGTCTCATTACTGCTAATCTCTTTAATAAAATTATTGATTGTTTCTATGATCTGCTTTTTGACTCATTCATTCTTTTTTATATATGATTTTTTTTGGGGGGGGTGGCAGGGCAATGAGGGTTTAGGTGACTTGCCCAGGAACACACAGCTAGTAAGAGTCAAGTGTCTGAGGCCGGATTTGAACTCAGGTCCCCCTGAATCCAGGGCAGGTGATTTATCCACTGTACCACCTAGATGCCCCTGACCCATTCATTCTTTTTTTTTTTTTTTATGAGAGGCAATTGGGGTTAAGTGACTTGCCCAGGGTCACACAGCTAGTAAGTATTAAGTGTCTGAGGCCGGATTTGAACTCAGGTACTCCTGACTCCAGGGCCCGTGCTCTATCCACTGAGCCATCTAGCTGCCCCTGACCCATTCATTCTTAAGGATTAGATCATTTAGTTTCTTTAATTTATCTTGCCATGAACCTTTATTAAATATAATTTTGATTGCATCATGATCTGAAAAGAATGCATGTAATTTTTCTGCCTATTAGCAGTTCATTGTGAGGATTTTGTGCCCAAATATATTGTCATTTTTTGTGTAGGAGTGTGCCATATATCACTGAGAAAAATGGTATATTCCTTTCTATGGCCATTACATTTTCTCTAGCATATTTAACTTTTCTTAAAATTCTATTCAGGTCCTTTGCTCCTTTCTTATTTACTTTGTGGTTAGATTTATCTACTTCTGATAAAGGGAGGTTGAGGCAACCTAGTAGTATAATTTTATTATAAATTTCTTTTTGTAACTCACTTAACTTCTGTAAGAATCTGGATGCTAAACCACTTGGTAAATATATTTTTAGTATTGATATTCTGTCAATATATTGTACCTTTCAGCAAGATGTAGTTTCTTTCCTTATCTCTTTTAATTAGATCTATTTTGGGGTGGAGCCAAGATGGCGGAGATGAAGCAGCAAGCTGCCTGAGCTCTCCTTCTATTCCCTCAAAAAGAACATTAAATCAAGCCTCTGGATGGATTCTGAAACTACAGAACCTGGAAAGAGATAGAGAGACACAGTCTTTCAACCAGAGATAACTTAGAAGACTTCAGGAAAAGGTCGGTCTGACTCGGGAAAAAGGGAGGCCCAGCGCAGGGCAGCAGCCCTGCGCCTAGGGGGTTGGGGCAAGTCATCAGGAGCTGCAGGCCACAAATGAACAACTGAGGCCCCTGGAACCTGGCTCAAAAACCTGGTGGCCAAGAAGAACAGTGGAAAAACCTACCTGTACCGGGGTGTAGGGCCACGAACGGGATGGTGGGATTGAGCGCCTGGCAGAGTGCACCCAGACAGGAAGTGCAGGGGGTCAAACTGCACACATTATAAAGGCCTCAGAGTAAAAAGTCGATCACACAGCACCTATACCCCTGCACAAGAAGCCCAAAACAGGGGCCTTGGTGCACCCAGAGCAGACCTCAACTTAAAAAAATAAATAAACAAGCTACAATAATGAGTAAGAAGCAAAAAAGAGCCCTCTTCATTGAGGGCTTCTGTATCAATAGGGAAGAAGTCAACACAAACTCAGATGAGGACAATACCCTCAAATTGTCTACATGTGAAGCCTCACAAGGGAAGGCGAATTGGTCTCAAGAACAAAAAGCCTTCCTGGAAGAGCTCAAAAAGGATTTTAAAAATCAATTGAGAGAGGAAGAAGAAAAAATGGGGAGAGAAATGAAAGCAAAACAAGAAAAGTATGAAAAAGAATCAGCAGCTTGGAAAAGGAAGAACAAAGATTGACTGCAGAAAACAGTTCCTTAAAAAATTCATTTGGCCAAATGGAAAAAACGGTGCATAATCTCATTGAAGAAAACAATGCCTTAAAAAATTCACTTGGCCAAACAGAAAAAAAGGTGCAAAATCTCACTGAAGAAAACAATGCCTTAAATATTAAAATGGGACAGTTGGAAGATAAGGAAGCCATGAGACACCAGGAATCAGTCAAGCAGAATGAAAAGAATGAAAAAATAGAAGAAAATGTGAAATACCTCATTGGAAAAACAAGTGATCTGGAAAACAGAGCGAGGAGAGACAATTTGAGAATCATTGGACTGCCTGAAAGCCATAACCAGAAAAAAGAATCTAGACACCATATTCCAGGAAATTATTAAGGAGAACTCCCCTGATATCTCAGAATAAGAGGATAAAATCATCATTGAAAGAATCCACCGATCACCTTCTGAAAGAAACCCCAAAAGGAAAACTCCAAGGAATATTGTAGCCAAATTCCAGAATTATCAGGTGAAGGAGAAAATACTCCATCAGCCAGAAAGAAGCAATTTCAATATCACGGAGCCACAGTCAGGATTGCTCAGGAACTGGCAGCTTCAACATTAAAGGACCCTAAGCCTTGGAATACGATATTCCGGAAGGCAAAGGAGCTTGGATTGCAGCCAAGAATCTATTACCCAGCCAAAATGTGCATTCTCTTTCATGGGAAAAGATGGACATTTAATGACATTGGGGACTTTCAATCTTTCCTGGTGAAAAGACCAGAACTGAATAGAAAGTTCGATTTTAGCATACAAGACTCAAGAGAAGTTTAAAAAGGTAAACAGAGGGGGAAAAAAAAAAAGGTTACCCAATTAGGTTAAACTGTTTATATCCCTACATGGGAAGATAATACTCATAATTCTTAAGAACTGTAAATGTATTTGGGAAGAGAGAAGGGGTTTACACAGAGCGTATACATATAAATTGTCTTTGATGTGATGATACGAAAAAAAATTACAGGGTTAAAAAGGGAGTCTATGGGGAGGAGAGGAAAGGGGAGGTGGAATGGGTTGAATTATATCATATGAAGAGGTGAAAAAAATAAACCTATTACAATAGAGGGAAAGAAAGGAGGGGTAAACATTGTTTAAACCCTACTCTCATTAGATTTGACTCAAAGAGGGAATAACATATACATTCACTGGGATAAAGAAAGTTAGCTCATTCTTTAGGGAAGCAAAAGGGGAAGGGAAAGGGGGGACTGATAGAAGGGAGGACAAAAGCAAGGGAGAAAAGGGTAAAGAAAAGAGAGGGGGGTGATAAAAAGTGAGGGCAGATTGGGGGGGGGCAGGGGTCAGAAGTAAAACTTCGGTGAGGAGGAATAGGGTGAAAGAAGCGGGGAAAAGTACAAAGGGGGTAAATAGAATGGAGGGGAATAGACAGTCAGTAATAATAACTGTGAATGTGAATGGGATGAATTCTGCTATAAAACAGAAGTGAATTGCAGACTGGATTAAAAACCAGAATCCTACAATATGCTGTTTACAAGAAACACATTTGAAGCAGAGAGATACACACAGAGTAAAGGTAAAAGGCTGGAGCAGAATATATTATGCTTCAGCTGAAGTAAAAAAAAGCAGGGGTACCAATCCTTATCTTAGACAAAACACAGGCAAAAATAGATCTCATTAAAAGAGATAAGGAAGGAAATTACATCTTGCTTAAAGGTACTATAGATAATGAAGTAATATCAATATTAAATATGTATGCACCAAGTGGTATAGCATCCAAGTTCTTAGAGGAGAAGTTAAATGAGTCACAACAGGAATTAGACAGTAATACTATTCTAGTGGGGGACCTGAATCTCCCCCTCTCAGAATTAGATAAATCTAGCAAAAAAATAAAGAAGAAAGAAGTGAAAGAGGTGAATAGATTATTAGAAAAGTTAGACATGATAGAAGTCTAGAGAAAACTGAATGGGGAGAGAAAGGAATATACCTTTTTCTCAGCAGTACATGACACATTTTAAAAAACTGACCATGTATTAGGGCACAAAAACATCATAGTCAAATATAGAAAGGCAGAAATAGTAAATGCATCCTTCTCAGATCATGATGCAATAAAAATTACATGTAAGAAAGAGCCTGGGAAAAGTAGAATGAAAATCAATTGGAAACTAAATAATGTCATTCTAAAGAATGAATGGGCCAAACAACAAATCATAGAAACAATCAATAACTATATGCAAGAGAATGACAATAATGAGACAACATACCAAAATCTATGGGATGCAGCCAAAGCAGTGCTTAGGGGAAAATTTATAGCTTTAAATGCATATATGAATAAAAGAGAGAAATAGGAGATTAATGAATTGGGCATGCAAATTAAAAAGCTAGAAAAAGAACAAATTAGAAATCCCCAATTAGATCCTAAACTAGAGATTCTGAAAATTAAAGGAGAAATTAATAAGATTGAAAGAAAAAAAACTATAGAATTAATCAATAAAACTAAGAGCTGGTTTTATGAAAAAACCAATAAAATAGATAAAATATTGGTTAATTTGATTTTAAAAATAAGAAGAAAACCAAATCACCAGTATCAAAAATGAAAAGGGTGATGTTACCACCAATGAAGTAGAAATTAAATCCACATAAATCATCAGAATTTCTATACATGACCAACAAAGTCCAGCAGCAAGACATAGAAAGGGAAATTCCATTTAAAGTAACGGTAGATAATATAAAATACTTGGCAGTCTACTTGCCAAGATAAATCCAGGAACTCTATGAACACAACTACCAAACACTCTTCACACAAATCAAATCAGATCTAAATAATTGGAAAGATATCAATTGCTCATGGACAGGCAGAGCTAATATAGTAAAAATGACAATACTGCCTAAATTAATTTGCTTATTCAGTGCCATACCAATCAGACTACCTAAAAATTATTTTATAGAGCTAGAAAAAATAATAACAAAATTCATCTGGAAAAACAAATAATCAAGAATATCCAGGGAAATAATGAAAAAAAATTCGCAGGAAGGTGGGTTAGCGATACCAAACCTGGAGCTTTACTGTAAAGCGGCAGTCATCAAAACTATCTGGTACTGGCTAAAAAATAGAGTCGTAGATCAGTGGAATACGCTAGGCACAGGAAATGCAGTAGTAAATGACACTAGTAATGTAGTGTTTGATAAACTCAAAGACTCCAGCTTCTGGGATAGGAAGTCAGTATTTGACAAAAACTGCTGGGAAAACTAGAAGATAGTATGGCAGAAATTAGGCATAGACCAAAATCTTACACCTTATACTAAAATAAGGTCAAAATGGATACACGATTTAGACATAAGAGGTGATACTATAGGTAAATTAGGAGAGAAAGGAATATTCTACCTATCATATCTTTGGAAAGGAAAACAGTTTATGACCAAACAAGAGATAGAGTATATTATAAAATGCAAAATGGATGATTTTGATTACATTAAGTTAAAAAATTTTTGTACAAACAGAAGCAATGCATCCAAAATTAGAAGGGAGGCAGAAAGCTGGGAAACAATTTTTGAGGCCAGTACTTCTGATAAAGGCCTCATCTCCAAAATATATAGGGAAATAAATCAAATTTATAAGAATCCAAGTCATTCCCCAATTGAAAAATGGTCAAAGGATATGAACAGGTAGTTTTCTGATGAAGAAACCAAAGCTATCTATTCCCATATGAAAAAATGCTCTAAATCTCTAATGATTAGAGAGATGGAAATTAAAACAACTCTGAGGTACCATCTGACACCTATCAGATTGGCTAAAATGACAAAAAAGGAAAATAATAAATGTTGGAGAAGCTGTGGGAAAACTGGAACACTAATGCATTGTTGGTGGAGCTGTGAACTGATCCAACCATTCTGGAGAGTAATTTGGAATTATGCCCAAAGGGTGATAAAGCTGTCCATACCCTTTGAACCAGAAATACCACTTTTAGGTCTTTTTCCCAAAGAAATCATGGAAAGGGGAAAGGGACCCACATGTACAAAAATATTTATAGCTGCTCTTTATGTGGTGGCAAGGAATTGGAAGTTGAGGGAATGTCCATCAATTGGGAAATGGCTGGACAAGTTGTGGTATATGAATACAATGGAATACTAATGTGCTGTAAGAAATGATGAGCAGGAGGAGTTCAGAGAAACCTGGAGGGTCTTGGGTGGGCTGATGATGAGTGAGATGAGCAGAACCAGAAGAACATTGTACACAGGATCATCAACATTGAGTGTTGATCTACTGTGATGGACTATATTCTTCTCACCAATGCAATGGTACAGAAGAGTTCCAGGGAACTCATGATAGAAGAGGATCTCCAAATCCAAGAAAAAAAATAAAAAAGAACTGTGGAGTATAGATGCTGAATGAACCATACTATTTCTTTTGTTTTTGGTGCTGTTGTTTTTTCTATTTTGAGGTTTTTTATCATTGCTCTGATTTTCCTCATTACATGACAAATGCAGAAATAGGATTAATGTTATTGTGTGTGTGTGTGTGTGTGTGTGTGTGTGTGTGTGTGTGTGTATAAAACCTATATCAGATTACCTGCTGTCTAGGGGAGGCGAGGGGAGGGGGGAGGAGGGGAGGGAGGGAGAAAAATCTGAAATTGTAAAGCTTGTATAAACAAAAGTTGAGAACTATCTTTACATGTAACAGGAAAAAAATAAAATACTTTATTAATTTTTTTAAAAAATTAGATGTATTTTTTTTCCTTTTGCTTTGTCTGAGATCAGGAATGTTATCCTTGCTTTTATTTTATTTTCTTTTCTTTTTCCTTCAGCTGGGACAATATATTCTGCTCAAATTTTTACCTTTACTGTTCTTCAAATTTGTTTCTTTTAAAAAACATATTGTGGGATTCTGGTTTTTAATCCACTTTGCTATGCACTTCCTTTTTAAGGGAGGGTGCATCCTATTTACATTCACAATTATTATTACTAACTGTGCATTTTCCTCCATTCTATTCCTCCCCTTTATAATTTTCTATCTCCTTTTACCCCATCCCTCCTTCTGATCACCACATCCCTTAATCTGCCCTCCCTTTTCATTCTCCTTTCCCCTCCTTCTTCTGCCTTCCCTTCTATCACCCCCCTTTTTTCTTTTCCTTCCTACTTCCCTATAGACTAAGATTAAGTTCTATACTCAATTCAGTGTATATGTTATTCCTTATTTGAGCCAAATCCTATGAGAGTAAGGTTCAAACATTTCTAACCCTCTCTCTTCTTTACCTCTACTCTAATTGTACTCTTAATATAATGTGATTCACCCTATTTTGCCTCTCCCTTTCATCTTCTCCCAGTATAATCCCTTTTTTACCCTTTTTTATATAATCACATAAAAGTCAGCTTATACCCACTGGGCTGTGACACACTACTTCTAACTGTCCTAATAGTGATACATTTCTCAAGAGGTACAAGTATCATCTTCCCATATAGGAATATAAACAGTTTAAATTTATTGAATATTTTCCCTATTTACCTTTCTGTACTACTCTTGAGTCTGGTATTTGAAGATTGAATTTTCTGTTCAGCTCTGGTCTTTTCAATCAGGAAAGTTTGAAAGTCCTCTATTTCACAGAATGCCTATCTTTTCCTGAAAAATTATGCTCAATTTTTCTGGGTGTCTGCTTCTTGATTGTCATCCAAGCCTCTTTGCCTCCCAGAATATCATATTCTAAGCTCTCTACGTTTTTAATGTTAAAGGTGCTAAATCCTGTGTACTCCTGACTGTGGCTGTGGCTCCTTGATATTTGAATTGTTTCTTTCTGGCTCTTTGGCGTATTTTCTCCTTGACCTAAATTTTGTTACAATATACCTTGGAGTTTTCATTGTGAGATCTCTTTCAGGACATGATTGGTGGATTCTTTCAATGACTATTTTCCTCTCTGGTTCTAAGATATGAGGGCAGTTTTCCTTGATAATTTCTTTAAAGATGCTATCCAGGATCGTCTATTGATCATGACTTTTTGATAGTCCTATATATATATTTTTGCAGTGTCACACAGCTAGTAAGTGTCAAGTGTCTGAGGCCCAATTTGAACTCAGGTCCTCTGGAATCCAGGGCCAGTGCTTTATCCACTGTTCTACCTAGCTGCTCCCAATCCAATAATTCTTTTTTGTTTTGTTTTGTTTTTGCTGAGGCAGTTGGGGTTAAGTGACTTGCCCAGGGTCACACAGCTAGTAAGTATTAAGTGTCTGAGGCCGGATTTGAACTCAGGTCCTCCTGAATCCTTGGCCGGTGCTCTATCCACTGTGCCACCTAGCTGCCCCCCAATAATTCTTAAAATATCTCTCCTGGATCCATTATTCAGGTCAGTTTTGCCATTGAGACATTTTACATCATCTACTAATTTTTCATTTTAAAACATTTTGTTTGACTGATCCTTGATATCTGAGTTATTAGCTTCCACTTAGCCAATTCTAATTTTAAAGAAATTATTTTCTTCAGTTAGCTTTTATACCTCCTTTTCCATTTGGTCAATTCTACATTTTAGGGAGATGTTTTCTTCAGTGGATTTTTTTTTCTATTTGACCAATTGTAGTATTTTTTTTTAAAGGATTCTTTTCTTCTATCAGTTTTTTTTCTTCTTAATTTTCCACGCTATTGAATCTCTCTTGCATAAGTCTCATTTCTTTTCCCGTTTTTTTCTTCTACCTCTCCCATTTCATGTTTTAAATCCCACTGGAGCTCTTCCAATAAGGTTGTTTGGTCTTGAGACCCATTCATCCCATTTGAGGCTTTGCATGTAGGTATTTTAACAGTATTGCTCTCTTCTGTGTTTGTGTTTTTGTCTTTCAGGTCACCATAGTAGTTTTCTCTAATCAGGGTTCTTTTCTGTTTTTAACCAATTTTCAGCCTTCTTTGGACTTTTACTGTGCTGGGGACAAGCTTCTTCTGTTGGGGGCCAGGGTCACTCGCATTCTGTGATGGGGCCCTAGGTGTTAGAAGCTTGCCCACTGTGCTGGAGTGGCCTGGCCTAGTTTTGACTGTTGTGCAGGTGCTCCTGGGATGGAAGTTTACCTTCTGCACATGGGCTGGAGGCTTCATAGCTGGCCTGCTGTGCCACTACCCTGCTGAGCCAGTACCAAGGGGCCTCAGTTGCTGATTTGTGCTGTGCTATGGCTACGAGCCTCCCACTGGCTTGCACAGACACCATTTGCACTGGGTTGTGCCCCACTTTTACCCAAGTCAGAGTTTCCTGAAGTTCTTCTAAGTTATAAGCTATAATTTTTTTTACTCCATCTTTTTGTAGATTCTGTATCAACAGAATATGTTTAGAGGAGGGATTTAATATTGTTTCTGAGGGAAACTGGGAAGAGCTCAGTTAACTTGTTGGTTTTTCTCTGCCATCTTGGCTCAACCTCCCTCTCCTGAAATTTTCAAATGTTATTTTTTCAATAGGTACAGGATGATTGCAATAGAAATGACTGAAGGGAGGGAGTGCTATATAGGAAGCTATTGAAATAGTTGTTGGATGAAATTACAAAGATATGAATGAGTTATTAATGATACTTATGGACAAGGAAAGATAAATAAACACGAGAAATGTTTCCAAGAATCACTATGATTTGTTTACTGGTTTTTCTGAGCAGCAAGTGAAATGGACAAGTCACTTGAATAAAGGCAATCTAAGGGAGTGTTATTTTACTTCCACTCAATTCTATTTTACTTCTGTTGGGTTTTTTTCTGCTAAGAATGATTTTTGGACTGGAATTTACAAAACAAGACGAATGTCCAAAAAATAGATGGTAGGGAATTAAAACCCAAGACAAGAAAGGAAATAGTGACAGAACAAGTAGCTGCATTTGATTAATCCAAGTTACCAGGAGTCTACCAACTATAAGGTACTGAGATTCATTTCAATTTACAAACAACTAAATTTAGCATTAGCTAAACTTATTCATGAGATGATTAGTGAATGCCTAGGAAAAGACATAGCAAACACAAAGAGACAGCATGCCTTCATCAAGAATAGGTCATGGCAAACTCCTTTCATTTCCTTTTTCAAAAGTTATTAGATTGCTCAATAAACAGATTGCTGTAAATTGTGTTTTCTAGGATTTCTTCAATGTATTTGATCACATTTCTGATTAATACGATGAGGCAATGTGCGCAAAACTATAAAGCAGTTGAGTGGTGTTGCAACTGATTGAATGACTGGGCCCAAAGGGTAGTTATGAATAAACTAATGCTAACTTGGAGGAGCATCCCCGTTGAATTCTCCAAAAGTTTGACCGTGGCCATTTGCTGTTTGATATTTTTATCAGTTATTTGAATAGATGCATAGACCACATGTTTATTAAATTTGTGGATGAAATAAACTCTAGAGCTATAGGTTAACTTTGGATGAAAGATTGTATCCCACACATCCATCTGGCTAACACAATAGGAGAAAGCTAAAAAGATGACATTCATTAAATGTAAATATAAAATCCTATGATAGGATTCAAACAATTTCTAAAGTACAGGATTGGGGAAACATGAATCTGAATGTTTTAATGAATTACAAGTATGATATGAATCAATTAAATTTGGTAGTTGCTAATGCTAATATGATCTTAGACTCCATTGTGCAGTGAAGTCTTCAGAGTAAAGGTAGTATTTTGTTATACTACAACATATCATATTTGGAGTATTCTGCTCATATCTGACCACTACCTTTTAGGAAGGACATTGATAAGTTGAAGACAATCAAAAAGTGAGTAACTAGATTAGTGAAAGTCACATTGTGCCATATAAATATTATTTGAAGGAGTTAGAGATGGTTTGCATAGGAAAAAGAAGCTTTCAGGAAGACATGTCTGCAACTATTTTAAGTATGATCATGTGGGAAAGGGATTAAATCAGTTTTGCTTGATTGCAGAACGACTTAAAAGGTGAGAAAAATAAATTGTCAATAATTTTACCACAGGACAAAACTATTAACAAAAGGAAAAATTGGGGGGGGCAATAGAAATATAAATTTCTTATTATAGATGGCAAAAAATTGAAAGAGCTACCTTACATGAATATCAGTAGAACACGAACTCTTTAAGAACAAGGAATTTTTTTAAAAAAATTACTTCTGTCTTTGGATTCTTAGTCCCTTATACAGTGGAGGTTTGGGATGTTTGTTGAACACAGAGGAGGCTTTTAAATGTTCGTTAAACAAAAATGAAAGATATGATAGCTACTTGATAACAAAGTCGTGGAAGAAATTCTTGATCTGGTTCAGGTGGGACTAAAATGACTCTGATATTCTTTCTGAATTTGAGATTCTTTCATTCTGAAAGCAGACCCAGCTCAGATAACAATGGGAAAGAGATGGGGCCTGTGTTGTGATTTTTGTGAGCTTGAGTTACAGTTTCTCAAACCATTAAACTATATAGAAAAGCACTCAGGTTGACAGAATGAATGCAACACCAGAATATTAAGCAGTTACAGAAAGAACAGATTGTTTTGCAAGGATGAATTTTAAAGTACAATAAGGAATTCAAAGATAGCCAATCTACTTACTTTGTAACAATTACCCAGATAAATATACTCCTTCTTTAAATGATACCTTATTTTCTATGGAGTTCTGTCCTCCAAAAACCCTGGGACGTGAGGCAAATTAAAACTAATATCTCACAGCTCTAGAATTTTGATTTGTCATCACAAGAAGTCCAAAGGCAGAGTAGGTGCCTCCATCGCACTTCCAGCTAAGACTGGATGACAACTTATTGGGTATTTCATAATAGGGCTTCTTTTTTCCCAAGAATAAAGTGTACTATTCAAGAGAGCTTAAACTTATTCCTTACTTTGAAATAAATACCATGACACTTCACTGTTGTCCATTGTCTGATATAAATATGACTGCTTTGATTAATTTTTTAAAAACCCATTCATTAAGAATTTACTATGTGCCAGGCACTATGCTAGAATCGAGGGATATAAAACCAATTCCTGACTTCAGAGATTTCACATTTTAATGAGAGAGACAACATGAATATAACTAGGTACATACCAGATGTATACAGAGTACATAAAATGTCAAGGGGAATATAGTAGCAATTGGATTTGGGGATGTGGGGGAAGGCCCCTTGCACTAGGTGAGTGGTGAGCTAAGCCTTGAATGAAGCCTAGAAAATATGGAGGTTGAGGTAATCAAGGGAGCATTTAGACATGAGGAACAGATACTGTAAAGGTAAGGGGAGTAAGATGAATTACCATGTTCGAGGAATAAGAAGTAGGCCAGAGTAGTTTGTTAATAGAGGACATGGAGATGACAGAGAAAGTGAGGCTCAACTTGATTGTTCATTGCCCATGGTCACAAAGCTCTTCATTGGCAGACATTTGGGATTGTAATCTCTGGGTAGCTAAGTGGTACAGTGGTTAGAGTGCAGGACTTGGAGTCAGGAAGACCTACATTCAAATCTTGTATCAGAAACTTATTGTGTAACCATAGGTAAGTCACTTGACGTCAATTTCCTAATCTCTACAAAGAAGATAACAGTCCAGGGTTGTGAGGATCAAATGAGATGTCTGTAAAGCACTTTGCAAAATGTAAAGTGCTATCTAAATGCTTGCTACTAATCCTGTCCTTTTAATTCTGACAATAGGTCTCAATGACACCAACATTTTCTCTCACAATAACTGGTCTTTATTTAGAGTTTTAAGTCACAAAGTGCTTATCAGGAATTATTTCATATGACCCTCACAAAAGCTCTGTGGAGCTTTGCAATGTGTTTTTTCAATGTTCCTAAACAATGATAATGGTGCTTATTCTCAAATATGGGCAAGGCCATTCATTCCTCAAAATACCATATCAACAGACCCAATTGTCTCCTGGACACAGTGGTGCATGAACTTTGCCACCTTTTTGGAGGGCAAACTCAGTCATTCCATAGAATGTTACCTGGTCATCTTAGGAAGGACTCATCACCCTATTAAGGTGCCAATCTCCTGGGACTGAATTATTTTTGGTTTAATAATGTCCTCTTCTAAAAGTATATTATATTTCACCATTCTGAAAAGTTCCCCTGCATGCCACAGAATGATTAGAACTAAATGGACAAAAAGGTGACTCTGAAGACTCCTTTAGATCTAGCTCCAAGTTGACAAGTAGAGGGAAGTTTTTCCTCTATGTAATTGTACTTAAAGGAAATCAAGAGCAAGAGGTCTACTCCCAGTGACAAAATTTGGAAAGGGAGCCTGGTCTTTTAATCAAGTCCCAGGTTTGATCCCTGACATACTGATTTTCACCCTTCAACTATGGCATATCCCTCCACAATATGGAAAAATTAGAAGAGCACAGTGAACACACCTTTCTCTTTTCCTATTACTGTGTGATAGGAATATAACCTTTAATAGCATCTTTTTAGGAGCCCTGCCTCCCATTTCATGGTTTTGTCTCTTCAAGAACACATTATACCAGACAATAGTCAGGATTTGAGCATCACAGCATTTTTAAAAGAGCCCAGAGTGGCCAACACATGGTTGGAGGAGTAACAGCTTTTGATGATGCATAATTGATCACCTAACAATTGAGCCATATTTGAGTTTTACTGTGGTGCCAATGAAGAGAGAAAGAAAAAGAGAGACAGAGACAGAGAAAGAGAGAGAGATCCAAAAAGGCATAAAATGCTGTCATCTGGTCATGCTGTGTAAACTGCTCTAACTTCCTCACCGGTAATTCCTTGTGTGATAATGGAACTCTGAAATAATATTAGAGGGTATGTGAAAGATCTATGGCCAATTTAGTCACTCAAGCAAGGCTCAACATCTCTGGGTTAAGGCTGCAGAGGGAAATGACTTGCCATAAGATGAGCTGACTGGAACTCTGTGCAGTCTATGCTTCAGTGCCCCTCAGAAGAGCCAAGAGCTATGTGTACATTCATGGGGGAGAACGGAATCCGCAAGGCAGATGCCAGTGGCTGCAGATTTTCAGTTTAGAGTCTAATGACTGATTTGATGGCAGCTCTGTTAAATTTTCAAAAGCAATTCTGGGGACTGCTCTCCAGCAATCCCTGTGAACCTAGAAATTCACAGAGAGGTCAGGGACTATATGGGGTACTGGATTTGGTTCTGAGAAAAGAACAATAGTTTTAAATAGTTTTAAAGTTTCAAGGGACTTCAGAGATCATGCTGTTCAACTGCATCATTTTACAAAGGAAATTTTTTAAAAATGATGCTGAGAGACTTTAAGTTAAAATCTCTGGTCTTAAGAATCTAGGTCTCCTGAATAAATCCAGCACTCTTTTTTGTGGTGATGGGCAAATCATAATGTCTTTGAGAATCAGTTCTCTCAGGGGGCAGCTAGGTGGTACAGTGGATAAGGCACTGACCCTGGATTCAGGAGCCCTGAATTCAAATACAGCCTCAGACACTTGAAACTTATTAGCTATGTGACCCTGGGCAAGTCACTTAACCCTCATTGCCCCGGCCCCCCCGCCCCCCCAAAAATAGAGAGAACTACAAAATAGGGATCATAAGGTCATTGATTTTGAAATTAAAAAGACCTTAAAATGAGCCTTCCTCATTTTATAGATGAGGGCACTGAGACTTAGATATTTGATGTGGTTCAACAGAGGTTAGAGTAGAGGATAGATAGAGTGCTGGGCCTGAGTTCAAATCTGGTCTCAGACATTAGCAATGTAACTCTGGAAAAGTAACTTGTCTTTGTTCCTTCTGTTTCCCCTTATCTGCAAAATGGGGGGAATCATGGAACTTACCTCCCAGTGTTGTTATGAGGACAAGTGAAATAATATTTGTAAAGGAGCACAATCTAAATGTGAGTGATTTTTTTTACCCAAGGTCATGCTAATTGGTAGAATGAATATCTAACCAGGTCCTCTCACTCTTCCTTTATTACTAGCCTGATTCTTATTTTCTTATCATATGTCCAACAACATAAGGGAAATGCTTTTTAAAATATATTGAGGGGACAGCTAGGTGGTGCAGTGGATAAGGCACTGGCCGTGGATTCAGAAGTACCTGAGTTTAAATCCAGCCTCAGACACTTGACACTTTCTAGCTGTGTGACCCTGGGCAATATATATATATATATATATATATATATATATATATATATATATATATATATATATATATATATATATATATATATATATAGAGAGAGAGAGAGAGAGAGAGAGAGAGAGAGAGAGAGAGAGAGAGAGAGAGAGAGAGAGGCCCTAAAGAAATGGGAATTATTATTACATGAAAGAAAGGGGGAAGAGTGGATAAACGGTCATACTTGGACTTAGGAAGATGTGAGGTTCTCATCCTATCTCTGACACATGCTATATACATGACCTTGAGCACAGTACTTAATTCTCAGCTCTACTAAGTAATTCTTAAGGTCATATATTGCAGAGAAGTGGACCAACTTCATTGGTGGAGCGATTTTTATTTTCACTAGGAGTTTTTTACTCTGCTTAAATCATAGGCCCCCTTTTATATACTCACACAGAAACACACACACACACACACACACACACATAGAATGCGAAATAAATAGCTCCTTTTTCTAAAGAAGATGAAAAATAGAATACTCAATTTCCAAACAAAGTTTGGAGCTGATTTTTAAAGGTCTTTTTCTATAGTGCTAAATACAACTTTTCTCCTTTCCAAATATTCTTTGGACCAAAAAAAATACAATTACATTCTCATTTAGGGACAGCTAGGTAGTATAGTAGATAAAGTTCTCGATTTGGAGTCAGAAAGACCCCTCTTCCTTAGTTCAAATCCACTTATTAGTTGTGTGCCCATGGGCAAGTCACTTAACCCTGTTTAGCTCAGTTTTCTCAACCATAAAATAAGCAGAACATATCAAACCAATAAGAATCAGAGATGGGGTCAGCTAGGTGGTGCAGTGGATAGAGCTCCAGCCCTGGATTCAGGACTACCTGAGTTCAAATCCAGCCTCAGACACTTAACACTTATTAGCTGTGTGACCCTGGGCAAGTCACTTAACCCCAATTGCCTCACTAAAAAAAAAAAGAAGAAGAAGAAGAAGAAGAAGAAGAAGAAGAAGAAGAAGAAGAAGAAGAAGAAGAAGAGATGACTGAAAAATGACTGAACATGCAAATTTTCATGAGGAAAGTTGAAAAAAATCAAGGAAACCACTTCAGTGAGAACATGAAGACTCCCCTATTCACATTGGATAGAACTAATCCTTCCTTTATTTGATGGCATAGCTAGAGCTATAAACCAAAATTCCTTCACCCTAAATGAGAGTGTGCAGTCCTAGGTAAAGAAAAAAATGGTATATGTGTGCTTCAGTGCATGGAGGGTGCAGAGAACGTGTTGGGAAAGTGTTGGAATAATGAGTGGATGAGGCAGCAACAGAGAAGAGTATAGTCCAACACCTGGTTCACTTGTATCTGGAAAGAACGTATACCATCTTCTAACTGTAAGAAGTTGGGAGAGGAGAGGGGAGTGTCCCTAGGAGAGGGACTCAATGCCAAAGTAATACTAGTGATGGGGACTGGGAGGGAGATGGTACCCTAGGAAGTTTTCAAAGAGCATTGGAAATGGGGTCAAGAGAGAAAGGTGGGGGCAGCTAGGTAGCACAGTGAATAGAGCACTGGCCCTGGAGTCAGGAGGACCTCAGTTCAAATCTGACCTCAGAAGCTTGACACTTACCAGCTGTGTGACCCTGGGCAAGTCACTTAACCCCAATTGCCTTGCCAAAAACAGAAAAAAGAGAGAGAGAGAGAAAGGTGGTTCCTGTTTTCCAGTTAAGGCAGTGGCAGACGCAGACCACAAACCACCAGGATTATGATCTCCATGAGATTCAAGGGAGTAAATGGATAGAAATCTGTTCTTTGAGTAAGGAAGCCCTAGATTCAAAACTTGCCTCAGATACTTGGTAGCTATACAACTCTGGGCAACAACCTCAACTTCTCTATATCTCACTTTGCTCATTTGTAAAAGGAGAAGGTTGAATATGATGGCTTCTAATGTCTCTTTTAGCTCTTAAGTCTATGATCCACTGATGAGTATATTCCATACCTGTGGCCTGATTTAATTCTCCAGGGGACCTGTCCTAGGTTAGCCTCTTTTTAAAAATGTATTTGTTCATTTACTCCTTTTTGGAGCATAGATCTAAATCTAGAAGGGACCTCAGAATCCATCTGTTCAATTACCTCAATTATTAAAATGATCATTATGAAATTCAAAGAAGTTAAATAACTTGTCCAAAGTCACACATGTACTGAGAATCAGAGGCAGTATGGGAAAAAAAGGTCTTCAGACTCCAAAGCTAGTACTCTTTCCACTCTACCACAACTATTTTTTAGTTATTAAATAAGCTATAGCTAGGTTAGTGAAACTTGGTATATCTAGAGTAAGAAGAAGAAACTTGGGGTATACATGATATTCAGCCTTCAAGTATTTTAAGTGCTCTTCCATATGGAAAAGGTTAGAATCATTTCACTTGGCCCCAAAAGAAATAGTTAGGAACAATGAGTAGGAATTGCAAAAGGTAGACTTAGATTTAACAGCTGGAATAACAACTTCTTCTCTTCTTCTTCTTCTTCTTCTTCTTCTTCTTCTTCTTCTTCTTCTTCTTCTTCTTTTGCAGGGCAATGAGGGTAAAGTGACTTGCCTAGGGTCACACAGTTAGTAAGTGTCTAGTGTCTGAGGCTGGATCTGAAATCAGGTCCTCCTGAATCCAGGACCAGTGCTTTATCCACTACACCACCTAGCCACCCCCTGGAATAACTTCTTAACAAGTTCAATTATCTAAAAGATAAATGGTCTGCTTCAGAAAAGAGTGGGGTCTCAATCACTGGAAGTCTTCAAGTAAAGTCTAAATGATGACTCCTTTGGTATTTTGTAGAGGAGGTCAGGTCAGATTGCTGCTGAGCTCCCTTCCAATTATAGAAATCTATGATTCAACCTCATGGACTTCAGGAATCCTCATTCAGCGTTATGATGGGAAAAGTGTAAAGAGCAGTTCTAAGAAGGAAAATATACACCCAACATGCTTTTCAGTGTAATCTGCATTACCTTTTTTCTCCAAACTTGATCTCAAGTATAAATACTCAAGGAAGCAAAAACTCAAGCCCTGATTTGTAGCATTTACTGATGTCTGAGGTGTAAATGCTCATAATGGAAACTGAACAATTGACTCTCAAATGGATTCAAACTGGCTGTAGCACATCTTGTCCTTACTCCAATAACTTCATAACCTAGAGGGGACCCTATGCTCCTAAATACTATAGTAGGAGAAACAAAAGATACGAAACGTATTACTCAACTGGTAAGGTTTTTTTGGGGAGTGCAAAAACACTCTGAAGCCTATGCACTTAGTCATTATAATATTAGTGTTATAATCTCTGTCAGGGGATATAGGTTCCATTGATGAAGACCACAAGTCCTTGAAGCACTGAACTATGCACTTATATTCTAGTCCATATTATATTTCTCTATTAGTGTATCTTAACCTTCTTATGATAGTTTGCTATTTTTTCTTGTATCCATTCTTTGTCTAATTCAAATTACCTAGTACAATAGTAGATGGCATGTAATAGGTGTTTAATGAATGTATGTTTATTTCTTGAGGCTGGAGGCTATATTTTTCACACATTATGTATGATTGAAAGGAATTTTTGGTCCTAAGACTGAGGTTCTTTTTTTTCCTAAAAAATTACAAAAGAGAGCTTTAAATCATAGAAATATGATTGGAAAGGGGTCATGTGATCAATATTATCTGTAACTATATTTTTACCTGCTATGAGTTAAGTATCAAATCAAACAAGGTTCACTTAAGTTAATAATCCCATCTGAAATAAAGCAGAACTGAAGGAATAACATTTAGTATGAGTCAAGTCATTCCATCATTTGCCATCTACCAGATGGCAAAAAGTAAAATCAGTACTTCAACCTTTGTAATGTAATTAAACACAGAACTAACAAAGAATATGTGTATTTACACAGCAAAAATTAGTCACCTTATACAGTATAAAACAATGCAATTTGGGGCCAGAAGGAACCTTAGAGATCATTTTGCCAACACCAGACTCATTTTATAGAAAACTAAAGTCTGAAACTAGATCCCTAGGCTCATAAAATGTAAGAGAAGGAAGGAAGGAGGGAAGGAATGGAGGGAGAGAAAGATGGAGGGAAGGAGGGAGGAGAGAAGAGAAAGAAGGTAGAAGAGAAGGAAGAAATGAAGGAATAATAATAAGTACTATGTATGTAATGCCTTCTATGTGTCAATGGGCTGCTAGGTGGCATAGTGGATAGTGTGCTAGGCTTGGAGTCAGGAAAATTCATTTACCTGAATTCCAACCTCACCTCATACAGTTAAAGTAACTTAAACCCATTTGCCTCTGTTTCCTCATCTGTAAAATGATCTGGAGAAGGAAATGCCAAACCTTTCCAGTATATTTGACAAGAAAACCCTAAATGGGGTCACAAAGAGTCAGGCATGACTGAAAAATGACTGAACAACAACTATTTGTTAGGCACTGTGCTAAGTGATTTTAAAAATATTATCTCAATTATCTCCACAACAATTCTGGTAGGGATTATTATTTCCATTTTAAAGTTGATGGAACTGAGGCAAAGTTTAAGGTGACTTGCCTAGAGTCACAAAGCCAGTAAATATTTGATGTCAGAAAAGAACTCAGTTCTTCAGAGAATGCAGGCCCAGAGCTCTATCCATTGCAACCAAGCTTCCATTGTCCTTAAAAGATCCAGAGATGGAAAATACTTGTCAAAGTCACATGGCTTGTAAAGAAAAAAATCAAGAATAAAATTCAAGTCTTTTTGCTCTTGTTCAGCTATTTCAGTCATGTCTGACTCTGTAACTTCATTTTAGGGTTTTCTTGGCAAAAGATATTGGAGTGTTTTGACATTTCATTTTCCAGAGCATTTTGCAGGTGAGGAAACTGAGTCAAAGAGGGTTAAGTGACTTGCCCAAGGTGTCTGAGGCTATATTTGAATTCACAAAGATGAGTCTGCCACATTCCAAGCACAGCGTTCTTATCCATCTAGTTATCAGGTCTTTAGTTTTTCCCATCTTTTTAAACCTTTCACAGAACTGCCAGGATTAACTATGTCACTGACCTGCTAAATAAATTCCAATGGCTCTCTGTTCCTCAGAACAACAAATACAGCCTCCTCATTTTGGCATCTAAAATGCTTACCTCCAATCTATCTTTCCATCCCTGCTATCCAGTACTTCCTTTATACTCGAATTGGCCTATTTGTGCTTCATCCAGTCCAGAATTCTCTTCCCCTTTTCTCTGCATTCATAAAGTCTGAAATGTACTTTCTCCTCAATTCTGCCTCTGAGAACTCCTAGTTTCTTTCAAAGCTCAGTTCAAATGATATCTCCTACATGAGGCCTTTTCTGAACCCCTAGATACTAGTGTTCCTTGTTTATACCTTATAATTTATCTTACATGTGGTGTTTCTCATATATATATATACATATATATGTATATATGCACATGTACATATGTATATGTATGCATGCATGCATGTAGGTATATATGTTTACTTCTATCCCTCCTTTTCCCCACAGCCAAAATTAATCTGCTTAAAGTTTGAGATTATTTCACGTTTTGTCTTCATACCCTCAGCGTAAAGCACAGTGTATGGCACATAAAAAATCGCTTAATAAATGTGTATTGATGGCCTGATTGATTAATTCAGACTCTATTGTTTCTTTTATATTGTAGGTTGCTTCCACCTAACTCTTGGACCAGTGCTCTTGTGTGCCCTAGCAGAAATAGATGTGTTTCAATAAGCATAAAGACAAGGAAAATTTGTGTTTTGAATGTTTCTAAAATCTCATAATTTGTTCAGAGAATAAAAACACAATATCTCAGACACATGCAAATAGCCTATAGAAAATAACATTTTCAGGGGCAGCTAGATAGCTCAGTGGCCTTGGATTCAGGAGGACCTGAGTTCAAGAAAGAAAATGACATTTTCTATTTTGTAACTATAAACATTTGTTCATATGTCGAATTAATAATTTTGTCAATTTCAACTTCAATTATTTATTAGGCATCCAATCTGCATACATAGTACTATGTGGGGTAGGGGAAATACAGATATTGATTGAGAATTCTATTGTCTATCTTGCCTTAAGGAATATGCAGTCTATTAGGCTAATAGACTAATAGATACAATTGATAATTTTGTATTATGGTGAGATCCTAATTTTTATACTCATTAGATATGGATTCATCAGCTTTCACTAACATTGACCTTCTTTTCTTTTTTCTTTAATTTTGCTAATAAAAAGTAACTCATTTGGTAAGGAGTTAATAGCTGTTCATCTGAGTAACTTTATTTTGTTCAGGGAAATTCAGTTAAATTTAAAATACTGTAGAGAAAATTCACTTATTATGGAAAGCAGAAATCTGCTGAACTGCCCAAAAATAACTCAGGCAGTTAACATTCACCAGCTTGCAAACTCTATTGATACACTCAGTTTACTACTTGGAGCCCATCTGCCAGATATACCTGGTTTCATATGGGGCTGTATTTGCTAACTGAATTAATGAAGAACATAGAATCCTTTAAAAAAACACTCAAACATATTCTTTTACCAAGGTTATTATGTATATCAGCATGGTGCTTGATTTTGCCTTCAATTATAAATAGAATTTTACATCCAGGACTAAATACTTCAAATAATGCAAAGATCTTGTTTTAAATAGCAATGTCTAATATAGCTTAAAATAGCCCACTATTTAAACAAAAAGTATACAGGTCTAAGAAAATGTAAAGTCTTAAAGACTTTTTTTTCTTTTTGCTTTGTGCAGCAAGGACAAGAGATACTATACTGGTTTCCCTCAATAGAATTTATGTTTCTTGAGGAAAGGGACTATGTTTTTTTTCTTTGTATGTTGTAGTATGTAACACAATGTAGGTGCTTAAGGGATGCTGGATGATTGATTAAAAATTGTCTTTCAATCTCGAAGAGGACCAAAATGACATCATTATGTAAAAGACAAAGAACAATGTGACCAACTATGGCTGATTAGACCAATATGCACTTGGAAGCTCTACCACAGGTTGGGCACTAAATCCACATGAACATTTGGAGTGGAGATGTCTCTGAATTTATTCATCTCACATTACTTCGGAGCTTCTGCACTTCTGTTTTGCTCATATATCATAGCACCTTCCTTGATGTGGGTTTGACATGCTGGTCCTTTGCCAGCATCTCCCATGTCACACAATCAATTCCAAAGTTCTTCAGAAATATTTTGAGAGTGTCCTCATATCAATTCTTCTAACCACCATGTGAACACCTGTCTTTCTTGAGTTATCCATAAAATAGTTTTTTAGGTATAAGTACAGTCAGTATTAAAACAACATAGCCAGTCCATTTAAATTAGACTCTCTTCAGTAGAGTTGAATGCTTGCATTCACTACCTAAGGCAGTTCAATGACAGTTGAAGTAGGCACTTCAACAAAATACTATTTATCAAAACCAGATAAACAAACTAAAGAAAAAACAAACAAAAAACATAGTATAAGCAAAGAGCAAGAACTATATTGCATTCTCATCCAGATATACCTTAGAAGTGGCATTAGATGCCTTGGATCTATGTATCATTGTTCTTATACATACAAGGAAGGTAGTCAACCAGCGTTTATGTGCTGTGCCTCAAACTTGTAATTGAGTTAGGGAGATGTCTGCCCCAAGGATGTGAAGACTTCCTCCAGTGGAATGGGCAGATGAGAACAATTTGTTCCAATTGCCATGAAGGTGACTGAAATAGGTGAAATAGTGGAGCACTTAGAGCTTGGTCAGGTATCAAAGATTCCACAGTCATCTATTGCAGCCTGGACGGTCAACAGTAATCTTGATTTTTGTCCTGCCACTAGACATTGATGATTCAGGAAGAGAGACTGAAGCTGAAACTTTGCACGACTCTGCTTCACTTAAATTGCATTCATGTGGAAGTCAAGATATCACCAGTGATATCATTGGTCCTCTTTGAAAATGAAGGATAAACAAGAACTGTGTCAAGCATCTTATTAGGCACCGCACCATCATATTCTATCTTCTTCCTGAACATTTTGTGATTTATTTTCAGTGTTTAACATATTATCAGTCATTAGTCATATTCAGATTTCCTAATGGACTGTTGGTAGTTGGTAAAAGTGAATGGAGCCTGTCTTGATGCTTTAAATGGGCCTTGATACTTGGTATGGAACTCAACCTCTAAATTCCTTCCCAGCATTGTCTGTAATCCTATGAATTTATTTTTTCCTGGAGAAGTTTACATGCTTTGTACCTTATGAACTCCTTTGAAACCCTCCCTAATTCAAAAGATTTAAAGCAGGAAGGAAACTTAGATGTAATCTAGAAAAGCTCTCATTTAACAGAGGAGAGGGCTCAGGCAAAGACAAACTAAGTGATTAGTCCAAGGTCATACAGCTAGTGACATTCAGTAGAGAAAGATTAAGGACCTAAGGACTGTAGAAATTGTTCAGTGAAAAGACTTAAGGGGCCTGTCTTTCTCTAGACTGCAATTTTAACAAATTACAATAATAAATAATAATGAGAGTTAGCATATTATATTGGATAGAAAATTGGCCTCCAAGCTAGGAAGACCTACATTTAATTCTTCCTCATGTACATATTGATTCTGGTCAAATCACTTAATTTCTTAGTTCTCCAGACAATTCTCCAAGAAATTAGAGAGGAGGTATTAATGTATATTAGTAGAGAATATTTATCACTTGGCACTCCCTATATTGATGAAATCATAGATCAGATTAATACCTATATATGTATATGTATATCTGCGTACACATAGTATTTATATAATCTATTACTTAAATAAATTACAATACTTTCTAATTTGCAAAAAAATACTTTGTTATTTCATTTCCTTTCTAAAAACATTTAAACTGATAGTAAAACTTAAAATTTGCCAGAAGTATCACTTTTGCAATATAGAGGTAGGTGTTTATTTTTTTTCTCTCTCTCCCCTTTTACACCATTCCCTGATTTTTCTGGTTTTTATAAACATCACAGAAGGTGCATAACACTCTCCTAACCCACTTCGTATCATCAGTGGTTAGAAATCCCTTCTACAAAGCTTGTTTCCATTCCCTTAAGCAGGTCAGGGAGTAGGGCCAATTAGAGTCTGGGGACTGGGGAGAGGTAGGGGAGGAGGTCTCCTCTTGTTTTGGGGCTTGTGGCTTCAAGCCTAAAGATGATATGATGAAAAAGACTCCTCATTTTCAAGGGAAAGACTCATGCTAACTATGTTTCTTCCCTAAAAGTTGGTAACTTGAAGCATATCTGGCAACAACAATGATGATAATAATTCAACTAATATTTACATGTGGCTTTACATGTGCTAGACAGTTTGCCCAGCACTTTATGATTACTTTCTTTTCTTTTCTTTTTCTTTTTTTTTCTTTTTTTTGTGGGGCAATTGGGGTTAAGTGACTTGCCCAGGGTCACACAGCTAGTGTCAAGTGTCTGAGGCTGTATTTGAACTCAGGTCCTCTGGAATACAGGGCCAGTGCTTTATCCACTGTACCACCTAGCTGCTCCCCGCCTTTTTTTTTTATTATTTTTTTTGACAATTACTTTCTTATTTCATTCTCACAACAACCCTAGAAAGTAGGTGCTATTACTATCCCTGTTTTTGTTGTTATTTTTACTCACTTGTGTCCAAATCCCTGTGACTTCATTGGGGGTTTTCTTGGTGAAGATACTATATTGGTTTACCATGTCTTTCTCCAGTCCATTTTACAGATGCGGAAGCTGAGGCAAAAAGGGTTAAGTAACTTGGCCTTGCCCAGGCTCACACAGCTAGTGTCTGATGCCAAATTTGAAATCTGACTCCAGGCTAGGCACTCGATCCACAGAGATACCTAGTTGCCCTAAGTGTCTAAGGCCAGATTTGAAATCAGGTCTTCCTGCCTCTAGTCTCAAGGCTCTAACCACTGTGCTAACCTAATGTGTCTAATGTCCCTATTTTAATGATTTAGGATTGACATTTGGTTTTTAAACTCAGGGCACCCAATTCCTATTTCAGTGCTTTTTTCCTGCTATATCAGACTGCTTTGTTTATTTTAGATGGTAAAAATTTACCATCACAAGAATCTTATCTATTTAACTTTTTTTTAAAGGATGCCCAGAGAAGCATCTTGCACATATGAACAATTAATATCTGCTTCAGTTGGTAGTGATGATTATAGAAAGCTGGGTTTGTGGGAAAAGTCTAGCATTAACGAATACATTTTCTCCCCTAAGGCATAAATATTAGAACAATCTGTGGGAATAGCAAGTGGTTAGTTAATTATGGAAAGTAGATTAACAAAAGTAAATTTTCTGTTACTTTTAATTTAATATGATTAGACAAAGGAGATTGGGTTTTGAAAAAGGTTATTAATGAGATAAAATAGCAGGATTTACATTCCTGGGAGCTGTGCAGAAAGCTATTAAATAAGGATTCAGCAAAAGGAAGCAAAATGAAGCAAGTAAGAGAATTCAAGGAGAAAGGGAGATATCTGCATTTATGAGGGAAGAGAAAAGCAGTAGAAAAGGGCAAGATGGAAATAGTAGGGGGGCAAATGTATGGAGGAAGAAGGCAAAACCAACCCAAGGAGCTGGTAAAAGGACAGGCTCACATCTAACTTAATATCACCCTTTCATTAATTGCCCCAACCCCCCCCAAAAAAGAAAAAGAATAAAAAAGGCCTAATTGTCACAGACTCTCCTGTACACAGAAGGATTGACCAATCATGGAAATATAACAACTATAATGCTGCTGCTGTTGCTGCTGCCGCTGCTGCTGATAATGATGATAGCTAACATTTGTATAGTGCTTATTTTGTGAGAGGTATACAATTATTATGCCATTTGATCCTCACAACAAACCCTGAGAAGTAGGTGCTATTTCATCCTCCTCTTATAGATGAAGAAACTGAGGCAAACAGAGGTTAAGTGACTTGTCCAGGATCACATAGCAAGTAAGTATCTGAGCCCAAATTTGAACTCAGCTCTCTCTGAAACCAAGCCTAGAATTCTATTCTGCCACCTAACTGCCTCACACAATAGACACAATTAGAAATAATACTCAGATACCCAAGGGGTAGGAAAAGAATGAAGTAGCACACTAGGCAGCTGGATCCCTTTCAAGGGGTTATTATACCAAGAAGGACAATAAATAACATCATCCACATACCAGACTGCTAAGAAGAATCTTGAAAAGTCAGCCCTGATCTTCCCTTGCCACAAAAGTTTTCCAGGATCAAAATCTTTACAGGAACCTGTGTTCAATAAATCTCCAGACACTAGCAAGAGGCATCACTTTTCCTCCATAAATCATTTGAGCGTATCATACCCCATGCATTCATAATGACCACCCAGTGAATCCCAATGTAGGCAGCTCTACCACTTTCTAGAGCAAAGGCCATACCTATGAATGGTCCTGTTGCCGCCTCAGTGCTGACCAAAGAAATGCTATACTCTGGCTAGTGAGTCATTTAAAGAAAATGGATGTACTTCTTGTCCTCTAGGAACTTAAATTTTAAAATGAACAATGATGATAAAGACAAATTTAAGAAAAAAAAAACATTATCAACACAACAAGAATATAAGCACTGTGAGTCTTAATGGAACAAATTGCATTTAGAGACAGGAACCACTTTTTCTAGGCTCTATTGACATTGGGCAAATTATTTAATCTCTCTGAGCCTCAGATACCTTATCTGTGAAAGTGGTGGTAATAATAATAATCCCCAAGATGTATCTAGTCAGGGGACTGGGCCATGCGGTTTCTTTGTGTCCCTTCAGCTTTAACAACAGTGATACTCTGGTATGTTGGTAGGGACAGGGGATAAGCAAAGGCAGGAGATTAGGCAATCAAGGCCTAGTTTAATAGGCAACAGACTCCAGTTTTAGTACTGGACAAGCCATTGACTTAATTACATTGTGAAATTTCCTTCTTTCTTGTGCCTGTCTACCTTTTCTCTATCCAAATTCCATATCTAAAACACAATCATAATCTCTGCCACAGAGCACTGTGGTGAGAATGAAAGAAATAATTCTTGCAAAGCACGAAGAGCTCTTTGGAAGAAAGGATATATAAATACAGGCTATAATTATCACATTAATACAGCTAGGATCATGAAGGCAGAGACAACCAACATATGGCACAAGGTGCTGGCCCCAGATATACAACCAGGAAGGGAGAAAATGTTGCCTAGGGAAACAGGGTTACTCTTCAGAAATTTTCTGTAGAATATGCCCTGTCCTCCAGAGCATCCAGAGTGGGTGTCACCACCCCTTCCTAAAAAGGAGGGGAGCGAGTGTTTATTATGAAAGGGGTTCTTTCCTGATAGTCTAAGGAAAACTGTTGTCGGTAAAGTTAGCTTTAAGTATATGTGGGAACAATTCCCTTCACTTGTGATGGCTCCATCAAAGAATAACAGACAGCTGTAAGATACTTTAGAAGCCAAAGACCTCTCCTGTTCTCAAAGTCTCTCCTCAGAAATCATACAATTTCAGAACCAGGAGGGATGTCAAAGGTCTCTGAACAAGAATTCCATCCTACAATCTAGGCAGTAGCCATCAAGCCTTTGCTTGAAGATTTTTCATTAGGGGGAAGCAACTGTCTCTCCATGATACTTAGGGACAGCTTGAATACGAACAGAAGTCTTTCATTGGTGGTAGCTCTGAAGCCTTTGGGATCGATCAGAGCAAGCCAAATCCTCCCTCTTACATTGTGGTTTTCTTTTACAAAGTCTATAAAGGAATTGGGGTTTGTTTATCTTATTCCAGTAATTTATACTTTGATATATGAGACAGCTAGTTGGTATAGTGGATAGATTGCTTGTCCTGGACTCAGAAGACCTGAGTTCAAATGGGACCTCTGATATGCACTAGCTATGTGACCCTGGGCAAGTCACTTGATCTATATTTTCCTCATTTGTAAAATGTGTTTAACAACATTTCCTTTCTCCCAGGGTTGTTGGGAGGATCAAATGAGAATATTTGAAAAGCTCTTAACACAGTGCTCATACATAGTAGGCATTATACAAATGTTATCATCATCATTAGTATATTATTATTATTGTAGCTTTACATTATTTTGTTTCTTCTATGAAATTTATTTGTATTTAATCCTTTTTTCCAGCGAAGGAAAGTCTGTGTCTTTGCTAGAACAGATTTCAGATATGGGAGCCATGGGAAGATTGTGGATGATAATCTCTCCAAAAAGCACATTGTGCCATCTAGTCTAGCTGGAAGGTCTTCTGTACAAATCTAACCCAGCAGTGATGTGCCCTCCCTCAAGGAGTTTACCATTTTGAGGATTGGATAGAAACTTCAATAACAGCTTCCTCCCCTTCTTTTATAGCTTGAGGTTACTGACTCTAGACAGATGGCAAATTTTTGTTATCCCATAATAAAACTTCATGCATTAAGTTTCTACTGTATCAAAGTCAATGTCACCCAAAGCTCTTGTGCTATTGTTTTATTTTTTCCCAAATCAAAAAAAAATAATCAAAATAAAACCAAATTAATGATTTGTCTGTCTTTCTGTCTCTGTCCATCTCTGGCTGTTTCTTTCTCTTTGTCTCTTATCATTTAAAAATCCCATAAAAATTGCTCATTAAGCCTCTACTATGCATAAGATAGTATACTAGGTGCTGGGAATATGAAAACAAAACAGAAACTAGTTCCTGAAACATACTGAAACAAACTGAAACATACAATCCATTGGGAGGTGGCATCCCCTAGAAAGATAAGTATAATCTTGGTTCTTTGAGGATGGGTAAGAGGGTATTAATAGTAGGTGGGCAAAGATAGCATCCGGAACTCTTCCTATGGGGGATGGCCCAGGAGTTGAGCCTTGAAGGAAGCAAGGAATTCTAAAACATAGAGGTGAGATGAAAGTACATTCAGTGAACAGGGACAGACCATGCAGAAGTGTGAAGGTGAGAGGGGAATGCCATTTAAGAGAATAGCAAGTAGAGTGTGAGGGGAATATCATGCAGTAATCCTGCAAAGAAAGGCTTGGAAGTACATTATTTGGGTTTTTAACTAGCATTTATGTTTATGTTTAGTGACTCCATTTGGAAATCAGCAGAATCATAGAATCTTACATCAGCAAGACACTTGCAAAATCAAATTATCTGGTTCAATGTTGTTATTTTACAATGGATGAAACTGGGCCTCAGAGAGGGAAAGAGACTTCTATAGGGTCATATAGCAAGTTAGTGTCAGAGGTGGGCCTAGCACTTGGTTTGATGACTTCGGTGGCTTTTATAGTAGCCCAAGAAAACCATGAGAGCTTCAATCTGACTCCCCCAACTTGGAAAAGGAAGGAAATGTGTATTTTTAAAGCACCTACTATGTGTCAGGGATTGTGCTAAGTACTTTACAAATACTGTCTCATTTGATCCTCACAACAACCCAAGAGGTAAGTACTGGGATTGTTCCTGCTTTACAATTGAGAAAACTAAGACAGAAGTTAAGTGACTTTCCCACAGTCCCTTGTCTAGTGTCTGTGGCTTAATTTGCATTCAGGCCTTCCTGACTCCAGCTCCACTACCCTATCTACTTCCCCACCTTGCTGCAGAATATCACATGGCTGATGCCTTTTCAATCTTTATTGCAGAATATAGTCATTTTACATAATAATAGCACTATTTAGGTATGGTCATCTTAGGTACTTGTGGCATCACAGAAAGAGAACTCAATTTAGTCACAGGAAAATGGAATCCTAGATTTAGAGCTGGATGGGACCTTGCCCACCCATTTTACAGATAACCAAACTGAGGCCCAGAGTATTTGAACAACTTGTTCAAGGTCACATAGGTAGTAACTGACAAAAGTACAATGTGAACTCGGGTCCTCTGACTCCATATCCTGAGATCTTTTCACTGTCCCATACTGCCTCTAAGTAAATTAGATTTAGCTCTGTAAGCTTCAGTTTACTCATCTGTAAAATGGGAATAATTCTTGAAGCACCTACTTCATAGAAATATTTTTGGAAAGACCTGTGTAAGGCTCAGCCTGATATATAGAAACCATCTATTATTAGTTTGTATACATGATAGGGTAATACTCATATGATCTACTTTACAGGGTTGTAAAGGAAAACACGGTAGACCTTATAGCTCTCTAGATATGGAGATTACGAATGTAAAGGTAGATTTTCTTTTGTTGCCTGACTTGAAGATTCAGTATCACTGCACTATCCTTAATCTCTTAACTGTCTTCCACAATTACTACCTTCTTAATTCTGATGACTCTTTGATTTTTTTATCTTTCTTTAAGCCTAGAATCATAGGATTCCAGATTCCAAAGATAGTATACAGTCTGACATGCACCAGAAGAATGACTCTCCCCCATGACCCCTTCAATAAAAGATCTTCTACCACCATTAATGAGCAATTCAGTACTGATTGTAATGGTACTGGTTGCATTTTTGAAAAGTTCTCATTGTTAGATCTTTCTTATATTAAAACAAAAATCAGCCTACTCATTAGCTTACAGATATGTTCCATATCCCTTCTCCTAGGTCAAGGAGAATAAATCTAACCCCTTTGCCTTATGGCAGTGCTTCAAATAATAGAAGACTAATCACATCTACCATCAGCATTGGCTTTTCCAAGTGAAGCACCCCAAGTTCTGCCAAGTACACTGTTTATAAAGGAATTTTGAGTCCCTCTCAGCTTCCTGGTTGCTCTCCTCTGCACTTGTCCCAGTTTGCCAATGTCTTTTCTAAAATATGGTATCCAGGATTGGATATAATAATACCGTAGATAGCATTTGACCATGATGCTACTGCCAATGGTATTACCAAATTCCTCTATTTAAGTTTTCTACAGGGAGTCTGAAATTTATGCTTTTGGATTTTTTTAATGTCTCCAAAAATTCACTTCCTCTTTCTCTAAATACTGGATAGGTGACTTGGGGGTGGGGTGGAGAAGGTGTTTCAAGTGTGGTCCCTTAAAGGGGCGGGGGGAGGGAGCAAGACAAGTAATGGATTAAATGACCTCTTAAGGTATCCTTTGAAACTAATATGATGACTGGTTTTCAGGAATGATTTCACTCCCTAACATATCTGCTTAAAACAAAAATCCTTAACTGGTTTATTTTGTTATTTAATTGGTCTTAATTTAAACTTTCAGATATTAAATCTTATTTTGAGCAAATATATTCCCACTCTTTTGGCTTATTATAAGTTTTCCTAATTAGCATGGGATTGTTAATACAAAGTAATGACTACATGTCTTTACTTGTGATGCCTTACTGATTTCCTTTCCCTGCATCATGGGACAGTGCCTTCCTTTTCAGGAGAAACCCTGGCAGACCCTGCCTTTGATGCTTTCAGGCATCATCTGCTGAGCCTTTAAGTCCCCCATCATGTAGAAGGCCTTGGTTGGTCCCCTAGAGATGACAGCTCTTGGACTAAAGGACTCTCTGGCTCTAAGCTCCCTTTGCCATCAGCTGCTGTTTATTTCTTCATCTCCTCATTTGGCTCTTGGGAGGATGTTTCAGCAGACTTTTTAGAGAGAAAGGGGAAAAAATACAATAGCTCATTAAGCTAATGACCCTTAGCTAGACTGGCTGCAAATGAACAGAAGCAGAGACAATCACAAAGCTTTCCAATGAGGTTGTTCTGCACAATTCTCCACACATCCTCCACACTCCTCCTTCCCATTCTTTCCAACCAAAACCATGTAAATGGCTGTTATTACCTGTATTTAGGAGAGGAAAACCATGGGGCTCAAGTTTGACTCACATTTTGATTCAGAGAGAGATTAGACTCATGGGGGGGGTGAAGGACAGTATAAATCATAATAAGTCATTTTATATAGTGTTTTAATGTTTATAAAACACTTCCCTTACAATAACAATGAGTGAGGTAGAATAAGTATTATTATCCCCATTTTACCACTGAGAAAACTGAGGCTTAGAGAATTAATTTGTCTATGGTCTGAAATGAATTGTCCAGATTCTAACTTCAAAGCTCTTTAATTTTCCCTAGACTGAAATGTCTGTATCTTTTGACAATGACAACCACCACCAATTTTTTGTAACATTTTATCATCCCAAAGCTCTTTCTCATACCTTCTCTCTCTCTCTCTCTCTCTCTCTCTCTCTCATTTGCTACTGACAGCAGCAGTGGGCAAAAAGAAGGCTTAGTTCTTATTCTTACCATCACCAATTTGCAGTTTAGGAAATTGTGGGTCAGAGAGGAAGATTGGACTTGGGCAAAGTTATACAATTAGCAGGTGATAGAGTTGGGATTAGAACTAATTTCTTTTGATGCCCAGGGCAGATTGTGATCAACCACACCATGGTGGGTATCAAGTACCAGACAAAGGAACTAGCCTAACCCCTGAGGCTTCACCTTGAATACCTCCCTTTCAAAAATTATCTTTATCTTTGCTCCCCCTCCCCCCACAATATCCAATGCTTCTCATTTTAGATTAGACTTTTCATGAGCATAACCCTCCCACCATCCCTGCCAAACCTCTCTACTATGTTAACAAAGAATGCATTTCTTGGCTTCTTTTCCCTTTTTCCATCAGTGAAAAGCTGTTGGGAACTTGTTAGATTCCACTTCACATAAGCACACATTTAGTGGCTGATTCAGCAGCAGGGGCCTATCTAGTGGCTCAGCTCAAATGTCAGCTTTTCTGCAAGGTCCTCTTCAATGGATCTCCTGATATGAAAATGGCCTTAAACTAATATAGCTTGTATTGTATTATAATTGTATACATTCTACTTTCTAGTATAGTCATTTATGGACATAATGTGTGTCCCTTCATAGACTATAAACTCCATGGACAGGGGCTATAATTCAACTCAATAAATATTTATTTAGTGTCTACTATGTGCCAAATACTGTTATATATTGGGGATACAAATAAAAAAAAAGACAATTTCTGTCCTCAAGGAGCTTATAATCTAATAGGGGAAGACTCCACATGAAGAGAAGTTTGAAAGAAAGAGGCAGTGGGGGTAGGGAAAGAGGGGCAAAGACCAAGTTACTGCAGATGGATAGTAGAGGAAGCTCAAAGTCCAAATGCTACCCTTTATAAAGGAAGGCTTTGGGAGGAATTTAGTACTCCACCATCCAGCCCTCTACCTAGGTGAGAGGAAACTTAAGTAGCTGGAAGAGTCTTGAGTATCTGAGGCAGATAGCTACATAATGATGAGATCTGAAGGGGCCAGCTTATCCAGGGAGGTATATAGATGGAAAATGGAGTAAATACTCATCATCAGTGGTACAGAGGATAAAGTACCAAGCTGAAAGTCATGAAGACTCATTTTATTTTTCTTAGTTCAAATCTGTTCTCAGACTAGCTGTGTGATCCTGGTCAAGCCATTTAAACCTGCTTGACTCAGTTTTCTCATCTGTGAAATGGAGGAGGAAATGGTAAACCACTCCAGAATCTTTGCCAAGCAAACCCCAAATGGGGTCACAAAGAATTGGACACAACTGAATAACAAAAATATTTATGGAATGAACAAATGAATTCCAATAAAAGCAATGTAACCAACCAATACACTAGGCAAACTCTATCCAGCCTTTCCAGTATCCTAGAAATGGCCTCCTGGTGAATGGCTTTGTCATCATGGCATATGGGGTCAAATTGAAACAAAATGCCATATTTCATCTCTGGAAGGGAAGACTTGGGACTGGGAAAATAGCTGTTTTCAAATATTTGAAGAGCTGTCACACTGAAGAGGGATTAGACTTATCCTGCTTAGTCCCAGAGTACTAAACTAGAGCTGACTGGTAGAAGCCAGAAGGAGGCAAATTGAGGCTCATAGTCAGAAAAAAAGTCTTAACAATTCAAATTATTCAAAAGAGGACTAGAGTGACTTGATTGTGATTTCTCCTCACGAAGTTCTTCCAATCAAGGCTGCATGAACACTTGTCACATTATGTTGCAGAAGAAATTTTTGTTCAAGGACAAGTTGAAGAAGATGGTTCCCCTGAGGTCCCTTTTAACTCCGATTTTAAGCGATTCTGTAAGTCTCTCATTTTACCGGGTACTCAGAGCCTTTCAGACTTCAGAGATGATTAATCCAACTTCTTACTTTTACAGTAGAAGAAATGTGAACATATTTTACATAGATAGAGATAGATATGTATCCAAACACATATATAAATCATATGCACATGCATATTTCTGCACATATGTGAACAGCTATGTGTATGTATGCATATGTACATATGTGGATGTGTTTATACATGTGCATGTATGTGTGTATGTGTGTGTGTCCTTGAACAAGATACTTAAACACCCTGGGTTTCTGTTTACGATGTACTATTTATTGTATATTCCCAATACAGTGTAGATATGATCTCTCTTATTTATATATTTTATATTCATAGTTATACATGTGTATATATACATCGATGCATATATGTACATTTGTGTATAGATAGAGAGATAAAGAGATAGCTAGAGATAGAGATAGAAACAGATTTACCTAAAAGACAACTTTACAGAGAATTCACACAAGGTAAGCATTCACATGAAGGTCAGAAAAAGCAATACAAGGACACTCTCAAGGTCTCTCTAAAGAACTTTTTTTTTTTTAAGTGAGGAAATTGGGGTTAAGTGACTTGCCCAGGGTCACACAGCTAGTAAGTGTTAAGTGTCTGAGGCCAGATTCGAACTCAGGTACTCCTGACTCCAGGGCCAGTGCTCTATCCACTGTGCCACCTAGCTGCCCCTCTGAAGAACTTTGATATTGATTGTGAGACATGGGAGACACTGACAAAGGGTGGTCCAGCATGGCATGCCCACAGAAAAGAATACAATGTGCTCTATGAGCGAAGTAGAATTACAATAGTACTAAAGTAATGTGAGATGCACAAATCTAGAGATATGTTCACTTCAAATGTTCATATGAACTATTTGTGCCTAACCTAAGGTAGAGCCTTCAGAGCTCATGTTGGTCTGATCAGCCACACACTGTTCCTTGACCCTGACATGGTGATGTCATGTTGGTCCTCTTTGAGAATGAAGGACAACAATATAAAAAATATATAAATATTTGCCCCAACTACATTTTCCCTGGCACCCTAAGAAAGGAAAATGCAACAGAACCAAAAACAAACAAGCAAAAAACCCACAAATGAAAAAAAAAAACACTCCCTGTCCTCAAGGAGCTTCTTTATAAATGCTAAGAACATGTGTGAATAAATCCTCATGTTCCCAGATTCTTCAGTCTCCTCTCCCTTACTTCAGACCTCAACAAAACTTTGTTCTAACACCTCAAGGCCCCGAATGGTGTTAATGGGTCCAGATACATTATTTGACTTTCTTCCCAGGGACAAGGTACATTTTAAAATGGACCTTCAATGCCTTAACTCACAGGAGTAACTAAAGGTAGCAGTTCCTGAGACAGAGGCAGGAGAGATTTCTGGGAGGCAGCCCAGAAGTGTCAGCCATCAAGTTTTCCCCTGACAACTCCCGAGCTGCTTCTCCCTGCTGGTTGGGGTATAAAGAGAATGTAAACTAATTTTAACATTAGCCTACACAAAACAGGAAGGGGAACCTGCCTTAACAAAATCTGCTGCTTTCCAAAGATAAATATACATTTTAAAAAATTGCTTCCTGTTTTAGATCATCCATGCCACTGTTTCCTTCCCCTCCCCCTAGTTAGTGTGGATTATTGAGAAATAGTTATATTAGGCTGCTCTCATGAGACAGACACAGGGTTCTGCATTAGGCACAAACAAATACATATCCACCTATGTGGTCAGTTGCTTCTGAGAGTAGAAGATGGACTTTATAAATTCTATCATGTAACAAACTTGGGCAAGTTTTCAAGGATTTCCTTTATTTTTTAACCTTGCATGCCCCCTCCTGGTCAGGCAATCATTTACCTGCCTAAGACCAAGACTAGTAATTCACATATCAACATGGTGGTAAGGTTTCGAAAAGGTTTTGCTCAGTAGCCTGGTAAGGCAGCTAACATAAGTTATTTCCCCCATTTAATAGCTAAAGAAACTGAGGCTCAGAAATGTTAACTGACTTTGCCAGAATATTACATCTAGTAAATTCAAATCAGGATTTGAGCCCAAGTCTGTAGATCCTGGGTCCAGGGCTCTTCCCACTACCTCTAGGATCAGGCCATGGGATTTGTGTCCATCTTATGAGGGAGCATACAACAGCCTTCTGTCTGGGTAGACATAGGCTTCCAATCAAGTTTTAATGTGTTTCCCCTGGTCATCATTCAATGGCTATTCATTAAGTTTTGACTCAGAGAGAAGGTGGCACTAACAAAAAATAGACCCCAAATTGATCTAAGTAATTTAAAATAGTTGCCACCATTTTGTAAGAATATTAATTTACATGTTTCCAGCTAAGGACCCCAAATAGAAAGTTATATGGGTTTTTTTTGCAAAGGTTATCTATACAGCTTCTAGGTAATAACTGTGGAGAACTAAGAAAATCCAGGACCCAAACTCAAGGCTCATAAAAATGCATATATGCATAAGAAAAGCCTTTAAGGTCCAATTAAAATCTTAGTCTCTGCTTTATGTTTTGGCCTTATTCCTTCCCAAAGAGGTTTAATATAGAAAAGACCTTAGAAATCATTTACTCAAAACCCCTCATTTTTAGAGACCAGGAAGCACGTGAGTTTTTAACCTGGGAATGACCTATATCCAAGTGGTCCATTAATTGATATTGGGGAAGGGGAGAGAGTAATGAACACAGAAGGGAAGAAAAAAAGAATGACACCTAGGTTGTGAGTCTGCATAACTGGGATGATGATGGTAACCTCAAAAATAGCACCTAAATTAAAGAGCAGGGTTTTGGGGAGAAAAATAATGAATTTAGTTTTAGACATCTTGAGCTTATCACATCTTCAGGGCATCTAGCTTCAGATACTCAATAAGCTGGAAATATTAGACTGGGCATCAGCAGAAAGCTTAGAGCTAGAAAAATAAGTATGAGAATTATTGGCATAGAGATGACAACTGACTACATGCGAGCTGATGAGATCATCTAGTAAAATATTAAAGAGGGAAAAGAGAAGAGTAGGTGAGTGAGATGGTCAGATTGCTTTAAGAAAAATCACTTTAGCAGTTTGTGAACTATAGAGTGGAGAAAAATGAAAATGGGAAACTATTTTAATAGCTCTGGGATGAGAGCTAATGCATGCTGGAATAAGAGTTATTACTATGTGGATAGGGAGAGGATAGATGGGCAGCATGTTGTAGAAGTAGGATAAAAACAAAAACAAACAAATCAAAACAAAACAAAACAGAGGACCTTGCATGGAATATGGAATCCTGGCTTAGTTACTTACTACATGAAGAATTTTATCAAGGTAACTTTATTTCTATTATAAGAGTTCTAAACATTTTTTCTCCCATCATGCAGCATGGGATGAATGCCAGATAGATAGGTGAATCCTATCTACCTCTTCTGAGAATAATATTTGTTGCCTACATTCATAAATGAATAAAATGCTAAAGTTCATTTTGAGGTTAGTAAAATAAAGGTATAAGTCTTTCAAAGTTTTGCTGAAAGAATCCTGCTCATAATCTCTTATGGCAAAATAGTATTTCATTATAATCATATACCATCACTTGTTCAGTCACAATTAATGGGCATCCCCCCAATTTCCCATTCTTGCCACCACAAAAAGAGCTGCTATAAATATTTATGTACATATAGATCCTTCAACCACCATTTTAAAAATCCTTTTGAGATATAGACCTAGTAGTGGTATTTCTGGGTCAAAATGTATAGTCTTATGGGCATAGTTCCAAATTGCTCTCCAGAATTATTTGATCATTTCATAACTCTACCACCTGTATATTAGTGTCTCATTTTTCCCATATCCCCTCCAACATTTGTCATTTTTGTATTTATGTCATATTAATGAATCTTATAGGTGAGAGGTAGAACTCAGTTATTTTAATTTGCATTTCTCGGATCAATAGTGATTTAGAGGGTTTTTTTGGTTTTTTTTGGTTTTTTTGGCGAGGCAATGTGGGTTAAGTGACTTGCCCAGGGTCACACAGCTAGTAAGTGTTAAGTGTCTGAATCCAGATTTGAACTCGGGTCTTCCTGAATCCAGGGCCGGTGCTCTATCCACTGTGCCACCTAGCTACACCTAGAGTATTTTTTCATATGACTATAGATAACTGATTTCTTTGCCTGAAAACTGCCTGTTCATAGCCTTTGAACATTTCTGAACTGGAGAATTACATAGTTTAATGAATTTGACTTGGTTCTGTATATATGTGAGAAATGAGGTCTTTATGAAAAATGCTATATTTTTCACATTTTTTCTTTCCTTCTGTTCTTTGCAATATTTAGTTTGTTTCTTCAAAACCTTTTTAATTTGATATAATCAAAATTATCTACTTTATATCCCATGATTGTTTATATCTCTTGTTTTGTTATAAATTCTTTCCCTTATCCTTAGGTCTAACAAGTAAATTTTCTAATGCTCTACTAATTTTCTTGAAAGATGATGTATAGGGGCAGCTAGATGGCACAGTAGATAGGTACTCCTGACTCCAGGGCCAGTGCTCTGAGTTCAAATCCGGCCTCAGACACTTAACACTTACTAGCTGTGTGACCCTGGACAAGTAACTTAACCCCAATTGCCTCACTAAAAATAAAATAAAATAAAATAGAAAGATGATGTATAGAAACTTTTTTTGATCACAGATTTCAGGTAATCCAATCATTCTTAAATAATCTTTCTTCCATCTATTTTCTAGGTCAATTGTCCCCTCCCTTCCCAATGGAAGAGTTCACATTTTCTTCCATTTTTTCATTCTTTTGATTTTGTTGGGGTTTTTTTTGTTTGTTTCTGGATATCTCATGAAGTTATTAGCTTCCCCTTGCCCAATTCTAATTTTTTAAAATTATTATTATTTTTGGCAGGATGAGGGTTAAGTGACTTGCCCAGGATCACACAGCTAGTAAGTATCAAGTTTCTTTGGCCAAATTTGAGCTCAAGTAGTCCTGAATCCGGAGCTGGTGCTTTATCCACTGCACCATGTAGCTGTCCCCCAGTTCTAATTTTTAATGAATTATTTTCTTCAGTGAGTCTTTGTACCTCCTTTTCCATTTGGCAAATTCTACTTCTCATAGACTGCTTTTCTTCAGTGATTTTTGTACAACCATACAACCCCCCCCCCCTTCCCCCTCTTCCTTCATCAATTTGGCCAATTTTGCTTTTTAAAGGAATTTTCTCTTCGGTAGATTTCTGTGCCTCTTTTACTATTTGGTCTATCTTTTTTTTTTTTTAAAGATGTTATTTTCATTTTAATTCTTTGTGCCTAATTTTTCAAGTTGTTGACTCTTTCATCATGATTTTCTTGCATCACTCTCAATTCTTTTACCCATTTTCCTCTACTTCTCTTATTTGATTTTTAAAATTATTTTTGAGCTCTTTCAGGGCCTACGACCGATTCACATTCTTCTTTGTGTATTTGCATATAGCTTCTTTGATTTTGTTGTCTTCTGAGTTGGTATTAGGTCTTCCCTTTCACCATAGTAACTTTCTATGGTACTGTTCTTTTGTTTTTGTTGTTGTTTGCTCATTTTTCCCAACCCATTTCTTTTCTTTTAACTTAATGTTAAAGTTGGGCTCTGCTCCCAGGGTAGAAGAAGCACCGTCCCAAGGTTCTTATTTTTCATGTTGCTATTTTTGGAATTGCTTCTGTGGGTTTTTAAGTTGTCACTTCTTATGATTAAAGATTCTTATGATTGTCAGGTCATATGACTGAAGAATGTGGTCACTGCCCTCCTGGCCTGCACTCTGGTCTATGAATATAAGCACTCTGATCTGCCCTGAAACTGTGACTAGGGCCTGTGCTCCTACTATTGCTTCTCTTCTCCCTGGGACTGCAACCTGGAACTGAGTATGGACAATGCAACAGAGTCCTTCTCCTAGTGACAGAAAAAGATTTCCTATAATCTCTTTCTGACCAGTTGTTCTGTCCTACTTACTACCTGCATGTCAAGAGCTCTGGAAGTATCAGCTATCATGCCCCCAGGGCCTGCTACTGGCTTATTAGGTATGGCCTACTCTAGACGGGGCTTTACTCTCACTGTAGTAAGATAGACCTTTCCTATTGATCTAAGTTGTCTTAGGCTAGAACACTGTTTCATCTTGTACTTTTGTTGATTCTGCCACTCTAGAAGATGTTTTGAGGTGGCATTTTAATGCTGTTTGTAGGGGAATTTAGGAGGCTCAGCTGAATCTCTGTCTTAGTCCACCATAATGCCTTGAATTCTCCTCCTCCTCATCTCTGCCTCCTAGCTTCCCAGGCTCTACTTCAATTCCTAGCTAAATTTTTACCTTCTGCAGGAAGCTTTTCTCAAACCCTCTTAATTTTAGTTCCTTCCATCTGTTTATTGTTTTTAATTAATCCTATTTATATCTTGTTTGTACATAGTTGTTTGCCTACTCTTTCCTCCGTTGTACTGTAATGTCAGGACTGTGAGAATAGGGACTATCTTTTGCCTTTCTTTGAATCCTAAGTGCTTAGCACAGTGCCTAGAACATAGTAGACATGATATTTATTGAATGACTGACTACTCAATAAATTCAAATTGTTCTCTTTTGCTTCTATGAACATATATCACAATCTCATCTATTTTTTATTTAAAGCCTTTTGTAACTTTGCCCAAGTGACCCATCCAGTCTTATTACACATTATTCCCCTCTATACATACCACTCAAAGTTGATCCTCACACAAGACACTCTATAGCCTATCTCCATGCCTTTGCACTTTCTTTGCACCATCATTTTTCCTTACCTATCCCTCTCAGGATCCCAAATTCTTTCAATACTTAGCCCAAACACCATGTTCTAAATTATTCCTTTGCTGATGCTGTCTCCCATACCTGGATCACTCTTCTTCCTTCACTCTACCATCTGACATGCCTGACTTCCATTAATATCAAAGTGAAATTCCACTTTTTGTAGGACATCTTTCTCAAACCTTCCTAATTCCAGTTCTTTCCTTCTGTTAATTAATTCCTATTTATCATATATAAAGCTTGCTCTCTCTATGTATGTTTGCATGTTATTTCTCCCATCAGATTTAAAGGTCTTTTAGGACAAGGAATATCTTTTCTCCCTTCTTTAGTACAATGCCTGGTGCAGTGTAGGCACTTAATAAATGTTTAGTGATTGATTTATTCATATCCAAAGCTGCTAATACCTACTCATTACCTTTATATATACTTGACATAGAATATAGATAGGTAGATAGGTGGGCAGATAGACAGACAGATAGAAATGTCTATATATAAGATAGAAAGAAATTTATATTTATGTGTATCTATATATCATTTATTTATATATATCATCTATATGCATATACACATACGTGTGTATACACATATAAAACAGTCCTTACCCTCAAAGATTTTCTATCTTTGACTTCCACAATAAAATGGAAATACCTTGAACACAGTGACTGTTTTGTCTTTTTATTCCTACCACTGTGTCAGGCACAGAGCAGGACCTTAGTAACTACTTGATTAACTTTAAATACTTTGCTTTTTCTTCTATACACCACCATCTCTCCTCTGAACTCTAAGAAAAAATATCTATAGCATCTATTTAGGTATACACTACATTGTAGCCTTTCTTCAATTATTATTATTAAGTTTTTCATGTGTGTATAACTCATTTTTTTTCTGCTAAACTATCAAGTCCTTATGTATCATAGTTACAGAGGGATGGCTCTGCAGTCAGGAGGACCTGAATTCAAATTTGACTTCAGACACTAGCTGTGTCATCCAGGGCAAGTCACTTAACTCTGTTTGCCTCAGTTTCCTCATCTGTAAAATGAATTGGAGAAACCACTCTAATAGTTTTCCAAGAAAACCCAAATAAGGTCATGGAAAGTTGGACACAACTGAAAATGACTGAATATAACAACAAAAGATCAAGTCCCTACAGTCAGGGATTGTATTTTCTACTTTTTTGCTTCCCCTGGACACTTAACAAAAGACATTGTCTATGAAAAATACACAATAAGATAATTTGTTCTTTCAGGTGCTTCATATTCCAAAGTTTCTATCATCTAAGCCAAATTATATTTGCAATGGGACAAAGTCTAACATGGCAAAAAACTTGAAATGGTAATAGCCATATGTTCTGCTTACCTACTGGATATTTTTTTCAACATTTCATTATTTCTATTTCTGGAGTTTTATGAGGGGCCTATGAGATATAAGACTTTCAAAATAATACCTGGACAAGCAGGCCACAAAACATGCTATAAAGCAAAGAACTAATCACTTCTCTCTCCAAGCAATTTGATGAAGTCATTGGGGACTCAGGACAAGCAGAGGAAACGACCAAACCTGCAGTGAGGGACAGAGAATATTGAAATGGACCAGTTGCCTACAGCAGACCCCCATGCCCAGATGGCCTTCTGCTCATAGGTGACAGCTGCCAAGCTTTTGTATCAAAATTGAACATTACATTTTACCTGTGTTCTGATCAACACTGAAGTAATAAAACTGGATCTCTCACGCACCCTGAAAGAGGGTGTCAGAGGCAAATCAAATTTCTAAAGTACTTGCCATCTGCTTCAGCTGAGAGCTAATCATGAATACTTATTTCTTATGAGCAGTGGCACCAACCCAAATATCAATAAATACTGAGAACTGGATTATCAGCTCTGAACTATTAAAACATTTGAGAGAGTGCCCTCCTGTCTGTTATTTTTTTAAGTGTTTTTACTAGCAATTTTCAAGAAAAACACAAATTCTCCCATTGGTTGGATGGCTTAGAAGTAGTTTCATTGTGTCTCTGGATTAAAAACTGTTTGTTGCATGATTTTTGTCATTTGAAGAGAGGTGACAATGAATTGCATCCAGAATTCAACAGGAGGAGGAAAGCAAGCTAGATCATATTTGGGAAAATGTATAGTACTTTTAAGAGTCCCAAATAACTCCCCTATATTACAAAATTCTTTCTTTTGACACCAATATTATTTGGTGATTTTCTGTGGCTGTGAATTATGGAGCATCATGGCTGCAACATAATCACAATTTTATGTGAACCAATAAAGAAGGTTAAGGTTCATGGAGAATATCAGTTGCCTGATGTCTTGTATCCAGGAAATAGTATAAATAGCATTATCAAGGCCCTGAACAACAACAACGAAAAAAGATGGGAGAGTCAAATGACGAGTGCATAGTAATTTTTTTTAATAACAAACATTTTTATTTAAAGTTTAGAGTTCCAAATTTTATCTCTCCTCTACTCCCTCCCCTTACCCCTTCCTGAGGCAGTAAGTAATCAAAGATAGATTGTACATGTGCAATTATGTAAAACATTACCCTATTAGTCATTTTTTATGAGAAAACTTGAATAAAAGAAAAAATGAAAGAAAGTGAAAAATAGCATCCTTCGGTCTGTGTTCAATCAATATCAGTTCTTTCTTTGGAGGTGGATAGTGTGCTTCATCATTAGTCCTTTGGATCACTGTATTTCTAAGAATAGTTAAGTCACCTACACTTCATTGAACAATATTGCAGTCACTGTGCAAAATATTTTCCTGGTTCTGCTCACTTCACTTTAAATCAGTTCATACAAGTCTTTCCAAGTCATTCTGAAATCATTCTGCTTGTCATTTCTCATAGCACAACACTATTCCACCATAATCATTTATCACAACTTGATTAGCCATTCCCCAATTGATGGGCATTCCTTTGATTTTAAATTCTTAGTCACCACAAACAGAGTTGTTATAAATATATATATATATATATATATATATATATATATATATATATATATATATATATATATATATATATATATATATATATATTTTACAAATAGATCATAGTAAATTCTTTGTTTTCTTTTTCTCTTTTTTTTTTGGGGGGGCAATTAGGGTTAAGTGACTTGCCCAAGGTCACACAGCTAGTAAGTGTCAAGTGTCTAAGGCTGGATTTGAACTCAGGACCTCCTGAATCCAGTGCTGATGCTCTATCCACTGTGCAACCTAGCTGCCCTGATCATTGTAAATTCTTAAAAATACTTTTTGATTGATTTAAGTACTGAGACATGCATGTGGTGGAATGAGCACAGCTTCTGGAATTGGTGTACATGGAACCAAATCTATTTACTTCCTGTGTGACCCTAGACAAGTCATAAACTGATTGAGTTCCATTGTTCTCATTTATAATAGAAGGGAATTGGGTTAGATGGCCCCGGAGGTAGCTTTCTGTTGTAGCTTCCCATTAGAGTGATAGAAGACAGATAACTCAAATGCCCCATAAGTGTCTGTGAAATCTTGAGGATCAACAACAAGGCTAAATACTAACAAGTTCAAAATCAAGTGCTTCTTTAGTTGAAGATTTCTAGAAAGATATATACAAAAAAGTGAGCCTGGGAGAGAGACAGAGAGACAGACACAGACACAGAGGCAGAGACACACTCAGAGGGAGAGAGACACAGAGAGAGCATGAATTTACATAATAAACTGTTTAAACACAGAAATATTTATGGAACAAATATAGCACATCCTTAAACAATAGTAAGGCTGAAAATAATAATGCAGAATTGGATTTGTTGAAAAGTGATACACTTCTGGATATAATTTTTGAAACAATGATGATCAGAGAATAGAATCAAAAGCCCTTCCCCCCATCATGGATGACATCCACATGGGCAGTATGTCAACAAATAAGTATTGTATAAATGTATGGATTATGTGGATTTAGAGGAGATTGTTATGGTAATTTCAGAGCTAGCTATAACCACCAGACATTACAGATAACTTATTCTCTTAACACAATGCCTAGCACATAGTGGGCCCTTAATACTTACTTCACTTATTGATAAGACTTATTAATCAATATAAATTATACAAGTGGCAAAAGATATCATTCTAGTCTGTAAAACTTTGCCCTCCCAGTTGAATAGCCAGCAAGGCATGATCACTGGTCACTGGGATTACATATTAGAAAAAATATAGTGCTTAAAATAAGAAATAAGTTCCACGATAGTGTAATGATTGGAATGACGCCACCTACTGGAGACTTGCTGTGGAGAGCTCCACCATGAGGAAAATGCCTCAGAGGCATTGTGGCTTTTCCTTGGCGTCAGGAAATGACGTTTGCTCATGGGTGCTGTCTATCAAGTCTACCAGCCAATCAACTGGAGGAGCCTCCTATGGTCTGGGAGGAGACAGGAAGGAGGAAAGGGAGCCTGCGCAGGGAGCGCTGGCCTTTTTGGCTTCCGGACTTGATGGTGGTGGCGGCAGAGGACTTCACAGGAAATTTGAGGAAAGATAGGAATGCCAGGCTGTTAGAATTCTGTTCTCAATCTTTTTCTTTCTATTTTCCAATAAACCCTTAAAAACCTAAACTTGTTTTATCAGTGATTTTTAGTCAGTTTCCCCCAAACTGGGGGAACACATTAGAATCCACATTTAGAATCTTAAATTACACAATAGAAACATAGTCCTCAGGGGCGCTAGGTGGTGCAGTAGATAAAGCACTGTCCCTGGATTCAGGAGGACCTGAGTTCAAATCCGACCTCAGACACTTGACACTTACTAGCTGTGTGACCTTGGGCAACTCACTTAACCCTCATTGCCCTGCCTCCCTTCCCCACCCCCCCAAAAAATGTAGTACTCAAAATATCCTTGAAAATTCAAGTAAACTGAACTAGAAATAGATCATTATCATAGAAAGAACTGTCACCCACAATCTCCTGGACTGAATAATACTACTAAAATACTTAAGCACCATGTTTTTAATATATGTCATAATTCCAAAAACATTTTCTAAGTTATGATAAACAAAATGTTTTCAAATTATAGCAAAATAAATTAAAACCACATGGGAACAAAACGAAGTACATATCATTCTCATTGTTCATTTTCCTCAAAATGCTTTTAGTGAGTCCAAAGAAGATGAACTTACATCCCAATATTATTATTATTATTTTAAAAAGCAGTTATTTCATTTTTCTCTGCATCTAAAGAATGTTATAAATGAAGGGACAATAGAAAGATAGTGATTAATCTACTCACTATTTCCACCTGAACTCTCAAAGATAAGAAAAGTGTGATAACAAAAGTATTTCCTATTTTACAGGGTGTACCAAAAGTCTTAGTGCAGTTTAATGCCTTTGAGACACTCTGTATAACAGATTTTATTCTGAATCATTCCGGTCATATCCCCAGAAGTTATCACAATGCTTGACATATGAAATGCTTAATAAATGCTTACTAATTGACATATATGTAGTATTTTGATATCATATATTAATATATAATATAGTACTCCTATATAATAGTATTTTTAAAAAAATAATAATAGTAGCTATCATTTACCTAGCACTTTAAACTTTGCAAAATACTTTGCCTATATTACCTCATTTTAAGGTTTAAAAAGTATTAAAGCTGTTTACAACATTGTGCTCTCATATTCTTCTAGATTTCTTATACTCCCTTCTAGGAATTCTAAAATAAAATTCTATTGGCTGATACCTGAATACTAGAAACCAGCAATTCCTTCTCCCTTCTCTACGCCTTTGCACTGGTAGTCCCTCCTGCCTGGAATTCAGTCCCTCCTCACTTCTGCCCACCTCTTAGCACAGTACCAGTCACATAATAAACACTTAATAAATGCTTCACTAACCTCTAAATAACTGTGCTAACCTTAACTAATCACATAATAAACACCTAACACATCTGAATTAATCTCTTACCTCGTTCATGTAGAAAGAACATTTAATTTTGAGTCAAGGGCCTGAGTTTCAATGCTTTCTTAAGCTTTACCTTGTTACCAGGGGAGCCTTGGGTTAGTTACTTAAACTGCTTAGGTCTCGTTTTCCTTATTTATAAACTAGGAATAAGAATAGCAATGGTGCCTATTTTATAGGGCTTTTATAGGACTTTATAGGGCTACCAGGGAAATGAAATAAGATAATGACAGCGGTAGAAAGAGAGCTGGATTTAGAGTCAGGAGAAAACTAGCTTTAAATACTGATGCTGGTATTTACAAGCTATATGCCCATGGACAAATGATTTTGCCTCTGAATCTAAGTATCCTAAGCTGTTTAACTACCAGGAAGCACTGAGAGCCACTAACAGGACCTGATGTCATTCTGAGGAATGTCCTGGGAAGTCCCATGCTTACCTAGGCAGTATACACACACCACACTGAGCAATACTAGAAAAATTCATCGTTCTATATGATTTTTAAAGTCACTCATCTGCTATCACTAAGCTTTTCTTTTTCTGAAAAGTAGAGCTCATTTATTGTCATCTATTCAATTAGGACATACATAGCTATGATCTCCCAGAGACTGAGAAAACATCAGTCTCTATTTCTTTTTTGTATTTGCCTGCTTGAGAAAGCCCAAGCAACATAATGTAGGTATAATGGAGCCAATTCCATATAAAGGTAAAGAATCATGCCTATTTATCATATGCATTGTTTATGTTCAGAATAGAATTATATATGTCTGTAATTATGTGTGTGTGTTTATGTACACTCATATACATATATACACATGTGTATGTATTATGTATGTATGTATATGTATGTTTTGTTGTTTCAGTGGTGTCTGACTCTTCATGACCCATTTGGGATTTTCTTGGCAAAGATACTAGAGTGGTATGCCATTTCTTTCTCCAGCTCATTTCAGAAATGAGGCAAACAGAGTTAAGTGACTTGAAAAATATGTGTGTGTGTGTGTGTGTGTGTGTGTGTGTATATATATATATATATATATATATGCATAAACACACACATTCATGTATAGGTAAGTCCTTTAACTCTGTATATATGTCTGCATATGTGTGCATGTCTGTACATGTATATACACATATGTGGATGTTTATACATGTGTCCATATATAAGCATATGCATATAGATATATGTGTATGATATACACCTATATAAATGCATACACATATATAAACGCATACATATATAGTATATGTATATGCATGTGTGTGTACACTTGCATATATGCATATAGCCATATAGCTACATTCTATTCATATCTAAATTATAAATAAATAGAATTGCTTGCCCATGTATACTTGTACATATATATGCATACACATACATATGTGTAAATACATTTGTAACTAGAACATAGTCATTTTGAATATATAAATGTTGTGAACTTTCTGATCTCCTAAACCATATATGACCCTTTGCTTTCTTTCCTCCCAGAAACAGGGTTTCTGAGAAAAAGTTCAATTTGAGATTTGTATTGTCTTCATTCCACATTGTGAGAAAATAATTATTAATAACGAATTACTGAGGGACCCATAGATCCCTCTCCCCCCTCCCCCCCCTCCCCACTTCTTAGGAGGAAGTTTTAATCCTGTTCAGGGCAAGCCCAAGGAAACAAAAGGAATGGAGATAGACTCTTTTGTCTAGCTCAGTGAACTGATGAAATTACACCACACTTATCTGGACTTAGCCTTTTCCCCTCAGGGGGTATCTCCCATTAGGCCATAATGTCATCTGTAGAGGCCATTTTAATTTGGACCACCCTCAGGTCATATCAACCAATAGAACTGAATGATGCTAGCCAATTAGCTTTGATCAATGTCTACTGACCCACCTCTATCAAAAGAGAATAAAAGCTGAGACCACAAGAGGGTCGCTATCTTCTTGGCATTCTTGGGTTACTGGACCCACTGTTAGTTGGTAAGCACTTTCCTCTTAGGACAGGGTAGCTTTGTAGGCCATGTGCTTTCTCTCTGAGAGACAAAATGCTGCTGGGGCTTTTCTCCTTGTGTTAACTGCCATGAAGTCAATCTTTACTGATATTCAGTATTAATTAATAATAACTGCTTACTGCCAAAAATGGGTACAAGAGCCATTAATACATAAGTAGCAAATAATCATTTCAGAAAGCACAGCCTAGCCACAAATAATTTTACAAATGCACCTCTAACATTCTTCTTCAAGCAGACAAAGGAGTGACCACTCAATGTTTAATTCGATCCACAAGAAGGCAGAGATGCTTGAGAAGCTCTAAGCCTGGAATCTATAGCACAGAGTAAAGACCCAGGATATAGCTCTCTAGCAGTTCACCTTCTCAGTTTCTGCTGTCATATTGGCAGGAATGTTCAACCTCATCTGGCGATAGCCATCATGCCACAAGGTGAGGAAAGTCAGTGGCTGGCTTCAACCAGGAGAAGCCTGCAGCCAGTGCTGGTCCTGGCATTGCTTTATCTTGGATACTGATGTGGCACCGTCTGCTCTGGCAGCTGTATCCTGTCACATCCTTTTTCATTCCCTACCACCCCCCAAACTCCAAACTCCACTCAGCCATCAAGAAGAGTGTATTATAGAAGGAATCATAGACTCTCAGATTGAAGGGACCTCAGAGGTTACCTAGTCCAGCCCCTTCAATTTTTAGAAATTAGAAAATTGAGCCATGTAAACATCTAGTGACTTGGCCAGGCCACTAAATGGCAAAACCAAGATGCAAATCCACGTCCTTTGATTGAAAATCCTGTGATCTTTCCACTGTACCATCTTGCCCGTTAGAATAACTACGGTGCCTATTTCATAGGATTATTATGAGACTCAAAATGAAATCATTCATCTGAAACTCTTTGCCAACTTTAAAGAACTAAATACATTTCAGTTGTGATGATGATCCCAGTGATGATTCTATCTATAGGAACATGTCATCAGTGCCCTGAAATTGGAGATAAATCAGCATTAAAACAAAATGGCAGGCAAGAAGGATAGACATAAAGCCTGACAAAATAGTTCTTGCAAACTTCTAGGAAAGAGTCCTAACGGTCTCTCTCTCCCTCTGTCTCTGTCTCTCTCTTTCCTCTTCCTCCTTCTCCCTCCTAATCACCTCCTTCCTCCTCTTCCTCCACCTCCTCCTTCTCTCTCTCTCTCTCTCTCTCTCTCTCTCTCTCTCTCTCTCTCTCTCTCTCTCTCACACACACACACACACACACACACACACACACCCCTTTATTGTCTTCATCCATTGCCAATGACTCTGAAGGTCCCAAAGGGCTACTTTACCACCCTGACAACATGAAGCAAACTGACTCTCTCTGGGCATCGCTCTATAGGTTGCATGTATGAAATTACAGACATTCTCAGCACATCACATATCTTAAAACAAAATTCCACCAGGTAATGAGTTGAGAAGCTTTCTAGGATATTGTGGACTTTGGCTCTCTGCCCACTCCCCTTCCCCCCCCCCGGGCCCCTTTTTTTTTAACCTTATGGCACTCAGCATTTTCTACTGCTCTGATCTCAGCAGTGTGACAATGTGGTTATCTGCCTCACTGCACAACATCCTCCAAATGTATGTTTTGTGGAAGGTTTTTGTAAAGCAAAAGTGCAGACAAATAATCAGTATGATTAACTACCAAAGAGGGCTCTAAAAATATGCTTGGTAAATGATAAGTAAGTGACTATCAGGGCTGCCTGGAAAGTGAGCATCTAAGGCTGTTGATTCTCAATTGTGGCTTTCAAGGTGTGTGGGGTGGGGTTGGAGAAGCATGAGAGAGGCATGACAATTATGGATGCTGTGTCTTTTTTCTCCAAAACAAAGCACACTTTATCTCTCTTTCAGTCCATGATGGCTAATAAAGGACTCTGGGATTCTGGCATCTGTCTGAATCTATGAAATAAAATCATAGAACCGGAATTCAAAATCCAGCCTTTCCACTTATGGTGGACTTTGACATGGATGGATCTCAGTTTCCTTCTCTATGAGCTGAGAGTGTAGGATCTGTAGCATTCCTTTCAAATCTGTATATGATTCTATGGTAGATTTACTTTTCTTCCCTTTTCACCGAATATTGCTGGCATATGTAATCCACTGGGCAATGAACATAAATTACCTTCCCTGACTTCATCATATCATCGAGAATATTGTAGCCCTTTGAGGTTTACATAGTCCTTTCCTTGGGGTAAATCTTTGAGATGGAGAGTAAAGCATCATTATTTCCATTTTAAGATGAGCAAAGTAAGAACAATATGAGACTTTTCCAAAGTTATACATGTGGTAAACATGGGAACCAGGATTCAAACTCAGATCTCCTAACTAGAAACCAAGCTGTCCTTCCATCATCACAACATGCTTTTCCTGCTTACAGCCACCAACTATCAATCAGGAATGTCCTGTGATCACAGGGGATTGGGGAGGAGGGGGAAAGAGGGGAAAAAAAGTGTTAGAGAAGAATTTTCCCATGATACATATGTACCTCTACTCTCAGAGTGTGGGAGAGGCATGGGCCATGAAGGATACTCCTGGATACTTAGGAAGTTCCAAGAACCCACAGGGCCCAATGGAAATAGCCTAAGAAAATCTTCTATTTTAAATTCAGCAGCTTACTGATACAATAAAGGTAGTCAGATGTGTGAACATAGGCTTACTATTTTCTCTCCTGAGGCTCAGTTTCCTTGTCAGGAAAATAAGGGCATTAGACTAAATCATCCCTGAGACTACTTCTAACTCATTACATTGATGATTCTATTTAAGCAGGAAGTGACTGGGAGGTCCTAAGAGCTTAATAATTATAATAAAATGATGTTCATGATCATGATCATTATCATGATAACAATAAGGAGCTAAGATTTATAGTGTACCTGCTCTTTGCCAGGTACTAATTTACAAATGAGGAAACTGAGACAAGAGAGGTTTCAAATACTTGTCTAGTGACTCCAAAATTTTGAGTCTGTATTTTGTAACATCTTATCCATACATCTTGATGAATGACTATTTCAACATTTTCCCCAATCATGTGTGCCCTGAAATGTATGTATACATGTATAACTGTCTGTCTATCCATCCATCAATTCATCCATCCTTCCATCTATTAATCCATCTATTCATCCATCCATCCATCCATCCATACATCCATACATACATCCATACATACATGCATACATACATCTATCTACTCACAAACATAGGCATATAATATAGAGTTTGCCTGGATGCACTGAAAGGTTACCTGACTTGTCCCTGATCACACAACTAGAATATGCCAGTATCAAAGCTTTGGTTTGAATCGACTGAAAATCTTCAGCTCCATATACTATTCTATGCCCCTCTCTTATGTGTGATATATACTCAAATAAAAAAAAAAAAGTGACAGCATAGAGCCTATATCAGACTATACTATTCATGGCTTTCAGATACAATTTTTGTTAGTGTGAAACCACTCATAGAATAACATGCATGTGCATGGGTTTAACATTATTGTTATTTTAGGAAGACTTGGCACTTAATCCAACTACATTTTATAGCCAGGATTTAAGCAAAATGTTCATCAGCTGAGATATAGTATTGGTTGTTTCCGTTTATATGTATACTTCACTCTTTTGAATTCTAAGTAACTAACTTTAAAAATTAATTACTTTAGTGCTAGTCTCATTTTTTTGAGGGGGGGAATTTCTTTGAGATTTGGGAGATGCATTTTTGAAAGTGATGGTATAATGTACTCTTGAGACTTGATCCCCTTTAATTTAAATGCCTCCCCTGTAGTGCTTTATCTCAATTTTATCCAGCACGTAGCTTATTTGTATGTAGTTATTTGTATGACTTCTCCTTCATTAGTTTGTGAATTTCTTGAGAATAGGAACTGTCTTTTGCCTTTCTTGGTATCCTCAGCACTCAACAAGGAGCCTGGCACATATTAAGTCCTTAATAAAAGTTTATTGACTTACTGATTGCCCTGTGGTGTCCTATCGACAGAATTTCTGTGGAATATGACTACAGTTGGAAGTTTATATGATATTGGGAGGAAATGAAAAGCATAAAACTCATTACCATATAGCTTCTGGGCATTATGCTTATCAATTGAGAACATATTATAAGTATAGATGAATCCCTGAAAAGGAACAAATATGTACCTAAGCAATGACACAACAATTTCTTTACATAAGTTTGCAATTGCTCAAAAGCATGATCTGAACAACACTTGAGATCACTGCTCTTGGCCTCCTTTAATTCTAACTAAGGGTCCTAGTGGATGGAGTGCTTATACTTGGAGTCAGGAAATCGTGGGTTAGAATCCTACTACAGAAATTGACTAGCTGTCCGACCCTAGCCTAATCACTTGACCATTCTCAGACTCAGTTAAATGATCTGTAAAACAGAGTAAATTATAGTACTTATTGCACAGAATTGTTGTGAGGATTGAGTGAGATAATTTCTGTAAAGCAGTTTGCTAACCTTAAAGTATTCTATGTTGTTATTCAGTTGTGTCTGACTCTTTGTGAACTCATTTGTGGTTTTTTTCACAGATATTGGAGTGGTTTGCTATTTCCTTCTGTAGCTTATTTTACAGATGAGGAAATTGAGGTAAACAGAATTAAGTGACTTGCCCAAGGTCACATAGCTAGTAAATATCTGATTTGAACTCTGAAAGATGAATCTTACTGACTCCAGGCCTGATACTTTATCTATTGCTCCACTAGCTGCCCCAAAGGACTCTATAAATGGTGGTTATTATGGTCCTTTCCCACCAAAAAAAAAAATGGTTCAATTCAATTCAGGAGATATTTAATGCTTTCTATACGCTATGCTAGGAATAAAATAGCCAAAAAATGAGGAAATCCCTACACTCAAAAAGTTTATGTGGGGGCAATGTGATATATACATTAATTGAAGTAGATTATGAAAAGGGGAAAGGTCAATATAAAATGTTCCAAGGTGGAGAAAAAGAAGAAAAAGCATGTGATTGGGAAAGAGAGATAGAGAAGGATTCATGGAGGGACGTGGCTCCTAAGTGAAACATTTGAAAGACAGAATTAATTTTAAAAGAACACAGTATTTTAAGCATAGAATAAGGCTGATGGATATATACAGAGATGAGAAAGGGCAGGATGAACTCTGGCAGTGGTGAACAGTCTTATGTGACTAGACGGAAGAGTAGATGAAGGTGGGGTAAGGTAAGAAAAGTAGATTGTAGTCAGGTTGGGGAAGGCCTTAAATATAAGTCAAAAAGATGCATGATTTATGATATAGGCACTGGAATCCCCCTGATATTTTTTTGTTGTTTTGCTTTGGGTTTTTTTTTGTTTTTTTTGTTTTGTGGGACAATGAGGGTTAAGTGACTTGCCCAGGGTCACACAGCTAGTAAGTGTCAAGCATCTGAGGCCGGATTTGAACTCAGGTCCTCCTGAATCCAGGGATGGTACTTTATCCACTGTGCCACCTAGCTAGCCCCATCCCCCTGATATTTTATCAATATGCCTTTGGTCCAGATAGACTTTTGCTTATAGAAGCCTAAGTGTTCCACAAAAAAAACATTTTAATGCAATTTGAACGAGAGCGCAGGCATATTCAGGAAAGCATGATATCAAGAGACAAAAGCTGTTGACATCTGTGCTGTGGGACAAAAGGTCACATAAGGTACACTATCATCGACTTTTCCTTTTGAGCATCTATGCAAAGTGTCTACATAGGCATGGTGAAGATAATCCATAATTTGCTGATGTGAACAGAAAAATGTAGATTTCAGAAGGGCCCCAATTCCAACATTTTCCACAGAACACCATAAATACAGTCTAAGAATTAGATAAAACCTAAACAGGCTAATTAGTTCAACTCATACCAGAACAGAAATCTAATATGGTGTTTCTCAAAAGTTATTATTTAGCCTCTGTTTCAAGGACTACATTTAAGGAGAACTCACTCTCTCTGAAGGCATCCAGTTCTATTTTTTACATAATGCTTATGATTAAAAGAGGCGATAAAAAGCTGACCTGAGAGCTAGAAAGAGACATGTTCAAGTTCAACATCTAAGATAAATTGTCCCTGGGCAAGTTGCTTAAATTCTCAGTGCTCAAGTTAATTCTCAAAATAACAACAACAATGATAATCATAAAAGACAATAATTTGCACTGAAGGGAATGCTCTTCTCTGGTAGAGACAACTCACAAGAGTCTTATAATAAAAGATATAATATACAAAATAATATATATATATATAAAACATATAATAAAATATAATATATAATAAAAACCATGTAATCACAAGTTAATTTCCCCCTCCTCCTTCCTACCCCTGCGAAAAATATTGAGTCAAAACTTCCTAACACCTGCCACATTGGAACATTTATCCATTGCTCCTAGCTTTACTGTCCGAGGTCAATCAGAATAAGTTTAAACTCTCTCTTACACATGACTGCAGTTTATATACCTAAAGAACTATCATCTCTAAAGTTTTCTCTTCTCCAAGCAATCCATCCTCATTTTTCTCAACCATTTTTCATATGGCATGTTATCAAGGCCGCCTTGATAAACTGGTTTGTCCCCTTTCCACACTCCTCAGCTGGTCAGTGATGTTACTACAAGAGGGTGCCCAGATACAAATAACATGTTTCATATGTTGTTTGACAAAGACAGTGAAAGCAGGATCATTAGCTAATTTGTTTGGAAGATTATACTTCTACTAAGGTGTAAAAGTCTATCTTTCTTTCCATTCCTTTGCCTTGTCATTCTTGATGACACTGCATTCCAAAACAATAATTCCCAATTATTTAGCATGTTACAGTTAACAAAGCATTTTCTTCAGGGTGATGGATTTCATTATCCTAGAATTTGAAAACAGAATCTAGAGGAACCAGTCCTTGATAAATACTGACCTCAAAAGCAAGTAAGGAGTAAGTTCTTTGTTTAACTAAACATCCCTTTATGTTTTCCATTGTTGGACCCTCTTCATATTTTCCCTCTCCTTTTTCTTATATTTCCATTTCCCCCCCTTAACTTACATTCCTTTTTGGCTGCAGTTTTGTTTTGTATTATGTTCATCTGCATTAAGTCTGTTTGGTGTTATTCTTACAGATGGCATCAAAGGGTATTATTGAAATGACGTTTCTAATAGTCTGGGCAACTTCCAACACATAGCATCATAGGACCAAATTCTTTGATATAATTAAGCTTGTACTGAATTTAACTGATTGATAGTTTGGGTATATAGACCAGAGAGCCAAAAATGGCACATGTGTTAAATAATCTCACCTTCTGCCACTTTCAGAACTTATGATCAATTGCTTCTGCTAATCTTTCCCAAAGAATACTAGAATATCTCTATCCATTAGCTCATTTTAAATGTTGTTCCAAAATCTTTATTCTTCCTCTTAACCCTCTGTAGCAAGAGAATTTTCTATTCTTATATACAATTTACTAAATTCTATCACTGTAGTGAAATACAGTTATTATTAACACAAAGAATGCCTAAAATGAATAAATTAATGGGGCTTTGAGTCAGGAATACACAGGTTCAAATTCTACCTCTGATATTCATTGGCTGTATGATCCTGGACAAGTCTCTTAACCTCTATGTGCTTCAAACAACTCCCTAGGCCTTTTACTACCAAGGCATGGATGGATTGCAACCAGTTTTGGTATAGGGAGTTCCCACCCCAAGAGTTTCCCACCATGAGGAAATTGTAAATATGAATAGCTCATTTCACATGAGATGTGTATTAATTGATACAGAGCCATTCAACTAGTATTAATAACAGATGATTGATGTTAAGGATCTCTTGCACATTATTAAAAAAAATTATAATCTACTCTTTGTTTTTCAAGCATATGTCTTTGGTCATAGAGGGAACCTAGTCAGAATTATGGATATTCCAGTACAGCTAAGCCAAGTGGTACGGTAGAAAGAGTGTTGGATTTGGAATCAAGCAATCTGATTCCCTTGATTCATGACTTACTTCCTGTGGAATGGTAGGCCACTCTATTAATTTCTTTTTTACAGATCCCTAATCTATAAAATCTAAAGACTGGTTTTGATCATCTCAAATGTTCCTTAAAACTCTAAGCGTATTATCCTATAATCCACATGCTTACTGAGAATAGATTTGGGTGTGAGAATTAGAATGACATCCCCTGCTGGGAAAGATATTGCAGGGAAGCTCTGCCATAAGGTGAAATCATGTGATTTAGAAACCATGTGACTTTAGCATCTGGAAGTTACATCTATAGAACCACCTGTGGGACCTGTCAATCAGAGCTACCAGCCAATTAGCTTGGAGCTGTGTGTGGATAGCCCTGTTTCCGGTTTCTTAGGAGGATTCTGGGAGAAGCTGAGGAGTGAGCGGGACTTTCAGTGGGAGACTTCGGCAGGGGAGCAAGAGACAGGCAGGATAGCAAGCACAAGCAAGTTTCATACTTGATCCACGCGTTTCTATTTACTTACCCCTAATATACTTAATAAATACTTAATGCCCAAAGATTGGTGCTATACATCATTTTCTTTTTTTTTTTTTTTAGGCAATGTGGGTTAAGTGACTTGCCCAGGGTCACACAGCTAGTAAGTGTCAAGTGTCTGAGGCCGGATTTGAACTCAGGTCCTCCTGAATCCAGGGCCGGTGCTTTAACCACTGCGCGATCTAGCTACATTTTCTAATTAAGGTGACCACTCATTAGATTTTAGACATCATAGCTAGAATTTTAGCCCTTTACATGGGTCAAGAGACAAACATTGTGAAAAGGGGAAAGCATTGGGTTCAGAGGTAATATTTGAGCTCTGTTTTTTCTACTCACCTATATGACTTGGAGTAAGGCATTTATCCTCTCTCCAAGTCTCAGCTTTCTCATCTTTGAAATGGGGATAACAATACCAACAGTGTACTCTTCCTTCCTACCCAATCTCCACTCTGGGTTGTTGTAAAAATTGTATGAGGAAGTCTATCCATCATATAGTCTGTTTTTAAAGAGAGGTAACATGTAAGTCACACACAGAGATGTCTCCAAAGGATTAGAACTACTGAAAAACTGAATGGAAAATCTAAGGAAGGAGTAAATTTCCCATTAATGAAAGTCTTTAAGCAGAGGCTGAATGACTTTATTTCACAAATTCTGAGGGAATATTATTTGAAATAGGCAGCTTTTATTCCATTCCAATTTGAAGACTGTATCATTACATCTCAATATAAAAACCCTCTTTAAAGAATTACTTTAATGTGTCCTTGAGGCATGAGAGAGATCACGGGTTACTCTCCTGTCCCCAATTGCTAGTGCCTTTCTTCTGAGATGATCATCTGCTATATATTTATCTAATATACATATAATTATTTGCATGCCTTAGAATATAAGCTCCTTGAGACAAGGGAGTATTTTTGCCTTTATTTGTATCCCTAGCACTTAATACAGTGCCAGGGATATAGTAACTACTTAATAAGTTCTTGTTGATTGACTAGAAGACAATGATTTAAGCATGAGATTTAGCAGGTTTTGCCACACCAGAATGATTTCTAATACTGTATTCTTCCTGAGAAACAGTCTAGCTAGGAATGAAAAGGCTCATCATTAGGCCACTGGCCACCTGGTGATGAATTCCTTGCCCATGGCAACCCATAAACCAAAGAAATTAAAATAAGCAATGATAATGTTTAGAAGAAGTTAGGTGGAACAGTGGATAGGATAGAATACTGCGCTTGAAATCAGGAAGACTCATCTTCCTGAGTTCAAATATGGCCTCGGACATTTACTAGTTGGACTCTGATCAGTTTTCTAATCTGTAAAGTGAGCTGGAAAAGAAAATGTCAAACCATTCCAGTATCTTTGCCAAAAAAATCCAAATGGAATCATGAAGAGTCAGACACAACTGAAACAAATGATTAACCACAAAGATAATGCTTAGTACTTTTAAGGTGTAGTGAATGTACATTTAGGACCAAAGGTTTAGAGCTAGAACACTTTTTAGAGGCCATAAGATGATAGTAATAGGGCAGGAAGGGAACTCAAGAGGCCATATAGTCTAACCATCTGGTTTTATTTAAGAGAACTTTAATGCCAGAGAGTTTAAATGATTTGCCCAAGGAGACACAGGCAGTAATTGGCAGAGTTGGATTTGAACCAACGTCCTCTGACTACAAATACAGAGCTCTCTCCACTGCATTATTATCTTCTGAAACTTCAAGTCATAGCCAAGTTGCAGTCTCACAAAATTTTGACTTGGATCTTTTGGGTATGTACATGTGCATATAGGCACTGATGGACATGCCTTTGGTTGGTGGTTTCTTGCTGGTTACTCAAAACCTTTAAGAGGAAAAGTATTAAAAGATACCCCTCAGAGGGGGCAGCTAGGTGGCACAGTGGATAGAGCACCGGCCCTGGATTCAGGAGTACCTGAGTTCAAATCCGGCCTCAGACACTTAACACTTACTAGCTGTGTGACCCTGGGCAAGTCACTTAACCGCAATTGCCTCACCAAAAAAGAAAAAAAAAAGAGATACCCCCTCAGGAAGAATGATGAAAAAGACAAATTTTTATTCAATTCATGAAAATCTTGTATGTCATTTATCCCTCCAAAGTCATCTCAGTAATGCTGTATTAGAAACCTATAGGAGGAATTCTGAAAAAATTTAAAGATCTGATTATAGTATCCTAATTAATAATAAACAACTCAGTTAGGAGGCAGCCCCCCAACCCATTATATAATAAAGCTATCAATATTCCAGAGAGGAATTCTTTATCTATTTGACTTGTTCCCCCTCCCTCCGTTTTATAGTTTCTTTAGCAAACAGTTATCTTTGGAATAATTGTAAAACTTATTCTAGAAATGAAAGAAAGGTAGACATGCTTATGCCATTTGCTTTCTTTATCAAGGTAATAAAATAATGCATATTCAAAAGCATGAAAACAAGGGAAAATGTTTAAATAGTTACCAAAAAGCTAAGCTTTTATTTGCTTTATAATTGCCCATAAAAATGATCTTACTTCAAATTATGAGTTGGAGATGGAAATATATATATATGTACATAAATATATACATATATATTTAAATACCAATAATGCTTTATTATCCTTATAATTTCAATTCCAATTTTAAAAAAACCAATTAATTCTGCAACTTACACTCAGTAGAGGATGTCATTCAAGCTACAGAAGCTTATTGGGTAGTTAAAAGGATAAAATCAAGTAGTCATTCTACTAATCCCTTTACAAGGAAACAGCTTTCTGCATAAAAAGTGGAACTTATGTGGTCATTAGCAGATGCTCCATCAAGCAACCAAAAATATACACATTTAAATTCTTAAGCACAATCTATGAGCACTACACAGATGGTTTCCAAGAAACTGTACCTAAATTGATTACGATAAAAATGATCTGCTGCAATTGTTTCTGTCAAAAGGGAGAACAGAATTTGTCCCAATGTGTCGCTCTGCCCACTCATGCAGAGAACCCAGCTGCTGGGACAGATGTTGCTCTAAGCACTTTATTTTAGGGTCATTAAAATGGTTACAGGGGTTAGTCATTCACTGTTTTATAAATTGTGCTTACTAGCTGAGCTCAACAGATGCTAGAAAACTTCTTTGTAGTTGATCAGGAAAAAAAAAAAAAAAGAACAGAAAAAAAGGAAAGAAAGAAAGAATTCCATGGCAGATCCCATTTACCTCACGTTTAGTATCAGAAGTTTTGAACAAATGGTGATGAACAACCACATAAGAAGGTTTATTAACAACATTATCAACAACACTATTCTCTTCCTTTAGAAAAACATGCTTATCTAGACCTAATAATCCTTATGCTGGTTCTCTTAAATTACTGTGAGTACAAAAGCCCAACAGTTTTGAAGGAGAGTCTTTGTTGATTCCAGAGTATGTAGGTTCTATTCTCATCATTCTAGAACCTCTCAATTTAAAAAAAAATGGCCCAGGTTTTATCTTTATCTTTTTGCTTCTTTTTTTTTTTTGGGGGGGGGCAGGGCAATGTGGGTTAAGTGAGCTAGTGAGTGTCAAGTGTCTGAGTTCAGATTTGAACTCAGGTCCTCCTGAATCAAAAGCCAGTGCTTTATTCACTGTTCCACCTAGCTGCCCCCCTATCTGTTTGCTTTCTGGAGGCATGAATGTGCTTTCTATCTAATCATTATTGAATGATTATCAAACAATAAACATCTACTTAGCACTTGGTATGTGTCAAGCACACACTCGAAATTGGTAAATCTGAGATCAAACCTATGAATTCCTCTTTGCTATTAGTAGGACTTTAGGCAATTTGCTGAACCTCTCTGGGTCACAGTTTTCTCACCTTCAAAATGCAGGGATTAGACCAGGTGATTTCTATCTCCATATTTTGTGATACTATGAGCCCATGTAGAACTCCCTAAAAGATCCATCTTCTCCATTAATGATGCCACAAAGAAACTGACAGTACAGATCTCCCCACTGCCTCTGCAAGCACTGAGCTTTGGCAGGTTCAATATTCTCCAACTCTTCTTTGAAATATTTGGTCCAAACCTCTCTTGGCAGGGACTGTGGCATTCCCATAGTTCATATCATTTATTGATGACTCTGTGTCACCATCTGGAATGAAAGGCAGGGTGACAGAGTGGATAGCAAGTTCCACTTAGAGTGGGGAACACCTAGATTCAAATTTTACTCCCACTCCCACCTCTGACATTCATCAGATGTGGAACCTTGGGCAAGTCACTTAACTTTGCCTCAGTTTCCTCCTCTATAAAATGAGGGTGATGATAATAATCATTCCACCTGCTTTATAGAGGCCCATAAGAAAATATTTAAATAAATATACATTTACATACATATGTGTATGTATGTATATAAATGCACATAAAACTTTTAAAACTTTATATTGTGGCAAAATATCATCTCTTTGTTTATTGATACAGCACCAATGTTTTTGGCAGGGGGAATGGATCTATGATGTCATTGGTATACAGCAGAGCATCTTAAACGTTTTCCACTTGTGACCCCCCTTTTGTCCTAGACATTTTTACATGACCCTAGGTATATAATTATATAAAATAGGTATACAAATAATATATTTACTGCCAAATTTTTTGTGACCCCACATTCAGTTGCATGATCTCATATGGGGTTGTGACCCACAGTTTAAGAAGCTTTGGCATAGAGAACTGCCAATAAAGAAACTCCTTCTATGAGTTCAAGTTAGCACTGGTTCTGCAACTTAGTCTTAAATATCTGTGGCAGTGAGAGGGTAAGTGACCTGCCCAGGATCACACCATCAGTACTCGTCAGAGCAGGGCTTGAAGTCAGGACTTTCTGATTTTGAGGACAGCTGTCTTTCCACCGCATTGTGTTGCCTCTGGCAGCAACAAATACAATGCCAAAAAACAGATGGGGAAGGAGAAGGAAGGGGGAAGATGCAATTTATTTGAATTTAAAGAAAAAAAACAAAAACAAACAACTTCCAACAATAAAACACCCCCTCGGCTTTCTTTGTAAGTTTTTACTTGTTGCTTCAAGGAACAAAGATAGATTTTTTGCCTTCATGCCTATCAGTCATATTCTCCCATAGCCCAGATTAAAATGTGTTTTGTAGATAGGAAATCAGAATAAACCATTTTTAATTCTCAAGCTATGTATAAACATTAGATAGTGAATTAAAGAAGCAATCTATTTCTCAAAGGCAGAGCTTTTTTGGGAGGTAGTTTATCAGTTGATTCTGTTGCATCTGACTCTCCATTTGGGGGTTTCCTTGGCAAAGAAAATGGACTGGTTTGCCATTTCCTTCTGAAGTTCATTTTACAGATGAGGAAACTGAGGCAAACAGTATTGAGTGCCCAGGGTCACACAGCTAGTAAGTGTCTGAGGCCAGATTTGAATTTAGGATGATAAGCCTTCCTGACTCCAGGCTAGCACTCTATCTGCTGTGCCACCTCCCTGCTTTGTTTTGGGGGTGATATTGAGGGGGGCTCCAGAAGAGTCCAATTCCTTTTCATTTAGAACCAGACTTTCCTTCACAAACCTGCCATTATTTTCCAGCCCATCACATTTTACCTCACAATAGAGGTCACTGAAGGAAGTTTCAAAAGAAAGACTTTTATGAAGAAATCTGTTTCTGTTTGACCTGTGCTGGTCATGGTTCAAACTAGCACGAGTATAGGCAGCCCCTTTAAAAAGCCAAATTGATGAATCATTTGCCCAACAAAGCCTGAGATTGATTGAAAACAGCTGAGCTGGGGACAGCATCACAGGCCTCAGATAGAAAAGACAGCTTAGCTACTGAGATGAGGAAACTCGCTCAAGAGCAAAGAAGAGATGGGTTTAAAAGAACAAAGGGAAGAAAAGGGAGATGGCTGGAGAAGGGGGAAAAAAGAGAGGGAGAGATTGTATTAGGAATGAACAGGTAAAACTTTTCTCATATGACATCTCACCTTGCCCTTTTCTCTTTCCTCTTCTCCTTTCCTCCCGCCCTGTGCTGGTTCCAATCAGCAACTGTCTTAGAGAATTGCTTAATGGCCTGTAGGAGTGCAACATTCAAGGCCACAAAGTGCCAGGGGCAAGATTCGAATCTAGGTTCTATCTACTGTGTCATGTTAACCCTCTTCAATTTTTTTACAAAATCCTTTACATGTATTATTTGAGGAGTTCATCATAATAGCCTCATCACATAGGTGCCCCATGGATTATTATCCCCACTGTATAGATGAGAACTCTGAACCTCTAATTAGTGAAGTTATTTGACCATGGCCACAGATTTTTGGGACAGAATAGAAATCTAGGTCTCTTCTGACCCCAATTCCTCTATGTAGTACTACCTCAAGGCACCATGATTGTTGGGTATGAACAATTCCCAAGTGGTACATTTGGAAGTAAAATTTAAAAAACTGCTTGAACTCTTCCCAGTTACTGGGTCAGTCAGTCTAGGGTAAATAAGGGTATCCATGTTAGGTACAGATATTATCTGACTCAGGAAACTGAGTCCCCAACCCAAATTTTTAAACTGTGTTACTTCTTTCCCAAGGCCTCACAACTACATAGTGGTAGAGCCAGAAGCCAGAAATCCTTACTATATTCATTATTTTTCTGTTTATCTTTTTTTCTGTGTGCACTCACCTGCTCCCCCTTAATGTCTGTCTCTAATCTTTGGCTTTGAGTGGCCAACAGTAACTGTCTGAAAACATAGGCCAGATGGATCAAAGATCAATGTGACATTAGTAGAGGGGGTAAGGGAAATGGGTTACCATTGTAATGTAGTCTAAGTTGTCCTATGAAACTCTGAGGTATTTTCATTGAATTCAAGTATTACTCAAAGTAGACTTACAGTTAAAGGGTTTCTGTATATAGGACTACTAAATTCTCTTTCTCTTACTCCCTAGGAAAGAAATATGAATCCAGAGGTAGCCTATGAAGCCAGTGAGAGCTCTGTACTTTTCTAAGTTGGGAGTAGACCTCCAGGCTGATGGGGAAATGGTACATGTAAACTTTGGGCTTTTCAGTAGAAATGTCAAGAAAGGAGAAAAAAAAATGTTCGTACTCTATATTTCTTTCTTTTCTATTTCATATTTGGTATAGCTTCAAATAGGAAAGAGAGGGAGAGCCTGACTCAATACATTCAAAGAAAACATATACTCCTCAGTCACAAGTTTTTGGTCACCTAGCCTCAGATGTCAGGAGAAAAGTTAGGGCTCTTTGGCTGATTAATGAGATGACATTGCTGCTTCCTATCTTCCTTTTGGGCTGTAGGTCAACAATTACTTAGTGTTTACATGTCAAGCATTGTGCTGAGCTCTGGGAATAAAAAGAGCTTCTCTGCTCTTAAGCTCACATTTGAATGGGGGAAACAATATGTAAATAATAATATACATACAAGATACATACAATGTAAACTGGTTTATGTTGTCAGGGAAAAGACACCAGTGAAGGAAGGGAGAGGACCAGAAAAGGCTTAAACTAGAAAGATGAATTTGAGATGAGTCTTGCAGGAGGCCAGGGAAGCCAAGAAACAGAATTAAGAAGGGAGAACATTCCAGGTATGGAGTTAACAGGGGATATCCAGTTGTTGGGAGATGGAATGTGAAGAACAGCCAATAGGTCAGAATTTCTAGATTTTTGAGTAAAATGGAAGGGAGAAGAGAAGTTGTGGCTCCAAAGAATTGAATGCATTTTTACTTTTATTATTACAAAGAAAGAAAAAAATATATATTCTTAACGTTAGGAGAAAACATGCTAGAGTGGCAAGAATATTGAATTAAAAGCATCTTAACTTTAGGCCTCATTCTCCCCATGACTAGCCATTGTGTAATAATGTGCAATGCACTAGGCTACTGAGCCCCAATTTCTTTATCTGTAAAATATACATAATTAATTCCTCCAGTCTCTGTGCCTTCCCATTGGCTAGCCTGTAACCTAAACATACCCTCCCTTATCTTTCTCTAAGGGACAGCTAGTTTCCTTCATAGCCCAGCTCTAATTCTACCTAATAGAATTAAGCTTTTCCCAATCCTCCACACCAGCTTCTAGTGCCTTTCCTGTATCTCATTTGCATATATTTTGCATATATGTGTATACACATACATACCCTTGTACATACTTTCATATGTGCATACATGCATATGTGTTTGTATGTATATATGTTTATGTTGACTGTAAGCTCCTTTAGTCATGGGTTGTTTCCCTTTTGGTTTTGTATGCGCAGTGCTTAGCACAATGTCTGCTCTAATGTCAGTGTTTAATGCAGATTCCCACACCAGTGTTCTTTGTTCCACCTCATTCTACTCTACCTACCTAACCAGCTGTTCCAAGAGTCAATGTTAACAATGTGTTTTCCAATACCTCAAAAAAACTATAATTTCATCAGTATGATTTTTTTGCCCTTCCACTGACAGAGATTCCCAACCTTTGTAACTTTAGTACATTGTCCTTTGACAGTTGGTAGGGCCCCAAATCTTAGTACACATTCAATATGGAAGAGGGGGGTGAGATTTGGTTTGGCTGCTCCCCTTGGACTAAGGTAGTAGCAATCTTTCACCAAGTCCAATCCCCCCCCTCCAATTTATTGAGGTCAATCTCCACATGACAGTCAAACAGACAATCCTAGAACTGTATTCGAAATCTAACAAATTTTGGTATATCCTATCAGAGCATATGCTCTATTTCCATGGTCTTTAAGAATTCAAGGTGCTCTCCAAGGGAGGAGAAGGCATTTGAGGTAGGACTTGATTCTTTTCCTTTATAACTGCTTGCTGTACTGCATAGTAATTAAGGCCATGCTTTCATTAAAAACCCCAGTGGAATGTTTTTTGTTTGTTTTTGGTTTTTTAAATCCTCAAACCTGAGTCTTTTTTCTAACCTGAGACATAAGGCCAAATAGAGTAGTGGTCTCATTCAGTTTCTATGTTCCTCTTGTGAGAAACTTCATTGAGCTTAACTAGGCATATCAGAGACTCTTAGACATACTTGGGTGGCAGACGCTGCATCATAGTTTCCTTTTCCACTTGGTAGGACTTTCCACGGCTCTGTTCTACACCTAGAAATGCCAGGGTCATGCCATAAAGAGGAAAAACATGAAGGTTTTATTGGAAGATTTCTGTTTCTCAGAAGAGAAAATTGAGGCTGAGAGAGAAGTTAATGATTTAGACATAGCTACATGTCTCATAAATGGGGGATTCAGGTCTTGGATTCATTTTTTCTGCCAATATGCCCATCTCATCCCATCTTCTTTCTCTCATCCCTTGCTGCCTTTCTATTTAATATTGTTCTTGTTGTTTGATCATGTCCAACTCTTCCTGACCCTGTTTTGGGGGTTTCTTGGAGGAGATACCAGAGTGGTTTGCCATTTCCTTCTCCAACTCATTTTTACAAATGAGGAATTGAGGCAAACAGGGTTAAGTGACTTGCCCAGGGTCACATAACTACTAAGTGTCTGAGGCCAGATTTGAACTCACAAAAATGAATCTCACTGATTCCAATCTTAGTGCTCTAGCCACTGTGCCATCTAGCTGCCCATTTCATCTTAAAATACCTTTCCTATTATACCTCATTCTCCTCAAACTTAAACAATGTGACTTTTTGATCTTGGGCATGGAGGGAGAAAGTAAAAAGGTTAAATAATAGAGCAGACAGTTCTTTGTCTGGGCAACTCTAACATTTATTGATATAACTAAGACATTTGTAGAGAACATATACAGAAGGATGACAGATGGAATCTGTCATGTATGGGCCACAACTGAGATGGAGAAATGTTAAGAAGATATCCCCTGAAATTTGGGTATAGGTTTTAGACAAGTAAACATACATATGTATTAGGATAGACATCATCTTTTCTGTTTAGAATTGGCAAAATTCAAGACCTATCTCTCACATATTATCTGTCAGACCATTGGTATGTCTTCAACCATTCAGTACCCCCAAGCAAATCTCAAAGATTCAATTACTAATAAAGAGCTGAAAATACAAAACTTGGAGTCAAAAAGACCTGAGTTCAAATTCTGTCTCATATACATAATCTATACCAATTCTATGATTCTGTATAAGTCACTTAAACCCTTAAATCTGAATTTTCTCATGTGTAAAATTGGTATGATAAGATTCTTTCTATATAATAGAATGACTGTGAGAATCAACTGAGATATTTGAGGAAAATGGCTTTGCTTTATAAACCTTAAAGTTTTATATAAATACCACTTGTTTTTGCTTTAAAAAAAAACATAATTAGAGGCAGTATGACATTGTGCATAGAAAGTCAGCTTTGGAGTCAAAGACACTGGGATTAAATGCCCTACTCTGTCACAAACTGGCTGTGTAATCCGGGGCAAATCTCTTAATATTTCAGTGCTAAAGGAACCTCCTTCAACCCACAAAATGCACAAAAGGTACTAATTTGCATTGATGGAAGAAATGTCTCACTTGGGAGTTCTTTACACCAATTTAAATGCTAGAATGTGTGTGGGGAGGAACTATGGGGTGGAGGTATTATTAATAGCAGAGTGGGATTCCATATTAGGAATGGCCAACAAGTCCAGATACTCCTGTCTGTCCCTTATAATCCTAAAAATTTCTTTAAGAGGATGCCATATTTGGATTTAAAGAAACAAAATAAGGCTGGTGAACTATGCTTAAAAAAAGGTAAATTGTGCATGCCAGAGTCTGTGACTTTATTGGCACTGAGTCAGCTAGGTGAATACAGAATCCTAGAATATTAGAGCTGGAAAAGACTTTAAAGGCCATGTATTCCAATGGATTCATTTTACAGAGGAGTAAATTGAGGTCTGGGATGGACACTTAAGTATGAAGTGGTAGAAGCAGGTCTTCTGATTTTGAGTACAATGCTCTTTCTTCTTTAGGCTCCTGCTGGAGGGGAGGAAAGGGATACAGAGAAGACTTATGATTACAATACTATGGGGGGGGGCAGCTAGGTGGTGCAGTGGATAGAGCACTGGCCCTGGATTCAGGAGGACCTGAGTTCAAATCCAGCCTCAGACACTTGACACGTACTAGCTGTGTGACCCTGGGCAAGACACTTAACCCTCATTGCCCTGCCCCCCCCAAAACCAAAAATACAATACTATAGAGAGCTCAAAAGTGAGGAAATACCTTCTACTAATGCAGATACTGCCAAGATACTTAGAGCAGTGAGTAGTTAAGAGACTTACCCAGGTTCACATACCCAGTGTGAGTCATGGTACTTGAGCCCAGGTCTTGAGGTCTCTATGACCAGTTCTCTATTAAACAGGAGGACTTGACCAAACTATTCATTTCTATGAGAAGTAAATAAATTTCTTTAGTTTACCAGGTTGGTAGAAAGAGAAGTACCTTGGAATCTTTCACAGACTATGGCTATGGTTGTTCTTATGTTGCTGGAAAACCTTTTCAACTTCCTATAGAGATGATGAGTGAAGGAATTTCAGGGAGCCGGCAGTTTTGGAAACATTCACCTATGTGGAAAAGGTAATAGATTGGAGAATTTGAGGACAGTGGAATCTGTTCTTTATTTCAGGGTTATTAAACAGATTAATCATTCATTAGGTCCCTCTTTGTATTTCAGGTAGGACACAAAACCAGAGAACCAGTGATATGAATTTCCTGGGAATTACTCAGTGTTTGAAACCTCTTTAGCATCCAGTACCACATGACAATTCCTGTTTTTCTTGTTTCTCTTCTGTTCAGTGCTCATGTATTTTTTTTTTTGGGGGGGGGGAGATTTTTCCTGCCTATTCCAAATGTTTAATCCTGTGATTTAAAGAAGAGAATGCAATTGCTTAGAAATGTCAGGTGAATAGGTAAAAAGACTAAGGAATGTCCTAAAATTATATATATATGTGTGTGTGTGTGTGTGTGTGTGTGTGTGTGTGTGTGTATGTGTATATGTATATATGTATGTATGTATGCATGCATGTATATGTGTGTATATGTATGTATGTGTGTATGTATGCATGCATGTATATGTGTGTATATGTCTATATGTATGTGCATATATGTATGTATGTATGTGTATATATACATATATATAAAATAAATGTCAAATTATGCAAAAATAAAAATGAACGATTTTTTTTCTTTTTTGTTCCTGGCTTATTATTTCATCAATTCAGGGAACAAGTGGTATTGAAACCCTCTCAGTTAATTCAGACTGTTATCTCATTAATATCTTAAAGTCCTAGAAAGTTATCTGGGGAAATGAGAAAATAAATAATTTACTCTCTCACATGGCTATTATATGTCAGACATAGAATTTAAAACCTAGTTTTCTTAACCCAGTGTCTAATAATCTATCCTCTATAAAATGGTAACTCTTACTCTCAAAAATAAATGTTTGTTTCTAAAAGAGAGAGAATAAAAAAGTGGGAAAAGGGAGGTCAGAAAAAAAAGAGGGAAGCATAGAATGAAAGGAGGAAGAAAGGAAGGAATAAAGAAGGAAAAGAAAGAAAAAAAGGAAATAAACTTAAAACAAAACAATGACCACTGAGGGAAAATAGGGGCAGCTAGATGGTACCATGGATAGAGTGCCAGACCTAGAATCAAGGAAAGCTGACTTCAAATCTAGTCTCACAGACCTTTGGGCAAGTCACAGCCCTGTTTGCCTAGAGTCCTCATCTGTAAAATAATTCAGAGAACGAAATGATAAACCACTTCAGGATCCTTGTCAAGGAAATTCCAATTGGGATCATGAAGAGTTGTACACAATTGAGCAGCCATAAGGGACAATAGATCTAGGATTAGAAGGGAGATTGTAGCCCATCTGGTCCAACTTCTTCATTTTATAGATGAGGAAACTGAGGCCCAAAGAAGTTAAGTGACTAGCCTAAGGTCACAGGGTGGTGAATATCAAAATTGAATCTGTATTTATGGCTCTTTCCACTGTACCAGTCAGTCAAAAAGAATTGATTGGTAACTCACTTTTTTGTGGTACTTTAGTTTTTAAAGTGGTTTCCTCTCAAAGACTGTATAGTAGTATGTTCAGGAAAATTATGCCTTTTTTATAAATAAGGATATTGGAGGTCAGTAAAGTTAAATTGATTTGGCTTTTGTTGCATGATGAATAAGTGACAGACTCAGGTTTCAAATCTAGGTATCTTGACCCTAACCAGTGGATCAGCAGAAGTATAAATATGTCATCATGGTAACAGTAAAATGTGGTCTATGTCTGTATTCAATAGAAGAAAAGTAGAATATTCAATTAGTGGGTTAAAAATGTTGAAAAAAGACACTGATTCTATGAACAAATAATATATCAAAAGAACTGACAACTTTCAAGTCTGAGATTTATCCCAGAATTTAAAGGGGTAAAAGAACTTCAAATACAGACATTCCAAGGCTGAAACACATTTTCAGTAGTGTTTCTGCTATAAAATAATCTATCAATCAATGAATCAAGTGCCAACTGTAACGATTGGAATGATGCCACCTGCTGGAGACTTACTGTAGAAGAGTTCCGCCTATGAAGCGAAGGCCTTTGAGGGCAAGACCTTTTTCTTTTCTTTTCTTTTTTTCTTTCTTTTTCTTTTTTTTTTCTTTTCTTTGGCATCAGGAAGTGATGTCTGCTTGTGGGAGGAAGAAGGAGGAGAAGGGGGCTCTTTCTGGCACTCTTTCCTGAGGACTCCAGTGGAGAAGGGAGCTAGAAATGTGCTCTCCCTTTAATAGATAGGAATCTAGGCCTTTCTCTCTCTTTACCAAATTTTTATTCTCCTTAATAAATGCTTAAAAGTCTAACTTTTGCTAAAGCTTATAATTTATTGGCGACCACTCATTAAATATTTTAGACAGTTTAGCTAGAATTTTAGCCCTTAACACTACCATGCATTAGAAACTGTGCTAAGAAATGGGAACAATAAAGAGGAAAAAGATATTCTTCCTGGGGCAGTTAGGTGGCACAGGGGATAGAGCACTGGCCCTGGAGTCAGGAGGACCTGAGTTCAAATCCAGCCTCAGACACTTGACAACTTACTAGCTGTGTGACCCTGGGCAAGTCACTTAACCCCAACTACCTCACCAATATATATATATATATATATATATATATATTCTTCCCTTAAGGAGCTCACAGTATTATGGGAGAGACAACATGCAAATATATATAGATATATACACACACATACATATATACATACATATATGCATATACATACACACACTCAAATGCAAAGCTAAGTTATATGCAGGATAATTAGAAATTAATAAAGGGACGGCACTGGAATTATGAGTGTTGCAGAAAGGTGTCCAGTTAGATAATGGGATTTTAGTTAAGTCTTAAAGGAAGTCAGGGAAGTCAGTAGGCCGATCTAAGGAGAGACAGCATTTCAAGTATGGGTAGAGGGTGTGATCTGGGTAAGCATCCAGGAAAGGAGACTGAAAAAGAACACTGAGATAGGTAGGAGAGAAGCTAGAGCAAGTAGCAGCCTGAAAACTTAGACAGGAGTAGGCATCAAGGAGAAGAGGCTGATTAATGGTGTCAAAGCCTTTGTTGAGGTAGAGGACAATGAGAAATAAGAAACAGCCATTGCACTGGTAACTAAAAGATCATTAGTAACTTTGGGGAGCACAGTTTCAGTGGCATGATAAGGTTGGAAGCTGAATTATAAAGGGTTAAGAAAAGATGAAGAGGAGAGAAAGTGGAGGCACCATTATATATGCTTCCTTTTGAAGACTTTAGTTACAAAGGGCAGGAGATATATAGGATAATAAGGATTGGGAGGAAATAAATTTATATTTGAAGCTTTCAGAGAGGGAGAGCTAGATTTAGATATGGAGTCCCAGCACTGGAGTTAGAATATTACCTTCAGTACTTTTCAATTATGTGAAATTAGGCACTCTAAGGGGCAGCTAGGTGGCACAGTGGATAGAGCACCAGCCCTGGAGTCAGGAGTACCTGAGTTCAAATCAGGCCTCAGACACTTAACACTTACTAGCTGTGTGTCCCTGGGCAAGTCACTTAACCCCAATTGCCTCACTAAAAAAAAAAGAAAGAAAAAAAAAAGAAATTAGGCACTCTGCCTGGATATCATTTTACTTAATTCAAAGCTTGTTTTGGGTTCACCTTGAAGTCTTTAATGATTTCCCCCTTCCCCCAGTAGTTTAGACCCTCTCTCTCCTAAAATTATTTTCTATTTACTTATTTATGTGCATGTTGCACACCCCCAGTAGACTGTAATACTTTCCTTCATACACATGGATTGCTTCTTTTTGTCTCATCTCTTTAGCACCTACTATAGTGACTTGTATGTAGTAGCTATTTCACACACAAGGTGAGGAATTTCTGGAAGCATAGCTAAATGAGAAATGGTGTCAAAGATTAAAGCCACTCTACAATCTAAAATTAGCCAGAAATACAGCAAGAGTAAAGGAATAAGACCAAAAAAAAAAAAATCATTGAGAGGATTAAAAAAAAAATTCTTCACAGTAATAGTAACAGAAGAAAAAAATAAGCAAAATAATACAAAAACCATTAGCTATAATGAAGAGGAAATAAGCAACAAATAACATAAAGGGTCACTATTATAAATACTATGGAGGTTAGAAAATTGCCACAACAAAGAGAAAGTATTACAATAAATTATATGTGACCTCTAGGAATCACAAAGGAACAAGTACAAGAACTTTTAGAATGGTTCCAAAAAAGGAAAGGAAAACACTAAACGTTGAAATGCACGTGGAAATCAAAAGGGAAAATAAAAGACAACAGGGAATAAGATAAACAGAAGATGAAAGATTTTAGAACAAATGACAGAAGAAAAAAAATATCCAAAACATAAAATAATTTGGAATGTAGAATGCCAGACTTGAAACAAAAGAGGAGCAGGGAAAATGAATTTAATAAAATCAAAACAAGACTGGAAGAATCCATGTCATTTTTATAAGCCCCCAAAAAATTGAGTTTGAAGGTAGGTGCAAAGAGATAATATACTGATTATAGGTCTTGGGAAGGGGCGGGGTAGGATGAGGGTGAGGGAAGAGAAGAAATATGATTCTATTAAAATGGCCTAATGACCATATTTTTTAATTAATATAAGGGATACTGCCCAGAAATGGTGAAAAATGAGTACAAATTGCAGTGCTATAATGTACATAACCCTGATTTTAATTCATCTGGAAACATCATGGTTAAACTGATGGAGGAGGCTAAAAGGTTTAACAGATAACCTATCAATAGTACCTAAAAGGGTTAACAGAGAAACTAAGGTTTGTGTTCTTACTATAACCTAGAGGGTTCAAGTCCCTATCAACCAATACCATCAACAGAGACAGTAACTAGGGACCATTAACCATTAATAGGCATAAATATTCCTAAATGACAGAACACCTAGAAATCAGATCTTAAGTAAAGAGATACCATAAACACAGAGACCCTCTAGCTTTGACAACTTTAAGCATGTCTTTAGGAGCATGCAGAAAAGAGCCAAATGTGTCTTTACTTTCACCTTATGAAGTGTAAACCCCCAAAACACATATCCAGGAAAAAAGGTACCCACCTCCTACGTTGTCTTAGGACTCCAGAAAGTCCAAATTAGGATAAAACTTCCCATGAACCTCCCACAAGGAGACTAAGATAATGAGGAGATAACCCATTTTTTCTCACTTTAAACATAACATTCTTCTTCCCTTTATTCCAGACATCTCCATTGTAGTCTCCCTGTGGTCACTTACAGTATTGCAATAAAACTTGGGAAACTAAGTAACTGAGTCTTACAATTCTTTGGGACACCTTACGATCAATCTGATCAATTAAACCCACCCCTACCCCCACATCAAAACTAAGGAACTTCAACATTAAACAACAATATTGTGGGGAAACAGGAGAAAATCTTTCATATACCAAAGATTAAATCACTCAGGGCTATTCCTAGTTTATGATATAAACCTAAAGAAAACTAAGAATGTTATATGTAGAAATTTAAAGGTGATTATTTTCTACCCCAAAATAACAAATTTTCAAACCTGAACTTAATCATTAATGGGGAAAAATGCACTTTTAGTTCAAAGTGAACTATAAATTCTTTATTCCAAATTAAACTAGAATTGAACGGTCTTTGACTTGATAAATAGCTAGACAAGCAAAGAAATAAACAAATGGATAAATAAACAAACATAAAAAGTAAACAATTACATTTAACAGAAAAGATAAAGTGACATTGGTTCTACCATATAAAAGACTATTTTATTTTTCTAAAGCTTTCATATTCTTGACACCATGAAGACCAAAAAGAGGGAAAAATCTATGACATACTTGAAAGGGAGTCAAAAACATCGGGAGGATAGAAAAGGATAATGAATTCCCTCACTCTAGCAATTCATTTATTATTATTGCATGAATTAGAATCTCCATTGCCTCATTAATGAACAAACTTTTAGGGCAGCCAGATGTACAATGGAGGGTCTTTCACGTCGAGAAAAGGAATAAGAGGTACAAGGAGATCCAGAAAAGCACTACATCCTGTCCTGTCCTGCAGTTAAGGAATTTTTTAAAATTGTTTTTCCTTCTAGTCTTTGGTTCTTCACAAATCAGAGAAAGAACATTTATTCACAAGAACCAAGTAGAGGAAATAAGAATATAAAAAAGTCCTACCCAGTAAGCAGAGTACACAGAATAAAGTACCAAATGGGTTTCTCAATTTCTCTGTTACTATTTTGTCAATAAAAATAAAGCACTTAGGATTTCCATAGTCTAGTTTGAAATTTGATTTGTATTTTTTATCTGTGTTCTTTATCTCCACACCTAGAACTCCTAAAAAGACAGTGAGTATAGTTGACAATAAATATCTTTTTACTGAATGAATGAATGGGTTGAATTATCTACAATAATCAGTGTAAAGGATAAGATTTACCCCATTCACTAATAATTTAATCATACACCCATTTTCTGTTTTTGAATTAGAGGAGTACTTTCTTTGACATTATAATTTGAAATTATATCATATCAATCATACCATACCATACCATACCATACCATACCATACCATACCATACCATACCATACCATACCATACCATACCATACCATATCATATCATATCATATCATATCATATCATATCATATCATATCATATCATATTTGCCCCAATCTCTGAAGCCATGCTGGCTGATAGAGGAGATTTTCCTAATCAATCCTAAGGCTACAGAGAGCTAAGACCCCACCCAAATACTTCTGTTTGAAGTATAAACACAATCTAAAGCTAAGTAAATTCTTGCCCTGAGGGAATAAACCTATGTCTTTCTACCCCTCCATTGGAGTTTAGCATGGCCCTGCTCATATAGGAGAAAAATAACTAGAGTGGTCTGAATGGATTCCTCTGTCCAGATTGCTGGAGATAGCTGAATCTCATGATCAAGCCATGTTCTCAACAGGAGGAGTTGAGACTGTTAGTCCACCTCTTCATTTAAATGTCTACCCCGCCCCAATCACCAATCAGAGTTGATTTTCACCTATCAGGAGCATTCCCTTTTAGAAAAGTATTCATTGTCTCTGTGTAGTCTTTGGTTATCAAGACAAACTGCTAACCATCAATTTATTATTAGCTAACCTAATTAACTGATTATTAATTACCCAAGAAATCTGTCTCCTGTACTTTTTATTCATTACATGGGTAAGAATAGATTACTTGCAGGGGCAGGTAGGTGGTGCAGTGGATAAAGGATGGGTCCTATATTAAGGAGGACCTGAATTCAAATCTGGCCTGAGACACTTGACACTTACTGTGTGATCTTGGGCAAGTCATTTAACCCTCATTGCCCTAGGGAAAAAAAAAAGAATAGATGACTTGCAATATTCCTTCCATCTCTGAGATTCAGTGGTTGATGAGATTATCATTGGAAGCATTTTCTCACTTGATGCACGTAATTAGCCCCATCTTTGAGAGATTTGTGGGGGGTGGGGGGAACAAATACACAAAAGAAACAAACAAAAACCAAACATATAAATAACAAACAAACAAAATGGCAACCAGGCCCATCTTTGGAGATTTTTTTTTATATTGATTGGAATTATCAGAGCTTGTTATGAACTGTCACTGCTAGGGTTCCCTTCGTGCCATAATAACTTGAAGGAAAACTTTAATAGAATAAAGCTCATAAGATAATTCTTTATGGTTTACAAAGCATTATGGATGCATTGTCTCATTGGCTCCTCACCAGTGGCATCATTATACCCATTTTACAGAGAAGAAGACTGTAAGTGACTTTAGTAAACCCAGTCAATTGTTACCCAATGTCAGAGCCAGAATTCAAACAGATTTTGTGGGTCCAAATTCATGATTATTTTCCCCCTCATTAGAACACAACTCCCTGCCCTAATAGTATTCAGAGCACCCAGGTGAAGCCCCAGTGTGGTGAGAGCCCTACTATTCTACCAAAAAAAAAGAAAAAATTCAAAACAAAAACAAACAATAAACACAAAAAGGTAGATGTCTGTTCTTAATTTCAGCACTTTGAGGATACACAGCCTAAGAATGCTCACTCAACTTTAAAAACAGCACATCTTTTCCCTCTCATTTCTTAATATCATGCAGTGTTCCAAGCCATTTTTGATGAATTTATTTCTACACCTCTTCAGAAAAGTTTGAAACTTGAATAGCTCAGCAACACACTAAATACATCGCAGGGGCTTGGGGGCAGGGAAAGAATGACATTGGGCACAGCAAATGAACATGCCCATTTTCCCTCCTCCTAATGGCCTTGGGGACCAACAACATGAGACAGATGGTCCTCTCTAATGGTTCTAATACTAGAATTGAACCTCTTGTTATGCTCAAAGTTGTCAGTGCCAGGCTGCTACCCTGGCTGGGGCTGATGCTTTGGAATGCACCTCCAGAGCCTCTCTGCTGGAAAAGTTCTGAGAGCAGGTACTTGGGGTTATAGATAGAGGACAGATCTGTATCTGGCAATAATGACCTTGAAAAAAGACCTGGGGGGTAGATTTGGATGTTAGCATGGCATTCAAGTGGGCTCTGTATTGGCTGACGCCTGGTAGATATGGGGGGGGGGAGATGCAGCTTCTGTTTCCCTGGCACTGACACATGCTAGACTTGCACTCTGCTTCTGCATTTCTTCTACTATTAATCATAGAGAAACTGGGGGCATTCCATTTATTTTGCTTTAATATGATTGTTGAAGACATAATGAGGAAATACATCACTGACTATTACATGGGTGAAGCAAGGGCTGGCATTCAAAAAGCCTTCACTGGTCCATCCTTGCAGACCATAGGAAATAGAATTGAAAGGTACCTAAGACGTTATCTAGTCCATTTTCTTGATTTTATAGGTGAGAAAATTGAGATTCAAAAGGACTGACTGATTCAGAATAGTTACTTATTCAAATCCAAGCTTTCTGATTCCTCTCTGATGCTCAAACTACTATATGTTGCAACCTAGTCACCTTCCTTACAAGATAATGTCTTATCAGTATAACATATCACAATACCGCAAGCATTTATTAAGTACCGAAAGTATATAGAATACTCTATCATGGAAACATAAAGGTTAGCCAAGACAAGGTCAATGACCTTTGTAAAATGTGATATCTCAAACTGGATATCATATTCCAGGTGATGTCAAGCTGCATGTCTTCCTTTTGGTCATAGCTACAATTCCACTACCTCTTTGCAGTCTTCTCACTGATTGTGCTGGATGTGATCACTCCCTCCTCTGAACTCAAATAATAATTTCTATCTTCTTCATGTGCTACCATCTCCTACCTTCAATAACAATTATGAGGGGACCATATTTTCCCCAACAACCATAAGCTATTTGAGGGCAAGATCTGCCTCTTGTTCTTCATATCTCACCCTTCACAAGTACCTACACAGAGTATATTCATTTTGATCTAACATAAAATACAGACAATACTTTTTTCGGAATCCCCATGCGAAGAACACAACTATCTTTTTACTCTTCTCTTTATACTATTAAGAGACACCCTGTTTTCCAGAGCTAAGGCCCAACAAGAAAGATATGTGCTAAACTTTGCATAACAACAATCCTTTGCACTCACCTTCTGAATGAACTCAGCTGCAGCAAAATCCCATAATTGTTTCACACCAGCCTCAGGTGGTCTCTGGGGCTGAGACACACACCTGCAGTACCCATGTTCCAGTTATGAAGTCCTGTTATGAATCAGACTTGTCCCGTTGTTCCTGTTACCCCTCATTGTAAGGGCTACAGGTCACTGAGCAGCCACTAGCACATATATTAAGATTTGCCCACACTAAAGTGGGTCTCCTCAGTATAAGGGGACACATATATCTAGGTTTTCTCCTACGATGGAATAAAGAAAGCTTTTTGCTTATGACTACTATTAGATTTTTGTTTTAATTTTATTTTATTTTTCAGAGTTAATTGTGGTTATGATAACCTTTATAAGCTCTTTGGTATTTTCAGATTTAATAGTAGTTGTATAACCTCTGTGAGTAGGGTCATTTGTTTTCAGAGTTGATACTTTAATTTCTCAAGTTATTTTGTATGTACATATTGATACACAGTTTTCCCCTTACAGAATATAAATTCTTTGAGGATGAAAATTGTTCCATTTGTTTTTTTATCTGAGGACTAGAGATAACATGTAGAGATTCTGAGTGTTGAAATGATATCCTTGTGACATCATGAGAAAATAAGGAAGACCTCTAGCATGTTGGGTAAGTAACCTTATGGGAAACCATGAACAGGAGTCATACAGCATTGGCAGCCATGGACGAGTGGTCTTGAATGAGTGTTTGGAACATTCAAATTAATAAGATCATAGATACTTCTAGATATTTCCATGTCCTCACAATTTAGCACCGTGCTAAATATGCATTATTGAATTAAAGTTTTATATTTCTATACTAAGAAGGCTATTGGGATGTTCAAAGCAAAATGTAATAGTCTGAGGTTAGCCCAAGGACACCACAAGCTTTACCATACCATAAATGGGTATAGAGTATGGAAGACAGGTGAATGGGGAAGCAAGGTGTTTAGTACATAAAGGGTTTGATATAGACTCAGAGGACTGGGGCTTTAAATTATGGCATTGTCATTACAATGTGACCAGTGCAAGTCGCTTAATTTCTTTAGAACTCAGCTTTCTCATCCATAAAATGAGAAAATTGAACTAGGTGATAATTTAGATCCCTTCTAAATCTACCTATGATCCTACCACATAACAGACTGTATTACTGAGTCTTCTTGTTCAAAAGAAACAAATAAAAGTAGAAAATAGGTACCACATGACAGGTAGGTGAATAGAATACTGGGCCTGGAGTCCATAAGACTCATTTTCCTTAGCTCAAATCTGGACTCAGACTCTTACTAGTGTGACCCTGGACAGGTCACTTAACCCTTTTGCCTCAGTTACTTCATTTGTAAAATGAATTGGAGAAGGAAATGGTAAACCACTCCAGGAACTTTGCCCCACCCCCACCAAAAATGAAGAGTTGGATGTGACTAAAAACTGAACAACAACAAAAGTGGCCTAATTTTTTTTTAATTTTCCTTTAAGTTTAGACATGTTCTTATGAATGAATGAATGAAAACAACAACATTTAATTACTATGTGGCAATCACTAAACCAAGTTCTGGATATACAAAAACGAAAGGAGAAGATAGCTCCTGCTCTCAGGGAACATATATTCTAATATAATTGTAATAATAATATAGTCTACATTAGGGAAAAATAGTGGTCAAGCAGGGACTTTTTTTTTTGATTGGCGAGTAGGCAATATAGGATTAGAATGACTCACCTTTTCCAATAATAAAGCCTTTCCCATGCTTTAAATCCCACACTCAAAGCCTACCTTGTCCAATGACCAACAGAAATCAAACAATTAGATCCTAACTTCTTCAGAAGGCCATATGATGACATCAGGCATAGGTCTCCCTCATCATACAATTCTATACATCTATGCAGATCAGAGAATGAAATTTGACCCAATGACTGGGCCAAATTCTAGTATCAGCATGAATATCCCTCTGGAAATGGAGTGACCAAAGTCTTAGCCACTCAGTCAAATTTTACTTAAACACACAGTAGACGAGGAGACTCTACGTGATTCCAGACATGGTTCGAATGGTGTATTTACACTAACTTCCATGTTATTTAAAAAAGAAGTCCAAAGCTATATTAGATTATTCAGATTTTGGAGATATTCCTTACCTAGGTGTGCTGATCTCAAATCTACTGAATCTCTTACAATTCTACCTCTTTAGAATGAGTTCCAAAACAAGCTATGACCTCAGAAGACCCTGCTAATCAAAGCCCTTCATCATCTTACCCTTGAAAGAATTTGAAACTCAAAATTTTTGAAAGATGAATGTTAAACATAAATAAATATTTTTAAAAGAAAAAAATGGAGATTTTAGAGAAATATAGGTTCAATTTCATTCCATAGTGAGATATAGTAGATAATGCATTCTTCAAATACATTAAGAGGTCAAGTGTCCAGTACTAGAATGGTGACTTGACAAGTCCCAGTATGTTTTGCTCTGGTCAGAAGAGAATCATAATTTTTGAGAGATGGAAAGGACTTCGGAGGTCATTTAATCCAATCAATAGCTGAAAGATATCTACACTGTAACTTATTCACAACTCTGTTTAAAGATGCCTAAGGATTGTAAACATCCACTACCTTTCAAGGAAGTCAGTTCTACTTTTAGACTTTTAATTGTTAATTTTTCCTCCTTTCTCCTGATGCAAAGCTTACACTGAAATCTTTGCAACTTCCATCCTTTGATTTTCATTCTGCTCTCTCAAACTAATCAAAACAGGTTTAATTCCTCCTCTTCTTGGCATCCCTTTATATACTTAAACATATGCCCCTGTCTTCTCTAAGTTAAACATTCCCACTTCCTTCAACTGGTTCTCATATGCCATGGGCCCAAGGCCCATCACCATCATGGACTTCTCCTCTGGATATTTCCTTCTTATCATTGTCTTAAAAAATGTGGCACCCAGAATTTAACCCAATATTCCAGATGAAGTCTAATAAGAATAAAATACACTGGGACTCTGATTTCCATGTTTCTAAAACCTTTTCCTTAATGCCAACCTATTTCACAATACAGCTCAACATTATGTAACTTTTTTGTTTTGTTTTATTTTGTTTTTTTACTTTCTATGTTACATGGCTGATCTATTAAGATTGCAGTCTACTAAAACCTCCAAATAATTATAAGAACGATTCTGTATATTCAAGCCTCCCTCAATTTTATACTGTGAAACTCATGTACCAAATCTGAAGTTCATTTTGGGGCACAACAATTTAAAAACATTAATTAATATGAATAGAAATACGCAGAAGAGCCATTATTGTGAAAGGTCTCCATAGTTTCTGGAAAATGAGAATATATATGTATATGTTTCTATATACCTACACAAACATATACACACATACATACATATATGTGTGTGTGTGTGTATACATGCATAAATGTGTGTGCGCATTCACACACACATTTAGGAAGAAAAGCTTTAGGAGTTAATATGATGGTAGCTTTCTCTAAGTTTTCGAAGAATTAAAATAAGAATGATAGATTATGCTTATTCTACTTGTTTCCAGGGGGCAGAAATAAGTGAAGGGGTAGGGTAGGAGAGATCATGGTAGTCAAATTTTGATTTGATTTCAGGGAAATATTCTTATCAATTACAGTTTTGCAAATGTGGAATGACCTCTCTCAGGAGGTTCTCTAGTGGAGGAGTGGAGTGACCTACCATAATTGTAGTCTTTAATCAGTCAAAAAATATTTAAAATAATCTTCCATGTTCTAAGCATTGTGCTAGTCTTTAAGTCAAGCTTAGATAACCACTTTTAGGGAAAATAGGAAAGGAAATTCTTGTTCAGGTATGATGTCTTCAGTGGTCTCTTCCACATCTGAGATTCTGTGATTCCATAATTGATGCTCAAGTAGGACTGATATGATGACTAAACTACAACCTATTACAGGCAACACATCTGGATTCTTGAGCAATTACATCAGCCTCATCTGTGTTCCATATTTAACATTATATGGCAAAGCAGGAACCAGAAAGCAGAAGGCCCTGAAGTGTCGTGTGTTTGTTTGGTACTATGCATTTAAGTACTTTGTTGTCCTTGCTGCAAGTATAGATCAATCAATCAATCAGCAGGGATTTATTAAACATAATATAACTAGCACTGGACTATGCATGAAAAAAAAGAAAAAAATAGTAAACTCTCCAAGAATTCATAGTCTAATGAGGGAGTGAATATGTACATTAATAGGTATATAGTCAGGTAGATAGTTCAGTGGATAGAGATGAAGTCAAGTGGATTTGAGTTCAAATCCAGCTCCAGACATTTACTATCCCTGTGACACTGGGTGAGTCACTTCACCCTGTTTGCCTCAGTTTCCTCACCTATAAAATGAGCAGAGAAGGAAATGGCAAACCACTTCCATATCTTTACCAAGTAAACTCCAAATGGTATCATAAAGAGTTGGACACAACTAAACAAACAACAAAAACAATAATAAGGTACATACAAGATAAAAAGAAAGTAGATAAATGAAAACCTAGAGGAGAAGGCTTTAGCAACCAGAAGGACTGGGAAAAGGTTTCTGCAAAAGGTAGCTCTTGAAGGAAATCATCCTAAGAGGCAGAGATAACAAGGAAACTACATGAAGTAGCAGGGCAATAGTGCAATAAAAACAGAGATGAGAGATGGAGGAATATATGTGAGAAATGGTAAGTAGGTCAGTATGGTTGAATTGCAGTGTACATGGTGGGAAATAATATGAAAATAGCCTGGAAAAGCTATAGAAAGGGGTGGGGGGAGTTGTAAATAGCATTAATTTTATAATAAAGGAATTTATACCAATTCTAAATGTAATATGGATAGAAGATAACTGATCCCTAGTAGAATCTTTTTTTTTTTTTTTTTTTTTTTTTTGCGGGGCAGTGGGGGTTAAGTGACTTGCCCACAGTCACACAGCTAGTAAGTGTCAAGTGTCTGAGGCCGGATTTGAACTCAGGAACTCCTGAATCCAGGGCCGGTGCTTTATCCACTGCGCCACCTAGCTGCCCCCTAGAATCTTATATACCCCTCTTTTTTTTTTTTTTTTTTTTTTTGCTGGGCAATGGGGGTTAAGTGACTTGCCCATGGTCACACAGCTAGTAAGTATCAAGTGTCTGAGGCTGGATTTGAACTCAGGTACTCCTGAATCCAGGGCCGGTGCTTTATCTACTGTGCCACCTAGCCGCCCCTTTACATACCCATCTTTAAAGAACTAATGTCTTTTTGTGTCTCAAGAATCTTCTCAAGCCCTATCTCCAGAATGCACCACCACTTCAGCCCACATTGAAAGCATACTTCTCTGGACCCCTTTAATGTTTTTAGGCTAAAACACACATATTAGAATTTCATAGTACACTCTTCCTATTATTGTCTTATTCTGGACAGGTAAACTCATCTCAATAAGATTTCAAGCTTCTTGAAAGAAGAAATTGAATATTCCTTTGGATTCTCCACTGAGATGAGTAGGGGATTGAACACAGAATAGGTGCTCCAATAAATCTTGTGGCTTACCAGAAAAATTGAAATCTAAAAGAAACACCTGAAAAGAGAATACAGGGGTCAGCACCTTTCATGTAATGGGGGCTCAATAAATCTTTCTTGAGTTGACTTAAGTGAACAGCAAGAACAGTTATAACACATATCTCCAATCTGTTCTTCATTCTCTTGCCAAAGTAACCTTCCTAATCTGATCCAGAACTTTGGGAACCACTTAGTGAATAGAGTGTCAGCTTTGGAGTCAGGAAAGCCTGAGATCAAGTTGTGACTGACACATATTGCCTAAGTGGCTTGAGATTTAGTGTCCCCAAGCAACACTTTAATACTAAAACTTAGATTTGAGTTGCCCATCCACATTAATGGAGTTAATTTCTACCCTGGAAGTTTTCAACATACAAATTCAATTCATTATTTTTATCATTAACTCTTTTATTAAAATTATTCAGTGGCTACACTGTGTTAAACAAATAATATTCAGTCTTGTGAGTAGGGGGTGGTATTGAATTATATGTTTAAATTTGACTGCTACTTAATGGCAGCATTATCTTAGGCAACTCTGTGTGTCAGTTTATTCATTTGTAAAATGAAGGTTTGGTCTAGATGAACTCTATGGTCCCCTCCGATTCTTATTCTATGATGCTGGGTTTCCTTGAACCTGACATTAAATATCCTTCAATGTCCTATATATGTTTCCAACATACTTTTCAAGCCTTGTCTTATCATATTCTCTGTCATGCTTAAACCCTAAAATTCACTCATTAAAGTACCCTCCAACCTGGAAGCTTCTCCCTCTGATTGGATGGTTCCTACTAGAAGGTAGACCCCTCAGGGCAACCATGACTTGTTTCCTCCCTAGACTGCACCCCAGGGAATGCTCTTTACTCTGATGAAATAATGAGATTTAGCAGATACTCAAAGACCCACCTGGAGATTAATCTAGACTGATTGAATCAAGTGAGAGAGGTTAACTGCTGATTAACCTACTTCAAGTTAACTGGATTGTAATCACACCTTGAGAACACCTTCAGAACCAATGGATTTGGATGATGCCAACCAATCAGCTTGAAGCAGTCTGTAAGGACTACCTCTGTTCCAGACCTATAAAAAGCTTCCACAATCAGTTTGCTGGAGAGAGTTCCTGATTAAAGCAGGCTCCTGGAGGAGGACTTTAGGAAGAACCCAACCAGTCTGGAACTCTAGGCTAGGTAGGACTTCTTTTTTTCTTAACTTTCTGAACTCCTTCTAAATATCTGTATGCTTTAATAAATGTTTAATGCCCAAGCACTGGTGCTAAAGCTTCTAATTTAAGGTGACCACAATTTAGATTTTAAACATCACAGTTTGGCAACCATGAAGGGATTGCTGAACCCCTCAACCTTCTGATCTTCACATTGGGTAAGAAATTTTATGTTTGTAAGTATGTTAATGCTTCATTTTTGTGGACTTTCTGTTTTGATTTATCTTTACCTGCTTTTGCCTTTAACTAATAACTTTATAAAGCATTGGTATTATGAAAGAGAAAATAAAGGGGTTGAAGAAAAACAAGAGAAACTTTATCATCATCACATTTCAAGAATCTGCTTCTATTGCCATAAACTGGCACATATTTTGCCAAAATGCAGAAGTAGACAGCAAGATATTAATATGAGATGTGGAAATTTTAGATATCGAAATAAAAAATGCTCTAAATTCACTCCGAGAAATAATGTCAGTTCGAATGTTACATAAAGGTTTCCTTTTTATGCCATTGTATCTACATTTTGAAATTAATAGTATGAGTTTGTTTTCATGGAGATTTTCATTCTTTTAAGATTGTGTTTTGTTTTTCCAACTGATTATTTGATCAAATTATATAAAGTATTCCCTTGGTAAATTGATTACTATGACAAGTGTAAATTAATTCTAGAAATACTAATTTTGCAAAAAAATTATTTGTAACATATTACGACTCAAAGCAAATTCACAGTTTTTGTGATCATTTCACATTTTTTACTATCATTATTATCCTCAAATTTTTAAATCCATATGAGACTTGGATTATGGGAATTTACCATTTAAGAGATTAATTGCCTTTACCCATGAGAGGAATACATACAAGAGCAGGCATTGAACTCTCACAGAAGGGGAGACACTTATGAAGTCCGGGTACTGCACAGATGGCTGGAAGTTTTCATCCCACCCATCTCATTCTACACCTGGCTTCTATTCCCCTACAATATGCCTGATGCCATGGACATCTCATTCCCATGCATCTCATTAAGCCTGACTCAGTTTCCTCCAATATGTTTGGTGGCATGGACATATATCCCATCCACCTATTTTAAGCCTGGCATACTGCATATGCTGTATATATCGCTCAATGGTAATCCCCATAATTATCTCAGATGTCATGATAAATACAGTGTTAGATTTGGCCTTGACATCTGTTACCAATTATATTAGATTTTAAAATTTCTCATAATGGCATGAGGATAATTAGGCAGATGATACAAAAGGTTATGAAATAAAGATTTTAAAAATTCTTGTCTTCTTAATTCACGTTTTTAAGAACTTTCATTGTTTGATTTGATTACTGGCAAAGCTATTTTTTACTGTTTCATCAAGGAACACCTGTTCCTAGAAGAAACAAAGCGGGGAATGTGATGAAATAATGAGATTTAGCAGATACTCAAAGACCCACCTGGAGATTAATCTAGATTGATTGAATCAAGTGAGAGTGATTAACTGCTGATTAGTCTACTTCAAGTTAACTGGATTGTAATCACACCTTGAGAACACCTTCAGAACCAATGGATTTGGATGATGCCAACCAATCAGCTTGAAGCAGTGTATAAGGACCACCTCTGTTCCAGACCTATAAAAAGCCTCCACAATCAGTTTGCTGGAGAGAGTTCCTGATTAAAGCAGGCTCCTGGAGGAGGACTTTAGGAAGAACCCAACCAGTCTGGAACTCTAGGCTAGGTAGGACTTATTTTTTCTTAACTTTCTGAACTCCTTGTAAATATCTGTATGCTTTAATAAATGTTTAATGCCCAAGCACTGGTGCTAAAGCTTCTAATTTAAGGTGACCACAATTTAGATTTTAAACATCACATTACTATGATCCCTTATTGGGTACCCTCTCCACTCTTTTTGGCTTCCTTTTGTTTGTTGACTTTCCTCATTAAAATGTAATTTTCTTGAGGTCAAAGACTGTGTTTCTTTCTAGCCTAGTGCCTAGCAAGCAGTCAGCACTTAATAAATGCTTGTCAACTGACCGACTGACTAAAGTCTGAGGAATTAAAGTTGAAGATTAACCAAAAGGATATGGACAAGATCACAGTGGGCATAAGAAGATTGCAATACATGGTTAAACAAACTGTCATCAAAGAAATTTTTGATCCATAAAGAAAATGGTAACCTGAACTGGTAACATGGTAAAGGATAATTGAGCTATATAGAATGTGTCTTCTGTGCATATCTTTGCAAAATCAGGAGAACTCCCTTGTATGCTCAATATATTCCCTATAGTGAAATTCTGGGAGGCCATGGACAAGAGTTACACATGGCAATCAGGATTGAATGGGTTGTGGTTTGAAATATCAGAAGGAATTACTCAATTTGATATGCTCACAGATCTGTTTGAACATATGAGATCATACTGAAAATCTAACCCTATATGTTTGTAATATTGTTTGACAAATGAGTTAATACTGCAAATCAATGTTACATTTGTCTACCATTGCTCTTTGCTTTTCAAGAATGCCAAATGTTTGCTGATTGAGATGATTTTCAGGTTATTTTGGCCTATTTATTCTGAGTATTTTTTATATATTTGTTAATTTTTTTCAAGAACCAGTAATAATCAGAGCTAATGCTCTTAGTTTTTGCTTTTACTAATTTCACATTTACTGATCCAACAGTTTATTTCAAAATGTCATGATCAATTATAGAATTATAATCTTAGAATGCATTGATAAAAGCATATTGCCCCAAAAGAGGGAGGTAATAATTAGGCTTGCTTTGGCTGTAGCTGGAGTATTCAGGTGAGTTCTGCCACGTTTTGGGGAAGGACAATGGCAAGCTGGAACTATGTCCTGAGAGGGTGACCAGGATAATGAATGTATTAGAGAATATATCATAGGAAAACTGAAAGAATGGAGAATGTTTTGTTTTGAGAAGACCAAGGCTTAAGGGGTGGCTGCTTTTGGTTATTTTATATCTTTTCTCCCCCTCCTCTCTTTCACAGGGATATACCTAGAAGAAGTGGGTGATTTTTCAAGATGTGGCCTTCAGTTCCATAAAAGAGGAGGCAGGTACTTTCTAATTATGAGAACTATTCTCAGTAAAATGGAGTATTTCAGGTATCATAATTTCCTTGTTCTTGAAGAATTTAAGTTGGAGGATGGACAGTCACTTGTCCAGAATGATTTAAAGCAGTTTTCTACTCATTGTGCTTGGAATAGATAACCTCTGTGATTCTTCTCATACCTAAAATTCATAGAAGTGTGGATGAGGTCATTTAATAGAACTCCTTAGATAATGTTTATATATCATAGTTTTTTTTGGTTTATTTATTAATTTATGTTATTAATTTATTTACTTATTTGTTTATTTATTTTGGTAGCTATGTTGAACAGAGAGTAAGAGTGCTGAACGTGGGAATTAGGAAGACCCAAGTTTTATCCCACAGCAGACATTAGCTCTATGACCTTTAGCGGGTGACTTAACCCCTCTCAGATTCAGTTTCTTCATCTATAAGATGGGGATAATAATAGTACCTTCCCCCAAAGAAGTCTTATGAGGATCACATGAGATATATGCAGTGCTTTGCATATATTAAAGTGCTATATAAATGGTAGACATTTAGTTTATCCTTATTGTTATTATACTTCCTCCTCTTATTATTACAGGTGAAGCAACTAAGCCCAAAAGGGTTAAGTGACTTGTCATAGGTCACACAGTTATCAAGAAGCAGAGCTAGGATTCCAACCTCTGTTCTCTGCCTTCTAATTCATCGCTCCTTCTGTGGTACCATATTAGACTTGCAAGGAGGAGAAAATATTTCAATTGCAGTTACAGATGGATACCAAAGATAAGTATTTATATGTGATCTCTTTGGAAAGAAGAGCAGAAAAGGCTTTGCAGCCACACCTGCCTTCTAGGGTATTGGGCCTTGACCTTTAAATGTGAAAATGGCAATTTTGACAATGATAAATATGTGTGCCACATTGTGCTTGCAGTATTGACATCCTTGGAGCTATAATAACAATCTTTCTAAACATCATCAAGTAAATATTCCAAGAAAATTAGCATATCTTTAAAATGTGTAGTTAAAGGGTTCCCCTGATGAGTTAGACATGAATAAGATTCAGTCGATTCATAATGAGTCAGTAAATAAGCCAAATTATAAAGTTGACAGAATTTGTTTTATAGCTCAGCAAGATCTTCAGTTACCCAATAGCTTCAAATAGCGGGGCCTCCTAACTGTCCCTCCCCCACACCATTCCATCTCAATTCTGAGCATTTTCATTGGCTGTCCCCCATGTCTGGGATGGTCTCCATGCCTCTTAGCCTCCCTGGCTTCTTTCAAATATCAGGTTAAGTCCCACCTTCTATCAGAAACCTTTACTAACCCTCTATACCCTTAATGCTAGTTCTTTTCTTCTGTGACTACTCCCTATCTATCTATCTATCTATCTATCTATCTATCTATCTATCTATCTATCTTCTTTCTTTTCTTCCCATCTTCCCTTCTTTCTTTCTTTTCTCCCTTCCTTCCTTTCCTTGTAATATATACATAGTTGTTTGCACGGTACTTCTCCCAGAAAATTATATATTAATTGAAATCTCCTTTCTTCATATTCTAGTACTTTCTGTAGTGCCTGGTACATAGTAGGTGCTTTACAAATGTTAGTTGATTGATTGTAAGGCATAGACATAGCCTGTAAGCCTTAGAATGGCACCTGACACAGTATATACTTAATTGAAGCTTGTTTCCTTCCTTCTTTCTTAAACCTTGAATGGTTATTCAGTCAATCTTTTGTTGTTCATTCTTCGTTTTCAAAGAGGACCAATGACATCACAGGGTGATGTCTTGAGTCTTGGATGCATTGGATTTAAGTGAAGCAGATTTGCACAGTTCTCACCTCATTCTCTTTTCCAGATATCAAAGTTCAATTGTAAGACAAAAGTCAGAACTATTGATGATGGTATAGGATTCAGTTGATGACCTTGGCACCTTCAGTGTCTGACCAGGCTCTAAGCACTACACAGTGCTTTCTTCAGCTGCCTTCATAGCCATTGGAAAAAATTGTTCTCACTCACTCATTCCATCTAGAGAAGTTTTCACATGTTTGTGTGTATCTGTGTGTGTGTGTGTGTGTGTGTGTGTGTGTGTGTACAGACACAAATATTTGCAAATATCTCTGTTTAGCTAGGACAAACTTAAGATCTCTGATGCTCAGCCTATTGCTAAGCTACATTCAGTTTTTCAACATTTTGAAGACTTCACAGAGCTTGATGTTTATGGACAGACTATTTGAGAATGCTGAGTTACCTCCGTGGTACAATGAGGCATTGTGGGATGAATTTAATCTACATAAACCCACAGCAAAATTATGCACATCTCTTTATAACTTTATGTCCCTTGTATGGGACTAGGGCTACATGTAGAAAGTAGTTATCACAGTCTCTGAGTTGAGATGACCCCAAAAGGTTGCTGAAATGAACTTTAATATGTGATCTAAATCTGTCCCCTCTTTGGGATCTCTGACAAATGGTCAAGCAGACTGTAGTAGAGCATCTCCAGGGATGGAGAACTCACTACCTTATTTTTTTCCCATTTTACCAGATCTTTATTTTTTTTCAAAGTACATGTAAAAATAGTTTTCAACATTCACTTTTATAAGATTTTGAGTTCCAAATTTTTCTCCCACCCTCCCTTCCCTGCCCCCTTCTGAAGCCAACTAGCAATCAGATATAGGTTATACTTACAATCATGTTAAACATACGCCCACATTAGTCATGTTATGAGAAGAGACAGAACAAAAGGAAAAAAAAAACACAAGAAATAAGAAACAACAAAAAAGCAAAAACAAAAGGAATTCACTTTTGTTGTTGTTGTTGTTGTTGTTGTTGTTTTGGTTTGGTGGGGCAATGAGGGTTAAGTGACTTGCCCCTGGGTCACACAGCTAGTAAGTGTCAAGTGTCTGAGGCTGGATTTGAACCCAGGTCCTCCTGAATCCAGGGCCAGTGCTTTATCCACTGTCCCATCTAGCTGCCCCAGAACTCACTTTTAATGAAAAATCCTAATATGTTTTTGTACAGTTCAGCTTCTTAAGAATCTTTTCTTTATATTAAGCAAATATTTGCTTCCTTTTGTCTTATTGCCATTGTCATGTGAAGATCAAATGAGAAAATATGTATAGTGCTATATAAATACTAATTATCATCATCACCATCATTGCTATTTATAAGACTGATTATTCTCTCATAAAATAGTGATATGGCTCTTTCCAAATTATTTTAAAAGGGGAAGTTGTTTATATATTGATATAATATATTATAATATTATAATAAATATTTTGCCATAAATGTCTTTCTGGGGAGTGGGGCAAATCTGTTCTATATACAAATCCTTCCTCAATGGTTTGTACCATTGTGGTGGTAACTGAGAAGAATGGCATTTAAAACCTACTAAATATCTAAAGCAAGATCTGATTTCTAGTCTTCCTGAATCTAAGGTAAGCACACTATCTACTGACTGCCAGATCTTCCCTCAAGTTCTGACAGTCTATGAGTCTGTGATCTAGGGGATGCAAATGTTCAACCAGACAAAAAGGAAATACCAGCAAGTGAAGTTCTGGATTTATTGGAGGCATCACAGGTGGGGTCTGGATAGCAATCCAGGATCCCCCCAATCCTAATCCATGGTATCACATAACCATAGAATCTAAGAACTGCAAGGCACATCAGAGGGAGTGTGGAACAGGAAAAAGAACAGTGACACCATAGGACTGAGTTCAAACCCTGGCTTAGCCAAATAGCAGCTTTATAACCTGGGGCAAGTTACTTTAGCCCTCTAGGACCCAGTTTTTTAAACTGTAAAGTGAAGAGGTTAAAATAGATGGTCTCTCAGGTCATTCTATCTCTAAAGCTAGGAAATTATATTTGTTAAACCTATAGTATACCTATAGTATAGTATTAACCTGTAGTATAGTATAGTATCCCCTACATAATATTCAATTCAACAACTATTTTTAAGTGGTTGGCATGTTCAAAATGATAGGGGAATATTTTATGGGGGAGGTAATCTAAATCTGTCATTTAATCTGTGGGGAAATTCCCTCATGTGACATTCCCTCTTTTATGTATTTACAGTCTTGGTGGTCATCTAGGATTTGCCAATTATCACATAGTTTATGCATGTGTCAAATCAGGACTTAAACCTGAGTTTTCTGCCCTCTAAGACCGATCAGTTATCCATTACACCATGCTACTGGAAATATGAAGACAAAACAATATTAACAACGACAAAAGAAAATAGCAGAACCTGGAAGATATCCCAAAAGAAAGAATTAATACACAACTTGAAGATGTCTGGTAATGGAGAACTCACTAACTCTCTGGTTGGTCAATTCTACTTTGGGTCATGTATAATTCTGCTCCCTCCGTAGAGCAGAAATGTATCCCTTTTCCACTTCTACTCATCGCACCTTATCCTGTCCACTTACAGTGCTAGTCTGTTCCTGATTCCTCATGACAACCTTCAAATACTCTAAAAAACAGATCTCCTGTTCCCTATAGGTTCTCTCTTCTTCAGACTTAACATCCTTGCTTCCTTCAATCCATTCATGGTATGATCTGCAGGCCTTTCAAGAGTACTGGTGAAACAGTTAATTACTTGTTATATACCAGACACTGTTCTAAGCTCTGGGGATTCAAAGAAAGTGAATAACACCATCCCTGTCCTCAAGGAACTTACATTCATATAAAGAGGACAAAAATGGAAATAATTTTTGTTTTAAAAAATATATTCTGTATAAATGGGAGGCAATCTCAGAGGAGAGACACTAGAGGCTGGAACAGGGAAGTGGGACTAGGGAAGATCTTTTATAGGATATGGGAATTGGGATCAGCTTTGGAAGGAACCCAAGAGGTTGGAAGTAAGGAGGCATACGTAGTGTTCCAGGCATGGGGACAACCAATGAAAAGGCATCACCTTTTTTATAGCAGCTTAGTCACAATGTTAAATCACTGTGAGGTTACAAGCAACAAAAATGTAAAGTTAACAAATACATGATATGATGCAAAGGGCTATCTGAAGGGCCCTCTCACCAAAACTCATTTCTCTCACTGTTCTGTCAAGAAACTGTTACTAGTAATCACTAGTTTTAACACCTTGATCATCATCCCTATTAAAATCTAACCTGTCATCTGGAGAGAGTAGCTTTAGATACTATTAACACCATGCTATGAATTAGGGTATTGGGTTATAATAATGGCTCATTTTTATAGGGCTTGAAGATTTTTGCAAAGTTCTTTATTCACAAGAACCTTATGAAACAGGCAGTGCAAATATTAGCATCTATTCTGACCTGATGAGTCTCAGAGTAAATAATTGACTTCCCCATGGTCCCCTACTTGGTCTAACATTTGGTGCAAAAACTATGACTTTAATCCAGTCCTCCAGATTCTAGCTTGCTTTGATTCTTCTGTTGACAACACTTTGTTGTCATTCTCATAAGACCATGTAAGAATGGTCTTTGGAAAAGGCAAGTCATGAAAGCAGGAGAGTAAGATTCACTAGATCTGAACATGGGGTATTGATTGAAAAGAACAGATTCTGGTGAGCTGCCATAGTGGAAGGCTCCTGATGTCCAGGGAAAGCATGAGGGAAATGAAGGCTTTCAATGCCATTAAGAGGGTTAAGGCAAAATCTTGGGAAGATGGCATCAAAAGGATTTCAGATTTTTGAGGACACACATAGATTCATGACTACATGAGAGTTTTTCCCCTGACTGGCCTCAATCCTAAAGATCATTTTATCAGAAAATATTTATAAATGCCAGTGATGGAAGAATTATCCTAATTAACTGTTGTACTTAAGTCACTCTTTTGCCCAAACATTCTCGGTATTTCCCTTGACCTATGAAGTAAAATACAACTTCTTGATCTTGGCATTTGAGGTTTCCACCAGCTAGGAAAGTATCACAGAAAAACATAATATTCCATATGTGACCTACATAGGGCACAATACAGTGAAACACTCTCTCTCATTCTGGATATTTTACCTCTTTTAATGTAGTCTGAAATACCATCAATTTTTTTTTTGGGGGGGGAGAGGGCTGACATATTGCACTGTTACATTTACTTATGTTAGAATCCATTAAAACTTCCATATAGTTCTTAAGTGAATTACTTTCTAGCCATGTCTCTACTGTCTTATAATCAGTTGACACAAGAACCCAAATATAATTCTTTTTAATAATAAACATTTTTATTTATAGTTTTGGGTTCAGAACTTTTTATCCCTCTCTACCTCCCTCCCATTCTCCCTCCCTGAGGCAGCAACCAATCATATATGGGTTATACATGTATGATTATGTAAAGCATTGCCATAACAAATATAATTATTAATATTTATTTATCTCCATCAAATCGTACATGATTCTATAAGATACATCAGTTTAGCCTACTGAGATATTTCTGAACCATGACTGTCATTCATTATTTGAAATATGTTCCAAGTTCCAAGTAATGTCTAGATTTTATAAGCTGGGCATCTATGCCTTCATCCATGTAACAGATAAAGAAGAAATTAAAGAAGCATTTTTCAAAGGACTTACAAATAACACAGCAAATATCTCTTTTGTTCCGCATAGTCCTATGAGGTAGATAATAGCTTTGCCTTCATTTTACAGTTGAAGAAAATGAAGCAAATATAGATTAAGTAGCTTGTTCATGGTCACACAGCTGCCATTGAGGCCAGTTTGAATTCAGGTTTCTTCACTCCAGGCCCCATTTTCTGTCTACTGTGCCACCTTCTTACCTTATGATTAAAAATGTTAAATAGCATGAACAAATTCCTGGAACACTTTTTTGAAGACTGTTCAAGTTGGTCCTGATTATTAGACCTTTAGTCTAATCATATGACTAGTTTTGTGTCACCTAAATGTGTGATAGTGAAGGGTCACATCTTTCTATAATATGCACAAAGATTATATGGGAATTTATCAAATTATTTACTCTATCTACAACATTTGCTTGATCTGTGAGTCTGGTATCATGTTGAGAAATGAAATCATGTTTGTCTGCCACATATAATTTCAGTCAGTCCATAATATTTGTTAAAGCATTTATTATGTATCAGGTACTGTGCTAAGTACTAAGGATACAAGAAGAGGTAAAAAGATAGACCTTGCCTTCAAGAACTCACAATCTAATGGAGGAGACAAGTAAAAAAAATATATATACAACTAAGACTTATACAAGATAAATAGGAAATAATTAACATAGAGAAAACACTAGAAAAAAGTGGGTTTGGGAAACATTTGCTGCAGAAAGTACGACTTCAGTTGGGATTTGAAGCCAAGAAATGCAAAAAGGAGAGATGAAAAAAGTGAGCATTTAAGACATGGAGGAGACGGCATCTAGGTGGCACAGTGGTAGAGTACCGACCCTGGATTCAGGAGGACCCGAGTTCAAATCCAGCCTCATATACTTAACTCTTACTAGGTGTGTGACTCTGGGTAAGTCACTTAACCCCAACTGCCCCTCACAAAAATACAAAAACAAAAAGACATGGAGGACAGCCAGAGAAAATATCCACAACTGAAGGATGGAATGTCCTATTTGAAGAACAACAAGGATATCAGTGGCACCGAATGAGAGGGCATGGCAGAGAATAAAGTGTAAGAGGACTGGAGAAGTAGAAGTGGGCTAGGTTTGTCTTTGATCCTGGAGTAGACAGGGTACTACCAGAGTTTATTAAACATGTATGTGATATGGCAGTGGAAGGAATAGCGTCAGTCCTCTGCTTTAAGAAAATCATTGGTGGCTGGATGGAGGATGGATTGTAGTGGAGAGACACACTTGACATAGGAAGACCTCCTAGTAGGCTATGAAAATAATTTAAGCATGAGGTGATGAGGGCCTGAACTATATTTTTGGCAGCATCAGAGGTAAGAGGGGGCAATATATGAGAGATATTGTAAAGGTGAAATTGACAGGTCCTTGACAAGGGACTGGGAAGACTCAAGATGATACCTAAGCTGTAAGCCTAAGGGACTCAGAAAATAGTATTTTCCTGTACAGTAATAGAGAAAGTAGGAGGAGGGAGGGTTTAGAGGGAAATACAATGAATTCTGTTTTAGATTTGTTCAAGTTCAGATGTGTACTAGACTTCCCAGTCGAGATGTTTGAAAAGCAGTTGGAGATACACGATTAGAGGTCAGCAGAAAGGTAGAGAAAGGATATGTTGATTTGAGAATCATCAGCATAGAAATGATAATTAAATTCCTGGGAGCTGATGAGATCACCAAGGGAAGGAGTATAAAGAGACAAAAGACGGTCCAGAAAAGAATCCTGAGGGACACATGATTAGAGAGTACACTCCGGATGAGATATTAGCATGTAACGATTGGAATGACGCCACCTGCTGGATACTTACTGTAGAAGACTTCTGCCCATGAAGTGAAGGTCTTTGAGGGCAAGACCAGGAGTCTTTTCTTTGGCGGGAGGAAGTGACGCGGACTAGTGGGAGGAGGAAGGAAGAGACTGGCGCTGACTCTGGGGCTCTTTCCTGAGGACGCTGGTGGAGAAGGGAGCTAGAAATGTGCTCTCCCTTTAATAGATAGGAATCTAGGCCTTTCTCTCTCTCTTTACCAAATTCTTGTTTTCCTTAATAAACACTTAAAAGTCTAACTCTTGCTAAAGCTTGTAATTGATTGGCGACCACTCATTAGATATTTTAGACAGTTTAGCTAGAATTTTAACCCTTAACAAGCAAAGACTGCGGAATAGTCAGAGAAGTACGAAGAAAACCACGAGAGAGCCGAATCTCTAAAACCTAGAAAGAAAAAAGTATCAAGATAGAAATTATAGAGATAGAAAGTATCAAGAAAGATAGAAATCAAGATAGAAATTATATGTCAAAGGCTGTAGAGAGGTTGTGAAGAATGAAGATTGAGAGGGTCATTGGATACGCCAATTAGGATCATTAGTAACTTTGGAGAGAACAGTTTTCATCTAATAATAAGGTCAGAAGCCTATTAAATTTTGTCACAGAGGGCAGAAGAGATAATAGATCATATTTCATGAGGATGGCAGGAGCAAATGAAGGAATTTTGAAGATGAGGGAAACATGAGGATGTTTGTGGGCAGTAGGAAAAGATAAGTGATAAAGTGGGACTGACAGAGATGGTAGTCTTTTGGAGGATTTCAAATGGAATGGAATCACTTGTGTAGACAGAGGAATCAAACTTGGTAAGGAGTAAGCCTACTTTTTTTTTGTTTAAAACGTGTGAAGGAGGAGATAGTTGTAGAAGGCGTGAGTGATATGGGATGAGAAAGAAGAGAGAAAAGAAGGTTCAGAGTAATTACCACATTTTTCCCCCTTTGAAATTCAAAGTAAGATTTTCTGAGAGGATGGAGGAGGGAAAGGCATAGGAAGTTTGAGAAAAGATGAAAAAGTTTCAAAGAGCCACTGTGGAGAATAGGATAGTGAGTAGATAAGGGAAGTGTATTAAGATTGCCTAGCACCAGTGAGGGCCAGGTTGAGGTTGTGTTACATAAATCTGAATTGGACCAAGGAGAATGGTTGCTTGATTTTCTCTACCTCCCTTCAGTATCACATGTATAGAGAAGTAAAGGTAACAGATGTTGAAAGTTATTCAAGGCTGGGTCTTGGTAAGGTGAAATGTGATATGATAAGGGGACCATGGATTCAAGAGAAGGAGATAGCATAGAATTGAAGTGGTTCACCAAGGCGTCAAAGATGGGGGGGGGGGGGGGGAAGAGAGTGACTAGCCCATAGATGACTATAAGAGAACTGAGGGTTTGAGGATTAGAGCCTATGATTTGTGCAAAAAGTAGGGTTTGTTAAGGATAGGCAGAGGGAGATCGAGAAAGACAATATATTATGATTAGATAAGGGGATTTCAGAATTCTTGAACTTGGAGGTGGTATATTTGTTAGTCATCAAGAATATAATCATCTTTATGTGTGGCAGAGGTGGGCTGGAGGATTAAACAAGAGGAAGTGAGTAGTTAGGAAATAAGTGGTTACAGGATTTTAGGGAAAGTTAATATGTATTTTGGAGACTGCAAGTGTGAAGGGAGCACTTGGGGAGGAGATTAAAAAATGTGAGCCATTTACTAAACTAATATAGAAGGAAAGTGAACTAGAAATATATAGAATGTAGCTACCAAGATGTTGACTAGATGGCAGATATTAATTCCATGAAATTCAAGGAGAAGAAAGTTGCTAGGTGATTGAAGGAGGGGGAGAACCTGGAGGTGAAAATGGGGATCAAGGATTATTCCACCTCCCCCTCTTTAAATAATATGACAAAGGGAATGAAAGTGCAGCCAGTACTGGAAAAGGGGGCCAGGAAGGTTGCGGGATGAAAGGAGAGACAGGATTCAATCATATCTAGAAGATGTAAGAAGTAGGTAAGGGAAAGATTTGGAATGGAAGAAGTTCATTGCCAATAGAATGGGCATTCCACAAGGCATCATGAAAGGGGTGGGTGTGATTTGGTTGGAACTTTGAGGTGGGAGAGTTAAGGAGAATGTGGATTAAAAAGCAGATGTTGGGGGATGGAGGATGGTCTTTGGCTGAAGACCTAAAGGGATTCAGAATCAATGGGTTGTGAAGGATAGGACCAGCAGTGAAAATATTCATCACTGAGTGAAGCATGCCACTCCTCTACCCAGAAGAGGCTGGAGATTGGCAGAAACCAAGCATGACATGAGATGGAGGCCATAAGGACAGATGGCCAGATGGTCCAGAGGGAGGCCTTATTTTACAACTCTTCCCTGTGAAGATCTAAAATTAGGCAAGAGATGGTACAACGAGTGATGGATGTCCTGCTCCCCACTGACTTTCCTATTTCTCTTTCCTCAAAGTCTAAGTGAATCAAGAAATAGAAGGTATGAGGTCAGATGGAGGTCACACTCCTCTTCTAAATTTGTTTTGTAATGAAGCAATTTTTGTTCTTAGAGCTTCCTACTTATTTTGATGAATGCTCACAACCCCATTCTAGAATTTTTCCAGGGACTGAAATCAAGTCTTCTGTCTTGCCACTTGTATATTTCTGTCCATTACCCTACCTTTCTTAAAAATAGGACTATAGGGGGCAGCTAGGTGGCACAGTGGATAGAGCACCGGCCCTGGATTCAGGAGTACCTGAGTTCAATCCGGCCTCAGACACTTAACACTTACTAGCTGTGTGACCCTGGGCAAGTCACTTAACCCCCATTGCCCCATAAAAAAACAAACAAAAAACAAAACAAAACAAAAATAGCACTATATTTTAAACATTCAAATCCTTTCTTTTTCTTCGTAATCTTCAGAAGATTGCTGACAAAAACCATAACTGTCATAACTTTCTGCTCTTTATCTTTAGGTTTTATTATGCTTAACTACCAAGCAGGGGTGTTTGCCCATTAAAAATGACCACCAAAAGAACTATCCCATTCAATTTTTCAATATAATAGCATTTTAATATACTGAAGCATAGTTCTTCTGAACCTGACGGCAGTCACCAGTGAGGTTAGGTGTTCTTTTACCATGTTCCTACTTATCTTGCTCTTTCATACTAAAGGTTATTTCCCAAGGAAGAAAAAGAAAAGTAAAATATGAGTCAAGTAGCCCTACCTTCTATACCAAGTGCTCAATAGATGTTGCTTTATTGATTTCTGTTGCTATTAACATTTTCTCATTCATTCATAGCCCAGACCTCCCTTCTTTGATACTGTTTTTCCCATCATTACTAAAAAGATGTCCACCTTTCTTCTGATGTTCTTAGAATTCTTCATGAAGCTCAGTTCTTTTTGAATTGTAGCATTTAATTATCTTTATATAATTGAAATCTTTAGTATTAATTTTCCACTGACTGGTTATATCTTCAGTCTCTTATTTTTAAACTTAAGTTTGATAAACAATTTTTAAAAGTTACTTTTTCTTATTTGCTATGAGAATTTGCTGTGTTGTCTTCATGGAGATCTGAGATCCACAGATATAGCAAACTAATATATATGCTGAATAACTCAATTGGTAATTGTGTGGAAAGCCCCTTGGAAAACATAAGATATATCAAGTTTTTTGAACGTGGTAGAATTGATTGCATCATTTTTCCCTCTCCAAAAAGAAAGGGAGTTGGATAAAATGATTCCCAAAGTCCCATTCTGCTCTTTATCTTCAGATTTTATGATACTTAACTACCAAACAGGGATGTCTGTCCATTAAAAATGACCACCAAAGAACTATACCCATTCAAGTTTTCAAAGTACTTTTGTGCTCCACAGCTTTCAAACTATGCATTAAGATTCATCCTAGGTGAAGAGTGAGTTTTCTTTTTATTTTCTTTTTTTAAAAAAAAAAAAACAAGGATGTTTCCAGTTAGCTATTGAGACTCCCTCTAAGGGTGCAAGGCAAAGGAACACCCACATTCAGGGTCTCACTGTTCCCCACCCCCTGCATAAATGATTCTCTCTTCTTTTGTTCTCCATGCAGCTGTGTTAGGTGCTTAACTCCGGTGAAGATACCACCTGTAAATATACCACACAATGAGGACTTTTGTTGTTGTTGTTATTGTTCAACTTCTTGAGCAGCACCTGTTCTTCATCCTCTATTCACAGGGAGTACAAAGGAAAGCACCCCATCAATAACCCAGCAGACCCAGGAAATAATGATTATTCACAGAGTTCTGAAAGAAAGGAACCCAAAGCTTTAGCTAAAACAGCAGAAGACCAAGGGGCTCTGCTAAGAAACATTTTTCAGATCTTCACAGGATCCTACCTTAGTCACATTATAATGGTACAAATTTGAAAATAGATTTTGATGTATGAGCTATAAAGAGATAGATGGGTTGGAGGAGATGAAAAGTATCCCAAAGCAAGTTTTCTATAACAGCTAGAACTAGGCACTGTAGAATAATCGAATTCAAAGATGGAAAGTGATTTTAGGAATCATCTACCACAACCCAATTATTCATAGATAAGCACTAATAGCTCATCCCAGCTTTCTTTTTAGCCAATTTTGATTAGATGGCCAGTTAGAATGAATGTCACAGTTATGAACAAGACCTGGGAAAAAATAAATGAGGTCAGATAGGAAATTATAACACTCCAAGGTACACAAATCATTCCCCAAAACACAACAGTCTTCTGAGATTTATAGAACATATATGCCCACTTTCCAGATGAATAAACTGAGGCTCAGAGAAGCTAATTATAAATAATGCTGGGTCAGAAGCTAGAAGAATCAGGTCTAGTAACGGGTCTTAAACAATGAAACCCCAAGGAGAACAAGATTTTACTTACAACTCTTTTTCTCAGTGCCCAATGTAAAACAGGTATTAAAGAAATATTTTCCAATCATGATTTCGGTTCAGTGAGGAAAAATATTTTTTAAAAACTGTCCTAAAATGGAATGTGATGCCTTAGAGCAGCAAAGTAATGATATATATGTGTCACTGGAGATGCTGTAGAGTTTTTATGGACTGGATGGGAGGTTAGATTAGATGACCTCCATCCTAAATCTGAGACTTTATGATTCTTCTATACAGAGATGAATAACCCAGAACACAGAATTACAGGGTCAAAAAGAGGAGATACAGAACATAGAGAGAGGTGTGAAGGTAAATGGCAACTCAATTTTCATTAGGCACAAATGAGAAGATGTAATTTGTTCAACCAACAGCATAGAAAAAGGTGTTATTTAAATGTTAAGAAGCTGAGGGTTTTTGCCAGACAATGAATTACAACAGAAGGCTCTCATCCCTCTCTGGTAGAAACACTTTAAGTTTAATTATCTATCCAGTGGGGCACATCATTATTCCTGTAAATGCACCTACAAATTTGGTTTAAACAGCATGGATTTTCATAGCAAGAGGCACAAAATTACTTCTTTCAAACTGAAGATACTAGGGGGAAAGAAAGGAGGAAAAAATACCCATTGAACCCAAGGTGAATCCTTGCCTAGTCTAAATGAAAGCTCAACAGTGAATAGTGCTGCCTTTTTCAGAAGGCAGACCAGATTGAGGTAGTAGCATTAAGAGAAGAGTAGTTGAGGGAACCAATTCACTTTGCTACTATTGAGACCCTAGTCCAGAGGTTCTTAACCTTTTATGAGTCAATGGATCCCTTGGGCAGTCTGCTAAACCTATGGATCCTTCTCAGAGTAAGGTTTTTAAATGCTTAAAATAAATACATAGAATCACAAAGAAAAATAAAATCTATTTAAATACACTTATTAAATTTAAAAAAAATGTTAATGTATCATGGGTTAAGAATCTTTGCCATACATGTATAACCTATATAGGATTGTTTACCATCTGGGGGTGGGGGGAAATAAAAGGGAGGTGATAAAATTGTGAGTTCAAAATTTGTTTAATTTAAAAATTGTTTTTACACCACATATGGGGGGAAATATATTTTTGTAAAGAAGAATCTTTGTCATAGATCTAAAAGGAACTTGGAAGTGACTTAGTCAAACTTCCACTTTTTATAGATGAGGTTAGTGAGGTTCAAAGAGATAAGGTGACCTGCCCTGGGGCAAGCAGGGAGTAAATAAAAGAAGAGGGATTTGAACCCAGATCTCCTCTAACCCTAAATTTTTTGCTCTTTATAGAGGGCAGATATGGAAAACCAGAAATCACAACTGAATCCCAGGTTATCAGGACGCTGCTCTTCATGGTCATGCTTTGAAATAGTCTTAGCTAATATTTATACATGTAACACAAGTTATATATGTAACAACTCACAGCTTGGGAACTTCAGGACTTCATTGTCCTTCCTCTCTGAGGAGGGTCCTCCGGGACGTTTTCTCCTTTGAGGCACTAATTTTGAACAAATCATTCCACTGCTCAGCTGGGCTCAACTTAACTTGATTGGCTGGAAAGGCCAATCCATTTGTGCACTGGGTTAAGTAGATAACTTGTTGGTTGTGCTGTCTCATTAGTGGGATTGGCTGTTGCTGAGCTTCATAACACATTGTTCTTGGATAGGGGCTCAGGGCCAGAGCCAGGAAGGTCATTTTCTGTCCCTAGGCTACTGTGGTCAGGTTGGGCCAGGCAGTTTACTTGACTGATAGGTTTACGTCAAACTGGGACATCTCCATTGCACAAGTCAATCAACAGGATTCTCTGGGCTCACTCTTTAATGAGCAGGTGCAAGGGGTTTTTTGTTTGTTTTACTTCCAATCACTGACTTGACTAGCTGATTCTGCTGTGCTCTTTTCAACTGGGGTGTTTAAGATGGTCTTTCAACTCAGGCAACTGCCCTTAGCTTAGGATCTGCAAAAACCTCTTTCCTTTAACTTCCTGATGGAAGGTGAGAGGGAAAGAGTTTAGCTGCCACTAAAAGTCCCTTCCTTTAGCATTTGGATTGTTATCTTCAGTCCTATCTTCTGGACCTATGGACCAACTATCTATGGAATTTTCTCAGCAAAGATTTAGAGTATTTTGCCATTTCCTTATCTAGCTTTATGTGGGTAGTGGTTAATTGACATGCCCAGGGTCAAATAGCTTGTAAATGTCTGAGCTCCCATTTGAATTCTGGTCTTTCTGACCCTGAGCCCAGTGTTCTATCCACTGGACCACCTAGCTGCATTAGGCTACATAGTTCTAATTCATTCAGTCCCACCTCCGTCACTCCTGGGGTGATCTCATTTAGACTAGTGGCTGGGGGAAAGGTATCACTTCCATGTGTACCCTGGAGCAAGTTCATTATCTCTGGTCCACTTTATCAGGGTGATCTCATGACTTACAGTGAATTGAATTTAAGTGAGGCAGGGCTGTTTATGTTGTAACTGAAGGCCTCAATTTTAGCCCCACAGGACCTTAGGATTTGAAGTCCCAATGGGGCACTACCTTTTATGGCCCCTTACATAATAATTTATCTCACTTGATTTTCACCATAAGCCATTGCCTTAGCCTCATTTTATGAATAAGTAAATTGAGTCTAGAGAACCAGATCTGGAGTTAGGAAGATTCATCTTCCTGTGTTCAAATCTGGTCTCAGACACTAGCTTAACACTCTTTGCCTCAGTTTCCTCATTTCTAAAATGAGCTAGAGAAGGAAATGGCAAAGCACTGCAATATTTTTGTGAAGAAAATCCTTAAATTGGATCACAGTCAGTAATGACTGAAAATAACTGAACAACAATGAAACAACAAACTGAGGCATCTCCACAGTGACAACTTGGAAATTTCTCTGGCAGGAGTTGAACTCCGTTTTTCCTGACTCCAAGTAAGAGACTATGCAGTTTGCCCAGATCCCCTCTAATACATGGTGTGAGAATTAGACACGGAGATATCAGTGTGAGTAGTATTTGTTTTTCAGTCATGTCCAAACCCATGGACCAGACTGCTCATGGGGTTTTCTTGTCAAAGATATTGGAGTGGTTTGCTATTTCCTTCTCTAGTGGATTAAGACAAACAGGGTTAAATGACTTGACCTGGGTCTCACAGCTAGTAAATGTCTGAGGCCTGATTTGAACTTTATGATTCCAGGTCTAACACTCTATACACTGAGCTACCTAGCTGCTTTCTGTGAGGAGTATAGCAGCCACTAAATGTCTCTTTGAAAGTAATTTACTCTCCATAAGCCTTTTATCATCCTGTCTCAAATGAGGAAGGAATGTATAGAAGAGGGCCTCTTGGCTCTTTTTTAGCTCTTACATTCGTTATTCTATATTCCCTTGTACATCTGACATTTGATACATTTATACTATCAATGAACTTCAGATAAGTTTGTTCTAATAAAGCCATTACACAGGGAACTGTGGAGTTGTTTCCCTAATGGCTGGTTTTGTAAGACATTTGACCAAGATAATTTGGGGGATGGTGTTTACTACCGGTTTGAGGCCATGTGTTTTGGTAAAAAAGGCCCATTGTTTCCTATTGGGAAGCATGGATTTCCCAATCCTATGCAAGCAGGCAGTCCTTTCTGAAAGCAGCTTTTGTCCACTGCCACAGTGCAATCACTTGTCTCATTGTTAAAAATCAGTTTTTTAAAGAGGGGGAGGGGGGAGGAAGAATTGTCATCAGCAGCTGCAAACTCGCAAAGACTTCTGGGGCTCTAGTTATATTAGAATTAGTGAGGACATAGGCAGTATCATTTCTGATCATTAACTGACTTTTCCACCTCTATGCTCATCTCCCTAGCATTTTCTACATGAATCCCCTGAAAGTTACAGATTTGATTTAAAGCATATTAAAACATAGCTGATTTGGCAAAGGGATTTATTCCTTTGCCTATTTTCTTTTCTTTTCTTTTTGGGGTGGAGGGGGAAGGGAGGTCATAGAATTTAGAGCTAGAAATGAAATGAAAGTCCATGAAGTGACTTGGCAGAATCCTGTGTTAGTAATAGGTCTTCTGACTTCAAATCCAGTACACTTTCTCCTACACCATGCCACCTGCTACTGTTAATTTGCTTTAAATTTGAGTGAATAATTAGATTTTGAAAACTTCAAATGAATATATCAGGAAAATAAGCACTATAGCCAAAATGTTTAAAATGTATATGAGAACCTTCTCCCCTCTGTCACGCTAATTGTAGATTTCTCTAATTGGGAATCTGTGGGTGGGCATCTACCCAGGAAGCCTCCTATATGTCAATGACATCTGGTTCTCTAACCAACACATTACTTTTCAAAGGATGATATAAACAATTTCTTCTCTTTGGGATCTGCGTGTTACTTGGATATGTAATTTGCTGGGTATAGAGAAAAGAACAAGTAGAGAGATAGTGTCTACACCCTAATTTTTTTTTACTTTTTTTTTTTGTCTAGGATATAGCTTGACTGTCTCTGAATAATTTAATGCAGTCTCCTTAAAACCTTCTATGTTATAAAGATGCTATATGATAGAACAGGTTGATTTACCAATCAATAATAACAAGAATATTAACTTAAGTTTATATATTATTTTGCAGTTTGCAAAGCAATTACCTAATATTCATGTAATGTTGATAGATCTAGAGAGGACGATTACCTGAATATTGGCTGGTCCCCTCTGGAGGATTTATAGGAGGGCATGTATAAGAGTTACACGGAATGTGGCATAGATGAATTGTATTCTTTATGTTGGGAGGGCATACCTACACTGGTAAGATCAAGGATCCATGAGATGACAGATTCCACCATTGTTGCACAGACATTAAGGATTTGAAGCCAGGTCCTCTTAATTCAGAGCCAGTGCTCTTTCCATTGAACTACACTGCCTCTTCCATTAAATTACACTGTCAAAGTCGGCTCCTTAGGGGGACAGACTTGCCTCTCTCTCCAAAACCTCATCTCTACTTAAATGATTAGCATATAGGCTCTGGCCCTTGTATTCACAAGAATTCACAGAACTTAGAACTAGAGGGGACTATGATGACCTACCTACTCTTAATCTTTTACTTTTCAGTTAAAAAAAAAAGGTGCTGTTAATTAAGTTACTTAAAGAGCTGAGATTTGAATATGTCTTCTTACTGCTAATTCAGTGTTATTCCTACCACACAACATTACATGTACTCACTACTATCATTGCCCCAGGGGTGTACCACTATATATTACCTTGTCCCTGACCTTAAGCAACTTATAATATGGTTAGAATAACAAAGCTTACACGTATAACACAATTAGAAAATAGATTACGGGGGGGGGGTGTTGTTGACTAATGAAAACCAGGGAGGTCGTAGACTCAAAATGATGCTGAGCACACATTCTCTTTTCCTCTCTAATACATTCTATTTGCCTTTGTAGGAATCTATGTTTTCCTCAGGAGCTGTTTGAATCCTCAACATAATCAGAGAAAACTGGAAATACCTTAGGAGGAATGGAAAGTTTAAAAACTCACCGGTCCAGGTTAAGATTCCTGACCCATGTACTCTGCCTTTGACAACCTCTCTTAGATTAATACAGGTTAAGAAACAGTGCTTTATATCATTCAATCATTCTGACCTTTAATGCAGCTGGAAGATCATAGGACTTGAAGCTGGAAAAATGAATGAATGAACGAATAATTGAATCAACAAATGAATTAATGAATGAAAAGCACTTATTATGTGGTTTTTTTTATGTGCCAGGCACCGTACTAAGCCCACTGTAGAAGTGACTACAGAGATCATCCAGTCCAATTCTCTCAGTTTACAGATGAAGAAACTGAAGAGAAATATTTTGCCTAAAGATATATAGGTTGAGGGGCAGCTAGGTGGCGCAGTGGATAGCGTACCAGCCCTGAATTCAGGAGGACCTAAGTTCCAATCCGGCCTCAAACACTTAACACTTACTAGCTCTGTGACACTGGGTAAGTCACTTAACCCCAACTACCTCACCAAAAATAATAATAATAATAATAAAGATATATAGGTTGAATAGTAGAACTAGGATATGAACACATATTCTCAGATTCTAATTCTAGTGTTTTCTTTCAGCAGTTCTGTACAGTCTCATACTAGCAAAACAGCTGCCCTAAATAAGAATGGCTGCATTCGCTAATAAAATAAAAACCAATATATATGCTAAAGGCTAACTAGAATTATAGAGTGCATAGTGGTTATTACAAACTTTCTTCAAAGATAGAGACAGACAAATAACCTAGTGCAAGGAGTTCACCAAACTGCCTCCTTTAATGTTGCATGGTTTTTCCCCCTTTTATCCAGAAATGGGACAGTGTAGTTTTTATGCTCTCCTCCTAACCTGGGTCTAAGATTCTAATTGTAATTTGCATCATCCAATCTGCATGCAGAACTGTTGGTCAAAGTGAGCCCCCAAGAAATTATGGTGGATCAGACATTCAGAAATTATATTTACTTTTTTCTCGGTGTTCTTAGGGAGCTGTAAGCACCTGTAACTGTGTAGGTGTATTTTTCTGCTCTTGTTGGTTTGGTTACCGAAAAAGGCTTTGATGGAAACCACATCCTTTCACTCAGTTTTGGGAAAGTTTATTAAAATGGCCTCAGCACTCACAATGAAACCCCCAAATATCTGATTCAAATGGGCTTTTCTGACTTTGTGTTTTCTGTTACCAAGTTGTAAACATGCCCTTTACAATCAGCTGTAATTTCTATTTTTAAAAGATGTATGGGAAATAAAGATCAGCAGGATCGGCCATGGGCCACAATGTTCAGAAAGAGGAATATTGATTTGTTTCAGAATGATAAATTGAGTCCCAAATCCAAACTATAGGATTGATAAACCTACAAGTCACAACTATTGATGCATGCTCACCCATCGGATTAGGACCCTGGAAAAAGGCTGTGAAATTGCATGATGCTTTCAGGTCTTCCTAGTCTGCTTAAATAATGGTGAGGGCTTGGTTTTTTTACTAGTTTTATTCACGCTTCATTTGGGTTACTTTACTCTTGGCTAGAAAAGGAAGAAAAATCAAGGATCCTTCAATGCTTTAATAGATGTATGATGTCATTGGAATAGATGTTCCTCCCAAAATGCAGATCAGAGCTCAACTGCAACTACCCATTCTGAGCAGGGGCAGATGGGATTGCAGTGGATAGAAGACTGTCCTGGAGTCAGGAAGACCTGAGTTCAAATTCAGCATTAGACACTTACTATTCCTGTGACCATGAGCAACTCACTCATACTCTATTTGCCTCAGTTTCTTTAATTATAAAATGGGGATAATAATAGCACTTACCTTGGAGGGTTGCTATGAAGATCAAATGAGGGAATATGCAAAGTGCTTAGAACAGTGCCTGGCACATGGTAGGCCTTATATAAATGCTTTTTCCCTTCCCTCTGAGCAATTTCTCCAATATAGTCATATAAAAAAAAATCTTCCAGGTACTCTGGAGACCTTCCTCTGGATCTTTTCACATTAGATGAATGTTAGTACAGCACCCAGGTATACTTAAATTTTGATACATGACAAGCCAACTTCCTTTTCTGGTCAGACATGTCCTTGGTTATGTCTCTGATACAACGTCTCATGCACAAGTCCTCATTGTCAACATGCTTCAAAACAAAGTAGAATAAGCACTGGAAGCCAGGAACTGTTTTTGTTTGTTTGTTTTTCGGGATGATGAGGGTTAAGTGACTTGCCTAGGGTCACACAACTAGTAAGTGTCAGGTGTCTGAGGCCAGATTTGAACTCAGGTTCTCCTGAATCCAGGGCTGGTGCTTTATCCACTATTTCACCTACCTACTCCCTGCCAGTAACTATTGGTAGAACATACTTATATTGACTATTGAGCTATCAGCTACTTAGAGGTAACAACTCAGACGCTTTCTTCATGAAGTGCTCCTTTATTTCCCAAGTGCAGGTGATTTCCCTGTCTTCTAATTTATCAAAAAGATTCTTCCTATATCTTTGTTAAACAACTCTCTATTATATCATGGGTTATTTGTGTACTTGCCTCTCCCATACTAGACTATCCTGGGCAGCTAGGTGGTGTAGTGGATAGAGCACTAGTCCTGAACTTGGGAGGACCTGACTTCAAATATGACCTCAGACACTCACTAGCTGTGTCACCCTGTGCAAGTCACATAACCCCAATTGTCTTAAAGCATCCAGTGCCATCTTCAGTTGTCCTGAGATATATCTTTCTTGCCATTGGACCCAGATGGCTTTGGAAGAGAGAGTGAAGCTGGTAACTATGCACAGCCCTGCCTCACTTAAATCTAATTCACTCCAAGTCATGCCATCACCATGAATTCATGGTCCTCTTCAAGAACAAAGGACAAACAACAACAACAACTAGATTATAAGCTTTTTGGGGTTTTTTTGTTTGGTTGGTTTTTGTTTTTTGTTTTTTTTAGTGAGGCAGTTGGGGTTAAGTGAATTGCCCAGGTCACACAGCTAGTAAGTTTTATGTGTCTGAGGCCAGATTTGAACTCAGGTACTCCTGACTCCAGGGCCGGTGCGCTATCCACTGTGCCACCTAGCTGTCCCGATTATAAGCTTTTTGAAGGTGGGAATTGTGTTTTGTCATTGTATGTCCAGAATAGACCACTATGCTGTATATTGTTTAGTTTATAATCAGTGTTTACTAAAATGATGAATAAATAGAGTTGAGAGTGACAGTGAAATTCAGGTTAAAATGAAGTTTCTGAATCATTCATCCTCTGATAATCACTTTCCTATAACTCACAAGTAACTACTATGTGAAGCAAGTATACTAGGCTGGGTGGTGGCTAAGTTTACATAAGAACTCTTCCCTGCCTTCATGGGACCTACAATCTACGAGAGGGATATGAACAATTTTATTGACGTGCATTATTAAGATGATATAAACAAAATTCTATAGAAGATGAAAAGAGGAAAGCCATTTATGTGTGCATAGGCCAGAAATCACAGAAGACTTTATGTAGAAGATATTTTTTTTACATGTTGAAGGATGGGTATAATTACAAAAGGTATAGATACTATTAAAAGTACTACAGGAGAAGTGTAGTATAAACTTCCTAAAGCCAAAAAAGGAAGGAATCATCAAATACCAGTTTTTCATGAGATTAGAATGTGTTCCAGGGAGTAGCATAACACAAATCTTAAAAGACAGGTTCAAGACAAATTGTGACCAGCATTAAATGTCAGACCAAGATATTTGCACTTTTTTAGTAAGCACTAGGGTATAACTGAATGATTCTGAACAGGGAGAATGACAGGATTAAAGATTTGCTCTGAGAAGATTTACTTGGTTCAAGATGATTGAGAGAAAAGACTAGAATTAGGAGATGTGTTTAGAAAGCAATGGTCCAGACAAAAGGTTATGACTGCTTGATTTAGGGTGGTCCAAACAGTTGTAGAAAAGTATAAAAAAATTCAAAATATTATTCAACCAATCAGCAAGCATTTATTCATTACTTACCACCTCGTAGGCACTGGACTAAGAAATTCAGATACACAGATGGCAAAAATAATCCCTGCCCTCAAAGAACTAATATTCTAATGGTAGAGACAACATATACATGTATGTATATGTATTGTATATACATATATACACATAGACATACATATATGTGTAAATATGTACATATATGTAGGATAGAGAGAAGGTAATGTAAAAGTAGAGATGGTTAGTAATTAGGGGAGCTGGAAAAGTCTCTTGCCAAAGATGTGATTTGAGCTGAGTGGTGAAAGAAGTCCAGAATTCAAAGATATAGATGGAAGGAAGGAAAAATTCTGAGTCACAAGGGACAAACACTGCAAAGGCCCAGAGCTGGGAAATGGAGAGTCTTGCAAGAGAAACAGTCCAGTACAACTAAACTTTAGAGTTGATGGAGGGGAGTAATGTAGAATGAAATAGAGGGGGATACTGATGTAAGCTTTTTTAGTGCCAACGAAAGAGATAATAGGTAGCCCCTGGAACCTAATGAGTGCCTATGGAGCGGTGATATGGTCAGGTCTTTGCTTTAGAGAAATAACTTTGGCAGCTATGGGGAGGATGCTTTAGATTGGGGTGAGACTTGAGTTAGGGATATATGGTCATGTTGGCTTCCTATCCACAACTGTATTCTAACCAAACCTTCCCATTTATTTATTTCTTTTCTAGGTTACACAGCTCAGGATCCTGTCACTATATTCACTCTTTCCGAGGCCCATATTCATCTATCACTACTACTAACTAGAAGCTCAAGAGAGAAAAAGCGGTTGAAAAACATCACAAACTAAAATGGTTTCAAAAGAAAAAGAAAATACAGATCCATTTCTGTAGCTCATTCTTTTATTAACCCCAAAGCAGGTAGTTCCTTTCAAGATTCCATACTCCTCATCCTCAAGTGTTAATAATATTCAACATATCGGCAACTAGGTGGCTCAGTGGATTCAGGAGGACCTGAGATCAAATCCAGCCTCAAACACTTGACACTTAGCTGTGTGACCCTGGGGAAGTCACTTAACCCTCATTGTCCTGCAAAACAAAACAAAACAAAACAAACCCCATAATATTCAACATATCACTGATCACTAGGAACCAATTAGAAATAAAATGAGAGGGGAAAGCTAGGTGGCACAGTGGATAAAGCACTGGCCCTGGATTCAGGAGGACCTGAGTTCAAATCTGGCTTCAGACACTTGATACTTACCAGCTGTGTGACCCTGGGCAAGTCACTTAAACCCAATTGCCTTACAAAAAAAAAAAAAGAAAGAAAGAAAATGAGAACCAAGGGAAAGTAGGGTCACAAAAACCTAGAGGAGGGTATGAAGAAGAAGAGAGTGATTGAAAATTTCAAAGGCTTCAGGGAGATCAGAATGATGATGACTGAGGAAAGTCCATTAGATATGACAATTAAGAGACCACTTAAGCAGAATTTTATCATTTATTAACTGTCGTGAGTTACTTTCAAGTATAGTGTATACTTCTGACTGAATACATTCTTGTGGGCAAGACATTTAATAAGAAGAATGCACATTAATATACACAAGAATCATATGGACAGGATCTTAATGCTTCATTACAAGATACTACTTTATAAGAGAAAGGTACTATGTACAACATTGATATTAATATTCCACTTTTATGACCTGTTAAAAATATCAAAACCATACTGAATTGCATCAGTTTATGACACAAAAATATATGGACATTGTAGTTTACAATTAATTAATCTTCAAATATTGTATATAAGTAATATTTAAATATTGATATATTGCATACTCCCTATGTTCTGAGCAATTAATTTCTTTTGGTGTCCTATATTTGTTTCTTAGATTTTAGAGGCAACTAGATGTTTCAGTGAAGAGTCCTGAGCCTGAAATCTAGATGACTCAATTTCAAATATAGCCTCAGATATTTGCTAGCTGTTACCCGGGCAAGAAAATTAGCCTCTATATAGCTCTATATGCTTCAATTGATTCAACTGTAAAATGGGAATAATAATATGACATACCTTGAAGTGTTACTATGAGTATTAAATGAAATAATATTTGTAAAATACTTAGAACAATGACTGGTAAACTAGGTTCTGTACAAATGCTTATTCCCTTCCCTCTTAGAATTTTAAATTTATTTTATTGGTTGATGAAAAATTCTGGGTGTTTCACCTAAATATTTATTCATTCACAAAAGAAGCCACTATAGTCAGTTTTATAATGTTTGCCTTGAAAACACAAATTTGTTTTAATGAGATTGATATATTAAGGAATGATGTGAGCACGATATGAGTTTTATGTTTTCTAAAGTCTGATTTTTGTCCATGGGCAAGAGCAAAAACTGAACCATTTCACAATAACTCACAAGTTGCAACCTTTATGAGGCCTGCTTCTATAAGCAAACCAGGTCTTTTTTCAAACTAAAGTACAATATTTATTATATATCTTCTGGTATACAAGGGAGAAAGAGGACTGTTCTGTCACTTCTCCCTGCCCCATCTTCCACCATGCCCAAGGTCCACAGGCCCACCAAGGCCACCTTCTCTCCACAGTAATTCAATTTTTATTTCCTGAATTATGTTGAAAAAGCAGCAGCCAAAGATGACAGAATAGTAATATTTATGTATTATGTATTTCTTAATCCAAAAACTTCATCAATGATACATAAAAAAGTGATAAAATGGTTGAACCATTATATATATTTTAAAAAGTGATAAAATGGTTGCACCATTATAATGGTGCAACCATTTTATCACTTTTTTATGTATCATTGATGAAGTTTTTGGATGCTATATCCCAACCCTAATTTCCTCATAAGTCCTGTAGTTTTGTTGAACAATTTTGCATTATATGGTGATTTTTTTAGTAATAATAAGAAGATGATACTCCCATATAATGCATTATAGTAGAACCGACTGTATGCAAATTTGCCTTAAACTGCATCGTATCATTATGCCACGATTGTAACTGTAATAAACATAAATTTTTAAATTTTTATATTTAAATTTAAAATACTCCTGTTTAAAGAAAGAGCAGATTGATGATTACCATCTAAGTGATCATGCACACTTGCTCAGTGTAGGAAGTGTCTTCTGTTACATAAAATACCTTAGATGCTTGATAGTTTGTGTAAAGAAGAAAATATTTCAATTTTGTACATTTTATGTTTATGTGTATTTAAACTGTTATAAACCACAGTGCTATAAAAAGTAAAATTTTAATATAAAATAGTTTTTAGTTGTATCAACAATTTAAATGTAAATTCCATGCGATTTCATTTTCTTTCCATTATATTTTTGATATATTTTGCATATTTTAAAAGAGATTATTATTTTAATATTGAGCAAGAATTATTGTATTTGAAGTTTAAGAAACAGGGTACTATGAAATATAAAGACACCATTAATGTTACATTCTCTGGTTTGTATTGCCAACATAAATGTTTTGAAACGTAACAATTTAATTATTAGTATAAGACACAACAAAAATTTTTCTTAAAATTACCTATTTTGTGAAAATGAACATCATTATCAGAACTTTCTGTGAAAGTCTTTATCACATGAAACATAGTTTCGGTCTTTGATAAAGTTTTTACTCACTGTGTGTTATTCTTAGATACAAGCTGATGCGGAAAGGGCAACATTGCCAATTTTTCTTATATATTATTGGGGCATGATAGTGGGCTTTTTGATGTATTTGTACTTTTGAGTATTGGATTAGCTATTGAATAGCATCATAAAGACTTTGAAAATGAAGCTAAGGCTATTTGTGGCATTTTGAGGGACTGCAAGCAGCATAGGAAAAAGGGGAACCATCTTGTCAACAGTTTAAAATTTTTTTTTCTGCACTATCTGAGGAATAGTGTTGTAAATAGGAGGATGCATGGGGCAATTCATTCTTTAACTGTCAGTGGTCTCAGGCTCCTAAAATTATAATGGGAGTAGTTATATGGACTACAATTCTTATATAATTTTAGATATTTTAGCTCTGTAGAGTGAAGTGTTTTAAATCACAACACTTCTTATGAAAAGAACTGTGAGTAATAATAGCATTGCTACCTTTATATCATGATGGGAGATGTGAAATTAGCTAGAAACAGCACATATGACCATAGAGAATATAAAGATATGGTTGCTAGGCCTGAACAGAGAGAGATGGTACCTGGATACTATGAGAATTTTCCTGGGCACCAGTTAGACAATAAACAAATACATTATCCATTATTCTAATTTTCATCAACAGATCCTTATATTTCTTATGGGCTCATAAACTTGAAGAAAACAAAAACAAAAAACAAACCCTTTCTTTGTATTCTAAGTTTTTAACTTATTAAACAAGGTAGAAAATAAGGGTTAATTGATTGAAGAAAATTGATGAGGAAAGAATACAGAGGAATTATCTTATTCTGGAATGCTAAGTCTCTCTCAATGCTGATCAAAACCACATCAACTTTTATCTGCATGCATGCATGTAAAAGAGATACATATACATATGAATAAATGCATATATGCACACGCATACAACATTCCCCTAATCTAGTAGGTTAGTAGCTCTGTCATAAAAGGAAATATTCTTTTTGGATTCTCTTCTATTTGTGTATTTAGGAATTGTGACTATATAGCTATAAATACATTTAAAAAGCAACAGGTTCTCATGATCATGAGTGATTCAAATCATATTCATAACATATTAAAGCTGAAAGGGTAATTAGATATAAGAGCTGGATGTGGCTTTGAGATCTTCTAATTTAATTTCCTTATTTTGAACAAGAAATCAGAGATCTGGAAACAATAGATAATGACAAAGCTGGTATCATTAATAACTTGTAGGTCAACATTAAAAAGCAGCAATGTGTAAAAGTAGGATGAATGATGGACAGAAGTAGTTGGAAGATATGGGTTCAAATTCTGTCTGTGCTAATGTCTACTTGGCCAAGTCACTTAAAGTTTTTTGATCCTATTTTTTCATTTATAAAATAAGAAAGTCTTTGAGCTGCTTGATTTTTAAGACCTCTCAATATTAAATCTATGATCTATGAGTATTATGTAGTACTTGTGTCTTCTAGGCTTTTATGGAAATGATTTTCAAACTTTGTTTAGGATCCAATGAAAAGTAAGCTTTATAACAAAAAAGGCCTTTCTAGGATATACTTAGTTGACATACCACTTTGTTTTCCCTTCTGCCCCCAGTAATTTTGTATCTAATTTTAATTTACTGACTTATTTCCTATGAGAAAGGAACCAAGAGGGGCTTGTGTGTTCCTGAGAATGAAAGCTGAGTTTGAAATTAATTTCCCCAGAGGAAAGAAGGTCTCTGCTTGGTTCATATTAGACACAGAAATTTAGGGTGTGTGAAAGTATTTAAATTACCCCAAGCAGAATCCATTCTAGAATAAAGTGAGGTGATGATTAAAATGTCTTCCAGAACAGCAGGATAGCAACTCCCCGCTTAATGGGATTAAATGCCGCTATAAAAAATGGTAAGGGATTGAATTCCCATAAATGTATAATGGTTCATATATGCATATGTATGTGTGATAATATTTATAAAATGCTTAGCATTGTGCCTGGCACATAGTAGGTGCTTAATAAAGATTTATTCCCTTCCACCTTTCATATGCATATGCATGAATATATTTACATACACATATATATTTGTGTGTGTGTATATGTCTGTGTATCTCTATATTTATATATCCCTATGCATGTACACACATATCCACTAGCAAAATTGGATAATTGGTGTGACTTTTTAAACAAATATTAAGTAAATATTTAGTAAGTACTGAATATGTGTTGATTATTGTGCAGTGTTTTCAAAGGATAGACATATATTAAATTTTTTTAAGTTTTTATAAAAAATAAATACATGTAGCCAAAATCAAAAGGAAAATAGAAAATTGGGGGACAAATTATAGATAGTTTCTCAGATAAAGGTCTCATATCTCAAATATATAAAGAACTTTGTCAAATCTATAAGAATATGAGCCATTCTCCAATTGATAAATGGCTAAAGTATATGAACTGGCAGTATTCAGATAAATAAATCAAAACAATTTATAGTCATATAAAAATGATCTGAATCATTATTAAGTAGAGAAATGCAAATTAAAACAATTTAAAGATATTTTATATCTAACAGATTAGCTAAAATGGTTGAAGGGGAAAGCAACAAATGTTGGAGGGGAAGTGGAAAAAATGGGATAATAATTCACTGTTGGTGAAGTTATGAACTGATCTATCCATTTTGTTTGGAGAACAATCAGGAATTATGCCCAAAGGGTCATTAAACTGCCTATACCCTTTGACCCAGTAAAATCACTTCTAGTTCTATTTCTAAAAATTATTAGAGAAAAAGGAAAAGAACCTATATGTTCTAATCTATCTATCTATCTATCTATCTATCATCTATCTATCTACCTATCTACCTATCTATCTATCCCCTTCTCTTTGTTGTGGCAAAAACCTGGAAAATGTGGGTATGCCTGTCAATTAGAGACTATTTGAACAAATTGTGGTATATGATCCTGATGGAATACTGTTGTGCTATTAAAAAAAATGATTTATCTTGTTGATTTTAGAACACAATGAATAGATTTGTACAAAATAATTAGGAACAAAATGAGTAGAACCAAGAGAACATTGTATATAGTGACAACAATATTTTTTAAGACAGCATCAAATGACTAAGTACTCTTATAAAGCCCAAATTAACCCTAAAATACATATGAAGGAAGACCCTTTCTGCATGCAGAAGAAGAACTGATAAATAGAAATATTTATATAATGACTTTACATTATATATATGTGTATATATATATAATTTTCATCTGCATTTTATTACTAAAGAAACACAGTTTCCAAAGGGTTGAAAGTGTATTAATGAGAGGTGATTTGCAAACAGGTATTTCTTATTTCAAGTTCAACCCTCTGTTATCACCATCAATACATGTTGAGTGACCATAAAATAACTTGGAGGACCAATAAATTTTTTTCATGCAACCTCTATGGTCAAAAATGTTTCTTAGAGATAGGTCAAGATTGCTTCTAATATTTAGCATGACATGGTTTCTCTTAACTTTTAAGGAAATCTTTCCAGTTGCATGAACAAGATACATGCTAGTACTTATCAAGGATTCTTCTGGATTTCCACTCCATTTACACCAGTCTTCAGGCTTCTTATTTAAAAAGATTCTTAGCATCATTGAATATGGGCCTGAAAAGGACCTTATTGAGGCATTTAACAAATGGTGATTGATTATTAATTAACCTTGCCTATCCATTTTATAGAGGCAGAAAAGAGCTCTCCTGTACTTAAGTGACGTCTCAGGTCAGAGATATAATAAGATATAGATTCAAAAAGATAAAGAAAAAACAGGTTTTATGACATTAAATACAGTGTTTATTCCACTAATCAACCCTCTCTGTCACACTTCAGCATAAAAATTTTTTTTAAATTGTATGGGCCTAAGCAGCTCTACCTGGTTAAGGTTTAAAAAGCTCTGTGTGGACATCCTTCGCAGAAACAAATGTATTATCCACATACACTTACAGTTCATAGCGGAGTAGATAACTAGGGAATCCTTGTGCTACTTTTTACCATACAAATTCAGTTTAGTTTTCCTTGGAGAGAAACTAAAACTAATCCCAGTAATTCTATCTCTGAGACACACCTCAGGTCCCTTATAGACAAAACTTTATGTAGGAATTCAGTCTCAGGTTTTGACTTGTGCCTTTCTCCCTGAGTTACAATTGGGAATTATAGCATCTGAGGTGAATTGAATTGTGGACCTTATGGTGTGGTGTCTAAATTATGACTACTCCTATAGAGATAACGATCATGGGAATTCAAGTGGTTGAAGTATTGAGGATCTAAGTTACTTAAAGGGTAAAGTTTGAGTTGTGTGGGGAAAGAACTGTAAGCCAAATACTGAACTCATTGGAGGGGAGGAAATAGAACGTGGAGGTTGACAGATAATATGAACAGGGATCTGGACAACGGAGAGAACTTTATAAAAGAGGTGTTTGCTGAGTGATGATGGCAGGAGAGCACACAAATGGCAATATAGAGAAGACAGCATGCCAACTCCTCTCCTGGCTCAGTATTACAGGGAGTATGAGGGAAATAATAGCTAACAACGGGCAGTGCAACCATCCTTTTGTATGGAGCAAACTGCCTCAGTTTACCCAAATAACTCGAGGAGACCACCAAGTCAAGCAGAGACAGATTTATTACATCCTCATGAAGATGGGCAAAACCCAATTACACATTGAAGTCTTGCAAAGATATGCCCAATCCTCTAGGTTTTTATAGTAATCTTGAAAAGGACTGTCCCCATGTACACCTAGGGTGGATGAGCTCACAATCTAACATCCAATCCTGTCTCATCCAAGGTGCATACCCAGCTCGTGATCAATGTATGGAGACATGCATACATGTTCCAGGAACAAGGGGGAAAAGGGGAGGGGGAACAAGGTCAAACCAAAGGAAGAGGAAACAGGGGAGTGACAGTCAGATGTTTCAGATCTCACAGTTCCCACTGACTCCCCTCTCCAGGCCCCTGTCTCTAAAGATATTCAACCTGAATAACAGGAAGAGTCACTCAGGTGCTTCAGCATTGTTAAGGATGACAGGGTTAAAATTTATCTTTGGTTATGTTGGGAAGAAAAGAATAATCCATTGTTGGGACCCCAGGGCCAAGGGGATTCTGCTCTGAGAAAAAGAGACAATGTCACTTAACATCTGGTCTCAACTCAATTGCTGCATCCTGTGCCAAGCCCCGTCCTTTCTTCTTGAGTCCCGAGTATTGAATTGGTGGGCAAACTCCCTGACCCACTGACTAGGGTTCTGACACATGATGGATTGCAGACAAAACTAATATGTAGCTGACAAGTGGGCAGACTGAGCAGAAGTAAAAATACTGTTAATTGGCAATAAAACTTAAAGGAGACAGTGAGAATTTGACAAGCAATAAACTTCTAAACGAACTATACTGGGGCAGGGCTGGGTACCTTCCAGACCCCATCCTCAGAGGTTAATCTGACTCAAATCCATAATCATATCATACACTTTGAAAGGGTATTTAAAATGCATTTTATTAGAGAGGAGGCTGAGTTCCATAGTGGGAAGGGAATAGGAGATGATCAAGAGCTAGGATGAAAGTAGGTTAATAATAGAAGAGTATTATTTTAAGTATAATAGAAAGGGAGAATATAGGAGGCGAGGGACTAGGACAAAGCTTCTTAAACTGAGGGTCACAACCCCATGGCATTGTGTAACTGAATGTTGGGATATAAATCATATTGGCAACAGTAAAAGGTTATGTATCCTGATATTATATACCTATCTACCTGGGGTCACATAACATTTCTCTGGCCAAAAGGGGTCACAAGTGGAAAAAAAGTTTAAGAAGCCCTGGACTAGGAAAGGGTAGGTCTAAGTTGAATTGGAATGAGTGTGTGAAAAATTGTAGCAAGAAAAGGGTTTTTGAAGGGAAGTGGGGAAGAAGATATGAGAGCTGCATGAAGTAGATTCTACCATAGATTTAATTACCTTACTATAATGGGGGGGAGGGGGCCGGCAGACACACTTTTCAGATCTAGATAAATCTAAACAAATTAGAGAACCAAGGAAGTAAATACCTTTCCCAACTTTGGAGAGGGGAGGGTTTGTAACCAAAGAATAGAGAGGATTTCAGAAGAAAAAATGGACAATTTTGAATACATTATTTTTTAAGTTCACAAATAAAACCAATTCAATTAAAATTAGAAGGAAAACAGTTAAATGGGGAGATCTTTGCAGCAAGTTTCTCTGTAAGTCTTATATGCAAAATATAAAGAAGGAATTCAAATATATAAGAACAAGAGCCATACCCCAAAAAATAAATGATCAAAGGATACAAACAGTTCTCAATAGAAGAAATCTATGATTTGCACAACCAATCTTTTAAAAAATCAAATCACCAATAATTTGAAAAATGCACATTTAAAAATACTCTGAATTTTTGACTCCTATTCATCAAATAAAGAAAAAATGACAAAAATGGAAAAATCTTAACTATTCAAGGTATGGCAAGAAGCTAGGCATGCTGGTACAATCTTGGTAAAAATGTGAATTGATTCAGCCATTCTGAAAAACAATTTGAAGCTATTGCTCAAAAATCACTAAACTGTATACATTTTGATCCAGGAGTACCACTACTTGGACTATGTGGCAAAGAGATTAAAGAAAGTGGAAAATGACACATTCACAAGAAATATTTATTGTAGCTTTTTTTATGGCAAAATACTGGAAATCAAGAATATGCCCATGAATTGGAAAGTTTGAATAAATTATTGTATATGAATATATTGGAATGCTATTATGTCTTAAGAAATTATGAAAAAGATGAGTTCAGAGAAACCTGTGAGGAACTCTATGAAATGACATAAAGTGAAATGAACTGAAAGAGGAGAACAATTTACATATGAACAATTTACATAAAATGAAGTGAACAGAAAGAGAACAATCTACATATAAAGACAAACATGTGAAAGAATAAATGCAGTGGTTGATCTTAATTCCAGTGGATAAATGAGGAAACATGATGCCTACCTCTAGACAAAGAGGTCTTGGGCCCAGGGTACAGAATAAAAAGTATATTTTTTTACATGACCAATGTGTGAAGCTGTTTGATTATTTATTTTTGCTATGTAAGTTTTTAAAATTGCTTTTCTGTTTTTTGGGGGGAAATCAGAATCAAGAGAGGGCTAGTCATAATAGGATAGCTAAAAAAGGTGTTTTTCTTTAAACAAGAAAAAGAAAAAGATAAAAAGAGGATCACTGGAGTACTTTTTCTATTAAAAAATACAGAAGAGAAAAGAAGGAAGGCAAGAAAGTAACAGATAAGAGAACAGCTTTAAAAATTACATTTTTGAAATTATTATTACTTAGAAGTAAAAGCAAGAAGTAGGTGATAGAAATATGCAATTTCATTTATAAATCTCTTTTTCTGTCTGGCTTTTTACACAGAAATGATCATATTATTTTGTGGTTTTTAAGTCTGGATTAAATTTTATTTTTCAAAAATAAAAATAATAGAAGTTAATTAGTCACTGACAGAATTGGAATTGGTACCCAGGTTTCTGATTCCATTGCAGTGCTCTTTTGTAAGTAAAATTTAATGTCTCCCTCATAAATTTATTTTAGTGCTTACTAAATGCTTTAAAAATTACAAATTGTATATTAGTTTTTTTTTAAAATGTCCTTTATTAGCGGTTCTCTAAGAGTTACACTATGTGGTAGTGGAAAGAGTACAAGGGTCACATTCACGTAAGCCACAGATCTGAATCATATGTCGGAAATGTGAATATCCTATAGACTTAGTCAAGTCTTTCTCCTTTCTTTCCTAATTGTTCTCAATTTCCTAATCTACAATGTGAAAATACCAATATATGCACTATTATCTCAAAGGCTATTGTCATGAAAATGTTTTATAGAGTAAGTCATTTTTAGTAATTGCAAATGGGAACTTCCTTAGTGATAAAAATCTTTACTTCTTCACCTTCCACATTAGCTTTGTGTATGTTGTGAAATTTCTTAGGCATCCCAAATTATCAGAACCAGATTATCTTTGTTTTTTCTTTCTTTCTCAAGGCCCTGATTTTATACCAAATTGCTCGGACTGGCAAAGAGTCAGAAATTGGAATTAGTAAAGTTGCCACCCGTCTGGTATTGCCTGAGACAGCCCAGAAATAGACTCTCTCTCTGAATGTCCAGAGTGATTTCCTTTGTCTGGGAATGGGGCCATTTTTGCCAGAGCCTCTTCTGTATTCATGAGTTTTCCAGGCTATCTGGGTCAAAATGAATACAATAGTAACAGTGATAGCAGCTGCTCATGGGTGCTTCACCACCACCAGAAGCCTTTGGAAGTTCTGAGCAGGGAAATCCCAAAAATACATGGCCAGGAAATTGGTAGCTAGGCAGTTGATCCCAGAGATGGGGAGACACAAGGGCCATACTTAAATATTTGTGTTCTTCCACCCTCAGAAAATATACTCTAATTGCCATTTCTTTTTTAAATAAATCTACTAGACTGGTAGATTTATGAAATTACCATTGACTTATTCCTGGATCTGAGCCACTGACAAAGTTTTCCAGGATACTAAATATAATAGGGAAATATTTAAATTCCTACATTTGAATTTAAAAAAATACACAAATATATGGTATAGGAGACTGAAAAAGATCTGGGATTTCAATGGACTTGAAGCACAATATAAAGCTTATGAAATGTCAGTCAACAAAGTTAATATTACTTAAGCCCAAATTACTTAAGGTAAATATTTGAGGAAAATTCCTAGCATGAAAGAAATGAATGTCCTGTTTTCTTATTTCCTGCTTAGATCACATCCAAAAATGGATTATTATCAACATTTTTAAGAAGGGTGTTCACACATGCTAGCTGTATGACCCTGAGCAAGTCACTTAACCCTCATTGCCCTGCCAAAAAAAAAAAAAAAGGTATTCATAAACTTGAAAGTACATGCAAGGATGTAATGGAAAGGTGAGGGAAATAGAAACCATACTATATGAGGGAACTAGATAGTTTTTACATGGAAATGGGGGGGGCATAGGAAAGGTATAATATCTTTGTTCAAGAATTTGAAAGGCCATCATGAAGATGAAGAATTAGTCTTATTTCAGTTCACTCCAAAGGAAAGACCTTAGAATAATGAATGGGAGTTGCAGAGAAGTAAGTTTGGTCTTGAAAAATATCCTAATACTTCCCAAAACTGAATGGCATATCTTGGGAAGTAAAATTTTCCATCATTGGAGGTATTCAAGCAGAAATGGTCAAGTAGTTATCAGATGTGTTGGAGATGTTATTCCTGTTTGGATATAGGTTTCACTAGATGACCTTTGTTGTCCCTTCCAGCTCAAATTATTTGATGTATGTATGATTAAAATTGTATAGTGTGGGCTAGATGGGAATAAAGGGTTTCACAGATCCTTTGAATGACTGTACCGTGCCACCCCGCCCCCCCCCCAAATGAAGAATCTCTGTAGACATCAACCAGCATTCCTCAGGGATCTGGTCTCAGCCCTGAGTTGTTCAACATTGTTAAGGTCTTTCAACAAAGACATGGATTACATAAATGTGGGGGGAAAGTTTAGTGCTTTTAAAAAAAACATACAAAACACAATGCAGATATCTTTTCAAAACATCACAGTTCTTTCTCACATCAATATTTTTTTTAATTATACTCGATGGTTTTGAATCATGGAATACCATGATATATAGAGAACCAAAATTCAACCAAAGGGGTAAAAATGAACATTTAGTGCCAGTGGACTGCAAACAGAATCCTTCCATGTACACAGCATAAATATTTGTTAAATGAATGATAAGAAATATGTTGAAATTAACTTCATTTTAATCAAGTTAAATCAATATTTTTTACCACCAAGGACACTAGATGTTTAAAGGAAATTTGTTCTTATTTTTAAAATTTCATCAAGAATAAATTCATGATTTTCTGTAGTCTGTAGCATAAATATAAATGTTTTATATAAGTGTAGGATTTTTCTTTTAGCTTTTAGTTTTCTTCGAAGTTATATCAATCCCTGAGATAAGTGTTAACTAAGCTTTCAAAATTGGCTAATGGAGAATAATTAAACATTGTCCTTAATATATCACTACACAAAAGCTAGTATAGGTTACAGAGATGGACATGGCAGTTCAGTAATTGTTAACTCATTCTTCTACTAATGGAAAAAAATCAGCTCCTTGGTATTCCAAAAGTAGTCATCTGCCCCATTTTTTAATCCAATTTTATGTCATTGGACTCATAGACTTTGTCAGGTGCACACCTCACTTTTCCATTTCTAAGTTAACTACTATTTCTCCTTTTTTGTCTCTTAAATTTATATTCCTATTTCCTTCTCTTCCTTTCCCCTTTCTTCTCCTCCCCCCACCCCCCGCCCCGCCACACGCAAATTTTTCCTCTCCATGTTTCTGTATCTTTGTCACTGTCTCTGTCTCTTGGCCTTGCTCTCTGTCTTACTTTCACTCACTCTCTTTAGAAATCTGAAGTTGAGAAAGGAGATGACTTTCCAAGGGACAAATAGTACATAGCAGATCTGGGATTGATATTCAAATTCTCTGATTGCAAATCCTCTAGCTAATTTGCTAAAAGTGCAATTGTGACCCTTCCTCCACCTTACTCCCATAAGACTGAATTACATATTTCACTTATGTAAAGATTTATCAACTTTGTATGCTCTTGGACATATGAAAGAAAATACTGAAGTTTTCCTTTGAGAATGAGTTGGTCAAAGGGAATCCAAGTCTCAGAATAGTAGGATTGAGACCTAGAGTAGATTTTACAAATCAGGGAGACTGATCCTGTCATTTTACTAATGAAGAAAATGAAGCTGAAAGAAGGGGAATGACTTAGTCAAAGTTGTCTGGAGCAGAATTCAAACCCAGATATACTGACTACCTATCTAGAGCTCTTTTTGTTGCTTTTTAGTTAAAGTATATGTCAAACAAAGTATAACTCAAAGCCTTCCACCCCCAAGGAGAGAAAATATACCATAATAGAAAGACCATACATACATACATACATGTATAAAAATAATGTGTGTTCTTTCCATTATATATCTATATTCCATTATATATAACACACAACACCCACATTACATATATGTGTGTGTGTGTGTGTGTGTATGTGTATGTACACACACACACACATATCAAAACAACCGAGTTCAGCTTGCTTTTGCTACTATCTGTATAGTTGATAAAGGAATTCCCTTCCCCACCCAGGTCTTAGTTTCTTCACCTATAAAGTATGGGGATTGGACTATAATTAATCTTTCTGGTCCTTTTTCTCGCTCTAGATTATATTTCAAATTTCAGATTTTGAGATTGTTTCTTCAAAAGCCTTTTACATTCCTCTGGAATTGATTCTGTTGTTTGTCCTTCGTTATTGAAGAGGACCATGACTGGGGTGATGTCATGACTTGCACTGAATTGGATTTAAGTGAGGGAGGGCTGTGCAAGGTCAGTAACTGCAGAGCCAGCTGGGTTCAGGGGCAAGATACATATATGTGTGTGTGTGTGTGTGTGTGTGTGTGTGTGTGTGTGTGTGTGTGTCTGTTTGTGTAGGGGCAACTGCAGATGGCCCCAGATGGTTTTCTTTTTCAGGTGTTTTTTTTTTATGAGGCAATTGGGGTTAAGTGACTTGCCCAGGGTCACACAGCTGGTAAGTGTCTGAGGTGAGATTTGAACTCAGGTCTTCTTGACTCCAGAGCCAGTGCAGTGCAATACACTGCACCATCTAGCTGCCCTGGAATTGATTTTACTTATTAAAGCAACCCAGAATATACACAGCAAGTCATAGCCAGGGTTCCTAGTAATAAGCACAGGTCTGTGTTCCTTTCCCTAATCAGCCACAAATATGGCCTCTGTTCAAAATACCTTACTTAATCAAATATTACTACCTTCCTGGCAGGGATAGCTGAAGAAGACTAGCTGTGAACTAGTTTGCCTACATTCTGATTACTAGCCTGGCTCAGGGGAGGTTCTATCAGAGGGAAACTATCTATCTATAAAGGGAGATTCTATATCATAGAGTTGAATAGAAAGCTGCTGCCATTTTGAATTTCCATGGAAGATGGTGAAGTAGGGCTAGGTAATGCCTTAGAAATATGCAAATAGCACACAGATGTCAGCCAACCTGGGCACTGAAGCTGAGTTCCTGAGTGGTACAGAAGGATTTATGAGTTTAGGCACAAAGAAACCCATGAACCTTTGCTAGTAGCTCCAAAGTAAAAGAGGATAACTCAGCAGATGCAAAGGGCAATAAAGCAGGGTACTACTGTTAGTTGCTCAGTAACCAATTCCCTAGCTTTGGGCAGCACCCTGTCAGTTGCCAGGCACAGCCCCCTCCCTGAGCTCACCTGACAAAAGGCTGCCAGAGAAGAGAGCCCATCTTAAGGCAATGCTGAAGACCTAGGATGCTATAAATCAATTCTAGCAACATGCAGGTGCAAATGAGGCAATTTGATTTTAATTGCTTTTTTTCACTCTAATAGTCAGTAAATAAAGTCATAAAATTAAGGAGCTGGAATAAACTGGAAAAAAAAGTATGCAAAATGAGGCACTGAGTTTCTTCTATCCTCATCCTTTTCTCTTTTTCTCTTTGGAAACACCTTTCTGACTTCCTGACCACCCTTAATCACAGAGTTGAGTGAGGTCAAGAATACAACTCCCTTTTTATGATATCCCTAGAGGAAGAAGTGTGCTTGGAATTAATCAGTCAAGTTATGACAACATATAAGAAAAATGAGTTAAATAATCTAGAGGTGAAAGTATCTTCAGAAATTATATAATGCAAACTCTTCATTTTAGAGATGAGGAAACTGATATCCAGACTGACCACCTGACCTGTCCAGTGCCATACAGTCTGACTTAGAGTCTGACAAGTGCAGATTTGGGGGAACCTTAAGAGTCAGCTAATCCAAACCTGCCTTAACCAGAAATTTCCTCTCTCAATTTCTTGGAAAAACTGTAACATGGATGATGCTTGAACACAATATAATTTGGACCATTCCAATTTTGAGTAGTATCAGTTCTTGTAACATGGCAGAACCAAACACAACCATCTACTCTTTTCTAGTATTGTTCAATTTTTTATTTGTGATTTGATTTAAATTAATTAATGAATTAATCATCAAGAATTTACTATGTCTACTATGTGCCAATCACTACGCTTGATGCTGAGAATACAAAGAGGAAAAATGCAACTATGCCCACTTTTTAGGAACCTTACATTCTAATGGGAGGAATAGTGGATACATATTCATATATGTATACATATACATGTATACATATAAATATATATATGATAATTGATAAATTGATACATATGTGTATACAAAATAAAAGGGAAAGAGGTCACTAGTTATTGGGTGGAGGCAGGGGGTGACAGATCAAGAAAATCTTCATGTAGAATGGGACTACTGAACTTCATCTTGAAGGAAAAAATGAATTCTCTGAGGAAGAAGCAAGGAGGAAGTACATTCTAGGAAGAATTTGAGGAGGGGAGCCAGTGTTAAGGCACAAACAGGAGAGAGAATTCTATATATGAGGAAGAGAGAGATCCGTTTGTTTGGATTATAGAATGTGAAAAGGGAAATAAATATATGGTTGGAACCAGGTTGTTAAGGGCTCAAATATTAAATGGAGTAGTTTAGCTTATATTTTATCCTAGATACAATAGTGATTTATGTTATAATTACAAAATAATAGTGATTCAAGGAAGTTTGGGATGGCTTCATAGTCCACTGTTTTTTTTTCAGCCTCCCCTCTCCTAATAGCCTATATTATTACTATTTATAACATCCTTTAGTCCCCCATTCCAGCTTTACTGCTTAGTTGGCTTTTAGGTAGATTCACAGTGTCACTTCAGGAAAGATAAGAACCTCTTTCTATTAATTTAACTCAAATGTACTTACTATTTCTTGAGCAAGGTATGATATGTTAAAATATGGGCCCTCTCTTTAAGGAGTTTATAGTCAAATAGGTGGAAAAGGATGAAGACTTCAAAATAGCCATCAGTTTTGGCAATTGGATCATTAGTAAGTTCAGATCAGTTCTGGCTGAGTAATTAAGGTCAAGGTCAGAAACCAGATTGCAAAGTTTTGAGTAGTGAATGAGTGAATGAGAAGAGATGAACTGGAAGCTCACAAGGGTCAGCAAACTAGGGCCAGTAGGCCATATGCCTGTTTTTGTACTGCCTATGAACTAAAATGAGTGTGTGTATACATACACGTATATGGGTGTGTATGTATGTATATGTGCGTGCACACATATATCTGTATATGTAGATATGTGTGTATATATACACATATATATTCACACAAAGTTCTGCTGTATTTAAAACTATAAAAGCCATTTTTAGTTCAAGGAACATAAATAAACTGACTGAAATTGGCTTTGAACTATAGTTTGCCAAGTCCTGGTCGAAGAGACTCTAAGCATTAGTAGTTCTTTGCCTGATTTCAGGAAATAGATGAGAAAACCTTATATACTTACTCTTGTTGGACCAGAACCACAATGAGGCATTATTTCACAATGCCTCTTCTTTTCCTCCATTTTTATTTTGCAGGGCAATGAGGGTTAATTGATTTGCCCAGGGTCACACATCTAGTAAGTGTCAAGCGTCCGAGGCCGGATTTGAATTCAGGTACTCCTGACTGGTGCTTTATTCACTACGCCACTTAGCTGCACCCCTTTCCTCCAATTTTTGACAAAGATGTAACCCTTCTTCATGCAAAGGCCTATCTGCTATCTATGTGTTTGATCCTATTACCTTGTGTCTTCTGTAGAAGATTGAAATCTCAATTATCTCCCCTCACTTTCAAATATTCAACTTGTCTTTAATTATTGATTAATCCCTTACTTCTTTGAAATATGTCAATATCTTTTCATTCTTGAAAAAAACAAAAAATACTGTTCCCTAAACCCAACCACCCCCTCAAGCTATTATCCTTTATATCATGCTTCCTTTTCTAAGTTAAAATCCTTAAAAAAAACAAAAAAAAACAGGGGGCAGCTAGGTAGCACAGTGGATAGAGCACCAGCTCTGGAGTCAGGAGGACCTGAGTTCAAATCTGGCCTCAGACACTTGACACTTACTAGCTGTGTGACCTTGGGCAAGTCACTTGACCCCAATTGCCTCACCAAAAAACAAAAACCAAAAAAACCCCAAAAAACAACCAATGTATACTTGCAGCTTCCATTTCAATTCCTCATTCATTATTCAAACCTTTGCTTTTGACCTCATTGCTCAAGTGAAAGTATTCTCTTCAATGTTACTAATGATCTTTTAATTGCCAAAAACTGATTTCCATTTTGAAGTCTTCATCCTTCTCAACCTATTTGACAATGTTTATCACCTTCTCTTGTATATTCTTTATTCCATGATTTCCTCCTCATTCTTTTCAAATTATCCAACTTTCTGTGCTTCTCAATCTCTTTTATTGGCTTCTCATTCTTATTGTGGGCACCCTCTTGGAAGGTCCTAAAGCTCCTGTCCTAGTCTTCTTCTCTTAACCCTATATATACTCTCTCCATAGCTTTATGAACTCCCATAGTTTTCATGATCATCTTTATTTGGATATGACTATCTATACATTCAAACTCAAGCTCTCCCCTGGACTTCACACCTACATGGCTTTTTGGATATTTCAAAGTTCACATGTTGAAAACTGAACACATAATTCTATTTCCCCCAAACTCTCCCCGTTCTAAATTAAACTACTTCTGTCAAAGGTGCCACCTTCTTTCTAGTCTCCCAGATTTATTACTTTGGCTCCTCATCATCCTCAGCTTCTCACTCCCCTTCACCGCACATATCCAAAGAGGTGACAAATCTTGCAGTTCTCCTTCTATACAATGGAGCACCCGACCTCTTCTCACTACTAATAATGTTAACATCTTTACTCTGGCCCTCATTATCTTTCACCCAGCTTATAGCCAAAGCCTTCCTTATTTCTCTCTCTATTCTGTCTCTCACATCTCCAATTTATCCTCCATATTGTTGCCAAAGTAAATTTCTAGAAGCTTAGATCTGACCATGTAACTCCCTTACTTGATCAATTCCAGCTCCTCTCCATCGCCTCTAGGATACAATGTGAATCCTCTATTAATTTTTTTAAAGCTCCTCATGTTATGGCCCAAAATAATGCTCCCTCCCTCATTTTATATGACCCTACTTTCCAAACTCAATGATTCAGCCTAACTGGCCTTTTCTCTTTCCCTTGCACATAACATTCTAACTTTTTTTCTTTATTACTTTCATTGTCCATTCCCTATTTCTGCAATGTACTTCCTTTTCACTTCTGCCTCATAGAGTCCCTCCTTGTCTTCCTTGGAGACACAGTTTAAATACTACCTTCTGCAAGAAGCCTTATCAAATTCCCAAAGTAATGGTGCTCTTTTCCCCAAATAGCCCAATATTTAACTACTTTTTATTTGTTCACTTTAAAATGTTTTTTGTCTACATACTTATATAGCTATTTGTTGTCTTCTCCATTAGTATATACATTTCTTACAAGGTGGAATTGTTTCATTCTTTGCATTTTCAGGTTAACCCTAGCTTAGACAAATGGCTAACTAAAAAAATGCTTGTTGATTGAGTGATAATGATGTTGTTGTTTGTTTGTTTGTTTTTTTAATACATAAATACATCTTTCCTGGTACCTCTCCATTCTATGAATAACACTCCCTCTTGTATCATCACAATTGGAGTACATATATTACTCTCCCCAACCTTTTTCATTATATACCAGTCTTATTAAGAATAGGATCTGTTACGTTGATCTTTGTATGCCTAGAGTCTTAACATAATAACCTATGCACAGCAAGTGCTTAATAAATGTTTGTTGAATTGAGGAACAGATACTAATCGAATTTCTGTTAAATGAACATTTAACAATCCCCAAACTTTAACACCACAAAAGTATGTCTAGAGCTCATCTTAGAGCCAAGAAGACCTGAGCCAGTTTGGAGAACCACTTTTGAAAAAATATGACTGCATGATGCTGGGCCATTAACAACCTCTCAATAACCTTCTCTACATATATAAGGGGCATAAAAATGCTGACCTATATTATTAAAGGAGGGTTCCTCATTTATGAGGCATTCCTCATATCAAGAAATCACAATTTGGATTCCTATAACTAACTGAACATTACTGAATGAGTGGCCTATTCTGAGGATTTCTGATGCCCAAATCATAATGTCTTTTCTTTTCTTTTTTTTTTTCTTTCTTTTTTCTTTTTAGTGAGGCAATAGGGGTTAAGTGACTTGCCCAGGGTCATACAGCTAGTAAGTGTTAAGTGTCTGAGGCCAGATTTGAAATCAAGTACTCCTGACTCTCCAGGGCCAGTGCTCTATCCACTATGCCACCTAGCTGCCCTCATAATGTCTTTTCCTTAGAGTTTTATCAAATGCTTAAATTGATGACTATCTCAATAGAGAATGCATAGTCTCTCTCTTTATCTGGCAATATTTATTTTGAGTTGTGAAGACATGGTATTAGGCTGCCACTTCAACACCATCATTTCATTCTGCGGATGCTCTTTCCTTGTCTCCTCATTTCAAATCCCCAAAGCATCCAGAAAATGAAAATATAGTATTTTGATGATGTCTCAAATTTATTCTGGGTCAGGCAGGATGGAGAACAAGTATCTTGATGATTTCTTTTTATAGGTGTGCTCTGGTAATTATCTGGGAGCATCTTGTTATTTGAAAGGAAGCTTCTGCATAAAAAAAAAAAACATAAAAAATAGGCCATGTCTACACCAGGGATGTATAATTGGGTTATATGCCCCCAAGCAAGTAATCTACACAGCCCCAAGAAACTGGAGGAAGGGATCAAGACTGTTAACACTGTTCTTAGTTTAATGGGGCATTGGGGAGGGCACCTGGGATATGTCACATGTCATATGGCTATGCATCACCCACTCAACCTGGCCTAGCTAGCTTAAAGTACCTTCTAAGGATGTGTGATTTCAGTTCAATAGGTATGCATCCACACCATTAGTTGATAGGTTTATGAGTTACTGGGTTAATAAAATCATCATCTGATGACCAATCATCTGGTTGTAAATCTCTACAAATATAACTAGACTGGTCATCAGATAGTAGGTACCTGGTAATTTGGAAGCCCCGATTTGAAGGCTTCATAACTTGGTATAGGACCTGCTAGAGCTTAATTATTTTTGTATAACCTTTGGATCTATCATCACCTGTCTTCCCTAAGACAACAGAGGGACCTGATTTTAGCAGAATTCTGACATTAATATAAAGTACAAATTAGTTGGCAAGATAAAGGAGCGTTTTGGGTCAACATGTAACATTAGAGAGAGGTCAAGACTGGTAGTTAAAAAATCCTAGGTCCTTCTGCTGGTAATTGGGTTACCAAGTTGTCAATTCCTTCTTCCTCTTCTGGGAAAATCAGTTTCTTATTACATAAAATTCAGCTAATAATTCCCATGTCACTTATTTGACAGGGTAATTGAGTAGTAAATGAGATAACATATGAAAATGTTGTGTAAATAGAAAAACATATTCAATAATTGTTAAAAATATATAGTTCTTTTTGTTTGTTTATTTGTATTATTGCCACAGAGGAGACAAACTAAATGGGGAATGAATAGACCTGACTTTCCTCTATTACAAAACTAATTTAGGATAACTCTACCCTGAATGTTATAATATTTAACTAAACAAATGCAAAAATAGATCAAAATATTTTCAAATAGCACTAAATGCAAAAATATTTTAAACACCATAAAGTTCCCATTTTTGAATTGTCTATGTATTATACTTTGGGGCATAGAAATACCATTTAAAGAGTTTTAGAGATCAAAAATATGATTGTTTTCTTATCTTCCTAGTAAATCCTAAGTTGTTATACCCAAAACTTATCTGCAGATGGCTCTGGGGGGAGAATACAGCTAGGTCCAAATTGTATGCATAATGAATCCCCTGACATGGTCACATGTATTTAAATTAGCACTATTTGAAATTATAATGATGCGAAATAACGATGATTGGTTCTAGTCCAATGGAAATATTGACTACAGATTTGAATAATGCGAACACTTCAGGGGATTAATTGTTTGGATTTAGCTACTTTTTTCAAATTTCTTTCATTTTCAAATAAATTCAGAATAAAAGAGTCTGATGCTGATGAAATGGTAATGTCAGTCAGGCCCATATGTAGTCATATGACAAAGTATGTGTTCAGTTGTAGTATTATGGACCTAACAGGGTCCAGTTCAAGTTTGTAGTAATGATTAATTCATAAAAATAAGTATAGGAGTGATAGGTACAGTTAAAGCAGCATTTGAAATGTATTCTTCTTAGTCCTCTGATATATTGAAAGAAGTTTTATTATGCCCATAATTCAGTGTGACTTCTGTTGTCAAATATACATTGAGTTCTTACAATATTCAAGGAACTATTCCAAGTCTTTTTAGGTTTTAAAACTATTTGTGGGGGGCAGTTAGGTGGCGCAGTGGATAAAGCACTGACCCTGGATTTAGGAGGAACTGAGTTCAAATCCAGTTTCAGACACTTGACACTTACTAGCTGTATGACCCTGGACAAGTCACTTAACCATCCTTGCCCAGCAAAAACCAAAGCAAAACAAAACAAATTAAAAAAAAAAATAACAACTATTTTTTTCTCTCATTAGAGGACCAGACTGGCTAAATTGAGAAAGATTTCTTCAGTAGAAAGTTGTCCAATAGGCAATATAGTTTTGTTGCTGTTGTTGCTTTGTGTTGTTTTGTTTTTACCTTTGCCACTTAGAAAAAGTCTACTATTGCATAAAGGTTTCTAGATAGTAGGAATGTAACTCATAGAATAATGAAATAATAGATCCTTAATGTTCTTGAAGTGAGTAAATAGCCAATATTTGTATTACACTTTGGTTCAAGGCAGAAATACTTATATCTCTTACCTTCTTGGAATTTGTACCTCTTTAACTATGCTAGAGAACACATAAATACATGCAGGAAAAACAATTGTATTTTCACTTTAAAAGTCATGATATGTTCTAAATTCTTAGTATACTGTATTATAAATGATTATATATACATATATGTGTGTATATTGCACATTGGCGCTTAATAAATGTTTATTGATTATACACACACAAAACTATTTATGTCGCTATTTTTTTTTGAAATTTTCAAATACCTTGTTTCCTTTTATTCTCATAATTCTAAAGGAAACATCGTGCAAGTATTTTTAGTTCCCATTATAGAGGTTAGGAAATTGAGGCTCAGAGAGATTAAATAGTTTGGCCAGGGTCCAACAACTGGCAAGGGGCAAGAGTTGTGTTACTGCTAGATGGGTTCTTGAAAACATTCCTCTTTCAAAGAATTACTCGTCCACACCATCCAATAAATATTTAAGTAAAAGTTTTTATTATTTAGCACAGAAATGTATAGTGGGGAGAAGCCTAGACTTCAACTCCCAGGCAGGTACACGTTTATGGCATGTTCCTTAATTAAGACAGCACATACAGGTATGGTTGGGAGAAGCCTAACTTCAACTCCCCGAACAAAGAAGAAGATGAAAATTTTACAGAGGTGAGAAGGGGGTGGGGGGAGAGGCCTAAAACTGAAAAGTTAAAGCAGTTTGAAAATGCTGATGTTAGCTATTTGGATATATGAATAATAAAAATTCCACGTTTTTAACTTGAGATTATTGTCACTACCTGGTCCTAATCACATAGCAAACACGATTGGCTCCAAACTAAGTTCATGTTGTAAATTCAAGGAGCCCAGCTTTCTGGGTGGCTGCTTTATTATCTGTTTGACCAACCACTACTTGGTTAATTAACTACTTTGCTTCTCCAAGGAAAGAGTAATCTCTAACTGACCCCAACAAGTTGATCAACTGCATTTCTCCATGGTCATAGTGTCCCCCTCAGTGCTAGAGCATCCCTAACTGGACTCAGACCTACCAGGCTGCTATTCTACTTGGGTACAGCATTCAAGATCTCTGACTTCAAATTCCATGGTATTTTCACTCTACAATCCTGCTGCCTCTAAAATCAACCATTAAGCATAATTTATACTCCACTGCTATACCTTATTGTCTTCCATGCTCATGAATTCTAAGATAGGACCAAACATAGACTTTCTAAGTGGGTGAACATAAATTCCTAAATATATGTAAATATGGTCTTATGAAAAGTAGCACTGTGTGGCTTCATCTAAAAATCATATATTGACCCTCTAGCTATGTGAGGGAAATCAAACCACTTGAACAATCCAAAATATGACTCCTCATATATAAAATGGTCCTAGAAATGGTCTTGTGATTTTGTTGATATAGAGAATTTTCTTGTGAGGAAACTGCCTATCCTATTACAGTCATATTTTCTTTGTAACTTATTTTACAGTCTTAAACAGTTGACTATGGCAGTGATGTCAAACTCAGATAGAATGTATTGGGCAGCTAAGTGGCACAGTGGATAAAGCACCAGCCCTGGATTCAGGAGGACCTTAGTTCAAATTCCACCTCAAACACTTGACATATACTAGCTGTGTGACCCTGGGCAAATCACTTAACCCTCAATGCCCCACAAAAACAAACAAACAAATGTATCCCCCCAGGCTCTGTATTAAATTAAAAAACAACAAATTACCATTATCTATGTTATATTTTATTTTTATTTATTTTGTTAAATATTTTCCAATTATATTTAATCTGACTGTGCCTATGCTTCCAGTGCTTGAATATGACACCTCTGGGCTCTAACACCTAGAAGCTAAATGATAAGGCTTCAGTCACATGTCTAAGATATGTCAAAGGTTTGACTTGAACCCAGATCTTCCTGGTATTGAGTACAATACTCTATTTGCCAGGCTATATTAGTAATATTTTTGGCTATCTAATTTACAGAGTTGCTGTAAGGATCAAATGAGATAATGTAGATATATAGCACCTAAATGTCACTGTAATGGCCAAGTTGCCTGTGTTTTCCTCATTTCTGACCCTCCCAACATTCTTGTTCCTCCCAACTTCAGGGACCTTCTTATTATGCTTCCTGCACTTACCAAAGTTAGATTTTCTTCTCTAGTCCAGGGCTTCTTAAACTTTTTCCACTGCTACTGCTTTTTTGTCCAAGAAATTTTTCCATGACCTAGGGTGTTTAAGTATATAAAATAGGTATATATAACCTTTTACTGTTGCAAATTTTTCACAACCTCCACATACACTTACAGGACCACATATGGGGTTGTGACCCACAATTTAAAAACCTTTGCTCTAGTCCTTTCCCCCACCCTCCTGCCCTTTCTGAAAAAAATGAGGCTAGCAGCAGGAAGGGCCTAGCTTGAGGGGCCTGCCTTATAGATAGCCATCCCAATGATTACAAACAACACAAACAACAGAAATTAAAGACAGGCACATGTTCTGTGGGGCAGAGAGAAAGAAACCCTCAGGTTCCATTTCAATTTTGCCCTTGGGAATTTAACTATGAAACATATAGGATAAACAACTCATAAAATATGCCCCCAGATGGTCTTCTTTATCACCAGAGCAAAAGTTAGGTCCTAGCTCATTTATTCTGTGAAATATAAAACCTCCTCAGAGAAGCATACCAATGCCCCTCCCCAAAACACACACACACACACACACACACACACACACACACACACACACACACACACACACACACATTCAAGACCCTTAGTATACTGAGGTGGCATTTACAATCCTAATCAGCAAAACAATGGAGAATGAATTCTGTATGTAAATGAATCAAGATTAAGTGGGGAAAAGAAACACCAGGGCATAGTGAACTGATCTATATTAAGAAAATTTAAGGGGGTGGGAATTTTTCTGATAGAGGGATGGAAGCTGAAAAGAGAGAAGATGCTTTTAATCACTTTTACTGGCCACCAATGGAGAAAAGGTGCATTACCCCTTATTAGGGGCTCATTCCAATTGCCTCCTCTTATGACTTGAGTCTGCAGTCTACATATGGTCTCACTTGAATAGACTTCTCTTTTTGCTTCTCCTGCCTCAAACAGTGAAACAGCAAAATCTCTACCCAAATATTGTACATTTGTCATAGATGATTCTCTCCCCTAACTAGAATTCTCAGTAGTCCCTAAAAATTTACATCAGGGCATACATAACAAGTATTTTTAAATAATTTGTCCCTCCCACTAACTTCTCCCAATGAAACAATTTAAAAGAAAAAGAAAAAGAAAAAAACTTCTTCAGTACATATCTGAGCAAAACAAAGTCCTGCATTATTCATGTAGAAAAATTAATGTCTTTATGTATTTTAAACTTATGACCTCTCTGTTAGGAGATGATTGACATGTTTCATCCTCATTCTTTTAAACTTATGGTTTATCACTGTGGTGATCAGAATTCTTACATCTTGCAAAGTTGTGGGGTTTTTTTTGTCTATAATGTTACTTTCATTGCATAAATGTTTATCTTAGTTTCTTCTCACTTTGCTCTGTATTAGTTTATAAAGGTCTTCCCATTTTCCGCTGAAATTGTCCATTTCGTCATTTCTTGTGGCACAATAATATTCCATTATATTTCTATACCACAATTTGTTTAGCCACTTTCTGATAGCAAGACACGCTCTTAGCTTCCAAATTTTGGTTACCACAAAAATGATATAAGATAGATAATAGATGATAGACAGATGTAGATAGATAGATATTATAGACTATATTTTAACAAGCATTTATTGAGCAGTTTTCATGTGCCAGACACTATAACCAGTATTGGGTATAAAGTCAAACATGAAACCAATGTAACAATCAAATTGTTGTCGTTCATCCATTTTGAAAAGGGCAATTAGATAAATAAGCACCTATTAGGGTAGTTGAGTGGAACAGTGGATGGAGTGCCTCACCTCAAACAAAAAGACCTGAATTTCAGTCATGTCTGACAGAAATAACTGAACAACAATAAGCACTTATTAGCTGCCAGACACAGTGCTAGGTCTTTGGGCTTCAGAGATAAAAATTAAAACAGCCACCCATATCAAGGAATTTATAGTCTAGCTGAGGGATACGATATCTACATATATGTATGTATATGTATACAGTACATATATGGTATATGTATATGTATATCTACATAAATCTATCTATATCTATGATACACACACACAAAGTAGATAGAAGTGATTTGGGGAAGAGGGAGTGGATAGGTTAGCAGAGAGGTTTATTAAAGACTTTATATAAAAAGTTAAACTTAGATTTTAACCCTGAAGGAAACTAGGTATTTCAAAAAATAAAGTTTTTCACTAGGAGAAGTTAATGGGAGAGACAGATAAATTAAAAGGGCTTGATATCTGAAATTTCAAAATGTAAAGAAAAAAATACACACATGTATATATCTGTGTATTCATACGTACATATATGCTAGTCTATGTACATGTATGTTTTCTATATACATATGTGTTCATATTTCTATATGTATACACATATATAATTTTATATCTATAAATACATTTTGTGGGGGAAAACAAAATTTATATTAAATAAATATATTCGAAATAAATACAACCCAATTTGGGGAGAATATGAAGAAGTATTGGCAGTCTCGAAGGTTGAACAAAAAAACCTTTAGATGGGCTGAAGTATTGAGCTAAAAACTACTTGAGATATTGTGTAATTTAAAATTCTAAATGTGGGTTCTAATCTGTTCCCCCAGTTTGGGGGGAAACTGACTAAAATCACTGATAAAACAAGTTTAGGTTTTTATTGAAAGATAGAAAGAGAAAGATTGAGAACAGAATTCCCACAGCCTGGCAATCCTATCTTTCCTCAATTTTCCTGTGAAGTCCTTTCCTCAACTTTTCTGTGTTGTCCTCTCCTCAATTCCCCTGTGTAGTTCTCTGCCATCACCACCAAGTCAGGAACCAAAAAGAGAGAGAACTCCTCCCCCAGTGTCCACTTCCTACTTTGTGTATCCCTCCCAGAAATGGGAGGCTCCTCAAGTTGATTGGCTGGTAGCCTTGATAGACAGTACCCATGAGCAAATGTCACTTCCTGATGCCAAGGAAAAGCCGCATGGCCTTGCCCTCAGAGGCATTCTCCTCATAGTGGAGCTTTCCTATAGTAAGTCTCCAGCAGGTGGTGTCATTCCAATCATTACAATATGTTAAATGTTATGGAGTCATATATTTCCAAGATTTTTTTGCCAATAACAATGCTCAGGGTACAGAATATTTGAAAAAAAAAGCAATTAAATTATGCAAGATCAACATAATTACTAAATAAAATGAAATTTAATTCAAAGGAATTTTGAACAGTTATTATCAGAAAATGGGACTGAAGCAGAGAGCTTGTGTCCATTTCTAATATTCAAACTATTTTATTTTCAAACCATTGTTGTAAGTACTAAAGGTATGAAGACAAAACAAAACAAAAAAAATGAGAGAGGTGTGGAGGGAAGAGAGGGAAGAAGGGAAATGAATAGGACTCATTGTGCCAAGCACTGAGCTAAATACTTTATAAATATTGTCTCATTTGATGAGTTAGTGATAAATTAGTGATTTTCCCATAGGGCAGCTAGTATGCGTTATTTTCAGGTTAATATCAGCATGTGAATAAATGAGTGTATTCATGATAATTTGAGGAAAGAAAGAGAACTAGCAACTTAGGGAATTGGCAAGGGCTTCCTGTAAGATGTAGTATTTCTTCCTTCCTTTTTTTTTTTTTTTTTTTTTTTTTTTTTTAGTGAGGCAATTGGGGTTAAGTGACTTGCCCAAGGTCACACAGCTAGTAAGTGTTAAGTGTCTGAGGCTGGATTTGAACTCAGGTACTCCTGACTCCAAGGCCAGTGCTTTATCCACTGTGCCACCTAGCTGCCCCATATTTCTTCCTTCTTAAAGAAGAAATGAGTCTTAGAGGGGTGAAATAATTGACTCAGGATAAAATAGCAAGTAATGTACTAAGAGAAGTTATTTTAGTATTCTATTAATAACAAACTATTAATTTGGGACCCAGGCTTTTCTCCTTTATTTCCAAATTTATGTCCTAGACCCCTGTAAGAAGTCAGTTGTGACCGATTTATTTTTATTTTTTATTTCTTTTTTTTGATTTATAGAATAAAACAAATATTTCTATAACATAGACATGAATGATGAAATTATCCTAGCCCTCAAGTAACATGCTCCTCTGGGAGATCTAACTTCTGTTTAGAGTATAGATAGAATTCTGTCTGGGCAAGTTTTTACTACAGGGAAATGAACCCCTGTCCTTGTACCCCTCCATTAGAGTTTAGGGTAACCCAGTTCATGAAGTAAAAAACCAATTAGAGTGGTCTACATGGAAATGAATCCCCCTGTCCAGATGGCTGGACGTGGCTGAATCTCATGATCAAGCTACATTCTTTGCAGAAGAAGCTGAAGATTCCTAGTTCAGCTCCTCATTAAATGTCCATCAATCAGGGTTGATTTTTACTTATCAGGTGCATTCCCTTTCACAAAGGTATTTAAGGCATTAGGTATCTCCATGGATTTGTCTTTGCTTAATGAGAGAAACTGACCATTAATTTATTGATTGCTGGCTAGTCTAATTAATAAATTGGTTATTAATTACCCACACACTCTGTCTCAGGTTTTGGGTTTTTTTTTTCCTTTTCTTTTTTCATCACAATAGAGAGCCAAGATTTCACTGGAGGTGAAAGGGAAAGAACAGTACTTTTGAGGTAGAAGATATCTGTACAAGTGTTGCCTTTATTGCTGATTACTCATGAAACATTGGAAAAGTCTCTAATCTCCTTGGAACATCAATTTCCTCCTCTGTCAAATGAAGTCAGACTACATGATCTACAAAGTGTCTTACACCTCATACATTATATTTCACTTTCAGCCATGAAAGCTCCAGTACAACTCAACACTTTTCTCTCAATTATGTTCCCCCCTAATCTAGTTTTGGTGTGTGTGTATGTGTGTGTGTGTGTGTGTGTGTGTGTTTGCATACAAATGTGTGTGTGTGCTTTTTTTTTTATGTGTTGCTTTGCTCAGTGATCATATCCATTTTTCCCCAAAGAAATGTTCCAAAACTCTGGTTCTGATTACAATATGTAAACGTACCCCAACAAGTTATTTATTCAGTATGGAATTCTGACTTCATGCAATGTTTAAAATGAAAATTTATATGTTTTCTCCATTAGAAGTCATTCTAATGGAAAAATCATGTTGATCTTTGGTCTCGAGCTGGATATCTAGGATTTGGAAAAGGTCATGAGTGTAATGGTTGCATGTGAGCTCTCAATGAGCAGCATAGTGGAATGGAAATGATCCAAATTTGATGTCAGAGGATCTGGGCTTAAGTCTTGTTCCTGCTCCTTAATATCTGTGTAACCTTGTGCTAATCTACTTCCTCCTTCCAGGTCTCAGTTTCCTCATCTATAAAAATGAACAAGGGAGATTAAGTTTAAAGTTTCTTCCAACTCTAATCCTCATGATGGCTGTCATTTAAAATCATTTATTGTGTACGGAGTCATAGGTAGCATAATCACTTAAGAGTTTTACAACACAAACCTTATGTGGCCTTTTCTCTGTTTCTAAGAATTATTATAGGGCAAACAATTGTTATTCATTTGGATGGATTAAGTATAATTCTGACTGAATGCAGAATGATGTTCCAGATGACCTCTGGCCTCAATACATTCAAAGGACATTGTTGTGTAGGTAACACAAGACCTAGAGTCAGGAGAATTGGATTCAAATCCTGTCTTTGAAATTCACTAGCTGTGTGATAATGATCAAATCTCTGCACCTTAGTTTTGTTTTCTGAAAAAATGTAAGTAATAACACTTTTACACAAACTAGTTCATTGTAGCATTGTGAAGAATGTGAAATAATGTTATTGTTGTTGTTATTGTTATTATTGTTGTTGTTGTTGTTTTAATAACTAAGTACTAAGTGTGAAGAACTGGGACAAATGCTGGGGATCCAAATAGAAAAACAATAGTCCGTGCTCTCCAAGAACTCATTCCATTTGGAAGAGACAATGTATATGGAAGATTTTAGTTATAAATCATATGGAAAAGTCTAGGATTCTTAGGGTAAATGTTACAAATCTGATAGTAATGCATCTACTTTGCTATCATTTCCATTGATAAAACAATATGTTTTTAATATTGAACCATTTACTTGTATTATGCATAATGGTGGCAAGAATTTTGTTTCCCTAATCTTCATTGGCTGTGGCTACTGAGGAAGCCAAGATTGCAGCACCTGCCAAAGCAGTTGATAATTCATGTTTCCAAAAATGTTTTTCCCCTGGATAATGGCTGTGGGCTGGGGCAATTGGTGAGCAGTGCAATGGTAGTGATAGTAAGGATAACAGGACCCTTCTAAATGTGGTTTGTTCCCCTGGATGATGGCAGTGGTGATCGGGTTAAACGCAAAATGAAAGGTCTAGGGCTACCATAATTCTTGATTCTCTTAGAGACTTTGGTTTGGGCTTTCTTCATCAAGTTCTAATAGGATGTGGTAGTCTACATTTTGGCCTGATCTGCCTGGAATGTCTCATCTCTCTCTTAGAGAAACTTACTGCTTAAAAACTCTGGCCATTATATAAATGTAAGCTATTACTGTTATGAATCATTTTAATGACTCATTAAAGGGAAGTAGAAAGAGTATTGGATTTGGATTTTGAGTATTTGAGTTCGAATCTTTACTCTACTTATTACTTGTGTGATCTTGGATAAATTCTCCTTTCTAGAATGACTCAGTTGCTTCATTTATAAAATGAAGTGATTAAACTAAATCAACACTAACGTCCTTCTAACTCTAAATTTACAATCCATATGATCTGGGACTTGAAGAGTGTGGGTGTCCTCTCTACTGAGTTACAGCTCAATTGATAGTCTTTATGACTTATTGTAGCTAAAAATTATTAGTTGGTGGCCAACTTTTTGGTAATGAACCCCTGTGAACATGGCAAGGTTGAACACTGTAAAATAGATGAAGTACATCAGTAGGCCATGATTAAAACTATTTTAAGCCAGTAATTGTTGCTAGACCTTGGTAACTTTGAATGGCCTTGAAAAATCCACTGTCAGTTCCAATTTCATAAGTTATTACAACAGTACTAACAAAGGTAATTCTTTCATGAATCTAATTTGGACAATGAGTAATTGACCACTGTGCTACTCATGTAACATAAACTCTGGAGAGCAAGAGCTGTTAAAAAATTGATTCTGACCCATAAAAGTCACTAATTTAACTGTCCAGAAATAATTGTGTATCTAGCCCCCAAACCAAAATTAATAAGCACTCTTCCATCTAGCCAGTATAGAAAGTATAACTGAAACAAAGATCCCTACAGGTTTATTCAATGGAAGTGATCATGGCCTGACTTTGCATTTGAAAACATTAGTGCACTGAAAGCATGAGAATAAGACTTCAAGCTCACAAAGTGGGAAAAGAAAATGGCAAAATATTCAGGACACTTCCACAAAATTAATATCTTTTAATTACAAATGTTAATGTGCATATGATGCAGAAGGTGAACTCTTTAATCCAACTATGCAATTATGGGGGGATATTCCAGTAAAAGGGGGCTAATCATTATTATTTCCTTTGGCACTCATTTCAATTACACTAATCTCAATGAACTCATTGGGTCCCCACTCACACTGTAATATAATCCTGCAGGAATTATATTGCAATTGAGTTAATTTCATCCATATTTTTCACTTTCTATTCTGCTTGTCTTTCTTCCTAATTTTTTTTTTAAAGTCATACACTCAGTCTTAGTTGAAAACAAAAAGAACTTTCTACTTAGATTTTTCCATAAAGAAAAATGATCTCATTTTAAAATGGGTGGAGATGTGCTTAGGCATGTCATTAGAGTACAGAATGACGGCCTACAGGTCACAACAAGGACATAGAAGGCAAAATTGCAAGGGAGTCATAAAGAGTATTTTTATCCTGTGCATGTCCTGATATTTCTGTTTATCCACAAAATCCTGTCATCTATTTTGATTTATTTCTGAGTTGCAATAAGCAACATTATGTCCATGATGCTGAAAAAAGATGAAGAGAAAGCAATTTAATTAAAAAAATGATTTTAGCGTATGGATTTTAAAAATTTGAATTCATTATCAAACAGATTTTGATATTCTTGTGTGGGTTTTGTGTAGGGGGATGTGTCTCTTCTGGCTGGCTGTCTCAGGAAGATACTTGAGGGAAAAAATAAGTTTTTAAAAAGAATCAATGTTCTAGTTTTCCAAAGTACATTTTTAAACTTGGGGGAAAGTTGACAACAAAAAGTTCATGACTGTCCCCACCCCAACACAGAAAAATAACCTTCAGGCTGGGGATATGAGAATACAGTTTTCTCTATTTCTTTCTTGCATTTCTGGCACATCCCAAGCTAACTGATGTCATTCAGTCATGTCCTCATTCATTCATTCATTTATTCCTTCATATATGTGTACATTCCACAAACATTTACTAAGTACTTGTAATGAACAAAGTGGTTCTGGGATTGAGTGAAAGTTACAAAGAGGAGGCGATGTAAATGAATGCAAAGAGCATTTTGGCCCCAGTACTTAGTAATTGTGTGCCCTGGGGTAAGTCATTTCAAATCATTGAGTCTCAGATGTCTCACCCACATAATGTAGATTATAACACTTGTATAAACCATTTTTCTCATCAAGTTATTGTGTGGAAAGAATTTTGTGAAACTCAATTTCTGGTAGAAAGATGATACACTCTTATGATCATTATTACAGATAAGAATAAGGCACTGTCTTTACTCACTTGAAGCCAATTTAGATAGATTCTACAAATACATACACACACATATTTATATATATATATAATTATAATATGTGTATATGTATACATATATTTATAGGTACAGGTATTGGTATAGGTATAGATAGGTATAAGGATAGGGATAGGTATTCCTGAATCATTTAGCATATACTGACTTCTATAGAATGTATTTTTAAACCATAAACTTCTATATCAATACCAGATGTTGTTTATCAAATTGAAATGACAAGCAAAGAGGTAAAGAAGGTCACTGGGCTATGGGTTCGTCAGAAAAGATTTCGGAGATAAAGTGGGACTTGATCTGGACTGGGTTTGATACCATGTAGGTACCTGTAATTATTAGTAATGACTCATACAGATCAAAGGTTTGTCAGTTTGCATAGTGATTTTCCAAAAACACCTGTCAGATGAATTCTATTTTGTTTCTTTTACAGATGAAATTTCTGAGAAGTAAAGAGATTGAACAATCAATTAATCAATAAGCATTTCTTAAGTGCCTACTCTATGCTAACCACTTGGCTAATTGCTGGGGATACAAAAAGTAGCAAGTGCCTTCAAGGTGCTTACTATTTAATGGGAGAGATAACATGTAAACAAATACATACAAAGTCAGCTATATAGAGGATAAATAGAAAATAATTGAGAGGGAAAGCACTAGAATTAACTGAGGTTGGGAAAACTTTCATGTAAAAGACAGGATTTTAATTAGGACTTGAAGAAAGCTAGAGAAATTAGGCAGATTGGAGGAGATAAGCTAATTTACATGTGGCCAAATAGCTGGTAAATGGCAGAGCTAAAGTTAAAATTCTAATCCAGAGGTCTTTCTACTATTCTATGCTGACATCCATATGCTACTTCTTCTCACTCAGTATATATGAGATAAACCTCATTTTATGTTTTACTAAAAGTTGTCTAACTATCAGTAGCTATCATTCATAGGGCTACAGACTTAAACTGTGATTTAGTTAGCATAGGACATTTATGAGTTGGGGACTCCCTCTACCTATGGTAATTCATATCTTTGCCTAGAACACGGAGGTTAAGTTTCTTGGCCAGTCATATAGATAATATGTATCAGAGACAGGCCTTGAATCTATGCCTTCATGTGTCACACATAACATCTTTCCCTTATGTCACAATTCCTTCAGCTACTATATATGGTAATTTCATCACATTTGAATTATGAGAGACTAGTGAAAGAGATTTTGAGATTCTCCATGTGCATTATTGTCCATGATTACATTTACTTCTTGTGCAAGGAAATGGAGAGCAGACTATCAGATCAAAAGATAAATGAGGGAGAAGCAATGTCTATTGTAATCTCTGCCCTTATCTTACTTTTCACTATTATTGACCTATTATTTCATCCTCTTCTCTGGGGTTACCCAATATTTCTTCTCACAGTGTTCCCTCTCTGACTATATTCCCTGCTATCTCTATGAGGTATGGCTTCTGTGCTAAGTAGATGGTTGAGCCATAGACTTTTAGACCTGAATTGTCCTTCAGATATTATACCACAACAGATATCCTCTTTACAACAATATCAAACCAGTTGTCATCAAGCTTCTGCTCAAAGAATTAAAGGTACAAGAAAAGCATTACCAAATTAGGGAGTACATTCCACTTGGAGGTATATATTTGCCCTTCTGCAACTTCTACTTATTGTAATCTTTGTCCTCTGAAGTTTAATGGAACAACTATGGTCTGGTCCTAAATGTTAGTCCTCAAATCTGTTTAAACTATTTTCCTGCCCCTCTCCCAGCCTTGTTTCCCCCAGCTTTATTTCCTTCAAAATTCCAAGGTCTTTAAACATGCCACTTTACATAGCATGACCTCAAATTCATTCACCAACTTAGTTGCTCTCCTATGTACTCCAGCTTATCAACTTCCTAAAATATGCTACTAAAGACAATATAATATGCTAGCTTGGAGATTCCTGGTCCTCTGACCTACTGTGTTCTGAATATTGTGCTTCTCTGAACAAAGCTTAAATTGAATTAGCTTTTTTCTACTATTATCTTACATTTTTGACTAACATTGGCCTTCCAGACTATTAAACTTGACAAGTCCTTTTCATATAAACTTTGAGGACTCTCTCATTATAGATTTGTATAAATTAATGTTTGACTCCAAATATGGAACTTAACTTTTTCTTATTACAGAATGGTGTTTATACTTAAATTTATAGAACAAGTGGTAGTGATACATTAGTAGTAATAGTTTCTAAAGGCTTTTGAAAAATCATGGAAAAGAACAATGGACTGGAAATAGAAAGAAAAATGGGAAATATATTATCCAGCCATAAAAAAGAATAAGAAAAAAGTCATTGAGGGGCAGCTAGGTGGCACAGTGGATAAAGCACTGACCTTGGATTCAGGAGGATATGAGTTCAAATCTAGCCTCAGACACTTGACACTTACTAGCTGTGTGACCCTGAGCAAGTCACTTAACCCTCACTGCCTCACAAAAAAAAAAGTCATTCTGGCTGGTGTTTACTGTATTCATAACCATAGCTCTCTCCCACTGAGAAAGTAGGGAAGGGCTGCAAGCTGCATGGTTCTGTAAAAGGACCCTGCCTCTGAAATCAGAGGATCTGGGTTCAAATCCCAAATGTGACACTCCCTCTGTGACCTTACTGAGCCACTTATACACCCTGGGTCTCAGTTTCCTCATCTATAAAGTCAGAGGATTATATTACAATGCTTTTGAGGTACCTTCTACCTCTGGATCCAGAATCCTATGAACAAATGAGCAAAGATCCATTGCTACCTCATGTGGTGACTGAGGTCATTAGGAGATCCAAGGAAGTCATCTCCCAGCTCAGGACTTGAAATGTAAGACTTTTATACATAGAATCTGAGTCACAAGGGACCCCAAAGACCCCTGAACCAAACCTACAGCTGACTACTATGTCTCCTTCTTGCCTGGCCAATAATGGACCATCCAGTTTCTACATGAAAGCCTGCATTGCATCACTTGGAAATTCATTTCACTCTAGGTTGGCTCTATTTGTTTCAAAGGCCAATCTAGCTTCTCTATGATCCCCATTCACTGTTCATAGCATTGTCCTCTGAGGTTAAACAGAAAAGTCCTTCTGACTGTGCTTCAAATACTTAGGGACATCAATGATGTCCCTGACAAGTATTTTTCCAGATCAAATATTCAAAGTTCCTTGAATAGCTCTTTTGCATACAGTTTGCCTTATGCTGGAAGCCCTATCATCCCCTCCACTTCTAAAATGAGACAATGAGAACTCAACACAATTATAGTACAAACTAGTCTGTTCAGACCATACCTAGGGAATAATCACCTTCCATTTGCTATAATAGTCGGTTTCATTTTTTTTTTGTTCTCTAACATCAGAACTGGCTTTTAGAATAACAAGAATTTATCTTTCTTTTAGTCTTCTGCAATCTCTCTAGCTACCAATTTATTCTATTTCAGGAAAAGAAGATTTTCTTCAAGTGTCTTTCATGTAATCCCTCCTTTCCACTTTCTCTGAGTCTATAGAGTGATTGTAGATTTTTACTGATGACTAGAAAATGGCACCTAACGATATCTAACCATTCCCAATTGCTCCTTAAATTTTACAAAGGACTTTACATAAATGATTTCATTTGATGCTCACAATTCCCTGGTGGTATGCTTCTCCATATTCACCTTTTACAGCTGGAGAAACTGAGACTCAGAGAGGTTAAGTTGGTTGTCATGGTTGCATAGTAATAATTCTATTTATAAAAATTATGTTTGTGGAACACTTTCTACCTTTTTTTTTCCGGGGCATTGAGGGTTAAGTGACTTGCCCAGGGTCACACAAGCTAGTAAGAGTCAAGCATCTGAGGCCACATTTGAATCCAGGGCCAGTGCTTTATCCAGTGTGCCACCTTGCTGCCCAAATTACACCTACATTCTACCTTCTTTAATGAGATTCTCATCGATTGCATCATTCTCTCCTCTTAATAATACGATGATGTTGACAGGAACCAATACTATTCTCATGTGACAAGTCAGTAAAGGGAAGGGGAAAAAGGATTAAATAATTTCTATAAAATTACCTAATTGAGTTAAGGATATACCTAGTCCTCTCATAACACTAAGTTCAATGCTCTCTCTATGATTTCTAATTACTTCAACTCCCACTGTATACTAGCTCATATTGTCCATATTAATGAATCAGACAAATATTACTCCTTTTCAAGTCACAACCTCTTCTGAATTATCACACTTGACCATCTTGCTACTATAATACATTCCTTACCCTCTTCATCAAAAGTTCTGTTCATTACCTTTCCTTTAAAGTTCTTTTCAACACATTCTCCTCCCCCAAGCATAGGACTCTACTTCTTCTCTCTCTGTGACTGTCTCTGAAATATAGTAGTACATTAATTCACATGCTATCTTATTACTCAAAAATTTTCAATGGTTCCCTGTTTTCACCAAATAAAAATTCTGAAGTACCTCCATAAGCTGCTTCCAGTTTACAACTGCAGGCTATTTCCCTTTCCAACAAATACTCTAAGATGCAGTTAAAAGGATCTATATATCCCAACACATCCCATGATTTCTCAAGTGTATGCTTTTGTTCACAACATTAACTAAATTTGGAACGCTTTCTGTGTCCTCTTTTTTTTTTTTCCTACTGAAAGTAGACCCGTTCTCTAAAACCCTACTCAAAAAGACCTCTTTCCCTAAGGCTTTCGCTGATCTTTCCACCACCCCACCATCCCATCCAGAATTGGTCTCTCCATCATGTGAAGTCATTTAACTTTTTTTTTGACCAGCTTATGAAGACTTATTTTATATACATTTATTTTTTGGGGGGGTGGGACGATGGGGGTTAAGTGACATGCACAGGGTCACACAGATAGTAAATGCCAAGTATCTGAGGCCGGATTTGAACTCAATTCCTCCTGAATCCAGTGCCTGTGTTTTATCCACTGTACCACCTAGCTGCCCTCATATATATTTTAATTTTTTGCAATCATCTATAAATTGTCACCTCAAGGACTGGGAAAAAAATCTCATTTATTTTTGTATCTATTATTACCTAAAAGCTTGAATCATAGATTCATAGAAATGGAAGGGATGTATAATTCCTTTTCCAAAACAGCAATTTTGATATATTATTTAAGTTTGAAGATCTCTAAAGACCTCATTCAGTCAGTTAGTCAGCAAGCATTTATTTACCCCAGAAATTTTGCTATGAACTGGAGATGAAAATACAAAATAAAGTTTCTGCCACTTAAGGTAGGAACACTCCTTCAAGGAATATATATTTTAATTAGAAAGACAAAGTGTGTGGGGGCAGTGGATAAAGAAAGCATCAGCCCTGGATTCAAGAAGACCTGAGTTCAAATATGGCCTCAGGAACTTAACACTTACTAGCTGTGTGACCCTGGGCAAATCACTTAACCCTCATTTTCAGAGAGAGAGAGAGAGAGGAAGGAAGGAAGGAAGGAAGGAAGGAAGGAAGGAAGGAAGGAAGGAAGGAAGGAAGGAAGGAGGAATAGAAAAGAAAGAAAGAAAAGAACAAAGAAAAGAGAAAGAAACAAAAAGAAAAGGAAAGAAAAAAGAGAAGAGAAAAGAAGTGTAAATTCTAGGACCGAAGTGATCTCCCAGGTTTTAGAATTTTCTAGGGCATGATGGAGGTGTCTGGATTGCAGCCTGGTGAGAAATGAAGAATTAATTGCAAGTTGTCTTCTCAATTAGATTGTGAGCTCCTTGAGAGCAAGTAGTTTGGGGGTGTTTTAAACATTTTTTGTACCCTTCATGCTTAGCATAGTTTGTGGCACACAGTACATACCAAATATTTTATTTGTTTAAATTTCATTTGACTTGAAAAGGCTACATACTATTGAGTGACCTCAGACAAAAGACTTCTCACTGAGCCTTAATTTTCTCTTTTGTTAAATGAAGGAGTTGGACAAGGTGATCCCTAAAGTCTGTCTCAAACCTAAGATCCCAGGATCCTATATCAGTTCCTCATATTTGCAACTGTGATTTCCCCAAACACTGAACAAAACTTCATGCTGCAAACCACTTTCATGCTTTTTAATAACTACTACATGAAGTTAAAAATATGTAGCTGTTGCCCACTCTTCACTTCCCAGAACAGGCCTGGCAGCAAGATGTTGCTTTTGCACCAGGTTTTTTTTCCCCTCTTTTCCATTTTTTTTCCTGGCGAAGGAATTTTAAATAATTTATGCTTAATATTATGTCTGAATACTATCTGTGAGTATAGATAAGTCTAACTCCAGTACTTCACATGAAATTGTACAGGCAGGAAGCAGCTGGCTCGTGGGTATTTTGGTTTACTCCCTCTGTACAATGCCTCCTGTACATTTCATTTTAGACTTCCAACACTGCATTTGATTAAACTCCCATGCTCAGTTCAGGTACAGCATATGTGTTTTTAAAAATGCAACATTCACTTCATTGGAGAAAAGTCATATTATTACCCACAAGTTCTAGGTAGTATAATATATACTTATAAGTCAAATGTACAAATCCCCCCTTAATAGCTCAAATTCATTTTATATAATTAGATTTTCCACATAGTTCTATTAATAATAATTCAATCATTCATTTATTCAACATTTGTTAATATATATGTGTGATGTAGTGAAGTAGAGTAGATAGAGATCCAGGTGTCAGGGATACTTGGAGTTAGGAGTCAAGCGTTCCTCCTATATGTACCACCATATTACCATTATGTGTATGAGGTATTAAAGCACTTCTGGTATGAGGGATTACTGATCTCTTTTCAGGGCTACTCATTCACTTCTGCTGTGCACTTGTCACCCAACTCTTACTTGTGGCTCCAAGAAGCTGCAGCATGTGCAGCATGCATACCCTGGTAAAACCATCTCAGCAGAAGGGATAAATCAGGTTGACAGTAACCAAAAGACCTTAAATCCATTGGTGAGTTAACATGTGAAGACTTCCCCTGGTAGAATGGGTGGAGGAGAGAAATTTGTCTGAATGGCCATGAAGGCTGCTGAAGCAGATATTGATAGCCATCTTGATTTTGGTTTTGCAACTGGACATTAATGACTTTGGAAGAGAGAGTGAGGCTCTCTTATGTGCAATTCTGACTCACTTAAATTCAATTCATATTCAAGTCAAGACATTACCCCATTACATTATATTACATTACAATCCTCTTTGAAAACTAAGGAGGGACAATACCTTTAACAAAACTCTTGAGCTTAGTGCCACAAAAAACTCTCTAAAAGAGTTGCAAGAAGGTGTTGATTTGGATCAAAGATAGTTTCCTTCAGCAAAAGGGAGCTCTCTATATCTTTGAAGTAAGAAGTCCAAAGAATATACGTGTGTATAAATGTGTGTGTATGCACATATATACACACATATTAGTATGTATATATGTGTATGTGCAAATATATAACATATCTACCTGTGCTATTTTTCATTCTTTCATTCATTTATTTGTTTATTTATATAATGCATTCTCTTGAACTCTTATACTAAAAGTTGAAGGCATAATAAGTGAGTGGGTTAACATGCACTCAAAGTCATAGTTCATTATTATCCATTAGTGGATTTTTTTTTTTCACCAAGCTGAGAGAACATGCAAATTGTGATTGAAGGATTTTTAATTAAATAGCATCATATTATGAGTTTAAATTAATAATTAAATGAATTAAACAGTTTAATATAAAGAATAAGAAACATTCCCAGCAGTGCTACACTTTTGTATAAGTTACCATACCATGACTGGAGTGAAGGACACACTGGAACATGGATGTGACAAAGAGGGAAACAGAGAAAGGTACACATATACCGAACACAAACATAACTAAGATAATGCACATTGAGTTTTCAAATGAAGGGACATGTATGGGTAGAGTATGTTCATTGATTAAAAGTTTCATAATTATGATATTTCAGAGCTAATAATAGATTTTTGTAATGTCATTGTACTGTTCTCTACTGCATATAGCACTATCTCCATTATATATTTAATTTCTAACCTTTATTGTGGACCAAGCTACTTCTATATTATTGTGTCTTAATCGGGCATAACATCTCCACATTCTGTTGGGTATCTCTAATAGACTCATGGTTGCTATCATTTACTGCTACTCATCTTCCTCAGAGACATCTTTGACTCTTTTCTGGTATCTGTTGCAGTGTAGTGATTGGTAAATCTATGCTCTGCAATGAAAAAATTAAAGCACTTTGAGTGAATAGCAAAAACTGTCATCCACTAAATTTAAAAAGAGAGACAGAAAAAAAGCTAGCAAAAGTTTCAGGCTAGTAAATATAAATATATATAAATAAATATAAATAAATATATATATATATTTCTTTTAATCACTTCCCTCCCCTCAATGCCAGTTCAAATTCTCTGAAATTCCTTCTAAAACCTTGATGATTAATATGAATATCCAAAACAAATTTCGGGTATTCCGGCTAAGAATGGATTTTCAAGGCCTTCTTAATAATCATAATGTTCCTCAATTGGCATATGGTAAAACAACAACAACAAAGGAGACAAAAACATTATCCCCTACTACTGTTCCACATTCAAACTTTGATTTTGCTTATTATCTACAAGCAACAGAATCACTGGTAATTTATTATGTTTAACTGATAATCTTAAAAAAAAACAAATTTGCTTTTCTTTAAATGAGTAGATAAATTTAACACGACATAATTTCAAGATGGAAAGAAAATGCTAACTATATACATAGTAAAGTCAAGCAAATTTCTGCATGTACTATGTCCAAAATACAGGTCTCATTCCATATCTTGAGCCCATCATTTCTCTCAGGAGATGGATATTATTCTTCATGATCAGTCCTCTATAATTATGGTCATTGTTGGTCATTGTATTGAACACAATATGGCATATAAATGTATAATAGAATACTATGGTTGTAGAAAAATAGTAAAAGATAACTTTAGAGTCACCTTGGAATACTTGTCATAACTGATTCAATAAAGTGAGTAGAACCGGAAGAACAATGTCTATTAATGTTCTTTCTACAACACCAGGTGATTGTCCCAAACCCTTCCAGTTTTATGACTTGGGGCTTTACAATATAGCATATTATGATTTAACACATTTCCTTTTCACATACCATGTAAAGATTGAAGAGATAGTATTTGAAGAAACTTGATACAATCCATAAAATGTTGTTCATGTGGTAGGAAAAGCCTAGGTTGTAATTTTGTATCTAATAGTAGATCAGTGATCTAGAGAAAGCCACTTAATTTCTTTGAGACTGTTTTTTTCTCTGTATAATAGTAATAAAATGCATTTATTACTTATTTCATAAGTTTGAGGTGAGACATAACTGAGATGTAACTCTTTCCTGGTAGCCTGTCTTCTACAGCATGTAGTTCTTTTGCTTCTTGTATATGCATAGTGAGGTCCCAGAAATAGAGAGATGCAACTATAGAATGTTATAGGCTCAGAATTATTGAAAAGGATTGAATTCAGAGTTCTTCTATTTGGGAATGGCTTTTATTTTTAAAATAAAGTAGTTTTTAATTTCTAACTCTTCAATGTACCATCTTTATAGCTAATGATTACTCCTTAGAAACTGCATTAAGCACAAGCATTTTACCATGTGGGAAACTTGGGTTAAGACTTGGGTCCAATCCATGAAAGTAATGGGTGGTTGATGTTTTCTCAGTGTCCTGAGTTCAACTTTGAAAGCTTGGGAGAAAATGAGAATGAAGTTGGGGGTCTTCAGAAAAAGAATTATTAGATAGTAAGTATTGTTTGACTAATGTCCAAGTGATAGAATCAATAATTGTTACAGACCACATGAAGATAAGGTGAGCTAGACTGGGGTGATATGATTTCCTCTTCTCCCTGTGATATTAATATCAAGACTGCAGGCTAATAAAGGCCCTTGGGTATGACATCTACTCTTTCCTTGTAAAAATAAGGAAACATGATATACAAAAGTTTGTGATGAATTGAAAATTCAACTTTGCTAAGAATGGATATATTCAACCACATCAGAAATTACTGCTACAGTTTATTTTTGGTCTCATTGTTGTAAATCCATTTCAGCCAATATGACTGAATTCTTTGGAAATTACACTGAGAAAAGAATCAAGATTGGAATCTAAGTCAGGTTGGGGCATGAACCAAGAAAATAATAGATTATTATTAGAATGTTGTATCTCCTTAGATAGAAATGAGGAATGCTTGAAAGCAGTAAAATTGTAGAGAGGTTAAGAGATAATGAAAAGTTAGAAGAGAACTGACACCACTTAGACATTATGAGTCACCTGGTAGATTTCACAATATGACAGGTATGCCTGTTCATTCTCAAAAAAACACTGTCCTTGGTGCCAAGGAAACCCCACCTATCTTAGAGGGGTTGGGCTTAAAACTATTTCAGAAGTAATACATGTATAAAGTATTTGGCAAATTGTGAAGTCATATATAATTATCAGTTATTATTAATATGGTAATGGTTGCTCATAGTGAAATTAATTTGTTGGGATGAATGACTAGTTCACTTAAACCCACTTAAATGGTCTATATTCAAGAGCATATAATTTAAAGAGAAAACCACTCCAATCTTCCCCAGTCAATGCTAATACCTTAGCCATGGAATATTCTGTGGGCCTTTTAATAGCAAACACATGTTATGCATATAGAGATATAGTTAATTATGTGTGTACACATGTATATCTTCATGTATACATACACATATACATGTATATATTATATGTATATACATACAATACACGCATGCACACATACACAGGTGTCTATCTATTATCTTTCTACCTACCCCCTCCTCTTGAAAGTTATATAGTCCCCATAGATGTGCTCCAGGAATAACTCTGTTCTCTGACATACAGCGAATGCACTGAGCCTGTTGAGCAGTTCCAAAGCTAATACATGCACACTCACACAAATATAGTGAGAGGGAGAGAGGAGGGGGAAGAGGAGGAGGAGGAAGAAGAGGGAGGGAGGGAGGGAGGGAGGGAGGGAGGGAGAGAAAGGGGGGTGGGTTATGTCATCCTAAAGAGCACAGCATCTTAGCATTTGATAGAAAAGAGATTCAAGGCTTCTAGTTCAATGAATTTATGAGAAGGAATCCCTTCTATAGAAATGCATACTTTTGATGGAGTTTTCTTTGACATGTCAAACTGAATATATTCTCTCTGATGTTGTTTAGGTGGAAAATGCAAGGTCCAGGTGTTCAGATATGCTTTGCTGCTAAAAAAATAAAAAATAAAAAAAAATAAAAAAGCAAATTGCTGAGCTATTGCTGTTATTGTTGTCTAATCACTGGTTTTCTCCTGTAAATGACAAGCCAGCTTTCCCCTAAGTGGTGGCAGCAGAAAGAGTTCTTTATTTCTTTGCACTTGCATAAAGCCAATTGTTCTTCTGTTCTAACAATGGGAGGAACCTCAGAACTCTACTTTGGACTTAGACATGTTCATATTTTATTCAGGGGTCTTTCCATTTTGATATTTGATTATACTAAAACAAAGCTTTGAGGATTGTAGAATCTCAGAATTACAAAATGTCAGGTTAGGGAAGGATGTCAGCATACTATTTTTCAACTTTTTGTCTCCAAAGTCTGTCTCCTGTAGGCCCTCCTCAGTCCTACCTCCTAAAATCCTTTTCTTCTTTCAAGGCTCAGCATATTCCCTCCTCTAATTATCATACATCTAATTATTTCTTTATATTTTGTACCCACAAAATGTAATACAAACTTTTTGAGGTCAAGGACTATTTTATTTTCTTTTGTGTTTATACCCCCAGAATCTGCAAAATGTCTTAATAAGTACTTAATAAATGCTTGCTTAATTTATTTAGCCCAACTTATGTTCAACTAAGAAGTCTTGCTACAAGATCCCTCCCAAAATCACCATTTAATTTCCTCTGCATGACTTTCAGAATTTTATAACTCTGTACTTTTCAAGACAGGCAAGTACCCTTTTGAATAGTTCTGATTGTTAAGAAAGATTTTCTTATATCCTCTCTCAATCTACCTCTCTGCAACTTGTATCCATTGCTCTTAATTCCTTCTTCTTAGGAAAGCCAATCGAACTAATTTCTTCTTTTACCTAATAGTCATTCAAATACTTGATGATTGCTTCTTTGGTCTCCATTTTTCTTCAGCTGAAATCTTCCCTTTCAATGATCCTCATCTTGAGTGTTCTTCAATCTTCTTACAATTTTCCTAGACATCATGGAAATGGACTTTTTTTCCATCTGTATTAAAGGAAACACATTTTCAGAAATCCAAGGCTTCTCTGTTTGTTTTTATTTGTTTGCTTTTTAGATATGAATGAGGATGAGAAGACAAAGCAATGCTTCATTATAATCAAGGGACTGTTAGCAAAGTTACTTTGTGTGAGGTTGTACTCATTCTTATAGAGAGGAGAGATAGAAAAGTACCAATTTTCTTATATGTGCTTCTAAATCACTACTGATATCACCTTTCCCACTGACTCCATTTTCTCAACTGTGGCAACATATAGGCTCTCCATAACACTAAGTGATAAAATGGGGTGATTCAAAAAGGAAAGGAGATATTTGTATATATAGGAAACTCAATTTTTATCCATGGAGACAAGGAGTAATACTGTTCAATATTCTAAATTCAATTTAAATACCACCTCTTCCTAGAAGAGTTATTTGATCATTCTCTATCAAAAATCACCATCTCTCTCCCCATCCTCATCTTCAGTCTCATTTAGCAATTTGTTTCATCAATTTGCTTATTTATCATGAATTATTGTGTATTTGCATCATGTTTTGATATATTACCCACATATATTGTATAAAACATGATAAGATAATATTATAATAAATTTATATCTGGGAGGGTTCTCAGAGGCCATCTTCTTAAATCAATTGACCAAGGTCAAGAAGGTAGTGTTTATCAGATCAGGATTTGAACTCAGATCTTCTGACCTTCTCTCTGTAGTGAAAGGTCTATGGAATTAGGGTTCCTCTTTTTACTGCATTTACATCTCTCCCAAAGATAGCACCTAACATAAGCCTCTGAAAAGTTTAGCGCCTTAAAAATATATGATTTACTGAAAGAAGAAATATTTCTTTTTAAAAGTTTCTTGGAGAATGAAGCTTTGAACTTTATATGTAGGGAAAGTGTTATATTATGGTAATACTACTGTGTGGGCCTTTGGTGAGTATTTTTTTAAAAGGAAAATTATATGTAGGAAATTTAAAAAGAATAAATAAACCCAAATAAAAAATCAATACTACCCCCTACTCACCAAAATCAGATTATAAAAACAAAAGAGACTGTTAGATGGAATGAAAATGGGGATTTTTGTATAAAGGTTTCATTATAAATCAGGATGTTTCCATATATGATACTGTGAAATAAAGGTTTCATAAGAATTCACTTTCCTCATCTGTAACATTTCTAGGTTGGGCAGATAGATGGTCTCAATGTTACCATACAACTCCAACATTCTATGATTTATAAACAGCAACATGGAACACAAGAATAAACACTGGCTGGGCTCTTGGAGTCAGAAGACCTGGGTCTGGATCATACCCCTGATCACCTCTGACTCTCATGAGTTATACATCTAAACCTATATGACTTTAGGAAGTATTCCTCTTCTCTAAAGTGAAGTGGTGGATAAGAACAGGGGTAAGCAAACTAGGGCCATGGGTCAAATCTAACCCATACCCATTTGTGTACAGCCCATGAATTAAGAAGATTTTAAAAAATATTTTAAAGTAAAATTTTATTGTATTTGAGAATGGTGTTGAGTCAATAAAATCATTAAGAGCCTACTTTGTGCTAGGCACTGGGGTGAGTACTGGTGATATAAGGAAGGCAAATGATGAGCCCTTGTCTTCAATTTAATGGGGGAAGACAACCCATTTAAAGACTTTGAAAAGGGAAGAAATGCAGGTTCATGAAGTTCAGAGAAGTAGAGGTATATGGGAAATTATACAATGATTGTCCTCAGCATCCTCCCTAACCGGAGGTTCTGGGAAGAACTCTCCAATGTCCACTTTCCTTTCCAATCAGAGAGCTGAAGGGGCTGAGGGCCAGGGGTACTGACAAGATGTGAAGGTGTGTTTAAGGGATGATGTGATCCTGCAGTATGATGAAGTTCCAGTACTTATATAAATATAAATATTTCTATTTCATAAATATAAATTTAAAACACATAAAAACTATACTTAGCTACTAGGTGGGCTGTACGAAAAATAGGCCTATATTTGGTCTTCTGGCTATAGTTTTCGAACCTTTGGAAAGTTGTTTGTCCTTCAGTTTCAAAGAGGGCCAGTGACATAATGGGTGATTTCTTGACTCATGTATGAGTTCAATATAAGCAAGGCAGAGTTGCACAGTCATCAGCCCCTTCCCCCCACTTCCAGAGTCATTGAAGTCCATTTGCATTACAAAAGTCAAGATGACTGAAGATAACCCAGGACTAAGTGGATGACCTTGACAACTTTGATGCCTGACCAGTGTCTAAGTGCTCCAGGATGCCTGCTTCAGCTGCCTTCATGAACATTGGAACAAATTGTTCTCATCCACCCAGTCTGCCTTGGAAAGACTTCACATGATTGCCTTAGGCATTCTCCTGAATCACCAAAGGGTTTGAGACCTATCAGTTACCCTCAACCATCAACCCCTGGGGGCAATGGTTCTGAAGGTGTTGTTTTTATTTTTTGAGTATTGATTTATGTTTCTATGATACTTTTGCCTGACCTAACTCCCCCTCCCAATTTTTTTATTTTTATCCAAGGCAATATTCTTTTTTTGAGGTAAGAACATCTTTGACTAATCTTCAGCTTCTTGTCTAATCAATCACCAAGTACTATTTCTATTATGAATTCTCTTTAATCCACTCTGTCCTCTCCATCCTAATCACCAGTTCATAATCACATGTCTACATAAAATCAACATTGCAAATCAGTTCTAAACTTGGTTTCCCTGCTTCCAATTTTGAATATCTTCTCTAACACATCTATATATCAGCATCATTAAAAAATTAATTTAAAAAAACCCTTTCATCATATCATACCAGTTCTCAAAGACTTTCAGTTCTCTCAAATTTATCAGAGTTTGTATTACTTAGCCTTGCATTTGAGATTCTCCATAATCTGACTCAAAACAACCCATTGAAATGTATCTCCAAATATACCAAGCTAGTCATCTCACTGACCTGACAATATGCTACACTCATTCCTAACTCCAAACCTGTTCTCATGCTACTGTTCAACCTGGAAGATCCTTATCTAGGGTAATGGGTGGGTAGGGCAGTGCTAAACTTCCTTTGTGTGCAGAAATCTTTGTAATTGGTGTGTGCTTAAAATTCTTCCTTCAGGAGACAGAAAGGTTCCAATGTTAACTCAATAGTCATACCTTCCCAGAACTTTCCAGGTGCTTGCAAGCCCCCTTCCAGATGTTCACAGAACTGACTCATATTCAGGGTTTTGCCCCATGAAAAAATCTGAAAAATATGTTATAAACAGAAAAGTCCATTCACTGGGTTGGCCTCTTATTCACAAACAAGCTAAGCCCATCTCCTTCCCTCACCAGCATGAAACAAGAATATGGATTTGGAAACTATTTGGTCTCATTGACTCCCTTAAGCCTTTCTTAGCCTTGCTATATGCCATTCAGCAAGCCTGGAGAACTCAATAGATAATCCATTCATACACTTGAATTCACATAATTGTTGTCTTCCCATCTTTCCCAAGTCTTTCTTTCCCACTATTGGTTTGTAAATTTTTCTTAAAAAAACAACAACAAAAAAAAACCTGCTGATTTTCTGAATCTAGTGACTTGCTGGGTCTGTTTTCCAAAAATTGCTGGATGAGATTGCCTTTATACAGGTACTTGTGTGGGCCTCAGGAAGAGTCTTAAAGTCATGTTTATTGCCTGTTTTGTTTTGTTTTTTTTTAACGTGGTTTAGTGGAAAGAACTTAGGACTAGAATTCAAATTCTTTCTCTGGTACTTTCTGCTTGTGTGAGCTTAGGGAATTAATTATTTAACCTCCTTGAAGCTCAGTTTCATCATTTGTAAAAGTTGTGTTTATCTGTAAAAATTAGATTTATTAGAATATTCATGATTTTCCTAACTAGGAGTTCTGAGTCATTATATTTTTGTTAAAAACTTTTTTCTAGTATAAATTCCATAGAATAACATAAAAAGATGATGTACCACGTGGATCTGATTTCCATTATATTTTCCTTGGGATAAAAATAAGCCTCTGATTTAAGGGTTATGGAGTAGGTGTGGGGAGGAATAATGAAGAAAGAGAAGATAATGCCCAGAATGGTCCATGGAAGGGGATGGGTGTGACCTGGGAAGATTCATCTCTACCCATTTCAAGAAAGGAGGAAGGATTAGGAAGGAACAAATAATATCCAGCCAACTTTGACTATATGATGGACATAGCTTTCCCTCCAAGGAACAATCATCTTTTAATTTCCTGGCTACTGTCACCATCTGTAGTGATCTTTGAGTCCAAGAATATAAAATTTGACACTGCTTCCATTTCTTCCTCCTCTCTTTACCAGGAAGTGATAGCACTATTTGCCAAGAATGTAGGTTTTGTTTTGGTTTGGTTTTGATGTTACGTTTCTAGTCAGCTTTTATAGTCTCTTCTTTCATTCTCATCAAGAGACTTCTTAATTTCTATTCACTTTCTGCCATCAGAGTGGTATCTTCTTCAAATCCGAGATTGCTGATTTTTTTCCTGGGAATCTTAATTCTGACTTTTGATTCATGAAGCATGATATTTGATTTGATGTACTCTGCATATAAGTTAAATAAATAAGCTAATATTATACGACATTATCATATTCCTTTTCCAATCTTAAACAAATCAGTTGTTTTGTTTGGTTCTAACTTTGTTTCCTGGCATTCATACAGTTTCCTCAGGAGACAAATAAGATGATCTGGTACTTCCATCTATTTGAGGACTTGCCACATTTTTTGTGTGTGATCCAAACAATCTTTATAATTGTCAATGACACAAATAGATTTTTTTCTTGAACTCCATTGCTTTCTCTATAATCCAGCAAATGTTAGCAATTTGGTCTCTAGTTCCTCTGCCTCTTCAAAAACCAGCCTGGTATTCTGGTAATTCTCAGTTCACATAGTTTTGAAACCTAGCTAGCAGAATCTTAAGCATCACCTTGCTACATGTAAAGTGAGCATAACTGGTCATTTGAACATTCCTTGGCTTTGCCCTTTTTTAGAATCAGGATATAAGATGATCTTTTACAATCTAGTGGCCACTGTTGAGTTTTCTATATTTGCTGGCATATTGGGTGCCATATATTAATGGCATCATCTTTTTATAATTTTAAATAGATCAGTTCCATGGACATAGGAAAATAAATCCTTCAAATTGGAAGGTATATAATACACTACTAGGGAAGTATGTAAGACAACTACCAAAAAAGAAAAAAAACTTGAAAAAAATTAAAAAATAAGTACAACTACAAGTAGCTTTAGTACTAATGAAGTGACTGGGCCAAAGCTGAAAGGAAGATATATGCCTGGCAATGAAAGGAAAATTCAATGCCATAAACATCAATATTGTATAGGAAAGTGGCAAGGTAAGTTGGATATAGTAAAAAAAGAGATGGAAAGATTAAATACTAATATTTTGGTGTCAGTGAACTTAAATGTATGGGGATAGGTGAATTTAATTAAAGTGGTTTCTACATATATTACTTGTGAGCAAGAATCCCTTGAAAGAGATTGAGTAGGGGCAACTAGGTGGTGCAGTGGATAGAGCACCTACCCTGGATTCAGGAGGACCTAAGTTCAAATCCGGCCTTAGACACTTGACACTTACTAGCTGTGTGACCCCGGGCAAGTCATTTAACCCTAATTGCCTCACCAAAAAGAGAGAGAGAGAGAGAGAGAGAGAGAGAGAGAGAGAGAGAGAGAGAGAGATGGAGTAATCCTCATAGTAAACAAAAGGGTAAGAAAAACTACTGGGTATCATCGCAAAAAGAACACAATGATATCTTATCAAAGCCAAAGCAAAACACTCAACATCACAGTTGTAAAAATCTCTGCTCCAACCACTGATGCTGAAGAGGCCAAAGTTGACCAGTTCTATAAAGACCTACAAGACCTTCTAGAAATAACACTCCCTGGCCTCCCAGAAAGATATCCCATTAATCATAGAGCATTAGAATACTAAAGTAGGAAATCAAATGATAATTGGAATAACAGGTCAATTTGGACTTAGATTTCAAAATGAAGCTGGGAAGATAATGATAGAATTTTGCCAATATAACTTGCTGGTCATAGCAAACACTCTTTCTGAACAACTGAAAAGGTGGCTCTACACTTGGACGCCATGTCAGATTGGTTATCTAGTTTACAGCCAAAGGTGGAAAAGCTCTATGCAAACAGTTAAAACAAAAGCTAAAGCTGTTTGTAGCTCAAATCATGAGTTATAGCAAAATTCAGATATAAATTGAAGAAATTAGAGAATATCAGATCATATGTGAATGACCTAAATAAGATATCTTATGAATCTGAAGGGGAGGTGATTAATAAGTTTAAGAGATTAGAATTGGTACATAAAGTGCTTGAAGAACTATGAACAGAAGTTGGTAATACTGTTTTTTTTTTTGTTTTTTTGGTATTTTTGTTTGTTTGTTTGTTTTTTGGTGAGGCAATGGGGGTTAAGTGACTTGCCCAGGGTCACACAGCTAGTAAACTTGTCTAAGGCCGGATTTGAACTCAGGTACTCCTGACTCCAGGGCCGGTACTCTATCTACAGTGCCACCTAACTGCCCAGTTGGTAATGTATGATATGATTATGGATTTGAGTCAGATTAAACTCTGAGGATGGGGTCTGGAAGGTACCCAGCCCTGACCCAATATAGTTAGTTTAGAAGTTTATTGCTTGTCAAATTCTCACTGTCTCCTTTAAGTTTTATTGCCAATTATTTCTTTGACTTCCCAACTGTTAAGGGCTAAAATTCTAGCTAGTCTGTCTAAAATATCTAATGAGTGGTCGCCAATAAATTATAAGCTTTAGCAAGAGTTAGACTTTTAAGCATTTATTAAGGAGAATAAGAATTTGGTAAAGAGAGAGAGAGAAAGGCCTAGATTCCTATCTATTAAAGGGAGAGCACATTTCTAGCTCTGCTCTCCACCAGAGTCCAAAGGAAAGAACGCCACAGTCAGCGCCAGTCTCTTCCTTCCTCCTCCCACTCGCCTGCGTCACTTCCTCATGCCAAAGAAAAGACTCCTGGTCTTGCCCTCAAAGACCTTCCCTTCATGGGCGGAACTCTTCTACATTAAGTCTCCAGCAGGTGGCGTCATTCCAATCGTTACACAACATGGCCGAAGATAAATTTTAACCCTGTCATCCTTATCTTTAGAGACAGGGGCCTGGAGAGGGGAGTCAGTGGGAACTGTGAGATCTGAAACATCTGACTCTCACTCCCCTGTTTCCTTTTCCTTTGGTTTGACCTTGTTCCCCCTCCCCTTTTCCCCCTTGTTCCTGGAACACGTATGCATGTCTCCATACATGGATTAAGAGCTGGGTATGCACCTTGGATGAGACAGGATTGGATGTTAGATTGTGAGCTCATCCACCCTAGGTGTACGTGGGGACAGTCCTTTTCAAGATTACTATAAAAACCTAGAGGATTGGGAATATCTTTGCAAGACTTCAATGTGTAATTGGGTTTTGCCCATCCTCATGAGGATGTAATAAATCTGTCTCTGCTTGACTTGGTGGTCTCCTCGAGTTATTTGGATAAACTGAAGCAGTTTGTCTGTCCCAAACAGTAATATTGTGTAGGAGACAGCAACAAAAAAAATTCAAATAAGACCTGCAGAAAGCAAAATGGCTGTCTAGGCTTTACAAATAGCTGAAGAAAGCAAAGCAAAAGGTAAAGGAGAAAGAGAAAGATATCCCCAAATGAATGAAGAATTTAGGAGATTAGAAAGGAGACACAAGGAGTTTTTCTTAAATTACCAATGCAAAGAAATATAAGAAAGAAATATAATGTGAAAGACAAGAGCTCTCTTCAAGGAAATTGGATATAAAGAGAATGTTTTATGCAAAAATGGAGAGGACAAAAGACAAAAATGTTTAGAGACTTAAACTAAAGAGATTAAGAAGAGGTGACAAGAATATGCAAAAAATATCATACAAGAAAGGTCTTAACACCATTAATAACCACAATTGTATGCTTACTGATCTAGAGCCAGACATCCTGGAGAATGAAGTGGGCCCTAAGAAGCATTGCTAACAATAAGGCTAGTGGAGGTGATGGAATTCTAGCTGAGCTATTTAAAATCCTAAAAGATGGTGTTGGGAAAGAATGCCTAAAAGGCATTAGCTACTGAGATATGAGTAGCCATCCATATATTTAGTAGTCTTCACGAAGAGTGAACTGCCTTCTCTCTCTTCTTCTCTTACAAGTGCATTGCTTGGACTTTCATCAAAGAGCAGAGGGAAACAACTTTCTTTCCCACCTGTCAGTAGCAATAAATACAAGCATGAAGCCATGATCAGTGTTTTGGCCCAGATAATATTGTGACTGAATTGCCATTGTCTAATTCTTTTTTTTTTTCCTCTATTTTTTTTTTCTTAGCTCATCCATTATAGCAACCCAGTAAATTTGAGAGATCACTAGTTCTTCGAGTGAGTGTTGGCTTGCCCAGCAAGATATGATCTTTTCAACCACTTCTCAGAGAAGAAGATGGTCACTACCAGGTTTATGCAACAAATTAAGGGATTAAGAAAGTCCTATCTTGAGCAAGAATTCTGTGTTGAAAAGACAATGCAGTGTTCAATGCTTTAGTGTTTTTATTTATTGATTTTCAATGAGTATATGATAAGAGTATTGGGTTACTCATTTTAGATTTGAAATAATCCTAAAGGAGCCATGAAGAAACTGATCAAGGCAATAAAAACTTCAGTAATGTATATTGATATAAAAACCCACATAAAATCAGCCATCCTTTATATAACAATAACAAAACTCAGTGGGAAATAATAGAAAGGGAAGACCCGTTCAAAATATTATAAAATGTGCAAGATATTTGGGTATCCATCTATTAAGGCACATTTAAGAACTGTGTACCCACAATTACAAGTTTTTAAAAAGAAATACAAAATAACTTAAGTAACTGAAAGTATATTCAAACCTTGTGACAGAGTTGAACACATAAAAATTATACTGCTATCTAAATTAATTTATAGGTTGATGGGCCATCTCAATAAATCATATAAGGTATATTATATATGCCTACACAAATACAAATAAAATAGATTTAGAGGAATAAAAGATATAGAATAGTGATCTTGAAGGGGGAAATGAAGTAAAATTTTGAGGAAATTGAGGAATAAAGAAGGAATAGAATTTCAAAACCACAAGTTATTATATAAATTAGTAATTATTTGTACTTCATTAGAACATCAGAAAATAGATCATTAGAAAGAAATAATAAAGACAGAAACTGAATGAAACAATTTGGGAACCAATAAACCTATGAATATAAATTATTTGAATAATCAATCCCTATTTGATAATTTATTCCAAAAAAAGTAGTAGATCAAGAATTTATATCTTATGCCACAATGATTTTGAGTGGATATGTAACTTGAATAATAAGAGTCATAGGAGAAAACAAGATCAGGTTCTTTTCATAGTTATAGATAGAAGTATTTTACAAAAATTTTTATCAGTAATCACAGATTAGAAAAAAATACATGAAATTGAAGTATGTTTTTTCAGGAAAATTATTGCAACAGGGATAAGAAATAAGCAATAAATTGGGGAAAATCTGATAAGGATTTGATATTACCAAATATGTAAAGAAGAAATATATAAAACCAGAAGCTATTCCTCAGTAGACAAGTAACGGATATAAACAAACATTCCCTTTAAAATTTTCAAACTCTTAAAAAGGGCTTGTAGCATTGTTGCTAATCACCAAGAATAAGAAATTAAAAATAAAAATTCTGTGGTTTCATATCACGCATAAAACAATTGTCAAAAAATACAAAAAAAGATGGAAAATAATCAACATTGGGAGGTTTATAGAAAAAGAGGAACATTAATACTCTATCGAGCTGTGAACTGACCCAAACTCTTTGGAAGCCATTGGGTAAATACTAAGATGGTTAATAAAATGTTCATATTCCTTGACCTAGAGAACTCACTGAGATATGTGTGTGTGTATAAATAATATGAAGTTTATTACCATGTACGTATGTACAATAATGTCTGATAATTATAATGATGTATGTTGTAATTTCCTACTGATTATTAGTCTTGAAAATTTGGATTTCCTTTTTGTCAAAAATAAATAATTGATTTTATAATCATAATTGATTCTAATATTACATAGTTCTTTGTTTGCCTCAATAGTTCAATGATACTTAAATTTTTTATGTAATTTTTCTTTTAATTTAAAAAAATAGATGTGCTTGTTTCAGATTTACTAATTTGCCAGTTTTCTAATTTTAGATACATATTCTATTTATTACTTCTCAATTTTCTTTTTTGCTATTTAATTGTTCAAAATAAAAAAAATTGCCTGGGGACTATTTTAGCTGTATCCCATATGTTTAATATATTGCATTGCTTTATAATTTCTTTTCAATGTTTTCTCTAAGATTTGGTAAGTAGCTAGATCATTATTTCTGATAGTGCTTTTTAGTCTCCATTTTTTGTTATTTCCTTTACTGATTAATATTTTGTACATTGTAATCTATTACAAATCTCAGATTTTTTAAAAAAAATATTCTTTATATATTAGAGTTCTTTGATTTTTAAAATGTGATCTTTTTTAATAAAAGCATCATGAGTAAGTTCACTCCTTATATCTATCAAATTATCATAGTTGTCATTTTTTAGATTTGTCAAATTGTAAAAGATGAATATTCTATTCTCCTATTAGTGCCTTACTATATACCAAGATCTTTCACTACATCTCAGGCCATCGCCAGTCATCTCAACTTTTGTCTTACCCCTGGTAAGACAAATTCTGACAACTTTGTGCAACTTTGTCTCACTTAAATACAGTTCCCATGAGTCAAGACATCACTGTGTGATATCATTGGTCCTCTTAAAAAAATAAACAAACAAAAAACAAGAATAAGTAACAATATGAAGTTTTTTGGTCATTTTACTTCATTTTCCTTTAAGTACTTAATTGCTTAGTGAAATATTGATATTATTTCATTGTCTATGTTTAGTTATGATCATATTTCTTATGAAGACATGTTTGCAATTTGTGCTTTTCTTGAACTCAAAGTATACCTCATCCTTTCTCTCTAAAATATGTGCCTTAGTGTTTTTAGAATCTTCCTTAAAAACAAAATGCTAGAGATTGGGGGCGGAACCAAGATGGCAGAGAGAAGCTAGCTTTCTAATATAGTATACTAGTACTCTTAAGAATACTAGTGCTAAAATAAGGTCAAAATGAGTACACAATTTAGACATAAAATATGATACTATAGGTAAATTAGGAGAGGATGGAATAGTTTACCTCTCAGATTTATTCAAAGGAGAATAGTTTATGACCAAACAAGAGATAGAGAATATCATGAAATGCAAAATAGATGATTTCGATTACATTAAATTAAAATTTTTTGTACAAACAGAGGCAATATAGCCAAAATTAGAAGTGAAGAAGAAAACTGGGAAACAATTTTTACAGCCAGCATTTCTGATAAAGGCCTCATTTTAAAAATATATTGGGAACTAAATCAAATTTATAAGACTCCAAGTCATTCCCCAATTGAGAAATGGTCAAAGTATATGAACAGGCAGTTTTCTGATGAAGAAGTCAAAGCTATCTATCGCCATATGAAAAAATGTTATACATAACTATTGATCAGAGAAATGTAAATTAAAACAACTTTAGGTACCACCTGACACCTATCAGATTGGCTAATATGACAAATAAAGGAAAATAATAAATGTTGGAGAATCTGTGGAAAAATTGGAATACTAATCCATTGTTGGTGGAGCTGTATACTGATCCAACCATTCTGGAGAGCAATTTGGAATTATGCCCAAATGGCTATGGGACTGTTCATACCCTTTGTCCCAGTGGTACCACTGCCAGGTCTGTATCCCAAAGAGACCATAGAAAAGGGAAAAGGACCCACATGTACAAAAATATTTATAGCAGCTCTCTTTGTGGTAGCAAAGAATTTGAAATTGAGGGAATACCCATCAAAAGGGGAATGGCTAAACAAGTTGTGGTATATGAATGTAATTGAATACTAATGTGCTATAAGAAACAATGAGCAGGAGGAGTTCAGAGAAACCTGGAAAGACTTACATGAACTGATGCTGATTGAGAGAGGAGCACAACCAGGAGAACATCGTACACAGTAACAGCAACATTTTGTGATGAACAATGGTTCTAGACTTGACTCTTCTCAACAGTGCAATGATCCAAAACAGTTTCAAACAATTTGTGATGGAAAATGTTTTTGACATCCAGAATAAGGAACTGTGAATTATGAATGCAGATTGAACCATACTTTTTCTACTTTTGGACTCTTTTTTCCTTCTTGTTTGAGGTTTTTCCTTTGTGCTCTGATTCTTCTTTCACAAGATGACTAATGTAGAGGTGTGTTTAATGTGATTGTATGTATACATTCTATATCAGACTGCTTTCCATCTTGGGGGAGGGGAGAAAAAAAGATTGGAATTAAAAGTCCAGTGAGGGCAGATGTTGAAAACTATCCTTATATGTAATATGTAACTGGAAAATAATTAAATTAAATTAAAAAAATTAAAAATTAGAAATTTTTTTAAAATGCTAATAGAATCATAGATTTAGTATTAGAAAGGAACATCCAGAGCAACTATTTTATTTTCAGATGGAGACACTGGGGTACACAGTAGTCAAATATCTTGCCCAAGGTCACAGGAGTAGCAAAGACCCATTTTGCAGCTTTCTTTTTATAGATAAGTTAAAAACATGTATATTCATGGTCATAATTACTGTATTTGGTTTTCCCTCTACCCTATCCTATTATATTCCTTATTCATAAAGTATACAACAAAGTTTCTGTCACTGAGATCAATCTCTTAGTACATTTCTGATACAGGCACTCAAACCTACCTCCACCCATCCCTCTGGACAAAATATAGCTGTTTTGATTCCAATTTATTAAAACTTTGGCACAATTTACTTTATTCCAGGTAGGGGTATGCTTTGCATTTTTTTCTTTCCTCCATATTTCCACATCCTCAGAAGATTCCTTGTCATTAAATCTTAAGGAATGATAGTTCTCTTCGCCCTATATTTTTCTTCATCTTCTAATTCATCTGACTGTTAATTTCCCTTCTATGAGGTTTTCCTTCAATGCTTAGCCATTGCTTCCTCTGTATAATTTTTTGGAATAGAAATAGGCAAACTTGCACTTTGGGTATAAGGAAAAATATCATAAATTAATGTTAAATAATTTCATTGTGGCATAGTGAAGATTTATGAACTTGGAGAAAGGAAATTTAGGTTGGAATTCCAACTCAGTCACTTACTACCTATTGGATTATTATCAAGTCCCTTTACTTTCAAAACCTTAGGGTTTTTTTATCTATAAAATAGGGATGATGATACTGTGTCTAGTTCACCAAATTGCTGTAAGGAAGATGTTTATAAAGTTTAAATTTATGGAAGTATGAGGAATAGAAATATAAGGGGGGAAGACTACTAATCTATTAAAGTGGATTGGGGCAGCTAGGTGGCACAGTGGATAAAGCACTGGCCCTGAATTCAGGAGGACCTAAGTTCAAATCCAGCCTCAGACACTTGACACTTACTAGCTGTGTGACCCTAGGCAAGTCACTTAATCCTCGTTGCACCACCAAAAAAAAAAAAAAAGAAAGAAAAAAAAAGTGGACCATTGGAAAGAGCAGTGATTCTTTTGGATTTATTGTTAAAAAGGAGTTTGGGGTTGGACAGATATGAATGTGATGAGCTCTTGGGTTCATTCAACTAGAGAATGATTTGCTTTTTTTTGTTTTGTTTTAAAGATAGGATTAAGGAATATTAACGATTATGTAATGAAAATAATAATAATAGTCATAGTCATTGACATTTACATAGCATTTCAAAATGCCTCATGTTTATTTTCTTATTTGTGCCACAACAAACCTGAGTCAGATTCTAGAGACATTATTTCATGATAGTGGAGTTTGAACCCCAAAAAGCATTCAATTGTAGAATTGCTGGCTTTGTTTTGATTGTCTTTGATAGGGAAGTCTATATATTGTTATCAACTAGTATAACACTTTAAGGATAAAGTTGTTGTCCTCAAAAGATAGTTTAACGTAATTGATTTGACTTGAATTACATCACAGTTACAAGAAAATGTAAATGTTATAAAAACTGAGGTCACATTTCATTTTGGAAATTTCAAGTCGGAATCTGAAGCATGTAATAGAAAAGGATGTTTGGGTATTTTTTACTAAGCTTCTGACATGGTTAACAGGTATCTAGAGTCCCAAGTTATTTCTCCTCTCGTGTACAAGTTCTTGCCCTACTGCATACATGCCTAAACTAAGAATGTGCTATTAAAATGAATGAATCCTTCCAATATTACTCAGAAAGAGAACCAATAGCTTATCCAACCCCCAGTTAGTCCCATAAAAGTGACTAAGCTTTAACATGACATTTTATGTGTCTAAATAACATCTTGAATGTGTTTGCCAGTGGAAAATATTTTCTTAACCAGAGTTTTAAAATATGGCATCTGGGGTTTTTCTTTAACTCAAATCTATTATGTTGATTCCTTCTACTGAGAACTTAAAAGGGGTAAAAACATGTCAAGAAGACGGATGGACAAAGTTAGGAGGTGTGTGTTGAGGAAGATTATAGAATTAATGGCACACTAAAAAAGAAAAATTCAATTTTGTAGTTTAAGCCAATTTTGGATTTTCACAAAAATGGGAAAAATGAATATGGGTTAGATCATATTTGTTTCCCAGAATGGTGGCTATCATCATGTCAGCTTATGAAGGCATCATTAAAAAAAAGTAATGAATTTGTGCTTAGTTCCCATGAATAAAGGCCTCATGTGCTTCTGTGAAGAGAATGGCCCATCACATTTCTCCTATAGACTTTTATGTCTTTGTCTCTGTCTGGTTAGTTCAGTTGGTTGAAACATGTCACAATTAAAGTTTAATCATGAGTGACCTATTAAAGTGTAAGATAGGAATATAAGAACTCTAAGTTTGATGGCAATTCAAAGATTCTATGTTTTAGCCTTATTCTATGTAACCATCTTAAGTCATAATCACTAGTTTGCTGGAGCTACTCATACAGACTTGAGAGACTTTGTTATTAGATTTTTAATATGAAACTTTACTTCTTATTAACCAGCAAATGCTACAAATCAATTCTCAATTTTTGGTTGATTTATAGACTTAAGAAAGTGATGAGACTATATAACAATACAGATTAAGCTTAAAATTGTGTCATGTACATTTTTTCTCAGAGAACTGGTTATTAAACATTTACCAGTGTACTGCTGGTGACACCTCAGTAATCATTTTGTTTATTTGTATCTTTGGTCCTAAGGGAAAATGTATAAAGGGGTGTGAGGATAACTTAGTGAAACACCACCAAATATGCCATAAGGTGGTGGGTCACCTAAAAAAGATATTACATTCATAGTTTTACTGAAGAGAAAAACAAATAAAGGAATTTCTTTATGAATGTCATCCATGTAGGGATGAAAAAAATACCATCTATATTTCTTAGAATGAATCACTGAATATTTAGAGTTAGAAGGAACATTGAACATCTAGTCCAATGCTATTACTTCACAGATGAGACAACAGAGGACCAAAGAGGGGGATTTTTTTTCCTCCAAAGTCTAAGTGCCAGAACCAAAACCCCAATCCAAATCTATTGATTCTTTTGTTCCTTATGCCAATGTTCTCTCTGCTACATCACCCAAATTCAGCATGTCACTAGTCTCACTCATGTGGAATATTACAATACTTTCCTTCTGGATTCTCTTATTTTAAGTTTCTCCTCTCTTTCTGTTCCATTTTTTCAGATTTAGGTTCCATGTAACTTCTAAAGTGATATTGCATGCTTGAAGTTCAGATAATGTCATTTCCCTCCTTAATAAACTCCAGTGGTTCTCTATTACCTATAGAATGAAATACAACTGCTTCTGGCATTTGAATCTTTTCAGGACCTTATTATAGCCTAACTTACTAGCCTTATTACATGTGGTTATTCCCTTTTTTAAACTGCATGATCCAAACAAACTAGATGGTCTGCTGTTGCTCACATACTATTCCCCTATTTCCCATCTCCATATATTCTTCCAAGTTGTCCTACTTCCCCAAATGTAATCCTTTTGGATATCTATTTATAAAAATCCCCAAATTCTTTCAAATTTCATTTCAAATTCTCTTATCTACTTAGCGGCCTTTACTAATTCTCCTAGCTGCTAATAGTTCCAAATTATCTCACATGCATTTTTAGGCTATTTTGTATATATTTATATATCTGGATGAGGGTTAGATTAATAGAATGGAAGGCATTTGAGAGAGGGTTTTGTGTGTGTGTGTGTGTGTGTGTGTGTGTGTAACCAATACTTAGTACAATGTCCAGCACATAGTAGGTGTTTAATACAGGCCTGCCAATTGATTGATATGCTGATTGAGTGTTAATGCCATTTGGATGCGAACTAATCCGTAAGTAATAGTTGAGCTTTATGTAAATGACACAATTGTTCTAATTTTGCTTATTGTGTGAATTAAGTATGAACTCATATGCATCTAAAAACTCTTTAGATGAAGCTGTAAAAATATTAACTATAAATAATCTGAAAAAATATATAACTGGACTTATATGAAAAATTATATCTATAGCTGAAAAATTATAATTGGTTCATAAATCGCTTCATGGTTGCCATTTAAATGTAAAAATATTATTATCTAACTGAATGGGGGGCCTAATCTGTGGCCTTTTGACTAGTTGGCTATCTGACTGCTATTAATTGTCTAAGCCAGTCTGTTAGGGCCCTTAAAAAAATCCCACGCTGCTTCGCCCAAATTGATAAGCAAATGCTTCTTTTAATTAAATAATCAAAGGAGGGTTTATTTATATGAAACAATTCAGAAATAAGAATACAAGAAAATAAGATATACAACCTGAAACTCTCCTAAGGGTATGCTGGCCACTGTCACTGTGGCCTGCAGCCACACCTCCCTCCGACAGGTTCGCCTTCAGTCCTGTCTAACTTTCTAAGTCCCGTGCTTCTTCTAACTCCAAGCCCACTTCACTTTGTCAATCCCCCTTTTTATTAACCTCCTCTTTCAGGTGAAACTCGGGCTGGCCTCCCCCAGGGCTGCTGCTGAGCCCTGTGCTGCACTCCAGGAGCCGGGGGCTAGGCGAAGCAAACTCCAGAGTCCCAGAGATTTTTTGTATGTGCCATGCCACTCCTGGGGCCTGGGGTTTTTCATCTGCGCAGCTTAGCCCAGCTCAGATGCCCAATGCAGCTGAAAAGGAGGGGGCGGGGCAGCTCTGTTCGGGGAGCCTGAGGCTAATTTTAATGCCTACAAGGCATATAAACCATCCTACATATGAAAAATTGAAAACATTTTATATGATTCATTCATAACTAACCAGTATATTTCTATTATTATATTAACATTTTTATAATTCATGGAAAGTAAATTTTCTATTATATAATATGTCATATTATTTATTTGTGTTTTATACCATTATTTTCACTGGCAATATCTATAATAAAAAATTTCAAATTTTTTCCTCTTTGTTCCTCACACAGAATTTTTTTTGAATCTATATAATGTACTTAGCATTTATTCTTATGCACTAAGGTTGAGTTATTTGTGCTTATGTCATATCCTTCCATTATACAGCAGGTTAAATGGATGCAAGCCAAACTCTATCAGGTTTTAACCAGTTTAGGAATATTTAAAGTACAATTCTGACAATTAACTATCTGCTGTCTGAGGAAAAAAGAATGGCTAAATACAGAAGGTTTACCAATAGTGGGCTGTCAACTAGGGGATGGAATGTAAGCAGTAATTGCCTATACAACAAATAAAATTTCATTCTACAATCTTGTATGATCTCATTCTGCTTGCACAAACAACTGTGGCAAAATAGATATCAGATCATTCTCAAATTATCAATGAGATGATATAATACTAGAGTACTGGAACTGTGTACTTTTAGTCATTTTTGCCATAAGTGAAACCAGGGAACACGTAAGAAGTCACAGCTGAATGGGAAAAAGACTCATAGTTTCCCCATAGAGATATAAATAAAGGAATGGCTTCATCATAGATACAAGGTGTGTTGTGTGTGTTTTTTTTAAATCATTTCATTGGACAGCTAGTCATCTTGTTTCAGGATGCTCATAGTGAATACTACCTCTTACCATTCCTCTTTCCCACTTAGTAATGGCTCAAGATACAGATGAATATGGATGACTTATGATATGCATATAATATAACTCTAGTAAGCACTTATACCAAGGAGGAAGGATTTAGCATCACTCTTCACTCAACTCAAACATGTTCATCCTGGCAGGGATCTTTAACTTTGAATATTAGCCCCAAGTCCATATAAATACTCCTACATCCTTTCTTCTTCCCTTGACACACCTATTACCCACTCTTCATTCAGCACATACAGTTTTTATTTACTTCTAAGTCTGCTAAATATAAAGAATAGGGGAAAGGAGAAAACTAATTATTTATATACACTAAGCTAGGGACAATGGAGAATTTATAAGATGAAGCAAGAATACTAGCAATTGTGTTATCTAAAAATTCACATGTGACATTTCCAAGAAAGAAATAGTAATGAAACCTATGGCTGCGAATCTCTATGCGTATACAAATTCAATAAGTTTTGGCAATGAACAAGAATAACTAGAGTATTTAATGCAAGGAAGCATGTTTAACCTCCTAGTTATTGTTAAGATGATGGAATGAGAACCAAAAGTAGAAAATAGTTCTGGAAGTGTACAGCTTAATTTTTTAAAATCATGATTATCAAGAAGATATTCATGGGAAGAAATCTGGGAACCAGAGTAGGGAAGCATAGTGAAGAGCAATTGGAAAAGATCAATGGAGGAAAAAGAAGAAGAAATTGGGTAAAGGGATTGCAGCTATTTAGCCAAGTAAAGAGAAAATATGGTAGAGCATAAAAACTGATTAAATATGTGAAGCCCTCGGGAGCAGCTAGGTGGTGCAGTAGATAAAGTACCAGCCGTGGATTCTGTAGGTCCTGAGTTCAAATCCCATGCCAGACACTAGCTGTGTGACCCTGGGCAAGTCACTTAACCCTTATTGCCCCTCAAAAGAAACAAAAATAAAAATAAATAAATAAATAAAAATTAAAAAATCTGTGAAGCCCTAACATGTAGACTAGGAATTCAGCTACACACACACACACACACACACACACACACATACACACCCACCAAAGAAATAGACTTGAAATAAAGATAAACTTCCAGATAACTAGACATAATCAAAAATAAAATGGGCTGCATTTGGAGCTACAGTTTTTCTTCTCATTAGGAGAAAAACTCTATAAAAGCTTTGATAAAATTCTTCAGATTAATTCAACATATACATTATTATTTAGTTATTTGAGCATGTATGTGCACAAGAGAAGTTGTCCAAAATTATCATGGCTTATTTTTTTTTCATAAGAAGTAAAAGAATTCAAAGGATTTTTAGTCCTTTAAATCATCATGATTATGTATGATGGAGTATTTTTATAACAAGAGAGTAGTGGTGCACTGGACATACATGTTGGGCAACAAAAATGATCATATGAGAAGAAACTTCACTAGATCTTGATAGAGAATTACTAGCCATTAATTCTGAATCACTTGTCTGTTTCCTTGGACTAAATTAATCATAGTATAATGATGCAAAGATATAAAGTATAAATAAAATAGTTCCAATATGAACCATTAAATCAATCTCTCAATGCTAGGAAAAATACTTCATGAAAATATATGATGTTCATTATTATGCTTTCCTACAGTCATTTAAACCAGTGTAAAGAATTGCCACAATAGGGAGGCAAAAGGACTCAGAAACAATCAAATTTAGTTCAGTGAATGCTTGATCACATTGACAAACAGTGATATGCAAGTGAAGGCAGGATTAATTTAGATTTTATAAACTTTAAAAATAGCTTCATTAAAAAAATAATAGATTGGTACTTAAGATATCCATGACCTGCCTAAAGCCTGATTGAAAAAAAAAAAGAGAGGACTGAATTGCATTGAAGACTTTGTGCAGCCCTTTCCCATGGTCCCAAGCTGTGCACATCACATACACACACATCTTCTAAAAATCAATATCATAATATTTTTAAGTTACATTACATGGCTGTGAATCACAAAACATCAAATATTTAAAAACTCAAAGGTATGTATGCTCTCATAGACAAGAACATTCTCCCTAATGATGAAGATTAATTCTGACTAGGTCTTGCCCATGTCTTCCCATAAGTTCATTGTAGGAGTCCACCCCAAATAATAGAAATCTTACCCTTTCCCTCCTAATTTTCCCAGATGCCATTGGAGTACATGTTTTATCTACCAGCTTTCTCCTTTTTTTCTACATGACCCATTCTCCTTTTTTAATTATATATATATTCCTGATGAAATATATTCTTCTTGCTGAATCTTTGTTGAAATTCCATATTTTGTTATATAAACACCACAATTATGTTTGTACATTCCCCATGTTTTGTATTTTGCCTGTATTCCTCATCCTTCTCACTATTCCCAAGAGTTATCCCTTATGACAAAGAATATCTCAAGGGGAGGAGAATAATTATTTGAAAAAAATTAATAGAACCCCTCAATATGAAAATCTGATATTTCCTGCAATGTTCCATTCCTGTGAAATTTCACTGATGCAAAGGAATGGGAGGAGTTGTTTTCACATAGCTTCTCTTTGGGTTCAAGCTTAGTCTTTATAATTTCACAACATTTTAAAAATTTTACTCAATTGGTAAATCAATAAATTGATATGATTAATTTAAAAATCATCAGGGGGCCTTTTGCTTTACATATAAGCATACATGAGAAGCCATATTTAAAAAAGATTTATGAGAGTTTTTCAAAAGCAATATAGCCTATTTTCTTTTGTTTGATTCTAGGCTTAATTCATTTCCTAGTGCCCATGTGTAGTGTCTATTATGGATAGATAAGTAGATAGATGGATGAATGGAAGGATGAATGATGGATAATATAACAAGATTAGATAGGTATATTAGATAGAGATGGACAATATCTATCACAGTTATCTATATAATTTTATGTCATAATCTAATAAGAATTTTTTACTTACTTGGGTTTTGCTACTATCCAAGTCCTTGAGAGTAAGGTTCAATAGATGAATCCTTTGTCTTCCCAGGAGGGACTTCCTTATACCCGAGGACTGTCACAAAACATTTCTCCTGGCTGAACCTGTGCCATAGTACTATATACAAGACCTGCTCTGCCAGATAGTATCTGAAACAAATGCTTAGCCCAGCAGTTAATAATATCAGAAAACTGGCTGGCCTACAGAATTCTGCTATTTCTAACAATGATGTACATGACCTACATAATTCTCTCGATTGTCTACTTAAGTGAAGTCAAAAGAAAAAGTGACTGCTACAGCTGGTTTGGTGAAGCCTCCATCCAGGTCAAACCAGTGATTCTAGATATTTTCTTTTCAGGTTGCTACTTCACAGTGAATTTGTCAGGGCTTTACCTTACTTCTAGAAGGATGTGTTCTACTATTTAATATTTGTTAATATTAATACAAGTTATTTTTGCTACCATATTTTTGTTTTCATGTCTTGGTGTACCATGGCTCAAGCTCAGGTCCTTCACAGATGACTATTATTGAACAAGGTTATCTCTGTTATTTTGTAATTCAAGAAAAGTAGATTTATTTCGATGTGTGGATTGCAGACATATTGTTAGATGGCTATCTTTAAGGCAGAATTCTTCTATTGTAATTTTAAAATAGTTTTTAATTACAAAAATAAATATTGTAATTTCTTCTATTTAATTTCAAATATTTTTTAAATTATAAAAAATAAATATTGTAATTTTAAATAATAATCAACTATGGCCATGGTGAGATTTTATATTCTTTCCATTTGACAGCTACTGTGGCAAATCACTTGCAAATGTCTCTCTTCTCTACCAAGACCCTAACTGAATGACAGACAGCCTTTAATGCATTTGTAGATAATTCTCATAGATAAATAAATGGGATGATAGTTATTAATGTTGCATTGTTTGTGTCTTTGGGTTATTATAATCTGTATCTTCCCAAACTTCAAATACTTTCCAAATTGATCCTTCAATGCCTTTACAACTGTCTTGTCTGTGACAGACACTTTCTATATGTTTATATTTGGTTTAAGCCAATGGCTTCTCCCATGTATGGTTTTTCTAATACCATTTCTATATTTCCTCTTAGCACATCAGGGACTATGATATCAGATACTACGGGTGATGCCACTAGTGTGTTAATGGTGAAAATGTTTGTAGTAAAAAAAATAATAGTTTCTTAAAAATCTTCTTTAACCCCTAACATTTTTTCTATTGTTCTTTTGCCCTTTTAATATATAAAATGCCTTTGATGATTTTGATTACTTAGAAATCTCACAGATTTTTTAAACTGATTTTTGCCTTCTATTGTTTCTTGCTATTTTATGGGTATACTACTCACAATTCATTCATCCTTATGATTTCATATGAGTTTATTTTCTCAATCTATACCTTTCACTATAATCCCTCCAAATGGCAATTAAATAAAGTATATGATGACAAAAGCACTTTGTAGATTGCTTTGCTCTCCTGTTATGGTGATTGATTTATAGTGATTAAGTTTATATTTTAAAGTATTGTAGTCTGTCCCTATTTTGTTTCATTCATATTCTGTTTTTCATCACTACAGATTTGTTTGAATATGTCAAAAATATGTGATTGTCAATGAATAGTATATCTATTTCTCTTTTTTTATTCTTTCCTAGAATTTTGAGTTAATTTTAGACTTTTTATGAAGATTAGTGGTTTAATTGTATAAACACAGTTAATTAAAGAAAAACTACAAAATCATTAATGACTAATTCTTATATATGTATTTATGTGTATATGTACATAAACATACACATATATGTATAATCAATTTTTTATATTATATATAATGTTCAGGGACCAATGGTTATTTTCTTGAAAAAAATACTGGAAATTATTTTCTTTAATTTGGAGTGCCTTTTTTGAATTGTTCATTTTTTTCTATCTTCTGCATCCTCTGGAATTTGTAATGGTATATGAGTTATGGTTATTTTCATGTTACTTTTTTGCAAGTATTTATCATAACTCTTGAAGGATGACAAAGTAAACTACTAAATGTTTCTCCCCTCTTGTTTTATTATCAAGCATGACAAGACAGTTCTATTAATTATTATATTTTCTTCTCCTAAGGAGCTCCCATGGGTCATACTCCCATTTGGTTTTGCTTTTCTTCTTTTTTATGTCTTCATTTCTATTGAGAATGTCAAGATTGATAATAGTTTTTATAGTACTCTACATCCTTTTTAGTAATTTGACAATATATTTTATTTAGATTTCTAAAAATAAGTTAAAGTACATAAGTGTTCTAAAACCTTATAATTCTAAAACCATTAACCTCACTATTCTGCCAATCTGTTACCATTACTACTGATGTGAAAACAGGACATACAGGGCTAAGGGCGATTTAGGATTGATTTTTGTTTCATGAATTGCCATGGTCCAATTATTTATCACCAAATAGCTGGTGATTAGTACTTGTGATTAGCTTCCTGACTCTTAGCTAAACTGTTCTTTGAGTTCCCCTTACAATCAGTTGCTAGGACAGTACTTGAAGCCTTTCTAACATAATAACATTTCCATAAATTACTTTTCTTGTGTGATAGATGAGTTTAAGCCATTGTGGAGAACACAATCATCAAAAGAATTTTGAGAAAAAATCTAAACGAACCCAAATTGTGGGTAACATAATAGAAACAGGATGGAGATGATAAGTAGGCTACATCATGTAACACAGGACAGATAATTTGTTGTTAAAAATAAATATACTATCTAGGAAATATATGATTAAAAAAATAAAGTTGTCCAGTTCTTGGAAACAAAATGATGGATTACAGAGAGATATGCTTGGTGATTTACTGAGACCTATGGACTTATAATGATTTATAGGAAAATCCAAATATCAACATCTAAATATTATATGGATGATTTATGTGATAATATGCACTAGTAACAAGTTAAAAATGAAAGGGATGGTTATGTTCTATATATTTGGAGAGATTATGCATATCTTTTAAGTCATGGATTGATGGGAAAGAATTAGATAAAACCTATGTTTAAATCTTATGGATGAGTCAAAATGTACCCGATATGAAATATGATACCAATAAGATCTAAAATATCTTTCTAACTCAATACTCCTATCTGCCAACATATATAGTACAAACAAGCACCTTTAGGTGTTCAAAAGAGTGAGCTTGATGTGGGCTAGGGAGAGTATGGGAGACTTCCTGGAGGAGATAGATCTTAGACCTGAAGTCTAAGTAAATCTTGAAGAGGTGGAAAAGAAGGGTCAAGAAAGTATAAATTTGAATAGCAAGAATCTAATCTTATTTGCAGGTTAGTAAAGGGATGCATTGTAAATAGAAGGGAAAAATTACTTGCTTTTTTTGTACCACCACCTAGCTGCCCCCGAAGAGGCAGACTTCAAACCAGTCCTCTAGAGCAAGTGATTTTTCCCTTCTATTACACTTGGTAAAAAAAAGTCTGCCTTTTCCATTTACTCACTTTGACCTTGAGCAATCAATCAATAGATATTTAGTTATAGTACCCCCTATATGTCAAGCACTACAGCCAACTTTAGTGATACAAGTGCAAAGAATGAAACAACCCCTATTTGTAAGGAATTTTCAATCTAATAAGAGAGAGAACTATATGTAAAATACTTACAGAAAAAATATAAACTGAATATATATACATATATACACCACCCCACTCCCCACATACAAAGTGATTAAGTACATGGTAGTTTGGGAGGGATAGCACTTGAAATTGGGGGAGCAAGAAAGTCACAGGCAAAAGATGGATTTTAAAGTTCCATATTTTTGTAAAAACAAGTTAATGATAACTTTTGTTTTTATATCATGCACATTTTCCCAATATCCCTTTAAGACAGCCATCCCATATAATAAAAAAGATTTTAGAGAAAAAAAAATATATATATCAGGAGAAAAAAGCAATTTAACAAAATTGATCATTTGATCATTTAAATGAATTAAACTACATTAATTAACACCTGTGGACCTCCTACACCTTGGCAAAGGAGTGGGGTGAGGTATCTTCAAATATTATGTTATAAAGACATATTGTTCTCTGCAATTTCACAATGTTCACTTTCAATTGTTCTTGGGTTTTTTTGGTAGTTATTCTTTCCACTTGCTTTATTGTTGTCCTTGTGTATTGTTTTCTTTACTAATTCAGTCTATTTCAGTTCATATATCTTTTCATGCCACTCTGTATTAATCATTAGACCATTTCTAATAGAAAAGTAATATTCCATTACATTAATGTACCACAAATTTTTTAGCCATTCTCCAGTCTTTGGACAAGTTCTTTGTTTTTAGTTCGTGGCTACTACAAAAGGTGCTATTATTAATATTTTGGTATATATTTGGACATTCTTTTTATCAATGAGATCCTTGGAATATATGATTAGTAGTAGACTCTTTGGGTCAAAAATCATAGACATTTTAGTCAATATTTGAATATTTCAAAGATAATTATTTAATAAATCAGCTCCACCAACAATGATCTAGCATGCATATCTTCCTGTAATCCTTCCAATGTTAATAGTTTACTCTTTTGGAATTTTTGCCAAAATACTGTGTGTGAGAGATGAAACCGCAGGGTTGTTTTGATGTGCATTTTTCTTATTGTTAGTGATATAGAAAATTCTTTCATATGGTTGTTAATAGTTTTAGGGTTTTTTTGAGAACTTCACATTATGAATGATTTTGATAACTGCTGCTTTATAATATAGTTGAAGGACTGGAAGTGCCATCCTATCCTTTTGGTTATTGCCTTTTATATTCTGAACATTTTTGCTTTGCGAAATGAATTTTTAAAATGTTTTATCATTTTTGAAGTATACCTTCAATAGTTTCATTTGCATAATAGTCAACAATGTTTTATGTATTTCGCAGTTATTTTAATGAGATTTCTATTTTTATTATTTCTTCTTGGATTTTGTTATTTTTAGAAAGAAATACGGATTGGGAAGGGCTTAGATCTGTAAACATTGCTGAATCTATTGCCTCAGTTACTATATTTGCTGATACTCTAGGATTTTCTAAGAAAACCATTATGTCATTAGCAAATATGTGTATTCATCTCCTCTCTGCCTATGTTTACAACTTTAATTTATTTCTCTTGTCTTTTTATCTTAGATTTTGCTAGCATTTCTGGAAATATATCAAACAATATCAGCTAGGTGGCAAAGTAGATCATGTGATGGACCTATAAATAGGAAGACACAAGTTCAAAATCTCCTTCAGACACTTACTCTCTGTATGACTCTGGGAAACTCACGTGACCTGTATCTCTTTCAATTCCCTCATCTGTAAAATAGAGATTAATAGAAGCACCTCCTCCAAAAGTTGTGTTAACATAATATCAGATAAATATTTATAAAACACTTTATCAAACTTAAAGTGTTATATAAACATTATTATTATTGGTAGTAGTAGTAATAGGCAAGTTGACATCTTTGTTTTATTGCTATACTTATTGTTAAAGTTAAACTAAGAATTGCTTATGATGCTTGCTTGTTTTATTTTTTAGATAGATATTTATTATGATCTTAAAATGCAATTCCTACATGCCTATGATTTTAAAGCTTTTAGAAAAAATGTACTTTGAGAAATCTTTTTTAAAGATAATTATGTTGTTTTGATATATTTATTTTAATATGAATAATTATGGTGATTTTCTCCCTAATGTTGGACTACCTTTACATGCTTGTTATAAATCCAACTTGGATAATGAATAATTTTTGGATGAATTGTTACAGTTTCTTTGAAAGAATTTTACTGAATGTTTTTGAATGATTATTCACTGATAATATTAATTTATAGTTCTTTGTTTTATCCTTCAGAGCCACTTGTTTTATAGAGTCAATTTGATATAATATCTTCTTTTTCTAGTTTTGAGAATAATTTTTGTAGTATTGGTATTAATTTCCTTTTGAAAGTTTGGTGAAATTATCCTGTGCATCTATCGGTACCACATCCGTTTGTCCCCCTTGAGCATATTATTCAATATCTCTATTTATTCTTCTCTTAGTTTGGGTATTTTATGTTTTCGAAGGGATTCCTGTATTTCTCTTGTATTTTCAGTTCCATTGACTTATTTTTTCTTTAGTTCCATTGACTTATAATTGTGCATAGTACATTTTGATAATGATTTTTGCTTCTTCTAGGTTTGTTTCAATTTTACCAGCGTGATTAACGATTTTGGCCCTTTGCTTTTCTTTTCCCTCTCTTTTTAAAAAGCAGGTTGACTAATGATGTATTAATTTTGTTAGTCTCAAAAAACTAGCTTTTAGTTTAGCTTATTTTTCATTTTTATATTATTTTTGCTTCCATTTTACCTATTTCTCCTGTATTTTTCAATATCTATCTCTCTGCCTCTATCTCTTCCTGTGTCTCTTAGTCTCTCTCTCTCTCCCTTTCTCTTTCCCTCTCTCCTTTGCTTATTTTTTCTTCCTTTCATGTTTCAAATGTTCCTAATTTTTCTGAGTAGGAATTTTTTCCTTTTTTCTTTTGACAGTAATTTTTCTCATTATTTTTGTTTAATATACTTTAACACAATCCTCTTCTAATGAGCTTGCTTCCCCTCATTCTCAGTTCCTCTACTCATTTGTCTCCCCTTTCTCTAAGCTTGGTGTTTTACTTGTTGACTACTTTTTTTCCTTCTTTTTATTTAGTTATATAATGCCTGCCTTTTTGTTCTTGGTCAAGTAATTAATTAAAACCTCTCCTTGCCTCTCTTATAACTTCTTTTATTTCTATTTATTTATTTGTTTGTTTGGTGGGGCAATGAGGGTTAAGTGACTTGCCCAAGGTCACACAGCTAATAAGTCTCAAGTGTCTGAGGCCGGATTTGAACTCAGGTCCTCCTGAATCCAGGGCCAGTACTTTATCCACTGTGCCACCCAGCTGCCCCCTCTCTTATAACTTCTATTGCTTGCCCATTTTTTTCATTTACTTTATTTTCTTAAAATATCTTATTTACCTGTTGCTCTTCATTATTAACTTCCTTTTCTGTCTATTTTAAGTTTTTCTTCATTGATTTATGTTACTTTTACTCATTTATTACTTTAAAAAATTTTCTTAGTGTTCCTCTTGGAATCAAAGTCCTTAAAGTACCAAAACAAAAAGTACTTCCTTCCCACTTTTTTTGCTTGTGCCTTAATTTTAGAAGTGCCATGTCCTATAAGCAATAGTGAGTATAGGAGTATTGCTTCAGGGTATAAATTTACGTGTTCCTTGATCATATATTAGAATTTTACCCCTACCCTCTCCATCATTTTTTTCCTCATCTACCATGGCATTTCCTATCTGGGTTTATAACAGTCTAACCCTCTGGAAATCAGTTGCTTCCAGGAACTCATAATTCCTTTTCCGGATACAAGATTGTGCCCATGGAAGCAAAATTCTCCAATGTTTTGGTGAATACCAAATACCCACAGATCCTAGTTAATGTAACATCCTCATATCTTGTTACAGACTGTATGTTTTCCTACCATGGGAGTGTTCTTCAATGAGATCCCCTAACACAATCAAATAGACATCCTCCTTTCCCCTCCATTTCAATTTTTCCCTTTGCCAACTCACCTGTTCTGTAGTCCCTATTCTTTTAAAAAAAATTTTATTTATTTATTCATTCCTTCATTTGTTTGTTTGTTTTTTGCGGGGCAATGAGGGTTAAATGACTTGCCCTAGGTCACACAGCTATTCCGTGTCAAATGTCTGAGGTCACTTGAACTCAGGTCCTCCTGAATCCAGGACTGGTACTTTATCCACTCCACCACCTAGCTGCCCCCTGTTGTCCCTATTCTTGCTGAAAGAATAGTACAGTTATTTTTTTCTTTCATTGTTTATCCTTGGTTTAATTAGGGTAAAGGATTCAATCTTTTCAACTCCTTCTCTTCTATTATTCTCCCTCATGCTGTTTCAGGCTTGTACATCTATTGTCATTTCTATTTCCTTAACTTAGGATTTTTCCTTTTCTCCTTTTATCTTAATGATGCCTCTGGTGTTATATTTTAAATTTTATTTTTTTAACCCCATGAGCATCTTTATTTTTTCATTTAGTAGGCTGTAATTTTTTTATTTGTCCTTTCTTTAGCAGTTGTATTTATTTACCTTTTTGTATTTTAATTTTTTTTTAAATTAATAGTTTTTTTCTTCTGTTCCCTTTTATAGAAATGTTTAGGGACAGCAAGGTGGCACAGTAGATAAAGCACTGGCCTTGGATTCAGGAGGACCTGAGTTCAAATCCAGCCTCAGACACTTAACACTTACTAGCTATGTGACCCTGGGCAAGTCACTTAACCCCCATTGCCCCGCAAAAAAAAAAAAAAAGAAATGTTTGAAATGTCTCTCTTTTATTAAATGTCCATTTTAAAATTTATGATTAGGGTCAGGTTTATAGGCTATGCCATTATGTGTTCCATCCTAAACTAATTTTTTGCATTATTATTGCATTCTTTTGTCTCTTGCATTTTTTCTTTCTTGTCATTGGAATTGTTACATGAAAGCATTATGTGTCTTGTGGTTTGAGGCAGAGGGTTTGTTTTTGCTTTTGTTTTTCTGACAGTGACTTTAGGATTAGATTTATTGGCAGTTTGTTTTCCATGTCAGAAGTTCTTGGCAGGTTGTATTATTATTATTATTATTATTTCTTACCTTAGGGTATTCATATTTTTATATGCCATATTTTTCTGGTCAGTCTAAAATCTTTACATTATCTCTATGCATTTTGTCTTTGAGATCAATGTTTTGCCAGTTTGAAAAGCATGCTTTCTTTGAACATTATTATTTTTTGCTTCTCTTTTACCATCTTGTACTTCAGTTCAGTGTATTTGTAATCCCAAATATTCTCCTTTTTTCTCCTTTGAAGTGACCCACCTCTATGGATTCAAGTTATTTTTTTCTTTTCTGCCAATTATTTCTGCCATACACTTCATAATTTCTGCCATTTATTTCCTTTTAACTTCCTTCAAGATTATTATTTTTTCTCTTGAATCAATTGGTAACAGTCTTTGGTAATTCTATGCTCTCTTGAGAATACACATTGTCTTCTGTCATTAGATTTCCATTCAATTTCATTTATCTTACAGTATTTATTATAAAATATTTTATTCATTTAGATGTTTTATTATATATCTTTGCTTATGTTTCAATATCTTCCCTTTAGATTTATCTGCAATTATTCTAGGGTTTTTTTTTTTACTAAATTATCTTCATCCTGATGTATTTGATAGTGTTAATCTTATTTTCTCTTTATAGTTCTCATTCTCACTTTCTGACTTCTTTCCCCTTTGATATTTAGGTCCTCTTGGGACTTGGCAATCAAATCTGTTTTAGACTCCTACATTGTGAAGTTCACTTTTCACTCCGAAAAGTACAAGAAAAGGACTTGCCCCATCTGGATGTCAGTGCTCTTTCTTTAATGTCTGGTGAATCTCTGTGAGTTGATGCCTAACCCAGTGTCTTCTCTATAACTATTTGGCTAAGCAACAAAGCCACTAAAGAGATGAAAAATTTCCATTTTACTATAATTCCCCTTTCTTCACAAAGCATTGAGCAGAAGGTAGCTTAGTGGTTGGAGTGCAAGGACTGGAGTCAGGAAGACCCATCTTCCTGAATTCAAATATGGCCTCAGACACTTACAAACTGTGTGACCCTGGACAAGTCACTTAACACTTTTTGCTTCAGTTTCCCCATCTGTAATATGAGCTAGAGAGGTTGAACAACAGAACGTGATCTGATGCTTATTGTTATAGGATGTTGAGGTAATGGCAGGGGCAGAGTGTGTTGGAAAAGGCAGAAATACTAGCAAGGGAAATGCCGAGTAGATTCCAGAGCCCAAACTAGTCACTTCAGTTAGGTGCCTCCAGTATTGGGGTTGGGTAGGTAGTGCTGAAGGAGCATGTAAGAGATAATCTTTCTCTGATATTAATTGTATAAAGCTCTTACCTTATTGGGCTTCTTGGTTTCTTAGCTTACAGCTACAATCTCCCCCACCTCCCAGTATATTATTCCTTTTTTGGGAAAGTTTTTGAGAGTTAATGAGCACCAGAGGAATAGCCCTGCCTATTCTTACATGTTTTTTGTCCAGAGTTGCCTTTTAAAGGAAGAGACGGATTCTACTGAGATGCAGGTAACAAGGAACTACATTCCAGGAATCAAGATAAAAAGTGAAGTGTCTGGTGTGAGGAACAGAGAGAAGATCAATTTGGCTGAGCCTCAACTTGTAGGAGAAAGAAAAATATCTAACAAGGCTAGAGAGGTAGACGGGGAGCAGGTTTTATAGGGATTTAAAAAGTAAACAGAAGAGATTTAATTTTATTCTGGAGTCAAACGGAAGTCACTGGAACTAGTTGAGTAGGGTACTCATGTAGTTAGAGCTTTACTAAATTACTTTATCAGTATTCTAAGAATGGTTTGGAGTAGGGAAAATCTGGAAGCAGGAAGACCAAATAGAAGACTGTAATAATATCATAATCTCTCCTTATACACTTACTAACTCTATGACACTGGGCAGTTCACTTAATCTTGTTTGCCTCAGTTTCTTCATCTATAAAATAAACTGGAGAAGGAAATGGCCAACTACTCAAGGATCTTTGCCAAAAAAAAAACCCAATTAGGGTCATGAACAGTTGGAAAAGTCTGAAAAATGACTGAATAACAACAATAATATAAGAGAAGGGTCATAAGGGCATCAACTGAGATGACAGATGTGTGAATGAAGAGAAGAGATTTAAGAGATGGAATGAAGATTTTAAAAAGGCAAGATTTGGCAATTCATTGTATATATAGAGTGAAGGAGAATAAGGAATCTCAGATAATACCAAGGTTATTATCATGATACTCTGAGTATGGTGTCTTGAATAGAAATTGGGAAATTTACAATAGGGGAAGTTTTGGGAGGGGCAGATAAAACTTACCAGATAAGTCACCCAATCTTTCTGGACCTCAGTTTACAGAAATGTAAAATGATGCAGTTGGAATAGATGACCTCTGTAGTCTCCTTCAGCTCTAGAGCTATTACCCTGCTAGGATCCCAGATATACCACACATCTAGTGGACAATGAAAAGACCTGATTTGCTAAAATAAATGGTCCATATTGAAATATAGAGGGACTTGAAGTCAAAGAATATAGTACGATATGGTAGAAAAAAGGCTGCTTGTTTAACACCAATTTAAAAACTACTTGGCACCCTCTACAGGTGTGCCTCTGGTTAGAAAAATGAACAGAGAATACAAGGTTATTTTATACAATTTCTCCATTTTTAGACATATAAGTTCTATTGAGGTAATATTCAGAGAGCAATGTAATTGAATGATGATATTTTTACACGCCAATACCCCATGCCTTTCCATCCAGAACACACTGCCACACCAGGCTGCCTGGTCTCAGGGATTTATGAGTGGGGCAGCTGTGAACAGCTTTGTGTCACCTGCATAGAGATATTTTTCTCCCTAAGGGAAGACATTGACAAACATGTCCCATGATTTTCTGACAGTCTGTTCTCTCTTCTGTCACAGCAAGGGAGAGAGTTAGGCTCACTACATGACTTCTGCACGACATATTTTTTTCTCTGAGAAACAAACAAAAGCTCTCCCAAATTATGGTTAATAGATTCTAAATATAAAGAAAATGTGATGTCATGAGTTTTTCTAATAATCAAAAGTTCAGAGAATTATAGATTCCCATAGCTATTACTATTAGAGCAGAATCCTTCTGGGAAAAAAAAAAAGTAAGCTCTTTGAGGACAGGATCTTTCTTTCGCTCTCTCTCCACCTATGTCTCTCTCTGCCTCTTTCTTTGTTCTATCTCTCTTCCTTCCTTTCTTTCTTCCTTCCTCCTTCTTTCTTTCTTTCTTTCTTTCTTTCTTTCTTTCTTTCTTTCTTTCTCTTTCTTTCTTTCTCTTTCTTTCTTTCTTTCTTTCTTTCTTTCTTTCTTTCTTTCTTTCTTTCTTTCTTTCTTTCTTTCTTTCTTTCTTTCTTTCTTTCTTTCTTTCTTTCTTTGCCTAAGTATCAGGAGGCCACCAGTGACATATTCCAGAGATGCATGTTTGGCCATACACTATGATTTTTGTCAAGACCTTTAATATCAACATAGATGGTATGCTCAGCTAATTTGAGGATGATGCCGAATTGGGAGAAATAGCTAGCTGTAATACCAAAATCAAGTTAGGATCCAACCATTTCTCTCCAGGCTAGAGCACTGGGCTGATCCTAGGAAGATGAATTCAATAAATATAAGTCTTACAGTATATTTGTAATGTAAATTTAAAGTTTTACAATTGGCTACAAAAAAACAACTTCACAAATACAAGATGGCTCAGGCTTGGTTAGGCAGCAATTGTTCTGAAAATGATTTGTGAGTATAGGGGATACCAAAGTCCATATTTCAGCAGTGTGAGTGGCAGTGTGAGAAGCCCAAAATAAACAAAAAAACAAAAAAAAACAAGCTAATACAAACTTGGAATACATCAAGAGTGTGAGAATTTCCAGCAAAAAGGAGGTGACCCTGCCTAACATACTGGGCTTAGTTCTGGACTTGATAGTTTAATAATTACTTGGATAGGCAATATCATGCAGTGAGAAGGTGAAACAATTTGAGTCAATATAATATGAGTATTGGGTGAAGGGAACTGACTTGTTTTTGTGGACATGGGAAGATGCGTGGTATGAAATAGCATTCTTCAAGTATTTGAAGGCTTTCATTTGGAAGAGGAATTTGACTTTATTTTTCTTGTCCCAGAGAATAGAACCAAGAATAAGGGTTAAAGTTACAAAGAGATTTATTTTGATTTGTTGTAGGGGAAAAATTTTCCTAATAATTCAAGCTGTCCAAAAGTAAATAGACTGCCTAAAGAAACGGTGGGTTCCCTCTCCTTGCATTTCTTCAGAATGAGGATGTTCACTTGGTGGGTGTTTTTTATGGAGATTCAATTTATATTTATGTTTTACCATATACTCCCTAAGTTCCCTTCAGACTCTTGAACCTTATGAGTAAAGTAGGCATAATTAGCAGAACATTAGGGGGAAGAACAAACAACATATCTGACCATTGGCAGTAGGTTTGAATTTAGTATCTGACATTTAGTAGATCTGTGACTGAGCAAATCTTTCAATATTTCAGAGGTTGTTCTCCAAATCTATAAAAAGGAAATAATTATGCCTACCTTAGTAACTCACAAGCTTATTTTGAGAAGTATCAGTTTGATTGCTGTGTGGAAGATAGATTGGAGATGGAAAAGAATGGAAGTACAGAAACTGATTAAAAGCCTCAAGCAATAGTCTAGAGGATTGTATTTAGTATAATTATTCATGTAACCCAATGTTAATTTTAACATCCTTAAAATAAATTTTAAACTATAACTTCTATCTTATATTATTCACTATTCACTTAAAAATAAGGTTTGAAACAGAATGTACTGCATTCCTCTGGAAATACCCCATTGGGGTTTTTCCCATAAAGTCTTGTAGCTTTTCTTTGTGACTCATAACCATCTCTTTGAAAAAAAAGGAAGACTGACTATAAAATAACCCTTTTATGATGCTTGTTTAAAGTTGGTTTACTTGGCTTATCCTGATTTCAAATAGGACATGATAACCTTTGTAGATGTCTAGTTATTGAATTTGAAATATCTATGATGATGTACTTTATCATCACTTTCTTGCCTATAATTCCAATACGAAATTTCAATATAAAGTATTGTGGAAACAAAAGACACTAAATAAATGCAACTAACTGCTAATTGGACTCCTCATATTTGACGCTGATTTTGTAAAACAGCCTAATAGTTAGTGGTAGTTTCAGAAGTTTTTGAGACATTGTTAGCCAGTCTACAAATTCTTGACAAATATTTGACAATCATGTTTCATGAGTTACTAGGTACTTTTGGGGGTGTGTGAATAAAAAGATATGTTGAAATAAACCCATTATATTATTTGGGGGAGAACACTAATTTTTAAGGGGAGTAAGAAATATCACTTTAGGAGAATTTTGAAGGACATATGAGATTCCAAGAGATAGAGATGAGTTAGAGTGCATTGTAGGCATGGGGGACAGTGTATACAGACATGGGAAATGGAATCTCCCATGTGAAAGATAGCAGAAACAACAGTTTGGCTGGACCATAGAGTTTTCATCGTTCATTCTTCTTTCTTGAAGAGGACCATGACATTGGGAAGTGATGTCCTCACTTTCACTGAATTGTATTTAAGTGAGGGAGTACTGTTCAAGGTCACCAACTTCACTCTCTCTTCCAAAACCATCTGTGTCCAGTGGCAAGATATATATCAGTAGGACTGGAGTTGGGCTTGAATGTTTTAAGGCAATTGTGGTTAAGTGACTTGACCAGAGTCACACAGCTAATAAGTATCTGAGGTGAAATTTGAACTCAGGTCCTTCTAACTTCAGAGTCAGTGCTATATCCACTGTGTGACCAAGCTGCCCCACCACAGAGTACAAGTAAAGAAGCAACATATAAAAGGTAGAAAAGGTAAGTTGGAGCTGTGTTTGAAGGGATATAAAAGCTAACCAGAGTAACTTCTATTTGATCTCAAATGCAATAGGGTGCCATTGACATTCATTGGATAGGGAAAAGACAAGGTAAGGTTTCCATTTTAGGAAAAGCAATCCATCACCTGTGTAGTGGACTTCAGAGAGTAGAAACTTAAATAGCTAGCGCAAGAAGGAGGCAATAGCAATATTCTACTTGTAAGTGGATAAGGGCCTGAGCTAGGAAGGTAGTTAAATTAGAGGGAAAGTAATGTAAGCAAGTGATTTTGTGGAGGTAAAAATAACAGGATTGAGTGATTGAATGCTTAAGATGAGGAAAAGTGAAGGTGTATAGATAATTCCAAAAGGATAGTGGGGAAGTCCATGGTGATTGTACACCAAGTTACCAATGTTGTACTGTATAGGAGAAGGAGCATAAAGGTTGCCAGCAGAAAGCTGTATGCCCCAAAAAGGAGCTAGACATGGAGTAAGAGCAAAGGATGCCAACAGAGAGACCATGTATTCCACTGTTCTCCATGCAGTAACACTGGACTGAGAGAAAAGCCCTCAGAACTTTTGATGTTGGAGATTCATAGGGAAGTACAGACAAAAATTGGGTAGGATTAGACAGTTACATATATTTAAATTGTCATTTAAAAATGCAGCCATTAGGCAGTAAGTTCCTTGAGGGCAGATACTGCTTTCATGTTTCTTTGTAATCCCATGGTTTAGAACTGTGCTTGGCACATAATAGGTGCTTAACCAATACTTGCTGACAGGATTTGTAGAAAGTATCAATATAATTAGCTCACATATCCATCAAAGCATCACCATTTGACTTCATAGAATTCATTATGACCCATTTTCAGCTCTTTCTTGGATACCTTGATATTTTTTTCACATAAAATTTTCATATGTATATACATATATAGGTATATATATATATATATATATATATATATATAGTAGTTTTTGATAGGGATTGATGCCTCATGCCATCTTATTACCCACCATCTTGTACTTTTCTTTTTTTTTTTTTTTTTGAGGGACAATGAGGGTTAAATGACTTGCCCAGGGTCACACAGCTAACAAGTGTCTGAGGCCAGATTTGAACTCAGGTCTTCCTGAATCCAGGGCCAGTACTTTATCCACTGCACCACCTAGCTGGCCCCCAGCGTGTACTTGTCAATATTTGCCCCCTCCAAAAAGGCAGCAGTAGTCTAGCATACACCTAACTGCCACGTATAGGAATTGAACCCTTGCTGTTGAATTCAGTCTTCAGTTTCTTCCTCTATTTGTGCTAAGTAAGTGAAATAGGAAATGCTGTTATCCTTTTGGCATATTCAATTTTTTTTTTATTAAAAGGGGATTTTTAGAAAAAAATAAAATGACTGAGAGAATGAAAGAAGGTGCCTCTCACAACCACGGTCAGATGATAAGTTCCTGAGCAATGTAACAATCTTACTGGGATATGAGCCTTTGTGTGGGACTTTTAGTATAAAGGGGTTTATCAGCAGAGTTCCTCATTTGACTGATGAACTTATACGGTAGCAAAACTTTGTGTGAAATGTGATGAAAAGCATCTTTCTATAAAGGATATAGACATGCCAACTAGTACCATATTGAGAGGACCAAAGACATATGATGAGGCTTGCCTCCAAGATGAATTCTTGGAAGGACAGCCTGCTGCAAGGAACTGCTCTTTGTGCTAATCTATGAAAGGCAGTATTAAAAGAGGATATCATGATCTTTACTTCTTTCCATCTTTTTGTCTGATGAGATACTGGGGTCTCCCAAGGTCCCCCAACCCTAGAATCCATTAACTATGGTTGTAGACTGGCAAATATTGAGATATTAATGTATTTGTCCACATGCCCTGAAAGGAAAGCTTCTGTACAATTTAATTCCAGAGATCCTGCCTTCTAGTTACAGGAAGGAGGTTTTGAGGGCATTTCCTGTCTTGTTGATAACCCCAAGTTCAAGAGTTCTGCAATTTGACCGTTGAACCAAAAAAAAAAAATGAATGCTCTAATAGAAATATTTCTTGGAGATAAAGAAAAAAGTTTGTCACAGATGTTGCTTCTAGTGCTGAGTGAGAATGAGGATGTAAGAATTAACCAAAAGAAATTTTGTGGAAAAGCAAGGAACTTTGGACTTTACTTTTCTACCAGAATGAGTTATTCAGATAAGGTCAGTCTGAAAGAAAAGGGATAGTTCCAAGAGTATTTTCCTTTAGAGAGGATCAAGAACCCAGGGTGGTGCCACAAATGTTCATATGGGTGTCTTTTGAGTTAAAGAGAATGCCACAAGAATGACAAAGGATTGATTATTTAAGGAACTATCTCCAGTAACTATTGTCCCATATCTCTCATTCCTTTTGTGACTAAACTCCTTGAGAAGCTGCTCTATATTTGGTGCCTCCTTCCTTTACTCTCACTCTCTTTTATTTATTTATTTTTTCATTTTATATTTTCTTTTTGGCAGGGCAATGAGGGTTAAATGACTTCCCCAGGGTCACATAGCTAGTAAGTGTCAAATGTCTGAGGCTGGATTTGAATTCAGGTCCTCCTGAATCCAGGTCTGGTGCTTTATCCACTGTACCACCTAGCTGCCCCCACTCTCACTCTCTTTTAACTCGCTATAGTCTGACTTCTGAATGCATTGTTCAACTGACACTGTTCTCTCCAAAGTTACTAATAATGTCTTAATTACCAAATCTACCAAATAGCTTTTTCTCAGTCCTCATCATTCTTTTTTTGTTTCATTTTGTTTTGTTAGTGAGGCAATTGGGGTTAAGTGACTTGCCCAGGGTCACACAGCTAGTAAGTGTTAAGTGTCTGAGGCCAGATTTGAACTCAGGTACTCCTGAATCCAGGGCTGTCCTCATCATTCTTGATCTCTCTGCAGCCTATGACGCTTTTGATCACCTTCTTCTCCTTAACAATATATTGTCTGTAGGATTTCATGACACTACTCTGTACTGATTCTCTTACCTGCTTAAATAACCCTTCTCTGCTTCCTTTGCTGGATGTTCATTCGGGTTTTGCTTGCTATTGGAGGGTTTCCCCTTAACACTCTATTCTGTGTTCTCTTCTCTGATCCTACTTAATTTTTTTCTTTTCCGCTCTCAAGGATTCGATTATCATTTTGTATGCTGATGATTCTCAGATGTACTTTTTGTGCCCTAACTTCTTTCCCAACTGCCAGATTTACAACTTCAACTACCTATGGGACCCTGTAACCTGGATGTCCCACATACATGTCAACTCAGTATGTCGAAAATTGAACTAATTAGCTTTTCCTCAAACCGTCCCCCCTTCTAAAATTCACTACTGCTGTTGAGACGACAATCTCCCCAGTCAACTAGCATTACAATCTAAGTGTTATCTTTGACTCCTAACTCTCATCTCTCAATCCAATCTGCTACCCTTTTTTTTTTTTTTAGGCAATAGGGGTTAAGTGACTTGCCCAGGGTCACACAGCTATTAAGTGTCAAGTGTCTGAGGTCGATTTGAACTCAGGTACTCCTGAATCCAGGGCCGGTGCTTTAACCTCTGCGCCATCTAGCTGCCCCACTGCTACCCAATTTTGATAGCACCTTTTACCTTTTACCTTTGTACCTGTATAACATCTCTTGCATTTGTCCCCTTTTCTCTTCATACACTACCACCACCCTGCTGCAGGCGTTCAACACCTTATGCATGGACTATTAAAATAACCTATTGATTTGTCTTCTTGCCTCAAGTCTCTACTCATTCCAAGACTATTCTCCACTTTTTTTTCCTCTAGCAAATTGATCTTTCTATAGAGTAGTTCCAACCATGTCACTGTCTCCTTCACTCTCACTGAATAGACTCTGGGAGCCCCATATTACCTTCAAGATCGAATATAAAATGCTATTTGGCTTCTAAGTCTTTTCTATCTTTTCTTACACCTTACTCTCCTCCAAGTACACTATAATCTCTCGGCGCTGGCTTCCTTGTTGGTCCTCACACAAGCTACTCCATTTCCAGAATCCATGTTTTCCTTCCTCTGTTCTATTTCTTGTATTCCCTGACTTCTTTCAAAACTGATTTCAAATTTCACCTTCTCCAAAAGGTTTTATCAAGTCCCCTTTTCCCCTCTCATCCCAAATACTAGTGTCTTCTCTTGTAGATTGTCTCCCATTCACACTGTATATATTGTGCATTTACAAAATTGCTTATTTTTCTCTCATTATAAAGTGTTTTTGAAATCAGAAATTGTGATTCCCTTTCTTTTCTTTTTCTTTCTTTATTCTTTTTTCTTTTTTTCTTTCTCTTTCTTTCTCAGTTTTTTCTTTCTGTCTTTGCCTTTGCCTTCCTTCCTTCGTTTTTTCCTTTCTGTCTTAACCTTTGCCCCACTTCCTTCCTTCCTTCCTTCTTTCCCAAGTACTAAGCAGAATACTTGATAAATGTGTGTTAATTGAGTCGAAACTGTTGTTTTTGTTTTTGTTTTTAAGTTAAACCAACCATTTTATGTTCCTCTGATTAGTTCAGGAATTTTGATAGGCAGATAGCTCTTTACATTGGCTTTGGAGGGAGTCTGGGGGCAGTACCTGCAGGTCTGAAGTGGGGTGTGGGTGTCTGTTCCTTTCGTGCCTCATGAGACTGATTCTTCCTTACCTTGCTGTGGATCGCGCAGCATATGAGTCGAAAACACAGGGCTCATAGATGTTCCTGACAGCCACGGCTTCCACGATGTTGCGGAAGACGAACTTCTAGACGGCTTGTCCTGCGGCACGCAGCGTACCCAATTGGTGCCGAAGGCTACACGTGGCCGCGGCCCTTGTGTACGCTCGTTGTTTCTTATCCTCTTGGTCATCTTATAAGTCAGAAGCTGAAAAAGCTGAGTTGGAACTCTTTAGGAAATAGTCTCTGTTGAGTTCTAGTCTGCCATTTCATATTTTTATTATAAAAGGTTTGTTTATATTGGTCAAGTGATAAATTGTACCACACTTCAGCGTGGCTCTGGAATTAGAGGACCAGAATTCAAATTAGAATCTCTTCTCTAATTATTACAACCAGTGTGAGTTTAGGCAAATCATTTACCCTTCCTAGGTCTCAGTGTTCTCACTGGTTCAATGATGTGGTTGAACTAAATGACATCTCTGCTCTATTTTGTCATGAAATCTGTAGATTTGTCTTAATTGTACAACACATCTTATCTTTATTTTTCTCATTTGATACTGATTTTTTCTATTTGCTTTAACAAGTAGGTGATCGGACTGAATATAGTCAGCTGACTTGAATATTCACTCTCACGTATATGAAGAGAAAGTGGCTGTAATTCAGGTTATAATCAATTCATTTTGTGTGTTTGTGTCTACAATATTTCATATGCATCATTCCAACTGTTCCAAGACTCTCTTAAAGAAACTCTTGGTTTTAATAAAGTTTAAAACTGCACTGAGTTTGGGGACACTGTATAGGTAAGAGCTTTTAGTATATTTTATAATCATTTAACTTTTCTAAATCCTTATTTATTACCTATTTTTTCCAGTAAACACTTTCTTGTCTTTTCCTATATGCCTGCCTTTGCTATGAAGTCATTAAATGTTAATATATATTAACTTAATCTGAAGTGTCTTATCAATTACTTCATATACATTCTTTGCCTCCTCCTCTTCAGCAACAGATGTTGGTGCTTAAGTTGTAATTATTTTTATGATGGTCTTTTCACAAATACTTTTTTTGATCACTGCAATATGACATGGGCCAGTGATCCATGAAATGATGCTTCTTCTTTCTTTTGAATGCACACTAAACCCAAGAAGACCAATTCCTATATGTATGAGCAGTTCTTCCATGTTCCTATGAATTACATGGTTTTTTTAGTTTCAATTATAAAAAGATCATAATTGATATAATTTGGTTCCTCAAATATTATGTCCAATAATTGTTCACTAGATAGAAAGCTCATATTTAAATTATTGATAGCTAGGCTAATGTTTATCAGTGATGCGAAAACTATTATCCTTAGTACTTTTTCATTTTTCTCCCACTTTGCTAGGACAACAGTAGAAGTACAATGGGTCTACACAGGAGAGAGGGCTATATTTTTTCTTTGTTTCAGATTAAAATTCCACTGTCTCCTCCTAAATGAGCAAATGAAATCCTCATTCCAAAGAGCATAGTCCAGTAAGGTAAATTCCCATATTCACAATTTCTTCAAAATACTATTTCTCTCTTTGTTTTAAGTTCATCACTTCTCTGTCAGAAAGTGAGTGGTATAGTTCTTCATTCTTTTCAACTCATGGTTTATCATTGCATTACTCATAGTTCTAAAGAATTCAAAAGGTTGTTTTTTCCCTATAATGTTGTTATCATTGTCTAAATTTATTTTTCCTATTTCTGCTCATTTCACTCTTCATCAGTACATAAAGGCCTTCTCAGTGTCCTCTGAAATTGTTCATTTAATAATTTATGAAACAATGATATTCTATTATATTCATCTGCTATACTTTTTTAAAAATCATTTTCTAATAGGAGAAAAGTTCCTTCATTTATAATTTGGGGCTATCATGAAAAGAGATTCTCAATATCTTTGTGAATATTAACTCTTTTTCATTCTTTGATCTCTTTTGACTTTAGGCCTCATAAATGGGTCAAAGAGTATGCATGGTTTACTAACTTCTATGACATAGGTTCCCTTACTCTTCATAACAACTGAACTAATTCACAGTTTATAGAACTCATTTCAATAAATGCCTATATAATTGAAATGAGTTCACTTCCTGAAACTAAGTATAGGAGAATAACAACCACAGTCTTTACCAGTCTTTAACAGTCTTCTTCCAATCTTTAAAATTAAATGTTCGCTTCTAGACTCCGAAATTCCAGCAATTGCCTTATGGCAAACATATCAAAATTTTCATCCCAAATGTTTGTAGTCTTTGGCTTAGGGGCATGAGAGCCAAATGTTTTACTCCCTCCAACAGTTTTCTGAATTTTTAGTCATTCATTTGTTCTCTCCTAATATACGTTTCAAGATATATTCCTCTACTATACTGTAAGAAAAAACATTACACATTACATTTGAGAGTTGCATTTTCTAAATTTTTTATAACCATTTAAAATGTTAAGAAATAATCTCTACTACCCTAAAGTTTGCATTCAGTTAAATTCCTTTTAATATAGTATATGAAATCAGGATTTCTTAAATGCTTACTCTATGCAGGACATTATGCTTACCACTAAGGAGGAAATAAAGTTTAGGTAAGCCCTCCCATAAAAAAACAAAACAAACAAGCAAGCAAATAAATAAATAAACAAGCAAGTAAATAAATAAATAAATAGATTAATGGAAGAATAAATATATACACACATACGTATTTCTATATCTATGTGTGTGCATAGGTGTATATGTGCATATGTCTATAGGTATGCGCATATATATATATATCTCCACATCCACATTCACACACATCCACATCTACATCCACTTACAATTTTACATTTACATATATATATAAATATATATGCACACATACCACATATATTTATATATTTTACATGTGAAATATATTAAAAGCATAGGAACAAAACAAAGTGTTATTAATCAATAAATTAATCAAATGCATTTATTAAAGACCTACTATGGGCGGGACATTGTTGGGGTTTTTTTGGGGGGGGGTTGTTTGTTTGTTTGGTTTTGTGGAGCAATGAGGGTTAAGTGACTTGCCCAGGGTCACACAGCTAGTGTGTCAAGTGTCTGAGGTCAAATTTGAACTCAGGTCCTCCTGAGTCCAAGGCCTGTGCTTTCTCCACTGCGCCACCTAGCTGCCCCTGACATTGTTGTCACATAGATGCAGGTAGGGTTTGCAGTGGATAGAGCTCTGGGTCTGAAGTCAGGAATACATATGTTGAAATTCAGCCTCAGACACTTATTAGCTGTGTGACCATGGACAAGTCACATAATTTCTGTTTCTTTTAGTTCCCTCCTCTGTAAAATGGTAACAATAATAGTACCTACCTCCCAGGGTTGTATAAGCATCAAATGAGTCTATTACAAAGCACTTAATACACATAAAAACTACTACATAAATGTTACATATCATTATTATTAAATAATTGCTACTTCTTATTATTAAACAAAAATAATCCCTACTCTTAAAGAGATTATATTCTATTGTGGAAGATACACACATATGTTTAAATATATATGTATACACACACATTTATACACAGATTAAACCAAAATAAATAAAGGTACTTAAGGAGGGAAAGATTTGATAGTTGGGAAAATGTGAGATAAGGTATACACAAGGTAAAGTCATTCTTAGGATTATAGACCCATAATATTTAGAACTTGAGGAAACCTTAGAGATTCCTAAGCCCCTCATTTTAGCTATAATAAAATTAATTAGTCTACTACTCTATTTAGAGAAAGCAATTTTTCCAAAGTCATTCAGATAAGTAGTCACAAGATGTCACAGTGGATAGAGTATTGGTCCTGGAATCAGGAAAACTCAACTTTAAGAATTCAAATCTGGCCTCATACACTTAGTAGCTATGTGACTCTGAACAAGTTACTTAATCCTATTTGCCTCAGCTTCCTCATTTGGAAAAAGAAATGGCAAACCACTCCAATAACTTTGCCAAGGAAACCCCAGATGGGTTTCATGACTGAAAAAAATTATTGAACAACAAGAACAGAGGTATTGAAGGTTTTAAAGGGAAGAAAGGTATGTTTGTGTGGATAGAGCACTGGCCCTGGAGTTGGGAGGACCTGAGTTCAAATCCATCCTCAGATACTTGAAACTAGCTGTGTGACCCTGGGCAAGTCACTTAACTCCTATTGCCTCACGCACACAAAAATAAATTTAAAAACATTTAAAATTAAAAAAAAAAGATTTGTCCAGTTCAATTGGATCATGGTTGCACAGGAAGGGAAGCAAAATGTGATGATGCCAGAGAGCTATAGATATACCATGCTTGCTTTTAATGATGAATCTTGAAACATACCTATTTTAAAGCTATATTAACTGCAAGAAGTGACCTTGAAAAGACTTTGAACTTTTTTTTTCCAAATTGTGTATCTAGAAATGAATGGCTCAAGGTCTCTCTATGAAAAAACTTTGCCACTAGGATAAACAAGAAGATTATTATTATTGAAAATTATGTTTAATAATTAAATATATTATAAATACAAAAATATCTTATGATATAATGCTTAGTTATTATTACTAATTATCAATAATAACAATAGCTTTAAAAGAAAGACAATCATGTTAAGCCTATGAATATTTCCTTTGTAGACTAATACTATATATGTTTAAGGGTCTTAATAAATCAATTAAGCACTTCTGAAATTAAAAAAAACACATTTGCCTTATAAACTATGAAGAGTAAAATGTTTGAGTAGCTGGGATCCATAAATCAAACAATGTAATATAAGCCATTGGCCTTATTTTTACCTACCCTTTTAAAGGATTAACAGGGACCTGGCAAGAAGCTCAGAAATGTTGATATGGGCCTCCAGCTGGGATTGATTACAGGCTGTGGCCTAATGCAGTAATGCTTTGTGCTAGCACTACAGTTTAACAAGTGAATACTCACAATACAATTCCCCTACCTTCTGCCTACCAAGTTCTGACATGAGAAAAAAACAAACAAACAAACAAAAACCCCACAACTAGTTCATTTTGTTGTGATCTTGACCTTTGACCTGCTAAATTCCCAAATGAATTACCAGGCAGAGTTCTGTCAGATTGTCTAATAAATATCAGTCCACGAATTAGAAACTGCTTCTCAAATTCCACCTCATTAAGCTTTCCATGTTATGTCATCTCATTGTGGCTCAGCAAAGTAGCATGAATATTGACAGCAGAAATGTCCATATCTTACATCAGTAGATGACTGATCCCTGACCATTGGAAGGCATGACCTTGCCCAAGTCATTAAACTTTTGGCAACCTGAGTTTCCTCACCAGTTAAATGTGTGGGAAGAATGACAGTGCAGGATCACTAAGGTCCCTCCTAGCTCTAAATCTGTAGATTCTATGGGATAAACATTTAGAAATTTCCAGCAGAATTTGATGAAAAATGTATTTCTATCTTTCACTTTCATGCCTCTGAAAGAATGGTCCTCCAATTCAGTTCCTCCTCAGCTCTGCCTCAGAATCCTTAGCTTTCTTTAGTGAATAGCTCAGAAACCATTTTCTACATTAAATTTACCAGATTTCTCCTTCCCCAATTATTAGCATTCTTTCCTTCTTGAAATTCCTTGGTATTGATGGTGGCCCTGAAGAAGAGATCAGAAACTTCAGCTCTACAATTTTTTGAAGAGGCGGGGGACTAGAGAATATGAACACTGCATGATTGCTGTACTAGTGGGTTTGTTGAGTTAACTTTTTTCTCATTGTTTTTTATTCTTAGAAATGAATGTTAGCTCTCTGTGTAGGACAGCAGATTTCAGAAATCATATATTTGGGAACAGCGGTAACATATAAAACAAATGATATTAATATTTTTAAAGTGAACAATTTTATTCTATTTTATTTATATGTATTATAGACATTGTTATAATTCTTTCCCCCAAAAGAATGTAAGCTCCTTGAGGTAAGGAAGTTTTGTTTTGTCTTTTTATGGTCATGAATACAATAGTGCCCTACACGTTGTAAAGACTGAAGACAGCTTTATGGAATTGAATTAAATTAAGTTTCTTAGTTCCAAGTAAATTGATTGCAAAATAAAAATGGCTAAATTGTAATAAGATGTTCATCTTATACGGTTTTTTTCCTTTTTAAATAGGGAAAACGATCAGTGCTACATGCAGAGTTACTAAGCTAAAACTGACTTCTTTGATACGTTGATAGATACTGGGAACCTTGGAATAAAAAAGAATTTATTCTTGAATTAATGAACAAAGAAAATGTTATTTAACATTCAATATTCAAAACATTGTACTGAGTCATGGAAATACAAATAGAAAAGTAAGACAGTCCCTTCTTTCAAAAAGCTCACATTCTAAAGGGAGAGACAACATATATGGAAGGTTTTAGCTGCAAATCAGATGGAAAAATTCCATGGTCTTTAGGATTAAGCAATAAAGCAGATAGTAATGCTTCTTCTTTAATCCCATTTTCACTGATAATATCATAAAAGTCTCTTATATTGAACCATTTGACAGAGTTAAGAACTGAGGTAGAAATAACTTCATTTTCTGAATCTTCAATAGTTGTTAACTATAGTGCTTTCAGGAGCAATGGCCAGGGTTCAGTCTTCCTAGGATGAAAGCTAGTGGCACCGGTCCAGAAGCACTGACATCTCCAAGGTTATTTGGTTCAGGGTCCTAGGCTATCTCTATCATGTCCTAAAGGGAGATGTTATTAAAGAGGGTGGTAGTGGTTTGATTTGCCTAGCCTGTGCTGCCTCAGGGTACCTTACTGTCATTATTGATATTCTCTAGAGTATTTAGATAAGAGAAGTAATGAACTTAAATATCCTACTTCAAAGCATTTCCAATTTATCCTATATATAATTTGCTTCATATAGGTTTATTTGTATGTTATATCCTCCAGATTGTAAACTTCTTTAGAGCAGGGATCATCTTTTGGCTCTTTTTGTATCCCCAGCACTTAGATCAGTGTGTCACATAGTAGGCACTAACTAAATGTTAATTTGCTGATTGATTGAGGGGCTTGGACAGTAGCTAATTTACCCCATAAAACTGAAGATCAGAAATAGTCACTGAGAATCAGCAGAAAAAAATACTTATTTAATAGACTGCAAGGATGAAAAATAAAGTATATTTTATAGGCAATAACAGCCTCTATGTACACAGCTTTACAAATCAGATTCTGGAGCCTGACAGATGGTGGTTTATTAACCTCTGAGACATTGTGTAGCAAGGTAACATCTTTTTTTCTTCTGCTCTTGCTACCCTGTAGCCAGAGTTGGTTTTCAACTAGTAGAGGCTTCTACGTAGATAAAATGGAGATGAGGCAGATTTGGGTCCTGTACAAACCCTAGCCGCATAGTCATGTAAGAGTGACTAGTAAAAAGTCTGAGAAGTAGTGGAAATGGGCTAACAGGGCAGCCACTGGCTTGACAAATCATCTCCTTGAATTAAGAAGGCCAGAAAGTATCTTCCTGCTCTGTATCCCTCTTCTAAAAACATTTTTTCAAAAGATCATGTAACATATTGATGGGGTAGTAAATAAGCCAGTTTGGAATATTAGACACATCATTTAAGATACAAGGCTAGAAATAAGGCCTTAAATATCAAGATAAGAATTTTAATAATATCCTCCATAAAATGATCAATCATCAAAGGTTCAAATCCAAGGTGATGGTATTCAATGCAATTCAGTAGACATTTATTAAGTGCCTGTTATGGTCCAGGTAGTGTGCTAAGTGCTAGGGATACAAAAAAGAGCAAAAGATAGTATTCCCTTAGTGAGCTTACAGACTAATGGGGGAGAGCACATACTAACAAATATATACAAAACAAGCTATATATAGGAAAATAGGAAATAAATAAAAGAGAGAAAGCATTCAAAATGAGAGGGATTAGGGAAAGCTCCAGTATAAGGTGGGATTTTAGTTGGGACCTAAAGGAATCCACAAAGGTAGTTCGAGTTGAGGAAGGAGAGCATTCCAGGCACTGGGGACAACCAGAGAAAATGCCCAGAGCCACGAGATTGACTGCTTTGTTCACTGAATAACCAGAAGACCAATGGTACTGGATTAAAGAGTATATAGCAGAGAGCAAGGTGTAACAGTGGAAAGATAGGAGGGAGCTAGGTTAGGAAGGACTTGATGAAACGTCTTGGGAATATTGACCTGCCAATAATGTAGAGGTGGGATTGGAACACGGAGAGCCTAGAATCAGGGAGACAGTTTAGGAGGTTACTGAAATAACCCAGGTAGATATAAGATGAAAAGGGATTGATGAGCAGCTAAGTGGTACAGTGTTGGGTCTACAGTCAGGAAGACATCCTCCTGAATTAAAATCCAACCTCAGACAATTACTATCTGTGTTACCCTGGGCAAATCACTTAACTCTGTTGACCTTAGTTCTTCATGTAGAATGAGCTGGAGAAGGAAATGGCAAACCACTCCAGTATCTTTGCCAAGAAAACTCCAAATGGAGTCACAAAGAGTCAGACATGACCAAAACAAGAGAGACATTTACTTAGCAAATTCTGTCATATTTTGGACATTTTTCCTCATCTCTGTTACTTTGTCTTCCCAGCTGTTTTCTAGTGCAATGTCTGTATCTACACACTCACCTACTTTCTCATTTTCCCCACCCTACCCCCTTCTCTATTACAGAAGACAGAAAGTCCCTCAGAGAATAAGCAGTTGGAAATGGCCATGCCTGAGAAATTGGGTGGGTTCCCTTTATGAAAAAAAAGCCCCAAATTAAAAAAAATAATAATAATAAAAACCAGAGATACTGTGAATGGATAAATTCTTTGTGACCTCACCCATCTCTAAACAAACTAGTCACCTCACTTACAGCTAAACCTATTAACTGTGCATTTAGGATAATACAATATAAGTTCATTGGTGGACAGTTAATGGCATTCCAAGGTTGCAGTCATACCTTCAATGCTCAGGGAACAAGAATCTTTGCATGATATCAGTGTTTTTTAAGACTATCACATTCCCCAAAGGGCATTAGATATTTCATGTTGTTGGGGAAATAAAGCAAAAGTCTCAGAACTTCAGAGGCAGAAGGAACCTTGGGGACCTCCTGAGCCGACTCATAAATGCTCAAGGCATCCTCATTCTGGAGGAGTGGCCATATAGCCCCTGCTGGCAGAAGTTCACTTAGCAGGAATCTCATCTCTCCTGAGGCTTTCCTTACACTCTTGGATTAGATCTGATGCCTAAGAAGTTTTATTTTGTGTTCCTTTATATGTGGTCAAAATCCGCCTCTCAGTAACATCAATACTTGTTTTTGCTCTTGTCTTCTAGAGTTTAAGAGAGTAAATAGAATCCCTCTTTCACATGAAAGCCCTTCAAATGCTTTAGAGCCACACTCATAAATCTCCTTTTTTTGTTCAGGCTAAACACCCCTTGCTTCTTTGGTCAGTTCTCACATAACCTGGTCTCTCTGTGTTCTGGTAAATGCTTAACTACCAGCTTCCCCCTCCCTCCCAATGTATTCATGACAAACCTTAAGCTTAATCTTCATTATTAATATTTTCTACCTCACTTTCTAAACTCTAGACAATCAATACAACAATAAATCAAATACTGGTTTGTAGCATTTGCTTATTTCTGAAGTGTAAAACTAACACTGAAAATTTAACAATTGACTTTCAAAAGCCAGTTTGAAGAAGCTTCAGTATACCTTTGCCTGACTGTTGATCTCTCAGGCTTCTTTCCAGTTTCTTCAGTATCCTTCCTAAAACATTTTTTTTTCATGAAGTTGAAGGCAGGATTCCAGAGGTGGCATGAGCAGAGAAGAGAACAGGACTATTAACCCTCCCTAGTCTTGATATGGATTCTAAGGTCTCGAAATTGATAAGGATCAGTTCACCATAGCTTCCATGAAATAACTACCCTCAAACTAAATTTTGCTAAATATCATTTCTATATGCTAGTTCTTCTTCTTTTTTGTTTTGTTTTGTTTGTTTTGTTTTGCAGTGCAATGGGGGTTAAGTGATTTGCCTAGGGTCACATAGGGAGTAAGTTCAAGTCTCTGAGGCTGGATTTGAACTCAGGTCCTCCTCAATCCAGGGCCAGTGCTTTATCCACTGCGCCACCTAGCTGCACACCTATGTGCTAATTCTTAATGTAGTACATGGCACATAATAGTAGGTGGTTAATTAATATTTATTGTTATGTAGTTCCTTCATCACTTCAGATCAAAGCCTTTCAATGAATTGGTAGTTGGTACCCAAGCCAATTCTTGTGTCTATTGTTGGTAATATTCTTCAGCCTACTTACAGCCACCATATGTTTCTCTATCACTCTTTGGGTTAAATCCAACTGTACTCCCTCTGAGACTATTGTGTTCCAGGACTCATAGTCATACAGCAGCGTAGGGAAAATATTGGTGTCAAAGAGATGGGTCTTCATGGTAGTAAGCAGTTTTATGATTATTTGTGTTGAAATTGGATAGATGGCTTAAAAGTATTCCTGTTTACCAAATGTTGAGATTAATTGACCTTAATGAGCACAGGAATAATAGAAGCTATTGTCCAGCCTGGTATTAAAGAAAGGAAATACTAACTACAATTATATAAAACGGAGGATTCATTATTCATCTAATATTCTCTAATAGTAATACAAATATCACCCTAGTCTTCAGTGATTAGAACTCTTAGAGGACTTTATGGTTTCTACTTCTTTTTGTTTGATTTAATTTCTAAGAACTCATTGAATAAATGTGTACCTGGTCCTTTATGAGACAGTGATAATTCAGTACCACCCTTTCAAAACACTCAAAGATGGTTTTTGTTTCTTAGTTTTTCTGGATACATGCAAGTAATGATGCAAATACTGAAGTCTATGTCTGACCATGCCACCCTCCTGATTGAAAAGTTTCAATGTCTCCTCATTGATCTAAGAATAAAATGCAAACTGCTCTGACGCTTAAAGCTTTTTAATTTTGCCCACAAAACTGTCTATTATATTGCATAACTCAATACTTTTAAGGGGGGAGAAATACGTTCTTTCAAAACAGCATAAGAAAGAACCCTATACTTTGTGTCTTAAAACACTAGACATCAGCTACTATGCTCAGTTACATTTTATCTATGACTTTCCAAGGAGTAATAATACTTATCCCCAATTTACCCTGTATATTTCCTGCTTGAACATATTTGTTCATATGTTGTCTCCCCCATTAAACTATGAGCTCCTTGAGGGCAAGGACTGGGTGTATGTTTCTCCCCCTTCCTTTTTATTCCTAGCATTTAGCACAATTCCTGTATCATGGTGAAAACTTATGAAACCCAAAGATTACTGGATGAAAATTGAAATGGATTCTGAGTGATTACTAAAAATGTCCTTGGTAAAGAGAAGCAGGAACTTTCAGGCATGTGGAACAATATGAGCAAATACTGGTTTCCTAAGGCCTAATGGTGGGAAAGCATAGTATGACTTCAGGAGTAGAGTTGCCCATTTTACTCTCATTGTAATGTAACAAGTGATATTGGGTATATAACTCACAGGGATGCTGGAATAGATACCTCTCCAATTTCTCTTCTCTCAATCCTTCTCCAAGGCAGATACTGATTTCTGCATGAAGGGAAGCAGGAGATTAAAGTCAGAGGCTGTCATTCTGCTCTCCCATAGAGAAGTAGAATTATATCTATCTGTTCTTTTAAATATTATTAATCTAAAGTATATAATTTTAGGTTCAAGCAATAGTTCCTACTCTATATTTCTTAATGAGGGAAAAAGTCCCCAACTTATTTATCCAAGATTTGACACCCTTCCCACCAAATTCTAGTTCTACAATGAACACATAGGGAATAGTAAATTAAAATGTCTATCCAGGTTCATAGACAAATTTAAATCAGAGAAAGTACACATAGAAGAAAAGTTCTGAAATGGGGACATGGTGAAAATTGTACATGTTAGCTGCTTCCCACAATATATCTCTCCCATAAGGTAGCTGAAGAAAGGTTGGGATTATGCATCCTTTTTCTTGAACCTGGAAGTAAGCAGAGTCTGAATCTCTCCTCTCCCTTTCAGTAACTCTGCCTGCTTATCATACAGGAGTGGGCCATTGGGTAATAAATCAGAACCAATGAATAAAATCTCATTCAATTATCCCGCTAGCCAAAGGTTGCAATAGAGAGAATAGAGAGAAATAATAAGAGATAAGGGTAAAATAAGATAGTATGAGATTGTGAAAAACCTTGAATACCATGTAGAAAAGCTTGAAGGTATGTATGAATGAATCAAACAATTTTGCTATCTTTTAAAGCTAAACTAAATCTTTAATGGTCAAGTCATTATGGTATTGATTTGTACTATAGCTATCTTCCCCCATAATACTTGTGTTCAAAAAAGAATGTTTATCAAAGTCTTTATATTTGATTTAGACAGTAATTTTAATTTAATTTGTGGCAACTGATTTCGATTCATTATGTACTGTTTTTGTTTCATGTATTTGTATGTGCCTAGAACCAAGGAGGGTAGAAAAGAGATAGTCCTTACTTTCTTGGTAACTCAGAATCTTCATTTAGGGAAACAAGACTTCTACATATAGCAATTAAGGAACATAAGACAGACCATAGCAAAATAAAGAGGGATGTTATAACATCCAAAAATATCGGTATTCATAATAAATGGTATATGTGGATAGGAAAGAGAAATTAGTTGCAGTTTAGGGTAAAAACTCTGGGGAAGATGTGGTAATTCAGCTGGATCTTATAGAAAGGTTAGGATTTGAATAGGACAAAAGGATGTGGTATCCTTAAAATTGAAATAATTAGCATAAGCAAAGACACAGAGGCAGTACTTTGTCTGGTATATATGAAAAATAGTAAAGAGACTGATGACTGTAATGGGTGATTAATTTTGGAGAAGATTGAGTGTAAACTGCAAAATATTTTAATCTTTGTATCATAGAATATTAGATGTGGAAAGCAGCTTAGAGACCATCCATTCCAATGCCATCATTTTAGGGATGAGATTGTGAAAGCCCAAAGGACAGAAATGACTTGCTCAAGACCACTAGTAATATAACCTGATACAATAATTTTTAGTCACACATGAGGAGGATAATTGTATATAGCAAACTAACCATGTGAGTAATTAAAAGTTTTCTAGGAGTCATCAGCAATGGGTCATTCCAAAACACTTTGCTTTACTTTTTAATGAATTATCATGTATCACTGGAATGCCAAGAGAGGCTAACATGAAAGGCTTCACATCTCATTAACAGACCCTCAAAAGACAATATTAATTGAATCCTGGAAACTATAGTTTTTTGAACAGTTGGATTATATTTATTTTAATGGGCAACTTTAGTTGTGACACTCTTCTCACCCACTAAGTGCTTATGTTCATTGTGGAGCTCTCTTGTTTTCTTTCTGGTTGCCAAGAAAGCATTTACATGTTGTTGGGCAAACTATACTGGACACTGCTTCAAGGAATTTCATAACCTAAAAATCAGCCATGGCCCCAAATAGATGGTTAGATACTGCCAAAACGACTTCATCCCCATCCTCAGCAAGAAAGGGATGCTATGTTTAATCATTCTTAAAAAAACAAAAAAGTTTGCAAAAACTTAATAATAAGAATATGTCTTCGATAAATTTCTATGAAGTCAGTTGTTGCTGATTATAAACAGTTTAGTGGACTCCATAAATCTTTTAGATTAAGATATATTCCAAAAACACATAAAGTTCAATTGTCCCCAAATCAATTTTTGGTTTGGGTTGAAGGGTATTCTAATACTATCCTTCTCTTAGTGGCTTGCATAAATAAGGAAACGTGGAGGGCTATGCCAGTTATATGATCACATTTAATTTCATTCATTTCCAGACCACACTCTGGACTCTCCTAGAATTTTCCTTTAGGACTCCAGAAACTTCTTCACCCTAGAATTCACACATTAGAGGTATTGAACCCTCCTCCCTCCTTTTCTCTCTCTCTCTCTCTCTCTCTCTCTCTCTCTCTCTCTCTCTCTCTCTCTCTCTCTCTCTCTCTCTCTTTCTCATTGGTTGATTCTTCCCAAGGCTCCATTTTAAACAGAAGGTTCAGGTCAGTCTTTATTTCTCTCCAAATTATGCACCTGATTTTCCTGGACCTTCTCCATAATGTCCTCAGGGCAGGTAACATCATCTCTTCCTTCTTTTACTGCCCAGACTTTTAGCTCCTTTTTTTTTGGTGAGGCAATTGGGGTTAAGTGACTTGCCTAGGGTCACACAGCTAGTAAGTGTTAAGTGTCTGAGGCAGGATTTGAACTCGGGTTCTCCTGACTTCAGGGCCAGTACTCTATCCACTGCGCCACCCAGCTGCCACTAGCTCCCTTTTTTGTGTTGCTTTTCCTCATTAGAATATATGCTTATTGAGGGGAGATACTGTCATTTTTTTCTGCTTGTATTATTCAGAGATTAGCACAGTTTTTTGATATATAATAGGCAATTAATAAATATGTATGGATTCATTTATTGACTGATTATCATTAAAATCATTAATAAACAACATACAAAATAGTAAAGTGTTCTGGTTTTTGTGAACCGATTATTCATATCTATATGATAATCCTAATTTCATAGACGCAGATTTAAAAAAGAATCTTTAGGGGGTCTGCCATTTATTCAAGCCAAACCCTTTTACAACATTTTAGGCAAAATAACAATAATTTCTTTAAATTGTCTTTCATAATTCTTGGCCAATGTCACAAAAATCTTTTAAGGTACATTCACACACATACATACACACATGGTTGTAAACACACTCACATAAGAATAGTAACAGAGGTATCTCTAATACGTATAATTTGTTGAATTTTCCCCTTGTCTTTTCACGAACCAAGATACATTTTCTGCACCATGATTTTGTGCATTTTATAAATGGCAGATTTCATCAAGGCTGAGAATCTTGGAAAATTATATACGAAACCAAACACTTAAGTTTCTGTGCATTTGCATCTAGTTGCGTGAGTCAGTGTTTCCCTAGGGTTCTAGTCTATGCTTCTGGGATCATAGGTTTAGAACTGGAAGGGACAGCAGAAGTCAACCATTCCAAGTCCCATTTTACAGGTGAGGAAAATGGGGCCCAGAAAGACTCGGTGATTTGACCAGGGCAACATAAGTAGTAAGTATCAGGGCCAACAGGTGAAGCCAAGTTTTCTGGATCTAAAACCTAACACTATTGTCACTCCCCCAAACTGGCTCAAAAGTTTGGACTGCATATGGATTTCCATGGTCACACAGCTAGTATGTATCTGAGGCCAGATTTGAACACAGAAAGATGAGTCTTCCTGTTTCCAGGCCTGGCACTCTATCCACTGTGCCACCAAGCTTCCCTACATTCCATACTACTTCATCAAATTACTACACATTAAATCCACTTTCAAAATTTCCTTTGTTCACCTTTAAAATGTAGGCTCTAAATCAATAACAGTCTAAGGACCAAGACCTAAAATTTACTAATGTTTATTTAATGCTCTTTAAAGCTTATTAGGTGCATTTTAATATATTATATCACTTGAGTCCATCCAATGAGGTGTACAGTGTAGGTTTTCTTTTATAGAGAAGGAGGTAGGCTCAGAAAGACTAATTAAAGTTTAGAGGAAGAATAAAGGATTTTTTTTTAGGGGGGTGAGGCAATTGGGATTAAGTGGTTTGCCCAAGGTCACACAGCTAGTAAGTGTCAAGTGTCTGAGGCTGGATTTGAACTCAGGTCCTCCTGACTCCAGGGCCGGTGCTGTATCTACTGCGCCACCTAGCTGCCCCAGAACAAAGTATTTCTACTAGTATGTTGTTAAGGCTAAAATTCTAGCTAGTCTGTCTAAAATATCTAATGAGTGGTCGCCAATAAATTATAAGCTTTAGCAAGAGTTAGGCTTTTAAGCATTTATTAAGGAAAATAAGAATTTGGTAAAGAGAGAAGGAAAGGCCTACATTCATCTATCTATTAAAGGGAAAGCTCATTTCTAGCTCCACTCTCAGCCAGAGTCCCCAGGAAAGAGCCAGAGTCAGAGTGCCAGGCTCCCCCTTCTTCCTCCCACCAGCAAACATCACTTCCTGACTCCAAAGAAAAGACGCATGGTCTTGCCCTCAGAGACAATCACTTCATAGCGGAGCTTTTCTACAGTAAGTCTCCAGCAGGTGGTGTCATTCCAATTGTAACAATGTACAAAAGGTTAGAGAACACTTTATGAAAAGGTAAAAATTTAACAGAGCCATTGAGAAAATAAAAAGAACCTGGTTTTACTGATGGATACTAGATCAATAAGTATTAACAGTGTTATATGGGGGCCAATAACATTAATGGTGCAGGCTTCATGAAGGTACCAGAGAAAAACTATCTGAAGGAACTCGGAATATTTACCCTTGAAAAAGAAAACTCAGGATGACATAATCACTATTTTTCAGTATTTAAAAAGTTTGTGAAGTGGAAAAAGGATCAAACACATTCTGTTTGGCTGCCATGGACAGAATTATGACTTATGGATTGAAGGCACAAAATAATATGTTCTATCTTAGTGTTTGAAAAAAAAAGTAAAAAAAAAAATCCATGCATCCCAAACAAACCTTCACAACAATTAAGGCTTTGCAAAAATGAACTGTATTACTCTGGATTGTAGCAACTTCCCCATCACTAGAAATCACTAGGTGATAACTGGTTTGATATATATTTGAGATCTTGTCATGGAAGATGGCCTCTGGGGTGATTCAGCAATTATTTGAGTGGAAAAGACATTGAAGTAAGGGAAAATGATATGATGAGGAATAATTGGAGAGACTGAGTTTATACTTTTGGCTATAGTAGATGATTTTCCAAAGGTATAGAGGTAAAGACTAGAAAGGAGGATTGGAACAAGCTTTTCAAAAGTCTTGAATGGCAGGCTAAATAATTTTGATTTATCATTTCTCAGGAAAAGAAATACATGATAAAAGGAGAATTTTAAACCCATGAAACTGTTTCTTAACAAAGATCACTGTAATCTTTGTTTTCCATGAGCCATTAACAGGTGCCTGGAGAACAAGGAGGGGAGGAAAACAGTTAGAGAGAGAGAGAAACAGACAGACAGAGACAGAGACAGAGACAGAGGCAGAGAGACAGAGAAACAGAGAAAGCCAGAGACACAGAGACACAGAGACAGAGACACAGAGAGAGAGAGAGAGAGAGAGAGAGAGAGAGAGAGAGAGAGAGAGAGAAGCCAGAAGCTAGAAAAACTATTTTTTAAACAAATTCCTCTACATGGGGCTATACAAGATTCCTGACTGAAAGCAATTTATACACAACCTTGTGTCAATTTGTATCAGATTGAATGTTAAGAAACTTGGTGCCAGCTTTAAAATGATTATGCTTTTAAAAGTTCCCTGAAGTAAATGCATATATTAAAGACATAACTTATAAGAGTACCTGTAATCAGGAATCATTTCACACTGATCACAAAACAAGGAAAGACAGGGAGTGTGGGCATGCCTCATTGTGCCTAATTGCTATTTTGTAAATGTGCATTTGGATCCCATCAACCCGCTCCATCAGTGATAACATGGAGTTATTATGCCAAGTGGTTTTACTTACTATTTTACTAATTAAAGTGTACCAAAAATCATATATTGATAAGCAGGCAAAGAATAAGCAGTTCTGATTATGGGTATGAAAAAAGTTAGATTTTTGGAGAACTGGTAGCTGAAAAAGTTTGAAATATTTAGGATCATAGATTTAGAACTAGAAAGGACGTTCTTGGTTTAGCTCCATCATTTTACAAATAAGGAAACTGAATACCACTGAGGTTAAGTAACCTATCCAGAGTCACACGTCATAAATCATAAAAATGTAATATTTAGCTTAGGTCCTCTCATTCTTAATACCCCTTTGCTATATCATGCTGAAAGATTTGGTTTACCTCTGTCACCCATAGCTCAGAACACCCCAAGGATGATGGGTTCACATCATCTCCATTTATTTCTGGGCCCCAAACCTGAAATTTGTTATTTTCTTTCTTGGTTCTTTGCTCCAAATTCCAAGATTTACTTATGAGATGCAAAGGAAAAAGGGGGTGAAAAGTCAAAATGACTTGGGTTCAAATCCTGTTTATGAAACATATTACCTGGTGACTTTGGGCAATCCATTGGAACTTCTAAGGATCTCAGAGTTCACCCCTCATTCTATAGCTGAAGAAATTATTAAGGTCCATGTATAGCAACTGCAATGTTCTCCCTAATTCTTTTAGGGGGCACTTATGATGGGGCTTGTTGTGGGATTTTTTCCTTACTACTCAGGCAAACCATCCCATTACTCTGCCATGTGGAATTATGGGGACAAATCAACACATTTAGAAACATAGGACTCGTGTTCCTCAACAAATTTATACATACATACATACATACACACATATAATTTCCCCCAATTACATGTTAGAAACATTTAAAAAAATTTTTAAATTTTTAATTCCTAAGTCTATCTCTCCCTCCCTTTTGCCCTCTACACCCACCTCCCTTACACAGTAAGCGTATATAAGTTATAAATGCACTACATACATTTTTTGAGGTCACAGTCTGTAGTTTACTTAAACTATGTGTCTCTCCCAAGCATAACACAAAAGGGACTTAATGAATTGATGCTGCTTTTTTCCAAATTTAATCACCTGAGCAGGAATCTGGGCTCTTTAATTTATTACTTTCGTTTATGGGGTCAAGTAATTTTTCCACTCTGGGCCTCAGTTTCCTTATCAGTAAGAGAGAGCACTAGGTCTCTAAGAAGTCTTTTAGTTCTAAATACTCTGGCCTAATTTAGTATAAGGCAATGCAAAATGTACAAAATGTTTTAGCATAAAAATAGAAGTATATGTGTTAGCCTTATAACAAATATTCATCTGGCACACAGAATACTTTGAATGTGTATGTTTTTCATAAATAGTGGTTTTGTATTCATAATTGAGTGCCATAATATATCAGTTATACTGAAAAATCAAATTAATTTTCCTTTCTGGCAAAAATTAAGAAAGGGATACCAATCTCATTTAATTTAGAGTTTCCTTTTAGAGTAATAAAAATCACTGTCAATCAGCATGTATTTCCTGAATAGCTCATGTGAGCTTAGTACCATGTTAGTCATCGTGGGAGATAGCAGCCTAAGTCACTCAAGTGTATAATATAATTGCAAAAAAATTAAGCATTTTTTAATTTTCATACTTTTGTATTCAAACTCTATATAAAATGTTATATATTTTTGTTTATTGAACATACAATAACTATCCAAAGATAGTATTTGGTGACAATTATAGCAACCGTTAAATTGTTACCACAGATTTATCTCAAATGTGTCTCTTTTAATGTATTTAAATTTTATATAAATATTAAAAGAATTTTTTTCCTATTTTGAAATATGAATAAGTATAAGATAAATTTTTTTCAACCACAAGTATTTCAAAATAAAAAAAAGAGTGATTGAAAAATTGCTCCAAATAGCTAATCACAGTGATAGAAATGGACACCAAAATATCCTTGAGGTTCCATGTTAAGTTCAGCAATTTGGGAAAAAAGCATGGAATAGTCAGTCGATGTTGGAAAGGTTTGTGGAAAAGCAAAGAACATTAATATCTTTTGTTGGAGCAATGAACTAGCCCACCCATTCTGCAAAGCGATATGGAACTATGATAAAAACATGACTAAAATGGCCATGTTCTTTGACTCTATATCCAAAGATATGATTTAAAAAGATATAAAGGCAAAGTTAAAAAGTAAGGTCTCATTTAAACTAAAATATTTATACCAGCATATTTTTTATAGTTGCAAAGAAATGGAAACAAAGTGGATGCCCTTTGATTGGGGAACAGCTAAGTGGATTAAACCACATGAATGTAATTGAATATTCCTGGGATATGAGGGATGATGATTATTTAAAACAATGAAGTATTGAAATCATATTTATTTTGTATTTTATTCTCTCTCTGTATATACACACATACATATATATGCATATACATGCATGTGTGTATAGACACATATATTTATATCTAATTGTATCTCTACATATCTAACCCCAAGAATCCATTGCATCCTAAGGACACATCATATATAGTCCCTTTGCAATAAGCTATTTTAATAGCTTTTGTTACATATGTTTATTTCTTCTGCATACAACATGTACATACTTTTTCCCTTGGTGAAATATAAGGTTAGCAACCTCTCCCACCTTTATCTCTCCCCACTCTCTTGCTATACATGGGCCTAATACAGTTCTTGTCTAAATAAATGCTAGTTGATTGATTGGTTGACTATATGAAATGTGAACATCAGAGTGAAGAAAGCATGTCCAGGAAAAATAATTTCCAATAATGATAACCAAAATACATGTGGAAACACCAACAAATGTAAAGGCGAAGGTTATAAAATTATTATGAACAAGCTTGGCCCCCGAAAGAGATTTGTAAAAATATATCTGAATTTCCTTGAATAGTGGTAGGTTGAGGGCTATGGAATATTGCATATAATGCTGACTTGGTTAATAAATTAATTAGTTTTTACTGAACGTTTTATTCTGTGTTGTAAATAATGGCTTTTTGGGATAACAAAGGTACATATTAAGAAAAGAAGGTCATGTAAAAATAAAGCAATAAAATATAATGAAATGGTTAAATTATATTAAATATAATTTTAATATTCTGAGATTTTCACAATTTGACAAATTAATATTTCTTATAAAAATCATGATATTCTTTCAAAGTGATGAAAAGTGAGGTCATATTATTTGGCATCTCTTTAGACCAGAGTGTTTGAACTTTATTATGTGTCATGGACATCTATGACAATCTAGTGAAACCTAAGGACCCCTTCTCAGAATAATACTTTGAAATATATAAAATAAAATACATAGAATTATGAAGGAAGCTAATTAAGGTAAAATAATTCTAAAAAAATGAGGGTAAGGATCCCAGTTAAGAACTCCTGAATTAGATCAAGATTTTCAAAATTGATGTACAAAAGAACCCGTAAGTAAACAAGTAGTCTGATTCTCATGAAAGTTGAGGTGTCCCAAAAAGACTATATACTGTCAAGGAGAACAGAATTTTACTATATTCCTATGCACATCTTCTGATTTGAGACACAGTATTTCTGTTCTGGAATTACTTATTTTGACCAAGTCTATAGAGTTCTTCTTCATTTTCTTTCTAATAGTGAGGATAACAAGTAGCTATTTTAAAAAATTGTATAACATATATATGTATATATATATATATATATATGTGTGTGTGTGTGTGTATGTATGTGTGTGTGTGTATATATATATATATACACATATTTATCCCCACAAATCCATCAGATATATAGATATCTATATCTATAGCCATATATGTGTATATACATATATACATATACATATATACACACACACGTATAGGTTCTATGACTTCATTATGTTGGCTTATTCTTATTCCTTTAAAAAACAAAATGTATATCTTCCTTGGGATCTTTTTATTTGCTAGAAGGTATAGCTAAATTACAAAAAATTATGTCAACATACAGAAAATCATTAGTGGTCCTGTAGAATAGTGGAAAGACATTAGATTGGTACGTGAAGGGCACAGGCCTAGACCCAATTTCAAGTAACTCTACTGATTCCTAGCCAGATTTTTACTGTTCTTCAGTTGTCTCATCTATAAAACAGTTGATAGTAATTCCACTATTATGATCACTAATCATAAGTGACCATTTAGTGACATTTTTCATTGCATTTGATCTTCACAATTCTGTGAAGCAGGTGTTTTATTATCCCCATTTTACAGATGAGGAAAGGGGTCCAAAGAGAGAAAATTACTTTCCTAGGTAAAATCACACAGCTAATAAGTGCTTGTAGCGGGATTAAAACTTAAGGATTCTTCCTGACTCCTACATTATATGAACCCAGCAGTATTAGTTACTGCTCTGGATATGCTGTGAGGTGAGCATTGTATAAGCATTACAAACCTAAAGAAAAGTGAATGATGACATTGTTCTGTTGCCCTGCATGTAATAATGGCAGCATGGGGTAATGTAGAAAGCTTTCTCTTTGGAGTCAAGAAAACCTGCCTTAGAAGTCTAGCTCTAACATCTGGGCAGACCACAATCTATATGTGGCTCAGTCAGTTCCATGTTGGTGTTGGTGGTGTTCAATTGTGTCCAACTCTTTATGACCCTATTGGAGGCTTTTTTGGCAAAGATTCTGTAGTGGTTTTCCAATTCCTTTTCCAGCTCATTTGACCGATGAGAAAACTAAAGGAAATAGGGTTCAGTGATGTGCCTAGGGTTCCACAAGGAGTAAATATCTGAGGCCAGGTTTGAATTTGGATCTTCCTGACTCCAGGCCTGCTGCTCTATCACTGTATCATTTAGCTGCCCATTTAAGTCCATATAAGTCAGAGATGTGTTGGAATTTAAAGAGATTCAGAAGTTTGTCACATTGCCAATCCTCCATGCTGATGACATTATGGAACCTGTCACCAGTTTCACCAGTTTGAACCCTTTCGCAGTTAATAATTAAATATTTTAACTATCATCCTATTGGAAATGTAGTCATTTATGCTTCTAAGGTATTAATATTCTTACAATATGGAATTTATTCTGTTGAAAGATAAACTTTACAGAATGGGGAAATAGTTTCTAATTTTGAAAAAAAGACTTACAAATGGGAGAAAAATATGTATATTATACATAAGTTGATGATACCTATCAAAAGAAAAACTGAAGAACTGAAAACTGAAGTTAGTAAAGATGGACAAGCTATTTAGCTTCATAATTTACGTTGTATTTAGCTAGGATGTAATTTGGCACTTTTGCCTATACTTCCTAGCTCACCATCTACAGGATCTTTATAAATTTATTGAAAATTCTTAAATTATAGTATCATACATATAAATACATATATAATATATGCTATAACGTAATGTAATTAAATTATAAACACATCTGCCTCTGTGGTTTTATAATTTTAAGTAAGTTCTAGTATGGAAGCTCCCTTTATCAAAGCTGACTGGCAACTGGCAACTCATATGTAATTGTATATTTTTTCTGAAGCACTGAAAGAATAACTGATTTGCCCATCATCACAGTGCACCAGAGGCAGTATTTGGATCTGTTTTTCTTTTTTTTTCTGTCTCCACCATTTGCCTCATATTCATTGTACTATTCTGCTTGTCAAATGTTTATTCACAATTTGGTAAACTTATTTTCATATTCTTGGTTTGTTTTATGCAAATTCTCCCATATTTCTAAACCTAATAAGGGGTTTTAAAACGATGGCTAAAATAGAATGTTGATCATTTCCATTTCATTTTATTTTTGATTTGGACAATTACCTACTTGTTGACATCTGGATTCCATTGTCTTTATCTGCAGAGAAGCTTTTTGGAACGAATACATTTAATGTGAGCTTTTGGAAAAGGTTAAAAAATGGGCAAATTTGAGAGAATAGTAAAATCCTATTATAAAGATTACTGAAGAGAATTAAGTGGTCAACAAAGACTCTATGAAATTCTTCAGCTCTTCTAAAGTCAGGTCTTTTAGAGTATAACTTCAATATTCTGTTTCAAGTGAATTCTTAGAACACCAGATCAGAGCTATTTTGAAATTTAAGTATAAAACACATTTCAAAGCCAAAGAGATGTGACTTTTGGATTATATGAGGTGTGATTATCAAGAAATGTGTCTGATTTTTTTTTTAACAAATATATCAGAACTTGCCATCCAAATGAGAGTTGTCCTCTTTGACGTAGTTATCTTGGGAAGAGATACGTGCATTCCAGTGATGCTTTGAAAAAAAAAAAGATACTATATAAATACAACTGATAGTTCATCTTTACTTGTGTGATTCCAAATTTAGATGAAGAAAATAAATTAGAGAATATAATAGACAGAAGGGACTGCAGTGGTCATTTTAACTAATCCATTCCTGAGAAAAAAAACCCTTTATGATATTTACAATACGTACTAATTTACCCTTTAATGAAGAGAGGGAGTTGTGATTTTTTTTGATACCTTCCTCATAAGTCAGCAGCATTCTACGCTCTGAAGTTCTAAATTTTAGAAACATTTTTTCTTTCTTTAAATCAAGCCTAAATTTGTCTCTTTGCAATTTATACCCAAATTCCTAGTTCTGTTCTTGAAGGACAACTCTCATCCCTCTTCTGTGTATCAACTCTTCCAAAAATTAGCAAATTCTCTCCTATTTGTTCATGGTAGGATATCATTGTTCTCCCTAGAGTTTGATTTAATTATGGATACTGTGAAATTGTTCTGACAAAAGTCTGTAAAAACAGGTTCATAGGAAGCTTTGAAGGCCATAGTAGTTAAAAATGAAAAGGCACGACTGCAAAGCAATCAGAAACCAGGTTTGAGCTCAGGTCCTCCTGAATCCAGGGCCAGTGCTTTATCCACTGCGCCACCTAGCTGCCCCATCCAATATATTTTCCCAATCAATCATGAAAGATTAAAGCTGATTGAATTCACGAGCTGTGAAATCAAAACTGCTAGCTTTGGAGTCTGATGGCTTTGGGTTACATTCTACCTCTGTCACTTACTAATACCTTGGGCGAGCCATTCATGTTACTGAGATGTATTTTTCTCAGCAAAATGGGGGCATATTTTGGGGACTGGGCAACACCTAGGAAACATTCCAGCTCTAAAAATCCCAAGACCTCAGAATAAAATGGCAGTAGTAGATAGAGAACCTAGAAAGAGTGTGAACTTGGATCTCTCATCAGAGTGATTCATCTTGCTGCTGGGCCAGATCACTCTGAATGTTGCTTTTGGTTAGGTTAGCAGTTAAACTTTGTTTTTAAAAGCTATAGAAATGTTAAAAGTCTTCAAAAACATAAGGTAGATTATGATGGAGATAAGAACACCTTATTGTTCGAACTGGGAGCTAATGTAGCTTCCAGAATCTTCATGATGTTTTAAAATCAGGAAAACAATTTATTTAAAAAACAATGAGTAAAAAAAAAATGGGAAAAAACTATGAAAATGGCTTTATATCACTAAGTGTTTTTTTTTTAAAAAGATGTTCCCAGGACATTTTTTCCAGTCTTTCCTCCAGCTGTGTTTGGTTTTCTGCAGGTTCACTTATAATTGGATCATGGGGACAGAGGGAGGTGGGCAAGGGATTATAATATATTCACGGTCAGTTTTGTCATTCTCTTGGGGATATTTTTCTCAATGTGTACATATGTCTCAATGCAAGCCTAAAAGAATACTCGCCCCACCATGACTAGGATAGCCAACAACTTTAGCAGAAAGGAATGGACCATTGACTTTGATAGGCAATTATCTAACCAGGGCAAGGAGTAGCAGACTGTCAATTGCCCATCACATCGCCTCTTCCCTTTCAAGAAGAGATAGTTTTCCCACTGAGTTTATCACAGTGATGTAAAATATTCCCTCTGCTTGACATTTTTTCCCAGGCCTTTTGGAAATCTATCAATATAGAATATGATAGAAATATTTTCATTGTTAAGAGGCAGTTTGGTAGAATGATGGAAAGCACTGGATTTGGAGCCAAGAGCAACTTGAGTTTGAATCTCATCTCTGCCCTTGTTGCCTGCCTGTCAAGAGACAGGTGATTGTACCTTTTTATATTTCACTTTTTCCTCATCTGTAAATGAGGATAATAACACTTGCTATATTGATATATCACAGGTTTCCTATTAGGAAAGTGCTTTATAAATATGAATATCCAACAGAGATATGGGCTACTTGGACATTTCATCGTTGCCTGCATCCCCTTCCCTCTACTCCCATAGCCAGATTACTGCAGTAACTTTCTCATTTGTCTCTTCAATGTAAGTCTCTTCACACTTCTATCCACCCTTCATATCTATGCCTTAAAGTAAGTTTTCTAAAGCACAGTAGCTCCCTGTGACCTCTAGGATAAAACCTTAACTCTGCTAGGAATTGAAAGCCCTTAACAACTTGGATTCAGCCAATCTTGTTCACACACTGCTGTCTTTCATGCAAACCATACTCTAGTTAAATAGATTTTCTTGCTGCTCTTCACACTGTGTCACTGTCCAGGCTTCCCCTTTTCATCCCTTGATGGCCCTCCTTTCTCATATCTTCCTCTTAAAAGCCTGAGAAGCTTCCTTCATGGTTCAGAATAAGCTTCACCTTCTACATGATTCCCCAGCTCCTAGGCCTCCCCCTCCTAAGAGAAAGAAAATATTAGTTTTACCTTTCTATAATAGTACCTATTCCAGAATCTGAGCAAGCTAGGTGGCAGAATGGATAGAGCCTGAGTCTAGAGTCAGGAAGATCTGAGTTCAATTCTAGCCTTAGCCACATAGTAGCTGTCTGACCCTGGGCAAATAACTTAAGCTCTATTTGTCTTAATACACTGCAGAAGAATATGGCAAACCACTCTAGTATCTCTGCCAAGAAAACCCCACAGGGAGTACTGATATTGGTGTGCTATGGTCTATGGGGTCATAGAGAGTTGGACACAACTGAAATATATATATATATATATATATATATTTATTTATTTATTTATGGGCAACTAACTGGAAGAGTGAATAGAGTGCGGGGCCTGAAATCAAGACGACCTGAGTTCAAATCCAACATCAGACACTACTAGCTGTGTGACCTTTGGCAAGTCACTTAACCCTCTTTACCTCAACTTCCTCATCTGTAAAATGAGACAGAGAAGGAAATGGCAATCTACTCCAGTATCTTTGACAAGAAAACCTCAAATGGAGACACAAAGAGTCAAATGTTATTGAGAAATACAAAGCCTGACTCAGAGTAGTGACTTAATGAATACTTGTTGATTTTTTGATCATTTTCCCTTTATTAGAACATTTGGAAACTACAAGATTAGATGATGAAAGTGTTTTTGGAGCCTCAGAAAGTAAACAAATAGTTTGAAAACTAATATAAAAAGAAGTATCAGAACTCTAATGCAGCAACATAGATTATTAAACGCAGTCAGAACAAGGAAAAATATTCAATCCAACACCAAATAAAAATGTTAATCCACGGACTTGCCAGAAATACGACAGTATTCTAAAAAGCAAAATCCACACTGTATCTAAGAGGAAATGTTATTGCACTTATTTAGACTGAAGTTGTCATCCAAATAGTTGTCAAAGTTTAATGGTGGAAATTCTGATGTAGGCCATAAACAAATTTCAAATATCAGTTACTACTGCCTACATCCAACTGATTCTGCTGTATCTGGGTGCAGACAACTCAAATGCTAACCTGCTGGGGGCAGCTAGGTGGCACAGTGGATAGAGCACCAGCCCTGGAGTCAGGAGGACCTGAGTTCAAATTTGGCCTCAGACAGTTAACACTTACTAGCTGTGTGACCCTGGGCAAGTCACTTAACTCCAATTGTCTCACCAAAAGAAACAAAACAAAACAACAACAAAAAACAAAAACAAATGCTAAACTGCTGAAGACCCATTCACAAATACAAATGTGTAAAATCTTGACCAATAGGAAGAGGTTAAATTCATTTTATGTTTCTAGTTCAATGTTATCACATCATAATAGATAGAATATTGAGTTGATAGGCTATTATCCAAGTAGAACAAATAGTGATAGGCTATTAAATGTCTCTTCCTAGCGACAAGTGAATTGTTATTATTCCAATTAGTATGAGTAATGAATCCAATAAGTACTATATAAATGTTAGTTGTTGTTATGTCACATTATTAAAATTCATGCTGCATATTTCCATTAGTCCAGATCAGAAGGCAGAAACTGTCTTTTGCTTTCTTTTGCTTTTTTTTTTTGTATCCCTGGTGCTTAGCATGGTGCCTGGCACATAACAGGCATTTAATAACAACTGTATTAACTGACTGACTACATTATTTTATCTTAGAAAATTTTAGAATTCACACTGAATATTTCCATTAGCCTGCAACCAATTACCATAATTTAAGCAATTATAACTTCAAATACTGTTAATTCAAAAACTTTAGGAGATTCATTGTTAGCCCTAATTGAGACCTGGATGTAATTGCTATTTCAAGGAATTTTGTGTTATTGGTTCAAAGATAGGGGTGGGAAGGTTCCTTAGAGGCTACACAGTCCAAGCACCTTCATTTTACTGATTCCTTCATTATTTTAAGGGGTTCTACAGCTCATCAGTAGGGATGCAATCTCCATAATTGTATAGCACCACTTTTCATACCTTCTCATCTTACTCCATTCTTGTTCATATCTTCTCGTAAATCTGTCAGTAATAATTTACCAAACATGTGTGACTTTTTCTGGCCTTTGCATATTTCAAGGATATCTGTGAAGCACTTATGTTGTCCATCTGTTATCCCTCATTCTTCATTTATCACCCATCCCTCATTCTTGATCTTTGCCAAAAGTGCAAGAAGCAATTATCCCTGATTCTTGATATGAGATCAGAAGACCTGCTCTAGTTATAGCAACCCTCAATAATGCCCTATTCTATTCACTTTTTTTGGCAGTGCTAGTCATCATTGGTAATGTGCTATAGTCTACCTATGGCCACCCAGCTCCTAACTATTGCCTTTTGGGTCCCTTGTAATATTCATAGGATATAACATTTCATCAAATACTTGAAGACAGAGTTAATATCTCTCCTGAGTCTTCCCTTCTGAGGGTAACAATGGAAAAGGAATGGGTCAGGGAATAATTCCCTCAACTATTCTTTTAGGCCATGGCTCCCTGCATATCAGATTGATCTCCCTTCTATTGTTTCAGTTCTTTTGCACTTTCTTACTCTATGGCTACTGGAAAGCTTTCTTATAGAAGAGATCTTGAGTATATGCTGCCACTGCTCTTATATGATCATACAATCTTAGGTTAAATGGAATTCCAGTTGTTAACTGGTTTCAAGTTGCTGCTCTCTGTAAGAATCTCTTCAGAATTATCCCAGGAAGGTGCTGAACATCCTCTGCTTGAATATTTCTGGTGGTGGAGAATTCCCTACCATTCATTGACATCCCATTACGTTTTTTAATAGCCTGGATTGTGAGAAAAAAAATCTTCCTTATCCGGAGTCAAGATGTGATACTCTGCCACTCCCACTTCTTCCCCTCACCAAGACTGGGGAAAAGGAGGGGGCTTTTCATCCCGCCTTATGGAGGGAAGAGTGAAGGGAATTTTATTATATGTTTAAAGGTTAAGGATTGGCTGGATTTAAGTAAAGCAGACAGATAAAGCCACAGCTGAGTGTGGAGTCTAACTTTATGTAGCCAGGCCCAACATAAGAGTTTTGTTCATCCTAGAGGGAGAAGGACTCCATATCTACCTAGGGAAAATCCAGAGGAAAGAGGGAATATCTAAAGTGAAGGGGTGGGGATGTGCGAAGGCCAACAGATCATGTTTATTTAACCTCAGACTTCCATCCACAAGTTTGTTTTGGGTTGTGAGGCCATCCTCTCATATTTTTTTTTCAGTGCAATTGGGGTTAAGTGACTTGCCCAGGGTCACACAGCTAGTAAGAGTTGTCTGAGGCTGGATTTGAACTCAGGTACTCCTGAATCCAGGGCCAGCGCTCTATCCACTGTGCCACCTAGCTGCCCTCCATCCTCTCTTCTTTTGAAGCTCTTGTTCTTTCTTTTTTAGGGGCATCAGTCTATAGCTTTGGTGAAAAAAAGTCACATTTGGCAGAGTCACCAGTTGTCTTGGGTGTAGCCTAGGGTCAGGCACTCCTGATGCCCAGAGCACCACCCCAGAATGTCATCAACTGTAGATGCTGGAAGAAGGACAAAACCACTTGACCAGCATCACCTGTTACTGCAGCTAAAACTTGGTCTTGAGGTTCTAGGACCTGCCTTGCCTGGGGAGGGAGGAACAGCATAATGTATTTCTGAGCCCTTCTTCATGGGATGTTTGAATGTTTTCACAGATGGGACAGATAATATCCAGGCTTACCCTGTGTTCTCTCCTTTCCTGATGAGACCCAGCTGAGTTCCTGGTCACAAAGGCTCCCATTGCTCTTCCTCATTGCATAAAAATCTCATGCAATAATAATCTGTCAAAGAGCTACCCAGCTAAGGGCATTTTTGTTTTGTTTTAGGTCTTTTTCAACTTAGAACCTGGAGGCTTAAAGAGGAAAGAGGAGAAAATGTACTGCCAGAATCATGCCACTTCATTTTTATTTGACACTAATCAGCAAGGACCACCAAAGAGTCTGCACATTTTCTGAAGCTAATTTGGCTTTGCAATTGATCTGTTTGGAAAAGAGGTTTAAAGTCTGCCTTTTCCCTCCTGTTTTGTGGCTTGGCAAAGCAAGTTTTGCTTAGGAGCTCACAGAAAAGCAAGACCAGGACAGAGACCTCAATGCCAGGCCATGGTTTGATCCTCAGTGCCTCTCTGCTTCAACTGTGTTGGAAATTAATGAAGTTATTCTCTCTGGCTTAATGTAGGGGGATCCCCCTAATTATTGTCTGTATTACTTTGCTTCTTTGTCTGTATTGCCCGGCTTATTTGTCTATATTTCCCTACTTATTTTTCTGTATTTGTCTTTATCTCTGACATTTCATGCAGACACACATTCACACACACTTACAAAAATACACACATACACACACACACATATATACATATACTTACACATATAGGTATGCATATATACATCTATCTATCTATCATCTATCTAATATATTGATCATCATCTTTCTGTCTCATAGAACTAGGGTGGCTAGTTGGCTCAGTGGATAGAATGCCATTACTAGAATCAGGAAGACTCATCTTCTTGAGTTCAAATCTGGCCTCAGACACTTGCTAGATGTTTGATCCTGGGTAAGTCACTTAACCCTGTTTGACTCAGTTTCTTCATCTTTAAAATGAGCTGGAGAAGGAAGTGGAAAACCATTCTAGTATCTTTGCCAAGAAAATCCCAAATGGGGTCACAAAGAGTCAGACATGACTGAAATGACCAAACAACAGCAAAATCATATAGAATATATATTCATGGAATATTTTTAATAATACATATATATATATATAACATAAAACACCTGTAATTTCAAAAAAGATAGTGATGTATTTGTTCTCTCTTTCCACAGAGTTATGATTAAAAGTTTTCTCCTTGGAAATGTCAAAATGATACATATCCTTGTCTAGGACGGGCAGAGTGATATAATAAACAAAGAACTGGCTCTGGAGTAAGGAATTCAGTTTTACTCAAAAGTACTCATTTTTTCCAGGGACTGTGCTAAGTACAGGGACTACAGAGACAAATGTTAGACAGTCCCTGCACTTGAGGAGCTTACAATCTACTGGGGTAAAGCAACAAAACAAAGATAAATTCATTTAAAATATTGAAAAATTAATTTTAAAAATATATATTTGGGTAGAGTATACTAACAACTGGGAGGATAAAGAGGCATGTATTAGAGATCATAACTGAGTTTATCCTTACAGAGAATTAAGGATTCTAAGTGGTAAAGATGAAAAGAGAAAGCACTATAAACATTTGAACTGCTTCTCATACATATTAACTGTTTGACCATGAGTAAGCCATTTTGTATCTTTGTGTCTCAGGGAACTTTTTGGTGAATATCATTTGCAGGAAAATTGTCAGTCCACTTTGATAAAGCTGATTTCCACACCATGAGTTCCACATATCCTATAAAATATATAAAATGACAGATCCTGAATATGCCCTTCCCATAAATTTCATATTTATAGGAGCAAAAGATCATTGATTTTAGAACTTAAAGAGACCTTACATCTAATTCAAACCCCTTAGTTTGCCAATAAGGAAACTAAGGCCCAGAAATGTTAAAAACACTAAGTACATAGGTACTAAATAGTTCCAAAATTGAACCAAAATCTTCTTACTCTAAATCCAAAGTTTTGGGGGTTTGAGCTTATGGAACTTGATTATAGAGACATGTGATCATCAAAAAATTGATGTACTCAGAAAAATTTCATAAGTGTAGGAAAAAAATATTCCCAACAAGTGGCATGTTTGAAGACAGTGTAGTATAGTGGCAACAGCAATCCCAAGTGGTCAGCAAAACAGTTAGGAAAGCCCTACTTCATAACCTTCTCTCTATCTTTCTCTCTCTGTCTCTCTCCTTTCTTTCTCTTTCAATATAGAGATGTAATCTGAGGCATACAAATGTTTACAGTTATCTAATTTTACACAGCAAGTCAAATTAGAAGTCCAAGCACCAGAAAACCAATTGGACTTCTGATCCCTAACACACTTCTGCTTGTAAATAACATTCATTCATGAATTATGATCAGATCCTCTACATTTTGATTTTTGTCCTGAATTTCTATAAAATTTAAAAATTAATCCACAAAAATGATTTTCCTATTTCTATTTCATAACAGTTAAGTAGAATTTAAGCCCTCATCCTCAATATGGAAGGCTTTCTACAAAAAGCACAAAACAAATATGTGAATTAATTAGTTGACTTGTTGCTTAATTTGTAGCAGCTTGCATTTTAGGTTTGTAACTATTGTATTTGAAACAGTTCTGGTAAGGATTAGGAATTTAATTGTCTTGATCTTAATAAAATATTACTTTTATTAGGCTATTGAAGTCCTCAAAATAATTCAAAAATCATATTTTAAAAAACCATACTAATCAATTGACATGCATTAGTATAATTTAGTGGAATACAAATTCCTAAACTCGGAGAAAAGGAAATATTTCCTGTTAGAGTTTTGTTATAGGACTTTGGGCAAGACACTCTGCTCTTCAATTTCCTCCTTTATCAAATAAAAGTATTAGACCAGATTGAGACTCTTGACTTTCTTTGTGTCATGGAATCCTTTTCCAGTTTGGTGAAGCTTATGAATGCCTTCTCAGAATATTTTTTAATGCATAAAATACACAGGCTTACAAAGAAAATGTATTGGGTTGAAATAAAGATGATTTTCTTTCCCCCATCCAAGTTCATATAATCCCTGAAATCTACCCATATGGGTCTGGAAACCTCAATTTATTATCACATTATGCCTTTATATCTTGTTCTTTTTTCACAATTAAATCATTTAATTTTTCTTTACCCATATTAGACAAACAAGATGCAAAATATTTAAAAGCAAAAGGACAGTTTTGGAATCAAAACTTCCATCCAGACTTGCATCTGGCACATACTCACTTTGTGACTAGATGATTCCGTTCAACTTTTAGTGCCCTAGCAACTCACAAATATTGTAAATTAAAAAGGAGTGGGTGATCTCATTATCAGAGGGAGTCCATGAGCAGGGGGTATACTATACAGATTGTGTTTTTCAAATTAATAGCTATTGGTAAAGACTACAGTTTTGGCAGTGAGCATATTGTTATTTTATTAATATGCTAATACCAGTAAAGGACTGAGTACATGTCTCCCTAATTTCTCATGGTCTCAGGCTGCATCTAGTCTGGTCTAGAGAAAACAGGGAAACAGCTTCAGCATGGAAGTTAGTGTGAGCAGGAGGAAAGCCCCAAAAGACCCATTCTTTCTCTCAGAGAGGCAGCACTTGATTTCAAGGAGACCCAAGAGAATTCAGAAGACCTACCAGAACTATGCTGTCCTAAGCCAGAGAACCAAGAGCCAAGAGCCAAGAGCCGAGAGAAGGAGCTCCTGGCCTTTTCCAAGAATTTTATCCTCTTTCAATAGAGGCAGGTCATTATACATTGATCAAAGCTAATTGGTTAGCATCATTCAATTCCATTGGTTTACATGATTTGAGGGTGGTCTATCTTAAAATGAACTCTATAGATGACATCAGGGAGAAGAATGTAAAAGACCCTTGCTCAAGGCAAAGTCCAATATCTAGGTATGATTTGATCCCATCACACAGAGCTACACAAATGAGTCTATCTCCATTTCTTTTGTTCCCTTGGGTTCCTCCCAAATCAAGCAGAACAGGACTTTGTGAAGTATGTGGGAGAAAGGACTGAGAAACTGATCTCTGGGTCCCCCCAAAATCCATTATTAATCATTATTTTCTTACAAGACAAAATCATAAGTCTAGGCAAGGAGGCCAGGAGCAAGAATTATGATGAATGCAATAATTTAAAAATCTGCGAATGAAATTTTAGGAATTGCCGTCTTTCTGTTACATGTGTGACTGTTTTAAAGGGGAAAGGTAACGGAAGCATACCGATCAAATTTTTTGGTCTTAAACCACCACAGCTTAAAATCTGGGAGAATGAATTTTCTGAAATAATGGTTTGAGTTATATTTAGCCTCTCAACACTTGGATGGCAGTCTTCAGCAGCTAATGAACTCATAGGCCAGCCAGCTTGGTCATAGGGTAAATTCCCTAATGGTCCTCCTTAGGAAGCCTGCCTAAACAAACCTCTCTGAAAGAAACATCCCATTAGAAGCCAAGAGTAATGGGTCCAAAGAGTGCTATGATTTCCACTAACTGTTCAGGTCAGCAGCATTCTCGCTCATCACTGAAGCTTTTCCCTCAGTCAGCTGGAATGAGACTGTTCTAAAGAGCCCAGCAATTCGTTTTCTAGTTATTACACAATCAGTAACTTTGGAAAAAAAGGTTTCTCCTCACTTGAGTATCTTGAAAACCTTCCTGCTTTATAAATCTGTCTCGTTCATCTCCAAACAGATACAGTATATGCTTACCTTTGCATTTTCCTCTACATGTGAACTCCCTGCCACCTTCATCTGAAGAGGAAGGATAAAGAGGAAGAGAATGAGTTTCAGAAATGTACAAACCTGATAAAGTACCACTAGGGAAGCATCAAGAATGGAGCAAGGGAAATAATAGCTTTTCTGTCCTTCAGCGCCCTGTACTAATGCCTGCCACAGAGCTCCAGTATTTGAATGTGAAATAATCTGCTAGATAGAATTCCCTTGAATAAATCACAAGACTAGAAAAAGAAAGTCATTTCATAGTCATTAAAAAACATTTCTGAGTTGTTTTCCTTTTGTTTTTGGAGTAACGACTTTCATTTTGCCTGGGATGAACAGTGATGGCCCCCGAAAAACAGAATAAAGCATCTCAGCATCTACGAATTTAAAGCTGTAAGAGGTCATCTAATACAACCTGGTTTTGACCAAAAAAACAAACAAACAAAACATTCTGCAATAAGACTTGGGCTCTAATAAATGTTTATTTTTTAAAAAATTCTTTTGATAATTGTATTTCAATATAATTAGTTTCATTTGTTTCCCTAGCATTTAACCACATTATTCTGAAAAAGGGGTATAGAGGCTTCACCAAACTGCTCAAGGGGTCTGTGGTTAAAAAAGTAAGAAAATAAATAAAAGGAGCCTCTACTGTATCTATGATAAGTGCACATCAGAACTCTTAATGATAGAGGCAATGTGATACAGAAGAAAGGGTCTTGACTGAATTAAAAATATCTGGTATAAAATTCTGCCTCTGATTCCTCATACCTGTCGGTGACCTTGGCCACATTACCTCCCTGAGCCTCAGTTTTCTCATTTCTACAAAGCAAATAGGTGGATTATATTGGCATGAAAATCCCTTTCAGTTCTATATAAATGCTTTTTGTTCCTGTGAACTTTGGAAGTGCTAACTGTAGGAAGATTTTACGTGTAACAGACCAAAATCTACCTTTGCTTCTCTGCAACTTCCACACCCCTAAAGGGCTGATTGAAACAATTTCTCATCCTGTCCCTGTATAACATGAACTTCCATCATTTCACCATCTTGGTCGCCCTGCCCTGGACACATTCTAACTTGCCAATGGTCTTCCCTACATTTGACAACATTTTGAAAGAAATAGGCAATTATTAATTCTGAAAATATACATTAGACTTTAATTTGATGTCATTCATATTGATGCAGACACATGGTTATGGGGGCATGGGAGAATCGAGATGCAGAACTCTCTCCATTGATAAAGCTATAGTTTTTCAGAGATACCTAGGGCAAATGTTTTGACCAAAGTAAAATACCTTGTAAGTGTGAGAAACAAGTTTGGACTCATATTCCTGATTATCCACTGTGCCAAGTGCTTCTTTATTGATTGTTGGGAAGAATTTTCTGCAAGATAGATCAATTCGGGGGCAGCTAGATGACATAGTGGATAAAGCACCAGCCCTGGATTGAGGAGGACTCTAGTTCAAATCCAGCCTTAGACACTTGACACTTACTAGCTGTGTGACCCTGGGCAAGTCATTTAACCCTCATTGCCCTAAAAAAAGTATAGAGCAATTCAAAATGATTGTTATTAAACTATTAAAAAGAAATGCTATGCTTATTGAATTTAAATGAATTGAAGCACATCTGACATTTCTATAGCTTTCTAGAGCTTAGGAAATACTTGCCTAACAACAACCCTACCAGATAGTACAGATAAGAAAACTGCAGTTCATATTTTTAAAAATGGCATATAGGCAAATTGTATTTAAGTGGCAGAGCCAGAATTTAACCTATATTGTCATTTTCATTATTCTATAGTACCTGTCAGTATCACTGACCTGAAGGCAGAATCTTAGATATAATCTAGTATAATTTCTTCCTCCCACCCCCTCAATTATATCCTTAAATCCAGAGAGGTTAACTAGGAAATTAGGTGACAGTAGAGACTAGAGCTTGGAATCAGGAAGAACTGAGTTTGAATCCTGCCCCAAATGCCCCAAGGCAGTCAATTTCTCTAAGCCTTAATTCTCTCATCTGTAAAGTAGGGCATTGAATTTGATGGCTTCTTAGGTTCCTTTCTGCTCTAAATCTCTGAACTTATATCTTGTCTGAGGTCATAGGACAAGTTAGAGACAAGATGTGAACCCAGGGCTATTGTCTCCCATGCTAGAATACTTTTCATCAAACCAGTCTTCTCCCAGTTTATACTGATTGTTTTAAGGGTATCTTCCTTTAAAAAAAAGATAGAAAATGGAAAAGAATCATCCTTATTGCAAAGAAACAAATGGGGGGGGTGGAAATGCCAGGGAAAGTCAGCAATACCAAGCCATTATCTGAATTGCATTTGTCCTTTAATTCACTTTGCCCTCTATATGAAATTCAGCATAAAGACATCTGCCAATATCTGAAAGGCTTCTGCCTCTGCCTGAATTATGTTTTTAAATTAGACCCTAAAGCTGCCTTCTAATGCATTACTTTCATTGACTAAAGCATGCTCACAGTCCAGGACTACTCCCCTGGTATCCTTTATTTAATCAGCCTGAGAATGGTAAAGAATCATCCTCATCCTGACATAAATCTCTGCCATATCCTGCTGACTTTTACATTTCACCTCCCTGGTGATGCATGACCTCCTTGAAAGAAAATAAAACAGATAAATATTTTAGCAGGAGGGGGGAGGGGGAAGTAGCTATCTTTTTAAAGTAATCAGTGAAATGTATGCAAATCTAACTCTTTGCATCTGAGGTGGCATCCTTGTGAACCACAGGAATCACTGCTATAAACAGCTTTAGCCTTTCCTGCTAAAAGGTTACCTGAGTGATTGATATGTTTGACAAAGAAACTTAAGGTCAGGAGCAATAAAGTCCATTTATTATTTGTACCACAAGTGCAGGACAAGAAGTGAAGTACATTAAATGCTGTCTAGTTTCTCATCCTCTCCCTTTCCCCTATCCTCCACAATTGGCACTTTCAAATAATGGATAATTCTGAGCTTGGCTGATATTTCCTCCTCAAATGGGGGTTCTTGACCTTTATTTGTGTCATGAAACCCTTTGGCAATCTGCTAAAGCCTTTTCAGAACAATGTTTGTAAATGAATTAAATAAATTCAATAAGTATAAAGGAAATCAAATATGTTGAAATAGTTACCAAAACTCTAAAATGAATAAAAACAAGTTAATGGACTCTAGATTAAGAACCTTTGTCCTACGGGAAATCCTAACACTCAAACCGTCCACCAACCTCATTTGTCGCCAAGGAATCCATGAGAGAAAGAAATTTAAGATAAAAATAAAATAAACAAAAACAAAATAGAAATGAGACTTTTGAGGGAAAAATGAGATTGGTTAGACTACACATATAAATTATTAACCACATTAGGGGGTTTTGAGATAGAGGACTGGACTATTTCCTGTCTTGATCAGATATTAATTGTTCTATGATCTTGGGCAAGTCATTTCAATCTGTAGGTTTCAGTTTTTTCATCCATAAAAATGAAAAAAAAAAGACAAACAAAAACAGCTCCAAATCCCCCCTCCCAATAATGTTGAACTAGATATTCACCCAAGTTTTACAAAGATCTTTACTTGCATCAGTCCCTCAAGGTGGGTCATGTAAATATTTTTATTCCCATTTTGACAGACTGAGCCCATAGTTGAAAAGAAAGATCAGAGTGGGCTGTATTATTTTCAGGAAATTGCTAAATCCTTTGACTGAGCATGTTTCTCATAATAGCACAGCCCTATATTTTCAATACAGACATTTTACAGGTATTGCTCTATAGCCACAGGGCTTGCAGTGGCACTGCCTGAGAAGAACTAGAGATGGACATCAGACAGAGGGTAATGGAAAGGTGAATGGTGGGCATTGTTAGACTTTAATAGATGACCAATAAAAGAAGGGAAGCTAGGTGGTACAGTGGATAGAGCTACTGGCCTGGAGGCAGGAAGACTTACTTTCCTGAGTTCAAATCTGGCCTCAGACACTTAATTGCTGTGTGACCCTGGACAAGCCATCTAACTGTCTTTGCCCCAGTTTCCTCATCTGTAAAATTAGCTGGAAAAGAAAATTGCAAACCACTCCAGTATCTTTCCCAAGAAAACCCCAAATGGGGTCACAAAGAATTGGACATGAATGAAACAATTCAAAAACAATAAAGGAAGGACACCAAAAATAACAGGAGTAAGGTATGTCTGGAAAGAAGTGCATCACAGAGAGAAAAATGTCAAGAGTGAGGGATAATGGGTGGCTAACCAATGTCCTTCTCTTGTACACTTAAGAGATAGAAGAGAGCAAAGAAGGCCTCCAGTACATCAGGTGGTTCATCTGGGATGAATTTTGGGGGAGTATATATAGGAGAGCTACATAGGATGGGCAGATATCAAAGTTTGGGGATTTTCAACATGGCAGGGAACTCCCAAAGTTTGAGGTCAAAGACCCGTTTCTATATTTGACAGTTGAAATGTAATCTCAGAGAAATAAAGGTGATTTGCTCATGATTCCATGTGTCTGAGCCAGGACTTCCATGAAGGTCTTCTGCATTCTAGAGCTCTGGGTTTCTTATTATAGCACAGAGCTTTAAGGTATCTTTCCAAGTTAGGATCTAGGGTCCTTAGAATTGGGAGAGATCATAGACATCATTAAATCAAACCTCTTGAATAACAGAAAAAGGAGACTGATATAAAAAAAGGTAAAGCAAAGTAGATAATTATGATGATTAACACTCATTTTTTTAAACTGAATACGGGGGGGTGGCAGCTAGGTGACACAATGGATAAAGCATCAGCCCTGGATTCAGGAAGACCTGAGTTCAAATCTGGCCTCAGACACTTACACTTAGCTTACACTAGCTGTGTGACCCTGGGCAAGTCACTTAACTTCCATTGCCCCTCAAAAAACTAAAACAAAAACAAAACCTGAATATGTATCTTAATAATAAACATTTTTATTTAAAGTTTTGAGTTACAAATTCTATCCTTCCCTCCACCCCCCAGGTGGTAAGCAATCAGATATAGGTTATACATGTGCTGTTATGTAAAACATTCCCATATTAGTCATTTTGTACAAGAATACTCAAACAAAGGAAAGAATTAAAGAAAGTGAAAAATAGAATGCTTCTGCCTGTGTTCAATCAATATCAGTTCTTTTTCTGTAGGAAGATAGTATTCTTCATCATTAGTCCTTTGGGATTGTCTTGGATCATTGTATTGTTGAGAACTGCTAATTCATTCACAGTATAACTCATTTATGTTATACTTTCCTTATAATGACTTGTTGAAGTAAAATTATCTAGTAAATTTTGATTTTGGAGGAGGATTCAAATTCAGTTGTCCTGTGGCCACCTTACAGTGCTCCAAACACAGTGGTTTTGAGCTGTAAATTTTATAGTTCCTTCTACCTCTAATATCCTATGAATATTACACTTTAGTTTGAAGGTGTCCAATGGACCTACTAACTGACAGAAGAGTTTTTATATTTCCTTTTTGTTTTTCTAACAAGGCACAAACAAATGAGATTTTCTCTAAATGAAATAGTTTCTCTGGCTGATTTTTTAAAAGTTCAATAGGTTTTGTTCTTATTAAAATTAAAATTAATGTTATCATCATTATTCTAGTACTAGGTCCCTACTTAAATTTTTTGCTTTATAATTAATAAATGTGAATATTTCTTAAAGAAAATCTCACTTTAAAAAGATCAATGGTTTAAAATGCCTCTTATTAATGTTTTTAAAGAAATCATCCTTACTGAAGTATATTGGAATGTATTCTAAAAACAATAGGTAAAATTCATGTATTTTCATTCATTCATTCATTCCTTGAACTCTACCATATCCTGACAAGATTTGAGTGTGGTTTTCATTAAGCAATAGCATTTGAGAATTTTTTTTTCTCTCCAAATAACCAAAGCATCGGATCATCCAACTGGATTCCAACCATTTGTGGTCTCAGAGTATCTGGCTTATAAGTTGGTCATTCTATCATTCACCTTGCATGACCCTGGTGTACTTTTGTGCAATAATCTTTGTCCAGTGCATCTGCCAAAGGATTTCTTACTCTGGCTATAGCACAAATGGTCCTAGCAGACTACAGATTTTCCAAGTTTCTAACTATTCTAAGTGAAGCAAATCTGAAGGAAATGACTCCTCTATGCACCCTTCACATTCTACTTCTACTCTACCCAAGAATGTTTCTGGTGTTTAAACATGTAGCAGAAGTGGAAATAATCCACATCCATTTCCCATCCCCACTTCCTTCATTCTTCTTTCTGGCTTACACTTGAAATTGCCTTCAACCAAAAATTTTAGATCCTTGGAGTTGTTTTGGTATAAGGGCTTAATTACACTTAGGAAAATTGTAGACTTTCAAGTCATGGCTATTTGTTCTATCCTCATCCTATCAACCTCTTCAATTTCATAATACATTCATCATTAGCTCTTTCTATATGAATTGCCAAGAAAGACCCCCCCCCAAAAAAAAAAGATTCCTGCTCCCAAGGAGTTTTCAGTCAAATGTCCTAAGTTATAAGAAATATCATGCAGCTATGTAGAAAACATGATGTTTACAGGTTAAATTGAGGGGGGTAGTCTCAGAGGGGAGAAACTAGGTGTAAGGAGGACTAGGGAAGGTTTCTTACAGAAGACAGAAATTTAAATGAGACTTGAAGGAAGCTAGGAAAGCTAGGAGTTAGAAATAAAGGTGAAGAGCATTTTGGGCATAACAGGACAGTCTATAAAACCATTTGGTCAGGAGTTGAGAGTGCTGTGTGGGTACCAGTGTCACTGGATGGTAGAATATATTGAGGCAAGTAGGGTATAAGAAGACTGGAGGGCAGCTAGGTGGCACAGTGGATAAAGCACTGGTCCTGAATTCAGGAGGATCTGTAACGATTGGAATGACGCCACCTGCTGGAGACTTACTGTAGAAGAGTTCCGCCCACGAAACGAAGGTCTTTGAGGGCAAGACCAGGAGTCTTTTCTTTGGCATCAGGAAGTGACGCGGGCAAGTGGGAGGAGGAAGAAAGAGACTGGCGCTTGGTCTCGCTCTCTTTGCTGAGGACGCTGGTGGAGAGCGGGGCTAGAAATGTGCTCTCCCTTTAATAGATAGATGAATGTAGGCCTTTCTCTCTCTCTTTACCAAATTCTTATTCTCCTTAATAAATACTTAAAAGTCTAACTCTTACTAAAGCTTATAGTTTATTGGCGACCACTCATTAGATATTTTAGACAGTTTAGCTAGAATTTTAGCCCTTAACAGACCTGAGTTCAAATCTGGCCGCAGACACTTGACACTTACTAGCTGTGTGACCCTGGGCAAGTCACTTAACCCCCATTGCCTCACACAAAAACCAAAACAAACAAACAAAAAAACAACAACAACAACAAAAGAAGACTGGAAAAAAGAAGACTGGAGACAATGGAGAGCCACTGGAATTTAATGAGTAAGGAGAATGATATGGCCAGATATTATTTTGTTGTTGTTATTCAGTTATTTCAGTCATGCCCAACTCTTTGTGACCCCATTTGATGTTTTCTCAGCAAAGAAACTGGAGTGGTTTTCAATTTCCTTCTCCAACTCATTTTGCAGATGTGGAAACTGAGGCAAATAGGGTTAAGTGACTTGCCCAGGGTCGCCCATGGAGTAAGTGTCTGAGGCCAGATTTGAACTCTGAAAAATAAGTCTTCCTAACTTCAGGCCTAGCACTGTATAAACTGTGCCACCTAACTGCTCCATGCATTTTAGTAGGATCAAGTTAATAGCTGAGGATAGAGAAGGGAGAGACTTGAGGCAGGAAGACCAACAGGCTACTGCAATAGTCCAGGCATGAGGTAAACAGGGCTTGCACAAGAGTAATGGCTGATCCATTTTCTTTCCTTCCTTCTTTTCTTTCCCTCCCTCCCTTCCTTCCTTTTTTTCTTCTTTTTTCCACTTTCTTTCTAATCTATCTCCCTCTCTTTCAAGAAGGAGTCTAGATCTATGATTTCATTAATTGGTAGTGGGGAATTCCCAGTGTGTGGAAGTACATTTCATTGATACAGATTGTGACAAAGATCCTGTAATCTGTCAGTCTTAGAGACTCACATGGAGAATCTGAGAAGATAATTGGTCTCTGGGTCTGGAATTCAAAGGGAAGTGAGGGGTCATCAAGTAGTAATTTCATTTTGCAGATGAAGAAACTGAGATTTAGAGAGATTGAAATAATTTACCCTAGGTCATGCAAACCGTAAGCAGAACAGCAGGAATTTCAATCCTACTCCTCATATTCCAAATTCAGTCTTATGTTCACTATACAAACCCATGTCTCCAGAGTTTCTTGCCCATGGTCACACATTTAATATATAATGAGGCAAGACTGGAACAAAAGTCTTCTGGACTCTAAAGCTGGTGATCACTTCAGCATGCCATACTGTCTCTCACCTCATGTCATCTTTTATTTGGTCTGCAGGTCAAGTTTCATCCTCATATTTCAGAAGATGAAGAATGAAAAGTAGCCCCTAGATGAAATTTATCACCTAATGCTGAGCTTTTTTAGACTAAATTTCCTTTATTAGGGGAAGGGGCTATTTCACCAAACATTATCTGTATCCAGGCAATGTCGATCCAGGTGCCAGAAAATTGCAGGCCAGTAGGAAAATGGTGTAATCTGTGATTCCATCTGGCCCATGAATTTCCAGTGGCCTTGCTTATAGATTGTCAGAACTGTTCATTAAGTTTGTTGTGAAACCAAGGGCTTAATATCTGTAATTTGGAGGGTTCAATAGGAAGTTAAATTGAGTGAAACTATTTTTGAATGACTACTCTGGTTTCAGAGAAACAGCCGACATTGCAGCTAGGGAGAGTTACATTTTGTGGCTGTACCAGGAATTCAAAATTATTTATAGGGCTTTTCAGTGAAGAGCTTTGTTGGGCTAAGTTGAGAAACTTTCTTACAAAAGGCGGCAGTGCTGACAAAAGGAAACATTTCTCGTATAGATAGGTTATCAGCCACAACCACATTACTTTAAATGGCTCAAACAGCGAGAAGGCTGATGCCGTTTTCTGGATTTTTTTTTGTTTTTCTTTTGGGTCTTTTTTTCAGTCTGATTTGTGGTTATCTTCAATTGCACGCAGGGTGCTGCAAATGTTTTTGCATGTAATAATGTATGTTTGAATATGATTGAATGCTTGATATAAATGGGATCCCTATTACTAGGGGTCCTTTCATGATGGCTATTTATAAGCAATGCCTTAGTAATGTTATTGATAATGGAAACATTTATCCACTCGCAGTATGAAAGGGAAGCTCTCTGGGCTACAAAATATGGCATCAAAAAGCAGATGGAAATTATGACAAATGTCCTGATGCTTAAAATAAAGAGAAGTCTATGTCAGGGGCGATGCCAGAGAACCAGCTAATGTCACCACTTCAGTTTTGAAGAGGAAGTAGACAGAGGTAGATACTCATCTGGCCCTACTTATAGATAGATGAATGATATAAAGCCCACCCCCTCCTTTCCTGTCCCCATTCCCATCCCTTCAGAATCAGAATTGCTGAGAAAACCTTTATTCCACCTCATGGGGTGAGGCTTGGAAAAAACTGCTTGCTACAAGCTGAAGGATTTCAGCCTGTTAATATTGATCGAATAGCATTATTTCGAAAGCTATGAGGAATCATACCAAACATTGCTACTCCCACAATCCTATTTCATCCCTTTGTTGGTAACTTTAGTTAAATGTATAATGTTAAAGAATATTTTCTTCTCATTCAAACAGAGATGAACATTTAAATTCTAGGAGAATGTGATTTTCAGTTTGGACAACATCACTTAACATTTGTATCTCAAAATGCCCTGCCATAAATTCTAAGGAAAAAGAGTTATAGGGACAGCTAGTTGGTGCTGTAGATAGAGTCCTGGTACTGGAAAAGGAGAACCTGAGTTCAAATCTAGCCTCAGATACTTACTAGCTGTATGACCCTGGGAAAGTCAATTAACCCTGTCTACCTAAAAAAAAATAAAAAGGAGAGAGTTACAGAGTCACAGGATATCAGAATTGGAAGGGGCTTTGACATTAACTAGACCAATATATCCTTTGTGATCCATTATCATATACATGGAGAATTCAGGGTGATTTGCATACTTTTATGCATCTACAGAAGATTTCAGTGGAAATGACAATATGACCATGATGAAAATATGCTGCATTCACATGTATGCAGGTACACACACAATGTACATGCACACATGAAATGGACTGCCAGATGATAGCCATAAACTGTGATGTAGATAGACTTTATTTACTCAACATCATTTTTGCTTGGTCAGTGAGAGAGGGAGGACATTGCTAGCAAGCAGGGATTAAATTTGTGATTTGTTTTTACAGCAGGTGCCCCCTTGTATCTATAGAAAAATTCAACAAACTATCTTAATAATCCAGTATAAACTAATCAATCAGTGAAGAGGAATTTATTCTGTGATTACTATGGGCCAAATACTCTGTCAAGTGCTGGTGATAAAAGACAAAAATAAAACAATCCGTTTTCTTGGATGTTACATTCTAAATGGGGATGTAGTACATATAGAGAATATATACAAAACACATATAAGGTATCTTAGAGAGGATGGACACTAGCAGCCACTTACTATATGCAAGGCAATCTCCTGTGCACTAGCCACATAAAGATGAAAAATGGCTTAGTGCCTATCTTCAAGGACATTATGATTGAATAGGAATATACACAAACAAATATAGTATAATGCATAAGTATAATGGGCATAATATATGGGGAAAAGTGGCCAAGAGACCTGGAAAAGGGAAAGATCATCTAGGGAAGTCAGATGAATTGTCATAGAGGAAGTAAACCAAGATCTGATTTTTCAAGAAAAGAAAAGATTTTGATAAGTGGAGATGAGGAGGAAATGCATTTTTGGTTTTTTGTTGATGTAGTTGGGGTTAAGTGACTTGCCCAGGGTCACATAGCTAGTAAGTGTCCAGTGTCTGAGGCTGGATTTGAACTCAGGTCTTCCTGAATCCAGGACTGGTGCTTTATCTACTGTGCCACCTAGCTGCCCCAGGAAATACATTTTAAACAATAGAGAGATAAGTTATGGGAAAATTTTAAATTTTGTAATGTGCATTTTGTCATTTTCTTTGTGAATTTTTGTCAAGGATCTCTTCCACATTGGAAGTGTTTTTTTTTTTAAATTTACTTGTTTGTTTTTAAGTGACAGGTTAATAATATTTTATTGTTCCCAAGCAGTTATAAGAAACTTCTAAGCCATCTTTACCTCCTTGTACTGTGCCCCTTTACACTAGCTTAAGAGAGAACAGCATATCAATGTGTACATAAGCATTTGCCAGGCTCCATCTATATGCAAGCCTCTCTGCTAATGAGTTATATGGAAGTTTGCGAGATAAATAAGATCTGATCTTTTCCTTAAAGAAGCTCACATTCTAAGGTGTATGGAGACATTTACTTATTGTAACATAGCTTACAACATGTAAAAGCTAATAGACCATAGTGGAGCAAAATATTTTTGGTTGTTTTCTTCTGTATTCCAACAGCTTTACACATTGCAGAAGTGGAAAGAATCTTAGAAATCATCTAGTACAACCCACTCACTTTACTGGCAAGGAAAATGAGGCCCAGAGTTTTATTTGACCAAGATCAACCATGTAGTAAATAGAAAAAAAATGACTAAAATGTGGAATGTTTGAATTCCACATTTAGTGACCGTGCTACTATAGCATATAACCCTTGTGAAAAGTGTCATTAAGAACTAGAGAAATATAGAAAGGAACTGATGATTATTGGATGTAGTGCTCATAGTTGAAGATCTTGAATATTTTCAAGGAGGAGGGATAGGGCTAGGCAAAGAGGAAGGGAGAACCTTCCAGGAAGAAAATTGTGAACAAAGTGACAAGACCAAATGAGCATACTATTTGCAGAGGAATATTAATGATCAGACTTTATGGAGTAGAGAGTTTGTATAACAAAGCAGTTTGCAAAAGGGTAGATGAGTAGATTAGAGGTCAGATAATGACAGTTTTTGAAGGCCAGGATTAAGAGTTTGGGCTTCAGGTAATAGAAAATGGGGAGGCTGTTCATGCAGTAATTTTTAAATGTTTGGATTCAATTAAATCCATAGATATATATCTATGTGAAATCAATAATATGTCAACAAGGAAGTGTCAAACAAATGGGTGAGTCATGAGTCATGAAAATTTATTTGCTAATACAGGCCAGGTCATTGTCACCAAAAATAACAAAATGGGCATCCTTATTGTGTATGCACTTATTAATTGGTGCAGATTTTGCAAGGAAATCAAAGAAATTGTGCCACATATATCAATGCAGGTAAGGAGAATTTATCACCTACTCTATACCTATAAAGACACTATTAAAACAGTACTTATATACCTGGATATCACTATCCTTCCTAAAGTAACAGATAACAAATACCTATGTTAAAATTCAAACTCTAAAATATCCTTCAAAATTTGACAAATAAACTACTGAAGTATTATCACAGACAGAACTACTGCTCACAATAACCAAGACATAATACTGAACCTTACAAATCCATGAACAATGTGTTCCATAGATGCTGCTCTACTGAATACTTGTGGCCTCCACATTACATGGGATGAATAGCTTTCAAAATATAGAGACTTAGCAGAAGGAATAAAAGCATTTAGAAAAGGATGAAGTATACGTCATTTTATTATCTTGTCTGCTATGGGAACTGCCCCAAAGATGCCTTCCATGGTCCTACAGAACATGAGCTTGCCTTCTAGTACTTTTATCAATTAAAGAAAATAATAATGTTATTTGCCTACATAATAGTCTATCAAATAATACACATAAAAGAACAATAGTAGGAAAGGAACTTTCCTTAGGATGATTTCTCCCTGAACTCCATTAAAAGGATATAAGATAGGGGTTGCTAGGTGGCCCAGTAGATAGAGCACTGGCCCTGGAGTCAGGAGGACCTGAGTTCAAATCTGGCTTCAGACACTTGACAACTTACTAGCTGTGTGACCCTGGGCATGTCACTTAACCCCAATTGCCTCACCAAAATATAAAGAATATAAGATGAAGAAAATAAAAAGAATCTCAATAACAATAACAATAAGGATGGAGATGATGATGACAAAAGCTCATATTTATACAAAACAAAATTTAAAAAGTATTTTCTGCACAATAATTCACTTGATTTAATATGTGTTTGAAAATGGTTACATAGATATTTTTGTACCTATGTTGAGATAAGGAAACTGAAGTTATCCTTGCAAGGATACTGGAAGGCTTAGTTATTGCTAGCAGGGTCAAATAATTTGAGATTTTATAAGGGCAGGGGAAAATAGTACAATAACCCTGACCAAGGCCTCCAGATAAGACATAAAATGTCCCACTGGGTTATGTAAAAGTACAATGGGACCATTTGACAAGGAGACAACTACATGCAAACACTACCCAAAGCAATTTGAAGTTCAGTGACACATTGGCAAGAAAAGTTAGCAAGGTGGGTTGTAGGAGAGAAGAAGAAGGTAGTGCTTTCCTTGAAAATAGCAAATGCTGAAGAAACCTTCTGGTTACTTATGATATTAGCGTCACATAGATAGTGATGACAATTTTGACAGTCTAGTTCATCACTGACATTTTACTTATGTAGCATGAGCTGTAAAGACACTGACAGATAAGCCTAATTAGGTTTCTGGGTAGCCAGGGCACACTATTTTAGCACTGTATGAATGTTTCCTCCTACAAGCAATAGTCACATAAAACTGCAGCCTGCACTTATCTGAGCATCCCTGGTTCTCAAATGAAGTCTTTGAGCATATCTCGTTGGTCTGACATGGAATCTGCTGTATGTCCTATCACATATTTGGCAGTTAGAACACTTTGACTAGCCACCTCAGTCTTTAAAATTGATGAGCCTGAGATGGTCACTATCTTTTCTGCCATCTTTTTGGCTGTACTCATTGCAGAGACTCCTATTTACTGCACCCCACATGGAAGCCATGAACTAAACCAATGAGAAAGGAAGGACTTTCCATTCCTTAACCTCAGGTCCAAGAAATGAACCTGGGTATGTGTTTTTTACTTTATAACTGGAGCTCTCAACTGAAACCTCATTGTGGTGTAATGATGATTCTTTATTATTGTGCCACTAGAACCCAAGGTCTTGTATATCTAAGGTTCCTGTCTAAGATTTGAGTGTGGGTTTATTAACAGATTGTGTGACTACTATCTACAAAATCAGACTGCTATATAAATTGATGAGCTTCTCTTCACTAGAGGTTTTCAGGCAAAGTCTGGATGGCCACTTGTGAGGGCTGTTGTAGAGGGATATTGGGCCAGGTCTGAGATGAATTAATCATTTCTGAGGTTTCTTCCAAATCTGATATTTGAGGAAGCACCAGCCTGGCTAAATTCAGAGAGTTCAACTCCAGAAAATTGGATACCAGGTCTTCAGTGTTTCATTCCTTTCCAGATCACACTTGTAACAATCAAGACTTTGTCTATCATGCTCTAAAATAATCTTTACCCTGGATGTTTTACTTCAACCATGGATTTCTCACACTGGAAGTACCACTTTAAGGAAAACATGAAAGTCAGCCATATATTTATTGCTATCAAGGCTACATTTTCTCTGTGGACTTTTTCCTTCCATATCCTTTCCATCCCCTGCCCCAGCCTCCCCTGCTTTCGAGCTTCCTTTTATGTTTTGTTTTCTCCCATTGAAAGATCATAAGTTCCTTGAAGATAGGGACTGTCTTCTTTTCTGCTTGTATTTGTATTCCCAGAGCCTAACACAGAGCCTGTTACATAGTAAGTCCTTGATAAACACTTATTGACCTGACTTTCAAATTACAGATAATTATGAATTCACAGAATTAGATATTAAGAGCTGGAAACAATTTTGGAGCTCGTTTAGTCCAGGCATCTCATTTTGTAAATCAGAAAACTGAGACCAAGAGAGTCAATAAATCAATGTGCCAGCCACAGTGTTAATAAAAAGAAAGACAAAAGTTCCTGCCCTCAAGGGACTCACAGTCTGATAGGGTAAAGAAGACTCAAAGAGAAGCTGAAAGAGGGAGAGGAGGTACCCAGTTCAGGATCACGTTTAAGTACGTGGGGAGTACATTTCTTCGTCAAAAATGATGAGATGAAAATTAGGAAAACTATTAACATAATCAATCACATCAATAAGAAAACCAACCAAAATCATATGATTATCTCAATAGATGCAGAGAAAGCTTTTGACAAAATACAGCACCCATTCCTAATAAAAACACTAGAGAGTTTAGGAATAGGTGGAGCTTTCCTTAAATTAATAAACAGTATCTACCTAAAACGATCAGCAAGTATTATATGCAATGGAGATAAATTAGAGGCCTTCCCAATAAGATCAGGGGTGAAACAGGGATGTCCATTATCACCCCTATTATTTAATATTGTTCTAGAAATGTTAGCTTTAGCAATCAGAGAAGAGAAAGGAATTAAAGGAATTAGAATAGGCAAGGAAGAAACAAAACTATCACTCTTTGCATATGATATGATGGTATACTTAAGGAATCCTCGAGAATCAAGTCAAAAATTACTTGAAACAATTAACAACTTTAGCAAAGTAGCAGGATATAAAATAAATCCACATAAATCATCAGCATTTCTATACATGACCAACAAAGTCCAGCAGCAAGAGATAGAAAGAGAAATTCCATTTAAAGTAACGGTAGATAATATAAAATACTTGGCAGTCTACTTGCCAAGACAAACCCAGGAACTCTATGAACACAACTACCAAACACTCTTCACACAAATCAAATCAGATCTAAATAATTGGAAAGATATCAATTGCTCATGGATAGGCAGAGCTAATATAGTAAAAATGACAAGACTACCTAAATTAATTTACTTATTCAGTGCCATACCAATCAGACTACCTAAAGTTATTTTATAGAGCTAGAAAAAATAATAACAAAATTCATCTGGAAAAACAAAAAATCAAGAATATCCAGGGAAATAACGGAAAAAATTCACAGGAAGGTGGGTTAGTGGTACCAAACCTCGAGCTTTACTATAAAGCGGCAGTCATCAAAACTATCTGGTACTGGCTAAGAAATAGAGTGGAGGATCAATGGAATAGGCTAGGCACAGGAAACACAGTAGTAAATGACACTAGTAATGTAGTGTTTGATAAACCCAAAGACTCCAGCTCCTGGGATAGGAACTCAGTATTTAACAAAAACTGCTGGGAAAACTGGAAGATAGTATGGCAGAAATTAGGCATAGACCAACATCTTACACCTTATACTAAAAGAAGGTCAAAATGGATACATGATTTAGACATAAGAGGTGATACCATAGGTAAATTAGGAGAGAAAGGAATAGTCTACCTATCAGATCTTTGGAAAGGAAAACAGTTTATGACCAAAAAAGAGATAGAGTATATTATAAAATATAAAATGCATGATTTTGATCACATTAAATTAAAAAAATTTTGTACAAACAGAAGCAATGCATCCAAAATTAGAAGGGAGGCAGAAATCTGGGAAATAATTTTTATGGCCAGTACTTCTGATGAAGGCCTCTTTTCTAAAATATTTGGGGAACTAAATCAAATTTATAAGAATCCAAGTCATTCCCCAATTGAGAAATGCTCAAAGAATATGAACAGCCCATTTTCTGATGAAGAAACCAAAGCTATCTATTGCCATATGAAAAAATGCTCTAAATCTCTAATGATTAGAGAGATGCAAATTAAAACAACTCTGAGGTACCACCTGACACTTATCAGATTGGCTAAAATGACAAAAAAAGGAAAATAATAAATGTTGGAGAAACTGTGGAAAAATTGGAACACTAATGCATTGTTGGGGGAGCTGTGAACTGATCCAACCATTCTGGAGAGCAATTTGGAATTATGTCCAAAGGGCAATAAAGCTGTGCATACCCTTTGACTCAGCAATACCACTTTTGGTTCTTTTTCCCAAAGAAATCATGGAAAGGGGAAAGGGACCCACATATGACCCGGGGCCAGTCACTTAACCCTCATTGTCCTGCAAAAAAAAAATAATTAAAAAATAAAAGTTTAAAAGAATCAACAGCTTGGTAAAGGAGGCACAAAATACTGAAGAAACATAACACATTAAAATATAATAGGCCAAATATAAATGAAGTACAAAAGTCCAATAAAGGGAAAAATGCTATGAAAAGCTAAATTGGTCAAATGGAAAAAAATATATAGATTAGATAGAGATATAGATAGATATACATACATACCACACAAATTTACTAATGAGATCTCCTTAAAAAGTAGAATTAGCTAAATAGAAAAGCAGGTACAAAACCTCACTGAAGAAAAGAATTCTTTAAAAGTTCGAATTGAACCCACATGTACAAAAATATTTATAGCTGCTCTTTATGTGGTGGCAAGGAATTGGAAGATGATGGGATGCCCATCAACTGGGGAATGGATGGACAAGTTGTGGTATATGAATACAATGGAATACTATTGTGCATTGTGAAACGATGAGCAGGAGGAGTTCAGAGAAACCTGGAAGGTCTTGGGTGGGCTGATGATGAGTGAGATGAGCAGAACCAGAAGAACATTGTACACAGTATCATCAACATTGAGTGTTGATCTACTGTGATGGACTATATTCTTCTCACCAATGCAATGGTACAGAAGAGTTCCAGGGAACTCATGATAGAAGAGGATCTCCAAATCCAGGGGGAAAAAAGAACTGTGGAGTATAGATGCTGAATGAACTATAATATTTCTTTTGTTTTTGGTGCTGATGTTTTTCTATTTTGAGGTTTTTCGTCATTGTTCTGATTTTTCTCTTATAACATGACTAATGCAGAAATATATTTAATGTTATTATGTATATGTGTGTGTATATATATATATATATATAACCTATGTCAGATTACCTGTTGTCTAGGGGACGGGGGAAGGAGGGAGAAAAATCTGAAATTGTAAAGCTTGTATAAACAAATTTGAGAACTATCTTTACATGTAATAGGAAAAAATAAAATACTTTATTAATTAAAAAAAATTATTAGATTAGGGGCAGCTAGGTGGTGCAGTGGGTAAAGCATTGGCCCTGGATTTAAGAGGACCTGAGTTCAAATCCAGCCTCAGACACTTGACACTTACTAGCTGTGTGACCCTGGGAAAGTCACTTAACCCTCATTGCCCTGCTCCCAAAAAATGTTTAAACAAATGATGAGTTGGCTGCCCTGGTGCCCTTCTCCCATGGAGGATCTGGGAGAGAGGTTAGCTGACTTAGTTTCATGAGTACAAGATCTGGGGTTCAAATTTAAACCACATGATTCCATATTTGGCATCTGAAGAATTTTTTTTCTTTTGGCAGGGCAATGGGGTTTAAGTGACTTGCCCAGGGTCACACAGCTAGTAAGTGTTAAGTGTCTGAGGCTGGATTTGAACTCAGGTACTCCTGAATCCAGGGCCAGTGCTTTATCCACTGTACCACCTAGCTGCCCCCATCTGAAGACTTTTGACCAAGATGTAGGCTTGCACAGGAGGAGAGAGTATTCAGACTGAGGCAATCATACCGGATTATTTTTATAGCTATTGAAGAGGAGGAAATGTTGCATGGCAAAACAATTGGGATTTAGAGTCATCAAAGTTGCATGTGAATCCATTCTCCACTTCTTATATACCCTTTTGACCATAGTTATATCCCCGAACCCTTCTGTGGCTTGGTTCCTTCATCTCAGAACTGAGGGTAAAATCAGGAACAGGGAAGAACACTGGGTTTGGAATTGCTACCTGTGTCACTTCATCTCCTAAGGCCTCAATTTCCTCATTTGCATGATGAAAAGGTAGAATCGAATGGTGTTGATCCTGTGATTAGATCTGTAAAATTTCTTTTTCTCTGGATCTCCTGATCTTATGAGTAGAAATAGCATATGAAACTGGAATTAAAATGAGATGACCAAAATTTTAGCCTGAGAAGGACGAATTTGGCACATAAAACTCACTAATTCAGGCATATTTAGGGAAGGTCAAATTGAAGTAGTGATCACTCAATCATGGCTTTTTTTCAAAGAAAGGTAGGCTTATTACTTTCAAATGCTTACAATAATTAGAAGTAAACTAGCAGTTTTGCCTAGCAGAGTTCTTTTAGGTAATTGTTTTAATGATTACATAATGATGATTTATAATCAGTGTATCAATTGTTTATATGGAAATTAGTGTTTCTAAAGTGATAGAAAACAATTAGGTATTTTTTGTTTAGTAGTCCTGTGTAGACCTTGCCCTATCTGAATTACTGTGGTTTCTCAGTCTCTAAAGTTCACATTAATGAGATTTTGCTGTAGAATGGATATATCTAATCATCCTGAATTAGAGGGCTGTTGCATGGAAATGCTGCTGTGGTATCACTTTTTCCTGAAGCCTCTGAAAGAAGGTCACCATTCAAATGGGCTCCCATGCTTTAAATGAGTAGGTGGGGGGAGAGTGTATGTTTGATATTTTTTGCCCTACTACTCATACTAAATTAGCCCATTGTGCATTAATAATAAAGGATTTATTAAATGCATAATATGCACCGGAGATATAAATTAGAACATTTCCTATCCCCTACCAAGCAGCTTATATCTTGATAGCAGGATACAATATGTTTAGAAGAAATACATATCTGTTCTATATAAAAGAAAAACAGCAATTTGAGGGAAAGTACTAACAACTAGGGTAATCAAGTGAAAACTCTGAAACAGGAGTTCATAACCTGGTTTCTCTGATCCTGGAAGGAAAAAAATGTATATCTTTTTTTCAATATAATTGGCCTCCTTTGTAATTCTATTTATTTATTCATCCATCATTTAATTATTTTTATTCATACATTCATCTATTTATTTGTTTATTCACCCATCTATCCACCCATTTATCTATTTTTATTTTATTTTTTTTGCTTTTAAGAACATTATTCTGGAAAGTGTCCATGGCCATTACCAGAAGTCAAATGAGTTCATGATATACAAGCAAAAAAACTGAGCCTTTAAGGGAGTTAGGGTTCCAAGAGGTGGAAATGAAGGGGTTGAATATTTCATGGATGGGGAAAACTTGTGCAAAAAGTAAGTCACTTTTCCTAGACAATAGATTTCATGAAGGGGAGGATTTGTTCAACCACTCTAGAGAGTTAAGCTGGAGTCAGGTTCTGAATGGTTTTAAATATCATATTGAGTAATTTGTATTTTTATCTTTAGGTCTATGGGGAGCCACTGAAGGTTCTTGAGCAAGAGAAGGACAGGTTCATATCAGTAAGGTTGCTGTACAAAAGATAGACTGAAGAAGGCGGAGAATGAATGCTGGGAGAAAGCTGTCTAAAATAATCCAGGAGAGGGATGATAAGAACATATGATATGAATAGAGAGAATGAGATTGAAGAATGGCATAGATGTCAGAGATGTTGAAGAAGTAGAATTGAAAGACTTGGCAGCTAATTGGATATGTAACCTAGGTTATGGGAAGAATCAGTTACCAAGCCTTGTGGTTACATTTGCCCCATTTCTCATATAAGTCACTTATCCTCTATTTTAATGTTTAGAATTTTAGTTTTTCCAAATTACATATCACAACAAATTTTGACATCAATTTTTTAAACTTTGTATTGCAACTTCTCTTCTTTCCTCCCTCCTCACCCCACCCCCGAAGAACAAAAGCAATTCAATATAAGTTATACATGAGTGAGTAATCATGCAAAACATCTCCACATTAGCCAGGTTGTGAAAGAAAATGGACAAAAACAAAACTTCAAATTAAGGAACTATCCAAAAAATTCCTCCTTCTTTCAATCCTTGTCATCATCAATCAATCCTCATTATCAATTGGCCCTTATCAACCAGTCCTCATCTTCCTCCAACAATCAACAATCCATCACAATAATCATCATCATTCATCATAATCATCATCAATCATTGTCACCTTACATTACTCTTGCCTCTGCTTCAAAAAAGTTCACAATTACTATTGTAAACTGTTTCCCTCCATCCTATTCTCTTCCCACTTCCCATTATATTTACTCTATTTTCTGTCTTTTTATCCTATTCCTCCTCAAAAGTGTTTTTCTTCTGTATGCCCCCTGCCCTGCTCTGTCCTACCTTCTTTCACCTCTTTCTCTTTGTCCCCTTCCACTCCTACTTTCCTGCAGGGTTGGATAGATTGCTCCACCCAATTGAGTGTGTATGTTATCCCCTACTTGAGCCAACTCTGATGAGATTAAAGTCTTTGAGCTAATTCTGTTGATTGTAAGGCTCATTCACTTCCCTACTCCTCCCCCATCTCTCCCTCACTACATAAACCCTTTCCTGCTTCTTTTGTGTGATATTTCATCCCATTCTAACTCTTCTCTTTCCCCTCCCCCAGTGCATTCCTCTCCCCCTTCAATTTTACCCTAAAGATGTCATCATTGGGCAGCTAGGTGACACAGTGGACAAAGCACCTACCTTGACCCAGGAAGACCCAAGCCCAAATCCGGCCTCAAACACAAGACAGTCATCAACCCTGACCAAAAAAAGGTAAACCAAAAATAAATGCTTTACAGATATTATCCCTTTATAATAAATTCACAACTGTGCCCTTTGTCTAAATTTATTCCTATCATCTGCCCTAATACTCAGAAAGCTCTTATGATTTAGACATATCATCTTCCCATGTAGGAACGTAAACAGTTTAAACTTTTAACCTCTCTCATGATTTCTTTTTACTGTTTACCTTTTTATACTTCTCTAAGGTCTTGTATTTGAAAGTCAAATTTTCTATTCAGTTCAGGTCTTCTCATCATGAAAGTCCTCTTTTTCATTTAAGTCCCATTTTGTTCCTTGAAAAATTATACACAGTTTTCATGCATAGGTGATTTTTGGTTGTAATCCCAATTCCTTTCCCCTCCAGAATATCATATGCCATGCCCTCTAGTCCTTTAATGTAGAAGCTGATAGAGTCTGTGCAATCTTGACTGTGGCTCCACAGTATTTGAATTATTTCTTTCTGGCTGCTTACAATATTTTTCTCCTTGACCTGGGATCAACAGAATTTGGATATTATATTCCTGGATGTGTTCTTTTTGAGATCTCTTTCTGGAGGTAAACAGTGTATTCTTCAATTTCTATTTTACCTTCAGCTTCTAGAATATCAGGGCAATTTTCCCTGACAATCTCTTGGAAGATGATGTCTAAACTCTTATTTTGATTATTGTTTTCAGGTAGTCCAATAATTTTCAAATTATCTATCCTAGATCTATTTTCCAGGTCAGCATGTTTTCCAAGAAGATATTTCACATGGCCCTCTATTTTTTTTACATGCATTTGGATTTGCTTTATTGTGTCTTGGTTTCTCATAAAGTCACTAGCTTCCATTTGTTCAATCCTAATTCTTTGGAAATTATTTTCATCAGTGAGCTTTTGTATCTCTTTGTCCATTTGTTTTTTCAAGCTGTTGCCTTTTTTCTCATGTCTTTCCTGCATCACCCTCATTTCTCTTTCCATTTTTTCCTCTATCTCTCTTACTTTGTCTTCAAAGTTCTTTTTGAGCACCCCTATGGCCTGAGACCAATTCATATTTTTCTTGGAAGCTTTGAATGTAGGAACCCTAATGTTGCTTTCCTTTTCTGAGGGTGCACCTTGATCTTCCTTGTCACTAAAGAAACTTTCTATGGCCCTCAACTTTCTCTGCTTGCTCATCTTGCCTGTCTTTTATTTGACTTTTAACTCCTTCTTACAATGGGGCCCTACTTCTAAGCTACACTGTCCCAAGCTTCAGAGGGTCCCAGGTGTTTTGGTTTAAGGAAGGTTAGGTTTTTCTCTCACCTGGCCTGTTCTCTGATCTGGAGATAACCTCGGGGCAACTTGCTTAATAACCAGGCAGCAAAACTTTGTGTGCTGTGGTTGTTAGCTCTGATGAGCCTGGGCCACCCCCCTCCCAACCTGGGCCACCCCCCTCCCAACCTGGGTCTCCCACCACTTAAAATTTCTTCCTGGTCCCTGCTCGAATAAGACTACTGAATCCCACCTTAGGTCCCGAAGACGCCCCTGTATTTCCTCCCCCAACCCTGGCCAGGCATTCTGCCCTCTCACCTGACCATAAGCTTAGTTACAGAAGACACTGGTGATGCAGCTGATTAAGAGGCTCAGGAGTAAGTTTCTCTGGCACAGCCTGCCTGGAACTAGATCTGGGTCAGCATGATTGTGGGGTTGTACTGATCTCCCAGCTCAGCACAGGGGCCCCCTCCTGTTGAGCTTCTAAACTGTTTTTGGCTCAAAAATAACCTCAATCTGTCCTTTTGTGGGATCTGCTGCTCCAGGGGTTGTCTTATGGCTGTGTTTGGAGTAATTGTGTCTGGAGCTCTGAGCGTTTAATGCCGTTCCTTAGCCATCTTGGCTCTACCCCCAAGTTCCTTATCCTCTATCCCCAAAGTTATGTAACAATTGGAATGATGCTACCGGCTGGAGACTTACTGTAGAAAAGCTCTGCCATGAGGTGAAGGTCTCTGAGGGCAAGACCATGCATCTTTTCTTTGGCATCAGGAAGTGACATTTGCTTGTGGGAGGAAGAAAGGGGAGCCTGGCACTCTGACTCACTCTCTTTCGTGTGGACTCTGGCGGAGAGCAGAGCTAGGAATGCTCTCTCCCTTTAACAGATAGAGGAATCCAGGCCTTTCTCTTTTTCTTCACCAAATTCTTATTCTCCTTAATAAATGCTTAAAAGTCTAACTCTTGCTATAGCTTATAATTTATTGGCAACCACTCATTAGATTTTAGACAGACTAGCTAGAATTTTAGCCCTTTACAGCTATAACGCTACTATAAGACCTCATCATCAGCTGCCTGGACCATTTCAACAGCTTCCTTATAGGTCTTTTTTCCTCCCTCTATCCCCAAACTGATCTGTATTTCACACATTTTCCAAGATAATTTCTCTGCTTAGAAATCCTAAGTAGATTTGTTTTGTTATTGTGCTACAAGAAATGAGGAAATGGATGATTTAAAAAAGACATAAAAAGACTTACCTGAACTGATGCAGAGTGAAGGAAGCAGAAATAGAAAAATTTATACCATAACATCAGTATTATAAAAAAAAATAATCATAAAGGCTTTATGACCTAATAAAGTTAAAAACTTCCACAATGTTACCAAGTATATATTATCTCTCTCAAGGGTTTACCAACTCACTGTCTGGGTTTGGATCACTTTCTATAACCTGTTCTCACACTAGCAAATCAACATTCCTAGAGATGGGGAAATATACTTGATCTCTTCACTGTTTCTGTTTGTGAGCTCCCATCTAATGGATTTTCCATATTCATAACGCAACACACCATTCACAAAGTACTGAATCACACAATCCACACATATATAACCCACAACTTATAATAATAACTTTTTTATCTTAAAAATGACAATTTATTTAAAAATAAGATAGAAGTGATATGCAGAAACTAATGTATAAATAATAATATACATCACAATATATGGATAAGCCTGTATCTGACTCTCTTCTCAATGTACTTCATATCTCTGGTGAAGAGTAGAAACCCATTTATAGCACATATAGGAAGAAAACTTATATTCTGGGTGAATGGACTACAATCTTTGATGTTATTTTTATATTCGAGAATATTGGTACCACACAATACTACCTCTCTGCTCACTGCTTTTACTTGATCTTCACTACTCTTCAGCAAGTGAAATTATTTTCTTTATTTGAACATGTAATTTGCAAGTGCTTTCAATTTATGATCACCCTTGGGGGCAGCTAGGTGGCAAAGTGAATAGAACACTGGCCCTGTTGTCAGGAAAACCTGAATTCAAATCTCACCTCAGACACTTACTAGTTGTGTGACCCAGAGCAAGTCACCTTACCCTCATTGCCTTAAACATCTAGAGCCATCTCCAGTCATCTTAATGCATATCTTGCCACTGAACCCAGAAGGCTCTGGTAGAGAGAGTGAGGTTGCTAACCTTGCACAGCTCTTCCTCACTTTAATCCAGTTCAGTGAAAGTAATGACATCGTTCTGATGTCATGGTTCTCTTTGACAAACAATAAACAACATAATCACTCTTATAAGGGCATTTAAATGTTGTTGTATCTTTATATGAATAGGTTTTCTTTTAGCTAAAGAACTGCAAAGCTCATACATTTGGCTGTTTTGGAAGTATGTAGAACAGGACAGCCTGTTTCCTCATTTACTCATACACCAGAATTATGTCTTGTCCAATAATAATGCTGCTTACAGCAGTATGATTCAAATTTAATCTTTAACCCAGTTTACTAGGATTCCATGTCTCAATCTGCCTTTTCTTCTCAGTAAGAGGTAATAGCACAGAGGGATAAGTCCTTCACAGAAGCCTTATCTTTCTCTAAATCTAGGTGACACAGAAAAGCAATAGTTGACTCTCCCCAGCCTTCTTCCATCCACCCCCACCACCCTGCTTCAATTTTTCTCCTTAAGTTCCTATATACCATTATTTTTCTGATTTCAGTACCTTGACTGGTTGAATTAACTCAAAATCAGAAATTCACTTTACACTTAAAGAGCCACAACTTCCCAAATTACACCTATCAATCTATTTTAAATCATAAATCAGAACCTAAATGTTTGTGTGATTATTTTTTTTAAATTACCCTCTTTAGTCATAAAATAAATATAAGCAAATTTACTAACACACCAAAATGATTTATAAACTCTGTAGTCATTGACACAGTCTAAGATGTCTTTTGTGTTCTTGAAATTTTTTCCTTGCCATCATATTCCTCCAGTTCTTAATAAAAGACCATTCTATAATTCTTTATAATATTAAACTCTTTGCACTCTAGTCAGGCATATAACTATATGATTTACAATGATAATTGAAGATTTTTTTCATTTTTTTACACCATAGATCTTTTTTTCCCTCCAAAATTCTCTAATTCCCATCTAAAAGATTTGTTCCTTCATGCATATATAAGCAGTATATATTAAAAATATTTCCTACTTCTAATAGATATAAATATTTTATAACACCAACCGTATCTTATATCATTTGATAATATAAATCTCTTCCTTTATAAAAAAACACTTTCTTCCCTTTTCATTAATAAATTCTTTCTCATCAAAAAAGCTTTAAAGAGTGTACTTACATGATGAATGCTATAAGTTCTCAATAACTATTTGTGGAGTTAATTAATTAGCAAAAAAATAATAATGTCAGACCATTTATTGTCTTCATTGTTTGTCCCCTATTTATGAGAGATGTGATTAATAGGCAATGACATATAGAATTTTCTTTAAACAAGTTCAAATCCAAATTATCTTGTCATATTAGGAAACTTTATTCCAATTTCACTGAGGCTTTTTTGTACTAATCCAGGAATTTTTTATCATTTGTATAATTTTTACCATGAAAGCATTATTACATATCCCTCATGATAGTCATTGTACTAATTGCACATTGAGAAAATGGTAGATTAAGAAAATTCATTATAATAAAATTACTAGGAATTCAAATACCTTTTTCATTGAATTTGTATTTTACTCATCAGAAAAACAGTTGCACAAATTTGAAAACTAGTATTACATGCATGTGAGAGACACATTATTTATTCAGTCTACAGAAGATAGGTTTGCTTATTTATAACACTGAGTCATCTACTGAGATGGCGGGTGTTGCTTGGCAGCTTTCTGAGACTGGAAGTCTGGTTGAAGGGATTCAAATTTGAGCTATCAATATGGTTCCTCCTCCATTCTGTTTCATCATTTAGTTTCAATGTAGAGATTTAAAATAGATTCACATATGGATATAAGGGCCCCTTTTGATAATTCTTTGACCTATCTGTATAGGTCCCATATGCTAGAAATCATTGTTTCATAAATCGGGGCGGTGGGGGCTCTTTTTTATATCTATCACCTGAACTACTTTATAAACTAGGAGGAAAACACTCACATGCCTTTATTATCACTATTTTGCACCCCCAATGCTTATTTTTACACCATATTTTTCATCAGAGTTTACTCCAACTAGCTTTGGGCTCTTTTCAAATGTTAAACATATAATAAGAGCATGACAGTTTTCTGCCAGGGAGGAGATACGAAATATTTTATTAAGGATGGGCATGGTCACTCCAAAAGTGAAGCTCCCTGTATGATCAAGAAAAAAAATAGTGGCATAATTAAAATTACAGCACAATCTCTAAAGGCCACTCACTTGTAGGGGATAAGATTCATTGAAAACTAGAAATTTCAATTGTTTTGGTTAAAATCAGTCCATTTGATTAATTTTCTATAGTTAGTCAATAAATATTTATTGGAACAACAAAGACTCATCTTCCTGAGTTTGAATCTGACCTCAGACACTTACTAGCTATATGATGACAAGAAAAACAATAAAGCATTTGAAAATGCATTTGAAAAAGTGCATTAAATAACTATCATGTGCAATAAAATGTCTAGCATAGAGAGATAACATCCTCATATGATAATAATAACTAACATGCATATAGGGCTTACTACATGGCAAGCACCATTCTAAAGACTTTATAGTTTATTTCATTTGAACCTCATAACAACCCTGCAAAATAGATGCTATCATTATCCCTCTTTTTACATATGAAGAATGGGCTGCAAACTAAGGTTAAGTGACGTTTTGCCTGGGGTCACATAGTTAGTAAGTGCCTGAGGCCAAATTTGAATTCAGGTCTTCTTGAATCCAGGCCTGGCACTCTATTGCATACCAAACTGACCCTTTATATGCACACACACACACACATCCCAATACACATAGCATATGCATGTGTGTACATGTGTGTATGTACACATGTATATGTATTCATTGTATGCATGTGTATAAGTGTATTGCATGTGTTGTGTAACATATAATGTGTATATAATATATAATTTAACACACTTTATAATATATGTATTGTATAAATATATTGCAAATAAGAATATGAAAAGTATATGAGAAGAGAGTAAAGTGCTATGAGATTAGATAAGGAAAAAAATGTCTTCTAGCTGTTATATAAATGCTGTGGTAGAAGGGAGTGGTAGTGGCCAGTAGTTTATTTAAGCTATGAGACAAAATACAAATAACCAATTAGTGCTTTAAGTATTCCTCCCATGCCCTTAAAAATGTCCCTGCGTGTTTCAGTTTTCTTTTGGGGGGGCAGGTCTTACTCCATATTCTGCAAGGATGGGGTCTTCAAGAGTGAGTAAGTATAGAAAAAGCTTCCTTATCTTATCTCAAAGGATTGTGGCAAGTTAACTAATTAATGATTATGGTACTTTGGTGAAATTAGAACAGCAGCCCTTGAGATGTTCTAGTTCATTTGGTCTCAGAATATACCCTTTATGATTGTTTTTAAGACTAGATGAACAGTTTTATTGGGTTATTTGGGAATATGAGGGACCTCCAAACTCTCTGTTTTTCTATGAAATACCAAAGGAGATAAAGCAGAAACATGGAAGAATGATTTGGCTAAGGAAGCCTAATATTCAGAATCATAGGGTTTGAGTTCAGCCATAGGGCAGTAGATTGTCAGGCTTTTCTCAGTAGTAATGTTAGTGTTTATTTAGTCCTCAATCCAGGAGAAAAAGTTGTAAAAATAAGGTTGGGAAGAGCAAATGCTAACAAAAAACATATACTGTTCCTGGCCCTACTTGATCAGTAAAACATATATCAATGGAGTATTAGGTCCCAACTATTAGAGAGAAGTAAAGGGAGTTTATATAAGTCACCTTCCAATCCTTAGTGAAGTTAACTCTCCCTCAGGTCTCACTCTAGAGATAAGTAGATTATGTACCCCAAAGGGCAAGTTTGGAGTTGTGGCTAGTAAAATCAGGAAGATATCTGCATTTAATGTAAAGATTGTCTGGAAACATTTATAAAATGAGTGGTAATCACAAAGAGTGATTGACTTAAAAAAAAAAGCAGGCCAGGTGCAAATCACTTCGTTTGTTTTTTAGTAAGGGTTACCAAATTTATAATACCTTTCCAAGTTGTTGACTTTTTCCCTACCATTTTGTTGTCATTGTATTTATTATTCTAATTCTGCACACTACACTCTGTGTCATTTCAAGCTTATCTTCCTAGGCTTCTCTAAAATTATATTTTTAATAATTTTTATGATTTTTAAGAAGTATTTCAATCTGTATTCAGACATCATCAGTTCTTTCTCTGGGTATGGATAGCATTTCCATAAATGCTTTGGAGTTATCTTGAATCATTGTATTCCTGAGAATAGTTAGGTCATTCACAGCAGATCATCTTACAACATTGCTGTTATTTTATAAACAGTACATTTCACTTTGCATCAGCTCACGTAAGTCTTTTTCTGTAAGTCATGTAAGGTTTTTTTGAGAGCATTCAGATCATCATTTTTATAGTACAATAGGATTCCATAACAATCACATACCACAATTTGTGCAGCCATTCCCCAGTTGATGAGCATCCCCTCAATTTCTAGTTTTCTGCCACCAGAAAAGAGCTGCTATAAATATTTTTGTACTTACATGTCCTTTTCCTCTTTAAAATCTCTTTTGGACACAGACCTAGTAGTAGTATTGCTAGGTCAAAGGGTAGCCATGGTTTTATAGCCCTTTGGGCATAATTCCAAATTGCTCTACAGAATGGTTGAATCAGTTCACAATTCCACCAACAGTGCATTAATGTATGACAATATTTTAAGACAATATTATTTCATTGCATTCATAATTTTTTGGTCATTCTTCAATAGTAAGAAATTCCCTTGATTTCCAAGTTTTCACTAATATTAAGAGAGTTCCTATGAATATTTATGCATGAATAAGTATTATTCCTCTTTGATTTATTTGGTTATAAGCCTAGCAGTAGTATAGCCAGATAGCTGTGTCAAAGGTTATGTATAGTTTATATATATATATATATGGGGGGGGTGAATTTACACATATTTAGCAAAATTGTGTGTTTGTATATATGTATACACACATATATATAAATTGCCTTATAGTCTCACCTCTTATAATTAGGGGACAAATGAATGGTGAAGACAATAAATGGTCAAAAACTGATATTTTTTTCAAATTGCTTCCCAATACAACTGGACCAATTTACAACTTATACAACAATGAACTAAATAGCTGTTTTCCCATAACCCCATATATATATATATATATATATATATATATATATATATATGTCTGTGTGTGTATATGTATGTATATGTCTGTGTGTATATGTATGTATATGTCTGTGTATGTATGTATATGTCTGTGTATGTATATGTATGTATATGTCTGTGTATGTATATGTATGTATATGTCTGTGTATGTATGTATATGTCTGTGTATGTATGTATATATGTATCTGTGTGTGTGTGTGTATATATATATATATATATATATATATATATATATATATATATATATATATATATATATATATATAGTTTTTCCTCCTTTTCACATTTGCAAGCTCCATGGATGTGAGGTAGAACCTCAAAGTTGTTTTAATGCCCACTTCTCTCAATGATTTAGAATATTTATATGTGGTTGTCTACAGCTTGGATTTCTTCCTTTAAAAATGTCCTGTTTATATACTTTGATCAGTTATCTATTGGGTATGGGCTCCTATTTTATAAATTCAGATAATTTCCTTATATATTTTGGATGTAAAACTTTTCTTAGAGCATTTTTTGCTACAAACATTGCTACTTTTTCACTGATCTGTTTTCCTTCTAAATTTAAATACTTTAGATTTGTTTATGTAAATAAACTTAATTTTTATAATTAAAATTATATATTTTATCTTGTATGATTCTATCAATTGTTTAAGCATGAACTCTTTCCATCTTCTTAAGTCTAAAATTCTTACATTAAATACTTTTAAAAACTATTGTTTCTTTTCTCCTCTAATGTATAAGTTGGCCTTTTATACCTAGTTAATGTGTCCCTGTGGACCTTATCTTGGTATTGTGGTAAGATTATTGGAATTTGGCGGATGGATTGCGATGGGCCACACCTGGTCTATCCGGAGTGACATATGCTGCTGATGTCAGCAGGAGAAACCAGTCTCCACAGGCAGTTTTGAAGGACCTCCCCTTTTGGGGCAGGGAGAGTAAATGCTCCCTGAGGGGAGATTGGTCTCTTTCTGGAGTCACCTTCTTTCTGGTGGTGCGAGCTGCAGGAGCAGATGAGAAAGAAGTTCTTTCTTAGCAGTTTTGTCCTGCGGGCCCTGGCTGTTTCCCATTGAAGCTACGGAGCCCAGGTGGTGAGTTAACATATGAGTCCTGCTCTTTGGAATTAGCTGAACTGGAAGGGAGTTTGGGGATTGTATAGACTTAGGTTAGAGTTAGGGGGATTATTCATATTTCTTTTTCCCTATTCCCTTGTCTGTTTTTATTAATTTCACCTTTGCTGTTTATTTTATTCCCATTAATAAAACCTGATTCCTTTGTGGAAAAGAGACTGTTTGACTCCTTTCTAATTGGCCTGGGAGAAATACCTTTTGTTTGTTTATTTGTTTATTTATTTTTGCAGGGCAATGAGGGGGTTAAGTGACTAGTCACACAGTAGTGTCAAGTGTCTGAGGCCGGATTTAAATTCAGGTCCTCCTGAATCCAGGGCCTGTGCTTTATCCACTGCACCACCTAGCTGCCCTGAGAAATATCTAAAAAAGCAGTTCAGAGGGGAGGGAGCTTTGGACCTAGAGGTCCCTCATTATTTCCGGGATCCCAATATTACGATAAGCCACTTAATTAACTCTCCCTATATTAAATTGGTCCCCAACAGTATGTAATGTGAAGTTTTGCTCTATACTGAACTTCTATGAGACTGCTGCCCAGTTTTCCCAGAAGGTTTTGTCAAATTGTGAATCCTCCCCTCAGTAACTAGGGGATTTATTAAACAAGGTTCTACTGTGTTTGTTTGTTTCTGTATGTTGTGAAACAACTCTGTTCAGATATTATTTTGCTATTTCCATTTTTATTTGGTGGTTCAAATTTTGTTATTCCATGATCTTTCCTTTTTTAATATTTTATGTTAATTTCTATGTTATTTCATCATTATGTTAAGAGGGAAAAATTGTTTACTAATTTGCTAGACCAAATGATTCTTTCCTGTATTTCCTCATAGGATTCATTTTTGTTTCTTTTTGGTGTGGTTTCTTCATGGGGTTTATTTATTCAGATTTTAAGATAATAAGGGGAGCTGGGGTTGTCAACTTGCAGTAATTCTCTTTAGACATATCCAAGGGACTTTTCCTTGTCGTTATGCTACTAGATATATTCATCAGTGTCTTGAGCATAGGCATTTTGATACTATTTTTATTATTCAAAATTGTTATTTCACAAACTATTTAAGATTTTATTCATCTTTACAAGGTGATTGTTGGTTGTAAGCATCTGTCTTTTGAATTTTGGAATATTATATTCCATAATCACTTCTCATTTTTAGTTGAAGTTGTTAGGTCTTTCATGGACCTGACTGTGACCCATTAGTACTAGAACCTATTTTTGGATGCATGAAGTGTGTTTTTGTTTGTTTGTTTGTTTGTTTTTTTATATGGGAGCTCTGGGTTTTGGTTATAATATTCCTGAGGGATTATACTTTGGGGGTTTCTTTCAAGAAATCATTGGATTGGGAAGCTAGGTGGTGCAGTGGATAAAGCACTGGCCCTGGATTCAGGAGGACCTGAGTTTAAATCTGACTTGAGACACTTGACACTTACTAGCTGTGTGACCCTGGGCAAGTCACTTAACCCTCATTGCCCTGAAAAAAAAAAGTAAATGGATTATCTTCACTTTGATCTCTAATTTTATCTAATAATGTGACACATGGATACTTTTTATTTTTTCCTCAATAAATTTAAGATAAAGAAATAAATCTGAGGAATAATCCTCTAGTACATTTATTATATAGTATAAAAATTATTTCCCCTTTTTGACTATAATGTCTAACCTTTTCCTTTTTTAACCAGTTTTTTTCAGGGAGTCTAGTGATTTTTAAGTTTTCTCTACTTAATTCATTTTCTAGTTCAGTTGTTTACTCCTCTTCCTCCTCCTTCTGTCTTGATTTTGTCTTAGTATTTCTTGCTATCTCATGTAGTCACTAGTTTTATCTGAACTCTTCTAGTGTTCAGGGAGTCTATAATTTGGGTACTGCTTACCATTTTCTCATCAAAGCTACTTTTCCTCAGTCAGTCAACAAGCATTTATTAAACAAGGCACTGCCTGAAATGCTAGGGACATAAATCAAGGGGAAAGTAGAGCTAATTGCACTGAGAGCTCATGGTCTAATGGGAGAAGAAACATTCAAACATATATGTGTATGTACAAAATTAGAGAAAGTCAACAAAGGAAAGGCATTGACATAATTCTTTCTTTCAGAGCTTTTATTTATTTGAAAATTGTACTTTATTTTTTTCTGGTAGTTCATGGAGTCTTTGGAGAAAAATCCTTTTTTCCCCCTCCCATTGAGACTCAGTTTGCAGTTTCAATTGAATTAATTTCTCCTTTGCAAGGAATTTCTAGATTTGCAACATTTTTACTATTAAAATAATTATATAATTATTATTTAAATAATTAAAGGTGAGGGAAATTGGCATCTTGTTTGGTTTACTCCTATCTCCAGATTTAATTACTGAATGGGGGATTTGTGCCAAAACCAGGCTCTGTTCCTTACTGAACTTTGGGTGAATGGTCCTTTCTGCCTCGCCATCATGGGGGTTTCCAGTCTCATCTTTTCCTCCCAGGATTAGGCCCTTCATGAATTGTTGAGCTTCATTGTCCTGGATCTTCAGGGACCTCTGTGTTGAGACTGAGCAACCTGCCTGTAATTAAGCTGTAATTCTGGCCAGTAGTTCAGCTAATGGAATACAATACCCTGACAATACCCAAATGAGATAGATAGAAGAAGTAGGTCCATCTTCATTTTACAGATAAGTAAATAGAATCAGAGCATCTAAGTGAATACTAAAATGTATTGCATATTTTTTTTTTACCATAAGCATTTTATCTTGCATTGGAAGCACAGAATTTCATAATTGGACTGAACTCAGATACCATCTTTTTTTACCCATACCTGTACTGGAATCCCTTCTAGAATTTCCCTGAAGTGGTCACACAGCCTACATTTGAAAATTTACAATGACAGGAAACTCACTAGTATCATAGGTAGTTAACACATTATAACATTGTAAACTTATCATTGTTAGGATTTTCCCCCTTACACCAAGCTGAATTCTGCCATTCAAATACTAAGTAGCATAGCCTTGACTACAAACTAAGGCTCTTCATTCCAAACCTAGTGGGTTTTTCAATGACAGCACACCATACTATTTCTCATAACCAACTGAGTGAGCTGGCAATGCTGGATGCACTATACCCAGCCAAGGTGTGTGCCATGCCTCGTACGCCCTTTAATGCTATATCATGGCTTCTACCTAATGGAATATGACATAAAAAGGCAGCAGCACATCCAGGAAATGTACTGGAAAGAGAAAATGCACTTTGGATGGAGAATCTTGATTATTGCACACTAAACCTAAATCCAAAGTCAGCCCACATGACTAGAATATTCTAAACATATCCCAATTTGAATTCCAAAAGACAATGCTCCTGCCAAGTCCTTGCTTCATTCAGAGGCAATTTTCGTCCTAAAGTTGACTCTTGAGCACTGCTTGTCCTTTCAGGTCCATAACTCCTGCCCTAGGGCTTCTGTTGGTGGGGGCCTCAGAGCCTAAGTAGGCTCCAATCATGTTTCCCTCTATTCCCCAGCCATCCTGCTGACTGTTTCACGATTAACTGCCTTGGTTTTCAAATCAAGTTCAATAAAAATATTTTAAGCACTTACTTTGTATCAGGTACTAAGTGTGAGGAATTACAAATATAAGCAAAAGGAAAGACATCCCCTACCCTCAACAAGCTTACAATACAAAAAAAGGAGATGAAAAGTAATATATTAAAGATGACTTCTCTGGGTCCTTCTCAAAAACAGATATTCCAAGAGAAACTCACCAATGTTACCAGTAAGGAGCAAGGAAGATACAGAAAGACTCTGAAACATAGTGGTGAGGTACAGAGAATATCTACATTCTACATCATCTACTTTCCATTTCTGAAATCATTTTCAGGCCAGTATTGCCATTGGTACTGGAAAAGGTGTATCAGTCTGTTCCTCTTTGCATCTGCTCATTGGCTGTGCAGGTTTCCAAACTTAAATAAATCCTCCTGGCACTATATCTTTCCCATTATAGTATAAGCTCCTTAAGGACAGGGGTTGTATTTGCTTTTATATTTGTTTCCTTAGTGCTTAGTACAGTGTTTTATAATTAGTAAAGAACTAAATGCTTTTTCATTCATTCATTAAAAAATGACTTTGCTTTAGAACAGAAAAAAGAAAGTCTTTTACTGCACCATGGGAACAGAAGGTAAGGATTTTCTTCTCATTATTAGGAGTCTTGAACACCAAGATTCCTTGGCAGGGATACATGTCCCTTGTAGGGGCATTAAAATTTATTTTTTTTTATCAAATAGAGATGTTTTTAGTCTATTACTCTGTAGAATGTTTGAGGGTTTTTATAAGCTGAGCTAATATTAATTGCTTGCACCTTCTTCACTAACTAATGGAGAATGTAAATACTATCAAAAGTTACAAAGATTTAGGGAAAATGGTTGTTTTAACAAGCTGACACAAAGATGATTTGGCAATGAAGATGTTTTATTATTACTTTAAAATAGAAAACACTGTAAATAAGAATCATATATCATTTCAAAATGTGGCATAAAATAGAATAAATTTAAAAAGTCGAATTTTAATGTATATACATGTAGAAAGTGATATACTTAAGATATGTAAAGTATATATTAGCAAGGAGGGAAGAAATAGTCATACGAGTATCTAGTGAATAAATCTATTGGACAGTCTATGGCATGACTAAAGAGAATATTCATGGAAGAAAAAATTTCAAAAATACCTAATTGAAAATATGCCATCTTCTCCATAAAACTCTAAACATGGAATCAAGATAATAACAAAAATTATAGGGCTGAGGATTAAGGTAATGTAATTAATCAAGTTCAAGTGAAAAAGCTATTATAAAATCTTTGTTTTCTTGTTGGCTTTACAATAATAAAAATGATGTAATCTTGGGAAAGATAATCTTGACTTCTCTGGGCCTCAATTTCCTTACATATAAACTTAGAAGTTTGGAGTAGATGACCTCAAAGGTCCCATCCATTTTGTGAATAGTGCATGTAATAAAACCAATACCTACTCCTATGATGGCCAGGTTAGATTTCCCGTAATTGGAAATAAAACCATCCTTAAGCCTTATCTCATTCAAGTGGAAGAAGCTATTATGAAACTATACCATAATGAAGTGCATGACCATGGAAAAGAATCTTGACTTTTCTTGGCTTCAGTTTACCTGCAAACTGAGAAGTTTGATACAGATAACCTCTAGGGTTCCTCCTAGGTCTACTCTGTCACATGTCACTATAAGAACATCTATCCCATGATCACAAAGCTAATTTTTCCTCATTAATTAATGAAACCATCCTCAAGATTTGATTGGTTTTATTTGTACAAAAATATTTATTACAGCTCTTTTTGTGGTGGCAAAGAATTGAAAATCAAAAGAAAGCCCATTACTTAGGGAATCATTAAACAAACTGTGGTATATGATTTTCATGGAATATTATAGTGTTATAAGAAATGACAAATGGGACAACTTCAGGAAGACCTGGAAAGACTTATATGAACAGATGTATAGTGAAATGAGCAGAACCAGGAGAAATACCATTTGATGGAGAACTGTGAATGACTTAACTATTCTTAGTAATGCAATGATCCAAGACAATCCCAAAGGACTAATGATGAAGCATACTATCCACCTCTAAAGAAAGAACTGATTTTCATTGAACAGTCACTGAAGCATGCTGTTTTTTGCTTTCTTTCATTTTTTTCTTTTATTGACATTTTCTTATATAAAATGTGTAATATGATAATGTTTTACATAATTGCACATGGTAAAAAAAAGATTTTATTGGTCTGGGAAACTAAATAGCATAGAGTGATCAAGTCAATTGAATGATTTATAATTTTCCTTCAGTGATACTTCAGTGGATGTATGATATGGATTGAATGGTGTTTTTCTGGGGTTAAGAGGAAGAAGCTAATTTTGGTAAACACAAATGCATGACATAAGCAACAGGAAGGACTAAATTAGCATATTAATAATTTGAGGATAGCTTTCTAGTTACCGCCCCAGGTGGTAATTAGAATAATTATTTATTTTCTGATATTGCTTAGATCACATGAATTTATGATCAAAAAATATCCAACCCCTTTATGGTCCCTTTCTGGGGCCTCTTACATTTGAAACAAATCAATCAAGGAAACAAACAGACAAAAATTCTCCTGGGCTTGAGGGTTTCCATCCTTTCAGAAAGTGCCTACTGGGTGCCAGGCATTATACTAAGCACTGAGGATACAAAGAGAGGTAAAAGACAGTCCTTGCCCTTAAGAAGCTTACAATCTAACTTTTTTCCAGTTTAATTCAGCTGTTTTACAGATTCAACTAAAGACAGTGGGAGAGCTGTGTGGAGTGGACCCCAATAGTGTCATCCTTGACCTTAGCCAGGGAACTAGTGCCACCAGCTTCTTCCTGGTCTGATAGACATCACAGGTACTCAATGCGGGTCTGGTAGGGAAGGCATTGGAAGACACCAAAAGGATTGCAGCCTTCATTATAATTACCAACTGGGAATTCTAAACGTCACAATGCGAAGGAGATTGTGCCACAGTTATTAGTCATAGGAGGGTGATAAGCAGCTTGTAGCTTTGGTGGACCCATGCCATTGTGTATTGCAAAACAGCATGACTCAGTACATTTGAAACTGAAAAGCCATCCTGAAACTGGTTGTTGTGTCTTGCAGGCCATGTGCTGTATCCAAAGAGAGCATCATGGGTTGTTAAACAGAGTCTCATAGGACTCTGGACACTCAAAATATCCATAGTGAATGTTTTGTCCTAAGAAAATATGACAAAGTGAATATATTTCCCAACTGCCTACAATGTTCACCTAATAGCCCACCCCCAGCCCCTGAAAAAAAAGATTATAAGATGTCCATTTGTAACAAAGATGCAGGATATGACAAGCAAAGTGACTTGTTACTTTTCTGATCCTGGATGAGCATACCCTTAGAAAACTCTTGTTAGTTCTCTAAGAAGGAAGGTTACAGAATGTTTCCTGGCTAAGACTTTGAGAAGCCTTTAATAAATAAAGTTTAAAAAAAAAAGAAAGAAAAGGAGCCTGAATCAGGAAAAATTTGTCATCGATTCTTCCTTTCTTCTTTGAGTATAATGAAACCAGTGTAAAATGTAGGGGTGTGGGGAATTCATTGAGTAGGGTCAGCCTCAAAAGTTAGTTGAAGAAATACTTGCTTTGCCGGTATTCAATAGGTCAAGTTCACTGTTTTTGGTATCAGTAACAATGATAACGCCATGGGAGATAGGTAGATAGATAGATAGATAGAGATGTGTATATAAATATATACATACATATATATATGCAGATATACATATACATACACAGATGATAGATCGATAGATATAGATAGATAGATAGATGATAGCTTTTTCATAGGTCCTTGCTTTCTCATAGATCAATATGCCTTTTGAAAGAAGTAAACAGGGGCAGTTAGGTGGCTCAGTGGATAGAGCACCGGCCCTGGATTCAGGAGGACCTGAGTTCAAATCTGGCCTCAGACACTTAACACTAACTGTGTGACCCTGGGCAAGTCACTTAACCTCAATTGCCTCACTTAAAAAACAAGAAGTAAACAATGGGATATGGGTTTAATATAAAGAGAACACTTCTGCATGATTATTGGCATTTACAATGTGAGATGTACATCTTCAGGTATAAGCCAGATGACAGCTTACGAAGGACTTTGTAGATAGATTCCTGTATAGGAGCAGGCTGCAACAGATGGCTGCTGACATCACTTCTAACATTAAGATTCTGGGTTTCTATGATATCAGTTAGATTCATTATATACTAATATTGGAAACAGAATCTCAGAGAGCTTAATTATGTTCACCAGAGTTACAGAGCAGAGGTAGAAACTTCCTCCCAACCACCAGTATATGGATCATTTATTCCTTAGGTCTAGTAGTGCATCTTCCATATCCAAAGGATACAGGGATTACCTCCTCAGAACAATCCATTAAGTCAACCATTCTTCCTACATTAATTAAAAACCTACTGCATTCAATGCACAGGGCTAGTCACTAAAGGAAACAGAAATTTTAAAATCAAATTTGGTCTTTTCTCCAACAAAATACAGTTAACTATAATACTCAATAGTTCTTATTGAGTGAATACAAGTTTTTATTCTTACCCTTCCCTATGCTAGGCCATCATTCAGGGGAGTGAAGAAACAAATCTGTCCCATTAGAGATGTCATTTTCTTGCCTTGGTAGAATAAAAATCTCACTCAGCAGGTTTTCATCGCTAACCAAATTGCTAAATACAGAAATAAATTTGGGGAGCAGTCACTAAGGGCTGAGAAACAGAACTGTTTCTATGTTAACAAATGGCTATGAAGCGTTTTGCAAGCAAACTGTCTCAGCAACAATAAAGTATGTTTTTTCTTCTTCCAAATAGCAGGTGTAGGGAGACCTGACAGACCGGTTGGACACCCAACATGCTTGTGGCAAGTTTTCTACCCCAGTGGCTCCCCGGCAATGTTCCCATGGAGAAGGAATTACTATGTGCCTGGAGCCCTCAACAGAAATTGAGCAGGTGTGCTGGAAGTGGGCTGTCTTCTCCACCCTAGATGGACACTCCATGTTCTGCCAACTAGCTAGAGGCAGCCACACCCAGTCTCTCACAACCATGGCCCCCATTTCTGCCCTGTTCACCCCAGGCATTTGCAAGTTGGCACTAGGCCTAACCTGATATATCCTGTGTGGGGCTGTTGAGGGACCACATTATCTGGGATAGGGCTATTTGACAATAACTTGGGTCCAATTGGCACCTGCAATCTGAGTCACTGCCTTTAAGTGTTCATTAAGGAGGAAGAGCGACAATTAAATAGTGAAAAGGAAAGAATCTCTGTGAGTTCCAGCAACATAACCCTTAGGAGAAAAGGCAAAGGCATTATTAACATGGGTAGTGTTGAGAGATGAAGAAATAGTAGTTATTGTAGACCACAAGATTAACTTCCCTGAATTCCCAATGCCTGTTATCATACGGAAAATGGGTGTGCTTGTATGTGTGTCTGTGTGTATGTGTGCTTCTTTAGGACCTTTTGTTTTGTTTCCATATTTCAGGCCCTGAAAAGATATTCCCAGAACTTCAAACTAGAACTAAGGCCAGAAGCAAATGAGATAGTCATAGAAGTTTCACATTTGTGGTATGATTGATACGTTATAGGAAGGCCTGCCTATCTCTGGATCCAACTTTCCCCCTAACCAAAATGCATAGGCAGGCACACACACACACACACACACACACACACACACACACACACACACACACAGAAAACCCTCCCTCAATACCCTCCCAATGCAAAGCCAGTTCTCTTGTCCTCTGCTTCCAAAAGAATCATTATTAGAATAAATGAAAAGAGTTGGGCACATTTTCTACAAAGCCTCTCTTAGGCAGCTTAATAAAATGGAAAGAGCCCTGGACTGCAAATCAAGAGATCTGGGCTTTGATCCCAGATCTGTCACTAACTAACTATGTGGCTTTGGGCTGTGATTGTCACCTCTTTGGGTCTTGTATTGTTCATTTATAAAACCAGGAGATTGGTCTCAAAGAAAAGAAGATTGGATCTGGGGGTAGAGGACAGGGGCTCATAACCTATGTGTGTCACCCATTCCCTATATTACTTTTGAGTAAGTCAGTCTCATTGGGCTTCATATTCTTGATCTGTAAATGAGAAGGTTAGACTGGATCACCTCTGAGAACATTTCACGTCTAGACCTCTGGTCTATATCTTGTATTTATGACCCTTTCCAACATTAGAGCTCAGTTAATGGAAGACAGACATCTCATTTCCATGGAGTTGTCCTTTCAGTGTCTCCCATCAAAACTTCAACATGAATTTCTTTATGGGAAGGAAATCAGGATGTTGGAGAAACTAGAGACTAAGATATAGGAGGATATGTTTTGGTTTTGGTTTTGGGGGTGGGCAATGAGGTTAAATGACTTGCCCAAGGTCACACAGCTAGTAAGTGTCAAATGTCTGAGGCTGCATTTCAACTCAGGTCCTCCTGAATCCAGAGCTGGTGCTTTATCCACTGTGCCACCTGGCTACCCCCTTAGGAGGTTATATTGAAGGAACCTGGTAGAGTTTGGGGGTGATTGAGAGAAAAGAGTGATTAAGTGGTTATGGTAGAGAGAAGATGAATATCGGAAAGACCGTAAGGTGGAAGAGGTAATAAAATCATTGTTATTCTGCCTGGCTCCTGATGACATTATATACACTATGCTAGGATAAAAATGAAATATCTACTCTATGGCAGGCACTATCTTAAGTGCTAAGGATAGAAATAAGAAAAAGAAAGCCCCTATTTTCAAGGACCTTACAATATAATGAGGAAAGTCAATACACAAAAGGAAGTTGAAAGGTATGGGGTAAGAGTCCCAGGGGGTTCCTGCTGAGGAGGCACGATAAAGATGATGATGGATATGAAACCAAGTAGCGAAGCTAATGGCAAATGAAGAGATAACTAGCAATTTGTGTCCTATGTAAAGGAAGGCTATAGAAGAAGTGTGTTGTTTTACCCCTCAATCAGGGAGGCAGAAGCAGATGAGGGAACTAGTTCTGGAGAACTAGGGCTACTGGGTGCAAGTTGCAGAGGGTCAGTTTGGGGCTCATTCATTATTAGGGAACATATAATAATTGGAGCAGTTCCTAAGAGGAACAGACTGTTTTGAAGGCAGTTCTCCTTCTCTAGAATTCTTCAAAAGTAGAATGTATCAATATTTGTCCTATGTGAAACTTTCCCCCGATCCCTCTTAGGTGGCTGTACTTTCTCCCTCGTCAACTTCTTGTGTACTTGGATAATCACTTTTATGTTGCATTTGCCAATAGAATATCAGCTCCTTGAAATCAGAGATATAGTCTCACCTTTATCTTTGTATCTCTAGTTCTTAGTGCAGAATCTTATACACAGCAGGCTCTAAATACATTTTTGTCAAGGATTTTGAATTTGGATGTTGGGCTGGATAAATTTTGTTTTTGGAAGAGAACATGCCTGTCTTTTGGGGAAGGAGAAGAAGTTTGGGATGGAAATAACATAAGAGTAAATCCAAAGGACTCTTGTGTTTTCCATATCCAGAAATTAGTATAACCTATAAATGAGCTCTGGCTAAGTAAGCATTCTCTTTTCCCCAATCAGATTACTGTGCATTATACCGGAATTTAACACTAATTGCAACACTTTTGACAGGTAGGTAGATAATTAGATAGAGTTCTGGAGTAGGAGTCAGCAAGACCTGAGTTCAAATGCTGCCTCCAGACACTTTGTAGCTGTGTGACTCTAGGCAAGTCACTTAATCTATCCTCAATTTACTCATCTATAAAAAGAGATAATAGATCCTACCTCATGAATTAAGCAAAAGAACATGTGAAGTGCTTTACAAACATTAAATTGTTATATTGTTATAACACAACACATTGATATTATTGTGGTTTAGATCATTATAAGGACAAGTTAAAAGTGGCTGGTAGTGGCTGTTTGACAGTCACTGATAACAACATGTGACTACTACAGAAAATATCTGATTACCTCTTCTAGCATCAGCTACATCTGGAGTACCAAGTACCCTAGGGAGATGCTCTTGGAACACTCTAGTCTCATAAAGTCAGAGTCGAACCACCTGTGGGCAAGCTCCTTCCTCAGGAAGTTGAAGCCCCTCTTTATAACTCATGCATTTTTCCTCTCTAGAACCCACAGAAGCTTTACCACTTGTTCATGAAACAATCACCTTTGATCTATCACAGGGGACCCTAAAGAAGCTGGCTGATCCCCCCCAAACCCCCTAGTGTTTGTTTATGATGTTTCAGGAGGAGATGGCAGGGAAAAACAGGGGGACAAGAGTTTTGTTTGCAATCAGAATATCTGTGTTCAGTTCTTGGGTGCTACTTGCTACCTGAGTGACTGGGTATGTCATTAATACCTTCAATCCTCGGTTCCTCACTGGTAGAATGAGGATTGACTGGATGGTCCCCTTATAGTTTAAGATCTCTTCCTTTGGTCCTTCTGTGTGAATAATATCCCTTGCCCTATCCTTCCTCCCCTTACCCTATTCTAGCCCCTTGGATTAGAAAGATTATTTAAAGGCAGAAGTGGTTATAAAATGTGTGACTTTTCTTTTTTCTTTTTTTTTTTTAATTTCGCGAGGCAATTGGGGTTAAGTGACTTGCCCAGGGTCACACAATTAGTAAGTGTTAAGTGTCTGAGGCGGGTTTTGAACTCAGGTCCTGCTGACTTCAGGGCGGGTGCTCTATCCACAGCGCCAACCTAACTGCCCCTGTGACTTTTCTTAAGCCAAAAATGAAGATAAGAAGTCACACTTTTAAATAATTCTCTGGGTTTCTAGCACTCTCAGTAACTTTCTTTACTTTAAACTCAATAGAAATGAATAAACTGTGATTAGTCTTTTAAAAGAGATAGACTTGCTGATGGACCCTGGGCCAATTAAGGAAGGACAAAGAAGATGGGACATTTGCAATGGATGCCTAACTGGGTGGTGTCAATAGAAAGAAAGAGGACCAAAGCCAAATGGCATCTACAGGTTCGCTTAAAACCACTTTGGTTTCATACTGAGTACGTTTTCTGGTTGGATCGTTTAATGTTTAACAATAAAGCAGAATACAATTTTTTCTGTATCATATATTCTAAGATCTCAGCCATCAGAATGCATGACACACCAGTTGTTCTGAAATATCTTTAGGATGTCGCATCTTCACTAAACTGGCCAGATTGTTGTGGTGGGGGTGGGGTGGAATGAGGATGAGAATAACCCAGATTTCTTAGTTTGTTATGGTTTGCAAAGTGCTTTCCTCAAAATAACCTCCTGACGTAGGTACATAGTGTTGTTGCTGATGGCATTAGTGTTATCCAGATCTGTGATTCTACTGGCATAGGAAACTGCCAGTGTCAAAAGAAACTCTTATACCATGCAGATCAGCAATCGATCTGTAATTTCTGGTTTTAGAGAGTTGCCTGAGGCTCTAAGAAATTGGCTAGTAGGATTTGGAACCCAGATCCTCCTCATTTTAAGGTCAACCCTCTATACACCACAGCACATTGCTTCTTAGAGGTACTATTACCTCCATTTTGTAAATGACTAAACTGAGGCCCAGAAGGATGAAGTGACTTGCCCACAAGGAAAGGGATATAAACCTAGATCTTTAGATTTCTAAATTTAATACTAATGTAACATAGATGCTTGTTTTCCCACTACCCTTTACTCTCACTTCCCTTCTCCCTTTCTTCCCACCTTCCCACACACACCCAGAATGCCTCTGTATATTTCCATTATAGCTCAGGAAGTTTGACAGCTATCTTCAGTGAGTGAATTCTGAGTGAGAGGGGAAGATAACCTACTCCTGGAACAACTGCAGTCTGTGCTTTCTTCATTAACTTCCTCTGTTCTGATGTGCTATAGGGGAGAGAATAAAGATAACACCTCTCTGAGAAGTACTCATCTTAAAATTAAATAAACTGAGATTCAGACAGGCTGAGTGACCAAAAGGATCATAAGACATTGAATCTGAAGGAGCCTTAGACATCACCTAATTGGCCTCCCTCCTTTTGCAGTTGAAAATGTTAGGGCCAGAAAGAACATTCATCCAGCTTGTATGGAACAGACTGGGGGGTGGGGTGGGGGGGCAGCTAGGTGGCGCAGTGGATAGAGCACTGGCCCTGGAGTCAGGAGCACCTGAGTTCAAATCCAGCCTCAGACATTTAACACTTACTAGCTGTGTGACCCTGGGCAAGTCACTTAACCCCAATTGCCTCACTTAAAAAAAAAAAAAAAAGAAAAAGAAACAGAGCAGACTGGGGTGGTATGCAGACTCATTTGTTCATTCGATAAACATTTATTAAATACTTATTTTGTGTAAGATACTATAAATCTAGTATTCTGTTCATTATGCAGTTTGCGTAGATTTGTCAAAGAACACAGGCAGTAAAACCAACCTTCTCTACCTATTGATATTGGGAGATGCAAATGATAATGCACTCTAAGTGTTTTGAAGCAATAATGCGGTGTATATGTGTATGTATAAAATATGCATGTTCATATATGTATATATATACATATATAGTATTCATACATACCTTACAAAAGGTAGGTGTACCTCCCTGCATGCATATAGACATATGTGTATACATACATACACACTTTTTTTCTTCATTATGCCTGATAAGGTTACTTCCAACAGATATATCTATGATAAATCCAAGGGAAAAAATAGAATATATCAGCATGGTATATTTTGGCATCAATCTAATATGAAAATGCCACGATAAATTAAACAACTTCTGTTTCTCTTCTCCTATGGTGGGGGGAATGAGGAGCGGGGAGAAAGGAATCTTAAGCATCACAGTAAGCTGCAAGGATATTAATTATACTGAGTTCCATATTAAATGCTCTTGCATCTAAGGAGCTCATTTACTTGACAATGTTATTATTATTTGTTATTTACATGGCACTGCTGATGTAAACACTGTTTTATAAACACACACATAAAGTTTATTGCTCTTATATGAGTCTACCATATAATTATGCATTTACCTTCTAATAAGCAATGTGAGGAGCACAACTCATTCAAGCAAAAGCATTAGCATATCTCTCTCTGAGTTCCTAAAAATCTCTGGGTAGTGATAGAAGAGCATTTTTTTCCTGTTAACAGGAAAGAAATCTGAGTAAACAAGAGTCTAAGAAAAATCTATTTCTGGCTTTTAATATATATCCATATACACATACCCGCACACACACATATATTAACAAAAGAAGCGACTCTTTCTGAGAAAAGGTTTTGAATTTTTGCATTAAAGGGGATTTTTTAAGGGGGTGGGGTGATGTATCTTAGTTTTCAGTTTGCTCTTTCCCAGGACAGATCCCTCACTGTAAATTCTGCAGAAGGTGCAATATGTGGGTGTGGAGACAAACCACACAGAAAGCTATGTTTGCCATGGTTTGGTCTCAGTAAATACCACATGCCAAGTTTCTTCAAAATGATTATTTTTAAAAAAGGCCCAATGAGAAAAAAACAAAATAAATGACTGAACCTTAGATATTTGCTGCATTCTAAAGGAAAACTCTTTGATGGGGGGAGGTGAGGGAAAGCATCACATGATAGGAACCCATTGTATGCACTGGACATTTGTAAGATGAGGCTAGGGATAAGGCAAAACATGGTGTCTGTTATATTTAAGCTAGGTATGTTATGATGAATATCCACTCATCTATTCCTTGTGGTTGACTTGAAATGCTTCTTAGTTGATATGCTGGTGGAGAATCTCTAAGGGGAAACAGTCTAATCACTGAATTGTGACAACACCATTGAGGGTTTGGCACTTCATGCTCAATGTCTTCCAGAGCTTTTGAGTGCTGCTGAATGACTATTATTTTAATGTCACTATTTTATGCAGATCAATCACAAATGTGCCCAATTAGGCAGGTAAACACAAAAACCAAATCATTTATTCCAAGGTCAGCATCCAGATCTGAGCTCTGATCCTACCAGTTGGGTGATCATGGATAAGTCATTTCCACAGAAGGAGTGTGAAACAGTAAAGAGAGCACTCCATTTGGAGTCAGAAGATCTAGGTTCATATTTGACCTATGTCACTAACCACTTGGGGCAGATAGGTGGCACAGTATGTAGAATGTCTGGCTTGGAGTCTGGAAGACCTGAGCTTAAATCTAGCCTCAGACAGTTACTAGCTCTGTGACCCTAGGCAAGTCACTTAATGCTATTTGCTTCAGTTTCCTCATCTACAAATTGAGCTGGAGAAGGAAATGCCAATCTATTGCAATATCTTCACAAAAAAATCCAAATAGGATCATGAGAATTTGGACACAACTGAAAAACAACTAACACAAATAACTGCTTGTGTCACTTAGAGTAGGTCACAACTTCTCTGGTCCTGTTTCCTTATCTGTAAAATGATGCGGTTGGACCTGGTAGGCTCTGTTTTCCCTTCCTGTCATAAAGTTATGGTGCTAATGTCCTTTGATCTGTTGCCCAATGCTTCTGAGATGTAGGCTACCATGGCAAAAATTCCTTCCCTGGCCACTTAAGGGGAGATGAAAAAAATCTTATTGATATTATCTTAAGGTTTTCTTCTTCCTTACTCCTCTCCTTCCTTCTCTCTCCCTCTCTCTCTCTCTCTCTCTCTCTCTCTCTCTCTCTCTTTCTCTCTCTCCCTCCCTCTCTCCTTTCCTCCCTTCCTCCCCCCTCAATGAGACACTAATTGTAAGAAATACCTCTAGACCTAGCAGAGAAAGCTCATACAAAAGGAAGTACACTCTTGGGATTCAGCCTGATGCTCCCATGTCTGATTCACTCTGGGTCTCCATATAATTGTTAATAAACCATCCTATTTATTAGGCATATGTCCTCCCTCTGGACATTTTGTTGTTGTTCTTTAGTCATTTCAGTCATAGTCAACACTTTCTGATCCCATTTTGGGGTTTTCTTGGCAAAGATACTGCAGCGCTTTGCCATTTCATTCTCCATCTTATTTAATAGATGAGGAAACTGAGGCAAACATGGTTAAGTCATTTTCCAAGGGTCACACAGATAGTAAGTGTCTGAGGCTAGATTTAACCTCAGGGAGATGAGGCTTCCTGCCTTGAGGCTCTAGCCACTGTACCACCTAGTTTCCCATTCTGGGAAATACTTTGACTATAGTTTGTATTTAATATCCCATGTCTTTTTTGACTCTTCCCTTCACCACTCTAAAGATAATGATGTTCGCTACTTGTTATATTCCCTATCACACAGTATTTGTACTGTATTTGGTACGTAGTGATTAATAAATGCTTGTTGAGAGCTGAATAGACTGGAATTGAAGTTGCCTCCATACCAGAAATTGTCTCCTGAAAATTAAATTCCAAGAACTCTTAATAATTGCCCTCTAAAGTGAGGCACTAATCTAGTGGAAGCTAAGTAATTTATACAGTCAAAGAAGATACTAGAGCAACTGATGAGGAGAAGACAGTGGGTATTTATTGAATTAGGTCAAAAGATCATGTATTTAGTTTTGGAAAGATGTCAAACGTTAGCTATTCCAAACCCACTTTTTTATACACTAGGATCTACTGCAGTACAGAGAAATTAAGGAGATAGAGGAAGAATTTGAACCCAAGTCATCTGAATTACAAGTCATTTCTCTTCTTTTTGGTATGAGCTTTCTCTGGTAGGTCTAGAAATAATTGTTGCAATTAGTATATCATTAAAAAACCCCACCAAATCCTAAACTAAAAGATGATTTAAAATAAGATTGTGTTTCTTCTCTTTAAATTGGCAGTTCAACAGTCATGTTAGGGGTAGCTAGGTGGCTCAGTGGATAGAGCACCGGCCCTGGAGTCAGGAGGACCTGAGTTCAAATCTGGCCTCAGACACTTGACACTTACTAGCTGTGTGACCCTGGGGCAAGTCACTTAACCCCAATTGCCTCACCAAAAAACAAAAAAAAACAAAACAGAACCAAAAAAAAAAAACACCCAGTCATGTTAGATGTCTACTCTAATGCAAAGTATTGTGGTCAGTAGTAGTGATAAAAAGATACATCATAGGTCCTGCTATGAAAGAATTTATACTCTACTTGTCAGTAGTGGGCAGATATGTATACAAATGATTATGAAATAGTGGGAAGCAAAGTAAGCACATAGGAGAAGGGAGAGCCAAGGCAAAGCTTGAAATATTTGAGGAAGGAGAGATCATTGTGTGTGTGTTTGGGGGGTGGTAAATTCAGGGAAATCATCATAAAATAACTGGGGTCTGAGCAGCGCCCTGGAGGAAAAAGGGTTATCAATAGATGCAGATGAGAAGAGAGTCTATTGTAGGAATGGATAAATGCATGGTGATAAAGGAGGGATGATGAGGGGGAAGTAGATAGTAGATGGAAAGTAGTATAGTTTGCATGTTATAGAAAATACCTGAACAGGAATGTAAAGAATGTGGAACCTTGGTTGAAGCTGAGGTATGGAAGAACTTGCATGCTTTTTGGAGGCAATGGGGAACTGCTAGAAATTTGAGCAGAGGCCTAATAAGATTGTATCAGCATATTGGGAGAATTATCCAAGGTGTTCTGGAGGATTCATTGGATTCAGGGTAAATTAGCTAGAGAAGCAAACATTTTTAGGGATCTATTATGTGCCAAGAATTGTGCTAAGTACTTTTTAATAATAGGTAACATTTAATAAGAGGTAACATTTATATAACACCTACTATGTGCCAGGTACTTTATTAAGTACTTTACAATTATTATTTCATTTGATCCTCACAACAACCCTGCAAGGTAGGTGCTATTTTATCCCAATTTTATAGATGAAAACAATGAGGCAAACAGAGATTAATTGATTTGCTCTGGATCACACAGCTAGGGATCATCTGAGGCTGGATTTGAACTCAGATCATCCTGACTCCTAGCCTAGTGTTCCATCTACCACACTGCTTCATGCCACTTAGCTGTCCCACATGATTGCATTCAGCCCTCATAACAGTTCTGGGAGGTGGGTCCTATTACAATCCCCATTTTAGAGGTGAAGAAACTGAGGCAGATAGAGGTTAAATGACTTGCCTAGGGTCACACAACTAGTAAGTCTTCCTGACTCCAGACCCAGGGCTCTCTCTACTACATCACACAATCAAGGGGTGTGTGGAGCATTAAGGTGGCACAGTGGATAGAGCACTGGCCCAGAAGTCAGGAGGACCTGAGTTTAAATGTGATACGAAATACTTACTAGCTGTGTGATCCTGGGTAAGTCACTTGACCCAATTGACTTAAACATCCAGGGTCAGCTCCAGTCACCCTGATATGTATCTTGCCACTGGACCCAGATGGCTCTGGAAGAGACAGCATAGCTCTCCCTCATTTAAATCCAATTCACTGAAAGTCATGATGTCATTCTGATGTCATGGTCCTCTTTGAGAATGAAGTACAAGCCTCAACAAAATCAAGTAAGAGAAAAAAGCAGTTCAGAAGCTATGGTAACAGTTTAGGTAAGAAGAAATGTAAGCCTGAATTGCAGTGGGAGTGGAGTCAAGGAACCAGATGTGAAGGATATTGCAGGGTAGAAATGAGATAGCAAATAATTAGATGTGGGAGGTGAGGGAGAAAGAATAGTCAAAGATGACTACAGAGCTATGACTGTGAAGTTGGAAAGATTGTGGTACCATGAACAGACAGAGCAGTTAAAAAGACAACATTTAGAGAAAAAGTGAGGAATTCTCCTTTGGACACAGGGACACAGGCTGTTAATAGCAATCTGCAAAACCTTTTAGAAATCTCCTTGTTAAACCCCATTACTTTACATTTGAGGAAACTGATGCCCAGAGAGATTAATTTGGTCACACAGGGACTGATGGAGGCAGAATTCAAACCCAAATCCATTGATTCCAAATTGATAGCAATTTCTTCTGCACTACCATTTCTTTCATTTTGACTTTTTGAAATGCTAGCAGGGCTTCCGTTCAGCAGGAGGTTGGAAAAATTGGAATAGCACTCTAGGAAGGGTATAGTGGTAGATGTCTAGATTTGGGAGTCATCTACACCATGATGATTGAAGTTACAGGAGAATCTGAGATCAGCTAAAGGAAAGATATAGAAAGGGAAAAGAGATTTTGGTCCCTGGAAATTTTCAATGGCAGGCAGGAGAACCTCTGCATCAACAGCCTCCTGTGAAAAGAGAGAAGTCCTAGACAGGAAAAAAAGTGGTGGGCCAGGATTCAAGACAGTGGATGTTAGTCTCTACTCCTTGTACTAAACTATGGTCACTTAACTATGGTCAAATTCTTCACATTTCAGTTTCTTTGCTTAAAAATGAAGATAATATATTTTATTATGTACCTCAAAGTACTTCTGGGAAGAAAGTGCTTTGTAAACCCTAATTTTAGAAACATGTGCTTTTTATTATTATTTTCATCATTAGCTTCTTGTTGTGTTCGTTCACCATGGAATGGAGGTGACGCTGGATTCCTGAACTGGATGTCATTAAAGCCCACTGCAGTAGGACAGGAACTATAAGATCATATGAATATAGAGATGGAAGAGACCTCAGAGTTCATGTAGTCCAACCTCTTCATTTTACAGATAAGGAAAGAGAGGTCCAGAGTTAAAGTGCCACAGACACTAAGTGTCAGAGCCTGGATCTAAAATCAGAACGATTTTTGATCATGTGTATCTGACGCTTCATGACTCCATTTGGCATTTTCTCGGCAAAGATACTGGAGTAGTTCTCCAGCTCATTTTACAGATGAAGAAACTGAGGCAAACAAGGTTAAGTGACTTGCCAAGGGTCACACAGCTATTAAGTGTTTGAAGCCAGATTTGAGCTCAGGAAGACTCATCTTCCTGATTCCAGACTCAACCTTCTATCCACTTCACCACCGGGCTGCCATCAGGAATAGGGTCACAAATTCTGTTCTCTTTCTGTTGTGCTAGACTGCCTCTCTTGTATTATATGAAATTCCATTTATTCCAGACCCTACACAATGTAGGTACCTCTAATATGTTGGTAGACAACATTGTAGGGTGTTTTTCCTTTTATTAAAAAAAGAGCCAAATTTAGATCCAGATTTCTTCTTTGTTTCATCAGTGAGGATTTTTGGCTGGTTTGTCTTTTGTCTAGGGAAGGATAGTGCATGACCTCTGTGTTATTCAGGATCCATGGAGCCCGTGGTACTAAGTTACTTTGTAAACTTGACTTCCAGGTGCATGCCCTCTTGGATACATGCCCCTAGGCCAAGACAATGGCAGGTTGTAACTGTTGGTTGCCTGTTGAAGAGGCTTTGGGAGAGAAAGATTGCCTGGAGGACTCTGTGGGGAGTCTTCTCACTGGCATGTAAGTGGCTTATTGCATCACCCTCCATGGCTTAGAAGAGAATGTTGAAGCTGACAATTGTAACGGAAAACATGATTGCATTTGGGTTCAAATCCCAGCTCTTGTGCTTAGGCTGCTATAGTTCTATATTCTTTGATAGAATCAGAATATTTAGAAAGGAAAGGGATCATCTAATCCAATCCCTTTCCTTTTATAAATGAGAAAGCTTAGGCCTGGCAAGGAGGTGGTGACCAATCCAAGGTCACATAGTTACAAAGTGACAGCCAGGATTTAACCCCTCCAGCCCCAGTCCTCTCTTTCTGGGGTCTAGATGCCAGTACTTAAGCCATCATCTGACCCAGTGACAACCTCAGTCTTTTTTCCCTGCTGTAGCTCCTCTTTCTGGATGGTTTAAACATAAGGCACCAAATGTCTCCATCAGAGAAACCCTGAGCAGAGAAATTCCTTCAAATTTTCCCGATAACATCACTTTGCCCATCACAAGGTCTGAATGGCTTTTCATTCCCATAAGTCACAGTTACGGTGTAATAAAATGTCTGAGTCAACTTTCCTGCCTTACTTAGCAAGTGCATCGTAGTGGGCATAATTGAATTTTGGTTTAATGATTCAGGATCTTATGGGGCCTCAGGGTCATTTGGCACATCAATTTTCATTGTCCAGAACGGAGCATCAAGACCCAGATGGGGAAGGTGATCAAACTGAGTCTCTACTGACTCTAAACTGTGCAGTAATACCTCTCTGGATTAGAATTCAGTTACCAGGCTTTCTCCAGTAATCTGAGCATATGCAAGCACAAAGGAGGATTTACAAACAAAGCCTGAGCATTGAAAACAGAGGTCACAAAGTCCAGCATGTGCTGTACTGTGAGAAGAGCCCCTCGGGTCCACACTTGGGCAGGCTCACTCTTGAGTTATGGAAAGTCCTAATGAGATAGGCAGGCTTATCAAGTTCCCAAGTCCATAGGATATTCTAAGCACACATTAGGAGACAGAGGGTGTTGCCAGAGGCCAGCTCACCAACACCTGCACAGCTAAATAGTTGGCAGTGTGACAGCTTGGGAAGATAAAGAAAAACTATGAAGAGTCTATGGAAGAAGTCAAAGTGTATAGGAGTCTAAGATTGTTCAGGGTACAGGCAAATATTTCAATATTATCCAATAAATCTTGAGAGGATGTCTGCATGCCTAACCTAATTATTGTTGTTGTTAATTATAATCATTATAATAACTACTAATAATCACTCATATGTCTATAACATTTTAAGTTTTAGGGAGCTCTATTAATGGAGAGAGTAGGAAGAAAGGTAGGAAATAAATATTTGCTAGGTGCCTATTATGTGCTGGGCACATTCCTGAAAGCTTTAAGAATGTTATCTTATTTGATCCTCATAACAACACTGAGAGGTACATAAAATTATTATCCCTACTTTATAGTTGAAGAGACTGAGGAAGACAGAGGTAAGTGACTTGCCTAGGGTCACACAGCTAGTAAGTATCAGGTCATATTTTAAATCATGTCTTCCTGACTCCAGGACAAGGGATCTATTCATGGTACCACCTAGCTACCTCATTAGTGGACCATGGCTAGAATAAAACCAAATAGAATATTTGCACACTCTATACACCAGGAAGGACAAATCTGAGCATGTTCACAACAACCTGATGAGTATTCTAGTGAAAGTGTCATCAGCTTTATTTTATATAAAATAAGTCACTGAGGCTCAGCAACTAGATGGATCAGTGTGTATAATGCTGGCTCTGGAGTCATCTTCCTGAGTCCAAATCTGGCCTCAGACACTTACTAGCTGTGCATCCTTTGGTAGGTCACTTAACACTATTTGCCTCACTTTCTCCATCTTTAAAACGAGGTGGTGAAGGAAATGGCAAACCACTCCAGTACCTTTGCCAAGAACATCTGAAATTGGGGTCACAAAGTGTCAGAACAACAACAACAAACACTGAGACTCAGGTGAAATGTCTTGCCTATGACTTCATAGCTCATAAGCACCAAATAAAGTGATATTATATTAACCACTTTATGATTAAGATATTTTTCATATATCTCAGAAAGCCTTCTTTATCAAAATGGATCCCAGCACAGATTTATTGCTGGAAAGGACCTCAGAGACCATCTAATCCAACTCTCCCACTTTACAGATGAGAAGATTGAGCCCAAAGGGAAGATGTGGTGAGCTCAGAACTTTTATTTGAACTCATTTCCTCTGATCTCAAATGTAATTTTATTTTAATTGTACTGAATTGCTTTTGCCAGTTAAGATTGTCTGATTATTAGTCCCTAAAAATGCAGATAACTATCCTCCTAAAAAAAAAAGAAAGGAAAGGAAAAAAAAGCTACCCCAGAACAAAAACATTTTCACAAGGGATCCATATAGCTAAAGTTTTCTAAAATTCTTCATTAAAAATAATCTATGTCATCTGCTTAGATGGATGCATTCCCTTCATTTTGCAAAGTAAAAACACAGAAGTAAAATCCACTAAACTGTTATACTGGTTAACCAATGTCTTACCATGCAGTCAAACAAATGCTGGAGAACATTATTCTCACTGGTATCCCAGCTGAAATACTTTCATTCTTTCAGTTCTGAGTGTCCCATATTTGGAAGGACAGTAACAAGATGTAAAATGTCTAAAGGAGAGAAACCAGGATGGCAAGAGAACTGGAGTCAATCCCATTTGAGGACTAATTGAAGGACTGGGTATGTTTAACCTAGAGTGTAGAAGACTTAGGGTGGGAAGAGAAGGGAGCTATGTTCTCCTGTTGTTTTTCTTTCATTCTTGAAGAGGACAATGACATCAGGGTAATGTCATGACTTGAAGTGAATTGGGCTTAAATGAGGGAGGGCTGTGCAAGGACACCTGCCTCACTCCTCCAGAGCCCTCTGGGTCCAGCGGTAAGATATACATCAGGATGACTGGAGATGACCCCAGATATTTGAGACAATAAGGGTTAAGTGACTTGGCTGGGGTCACACAGCTAGTAAGTGTCAAGTGTCTGAGACCAGATTTGAACTTAGATCCTCCTGACTCAAGGACCAGTGCTCTACTCCCTGTGTTACCTAGCTGCCCTGGGAGATATGCTCAAGTATTTAAAAGATTATCTCATAGAAGAGAGATTAGAATTTTTCTGCTCTACTCCAAAAGGTTTAATTAAGAGAAATGAGTCAAGAGAAGGTGTCACACTATCTTCTAAGATCTAGAGAGAGATTTTAGCTTGACATAAGTCAGGTGATGCCCTATCAGAGTTGTGCAAAAAAATGAAATGGTCTGCTTCTAGATGTAGCAGGTTCTTCATCATAGGGAATTATTCAAGGGAAGAAGAGATTGTTGCTAGTTAGGGATGGATTACTTGTTGCTTGTAGAGAAGATTCCTGTTCTGGTAGGTGTGATATTGGATGTTCTCTGAAATATTTTGTTGGAACATAGATTTTTTATTTGGACAAGTAGGAATTTGAAATCAACCATCTTGAAAGAGGACAAGAACACAGAGTTATACTTCCTGTCTTGGCACTGGCAATGAATGTCCTGAATAAGATAGACGAGCCAAGGAAGTAGCCCTCTGTTGCTGAAGTCAGCACTTGTCTTATAGTCCATAGCAGTAACCAAATCATGCAAGTGTCCAGAGACCTGGGCTGTCAAACCCCAGAAGATGTATCAACAAACAATGGCATAGAAACATTGCTAAAAATGCTAATGGGGGAAAAAAGGAAGCCAGCTGCTTGACCACATCATAATTACAAAAACCTTGTGCATTCAATACTTCCATTCAGACTCGTTGGTGAAATTATATCTCATGTGGGAATTGAGAATTATTCGTATTGTAACAATCTCCTTTGTTTATCATCGCCTATTGAGAAACTTCTCTCACTTTCGACAAACCAATAAATCCCATTGATGCTGCTGAACCATGATTAGCTGTGCTGAAAGGTTTGGCAGGGGGATAAGTCACACTACCTCTTCTCCAGTATGGTTCATACCTCCCCTCTCTGACTATGCTAAAGCTTCCTTTATTCAGTGGAGTGCTCAGTACCATGAAGTATCTGCATAAGCACCAAGAGCAAAGATGCATTGGATGAACTTTCTGATGATACAGGCTCTCAGAGTATGTAAATTCCAGCTACAACCCTGACTTAGCATCCCTCTTTCCATAAGTTTAGGAATTTGAGTGTCTAGGGTAGGAGTTGAGTTGGGATATATGTTATAGGGGCTGGAATTGGTACACGAAATCTGAATTGGGGTCTTTGCTTCATCACTTAATGGATTTTAGGATTGGTCTGGAGCAAATGACAATCTTTGCGCCCCTCCCATGAGAGGAAAGTGATGTGCAGAAGGATTATGTCACTGGCATTTCTCAAGCATTTTACTATGTATGAAGTCCTGTGCTTACACTGGGGATGAAAAAGAAGCATAAATAATACCACCATATAAGAAGCCTACATTGTAATTGAGGAGACAGCATGTAAAGAAGTAGGTACATACAAGATTAATACAGAATAATTTCAAAGGTGAAAGCATTAGCAAGAGGAGGGAAGTGGTAGGGGGAAGCCAGAGAGGGGAGTCCAGGAAAGGATTTCTGCAGAAGCTGAAATTTGAGCTGAATCATGACACAAGACAGGGAAACAAAGAGGCAGCAGTGACAAGTGTATTCCAAGAATGGGGCATAGCCCTTACAAATGGATAGAAATGGCAAATGAAATTGCAAATGTGAAAAAATGCAAGTAGACAAGTAGCCAATTCTATAAAGATTTATTAAGCACTTACTAAGTACCAGGCACTGGGGATACAGAAAAGAAAAAGACAGTCCCTGCCCTCAAAGAGTTTACAATCTAATGGGGAAAGATAGTACACAAAAGGAAGCTGAAAATGAAGGAGAGAACCAAAAGATGCCTAGCAAGGGGGCCTGATGTTCTTAATATCAAAACCTAGCAGAGTCAAAGATGGATAATGGAGAGTTACCTAGATAATTTTGTGGTCTTCATAAAGGAAGGCTTTAGGGGGAGTTTATTGTTCTGCTCCTCGGCCCTCCAAACAGATGAACGAGATATGGCTGAATCATAGATTTTGTGGGGGGAAAAAAGTATAAAATTACTCATGTAGGAAGAGGTCTGTTTACAAAAATCTTTAAATTCCAAACAAACGATTTTATATATGATTCTAGAGATAATAAAGATCAACTGGAGCCTAATGAGTATGAGACTGACATGGACAGACCTAGAACCACACTTCTGATACTGTGTGACCTTAGGTAAGTCATTTACCTTCCTGAGGATTGTTTCTCCAGGTATAAAATTGGAAGGTTGTACTAGTTAGTCTCCGTGATCCTATAGAGTTCTGTATATATATTCCTCCTATATTCCTTTGTGAACATGCTACCCCAGTCACTTGTCATGATGTGTGGGTGACTCTGGGTTCTCAAAGGCTACGCATATAGAAGCCATGATCACCCATCACCTACTAGGGTGGAAAGACTTCATGTGTGGGCCTAGTGATAAACTTGTCATTCAAATACTAATTGCAAGAAAGTCAGCAACCAGGTGCCAAATATTTTGGCCATGACTGCTTAAGAAGGATAAATCCTAACATCTGAAAGGGTTCTGATCTATTTCTGTGGAGGGATTAAAAACATTGACAATATAAAATTAACTTAGATGAATTTGGGTTAGAAGTGAGTGGGAAATAACAATTTAAAAGTTATGGGGGTTCAGAGGGGAAAGAAACCAAGACTTTTTGCTGTGAGACAAGGGAAGGCTCAGGTAGGTTTTTTATAAACAACTACTATTTGAGATGGGCCTTAAAAGATAGCTATGTTCTTAACTAATAGAGAAATCATACAGACATTTTAGGAGGAGTAGAAGCGAGAGCAAGAGGTGAAAGAATGAAACCATAGAGTCTAAAGTCTCAAAGAAATCCCAAGACATTTCTGATGTTCAATCAAAGTAAATTGATTAGGGGCAGCTAGGTGGCACAGTGGATAGAGCACTGGCCCTGGATTCAAGAGAACCTGTGTTCAAATCTGGCCTCAGACATTTGACACTTACTAGCTGTGTGAGCCTGGGCAAGTCACGTAACCCTCACTGCCCCACAAAAAAACAAAACAAAACAAAACAAAACAAAAAACAAACTAAATTGATCACTGAATTGAGTACCCCAGTCCTCAAAAAGACCATGGTGAATTCCACTCAGCTAAACATCTGTCTTCTTGGCTTGGTGTAAAACCCAAAGAAACCCTTTTAGGTAGTGACTAGGGTGGTGGTGGTTTGCGTTGAAACATAAAACCAAGACTAACATGTGGGTGATATAACCACTGTCAAAGTTTTTAAACAAAACAATGACAAAATTAAGATAATGGAATGACTACTTCTTTGACTTGCAAGTTCCATTGTAGAAGTGTGTCCTTAGCCTCTTCTGTAATTGATTATCCCCTTCTTTTTTCTGAATTGTTGATATTTTTTCATTAAAATGAACAAATAAGACATGGTAATCTACTCTCAACCCTTCTGTGAGGCCTGCTCTGATCCCACTCTGCTGAGAATGTTCTCTCCCTCCTCAAGTTCTTCAACTTTCATTATCCTTGATCAACTTAATGGTATTTTGTCTAATAGTTATTTTATTATTGGGTCTGGGCTAAGAGGTAGTGAAATGTCATGAATGATATTGGGGGAGTTCAAATACAAGTTCTACCATTTACTAGCCCTGCACAAATTACGTTCTTGGGGCCTGAGTATCTTTAGCTATAAAAGGGGTTAAGTTACAGGGCTGCTCTGGAGCTTAAAGGAGATTTATGTGAAAGGGCTTTGGAACCTTCAGTCAGTATTTAAATATGAATTATTATTATTGGAGATAGGGATTGTACTTTATTTGAGCAACAAACATTTATTAAGGAACTATCATATGCTGAGGAGCCAAAGGTATTAGACTAGGTGCTGGGAATAAAAAGCTTACATTCAATTTGAATAGATGCATGTAGTTACTTTTGTATGTCCTCCTCCTCCTCCTAAACTTCCCCTTTTCATAGCTGAATTTGGTTGTTCTGTCATTTCAGTCATGTCTGACTCTTCATAATCCCATTTGGAGTTTTCTTGGCAAGGATACTAGAGTGCTTTGCCATTTCCTTCTCCAGCTCATTTTACAGATGAAGAAACTGAGACAAACAGGGTTAAATGACTTCCCAGGGTCACAAAACCAGTCAATGTCTGAGGTTAGATTTGAACTAAAGAAGATGAGTTTTCCTGACTCCAGGCCCAATACTCTTTCCACTGTGTCACTTAACTGCTCCACATTTGTGGAATTGAAATTTTGCCTGTTTATAGATCATCTAAATTGCACCATGGGATAAGCAAAGTCTTATGAACTGAAGAAGGAAGGTTTTGGATAAAACACTGGTGAGTTTGGTACCTACTTTTCTATTTCTTTGGCTTTAAAAAGCAAATATTTTAAACTGTCTTGGAATGATGTCAACGTTTTTGCCACTGGGCATCAAGCCTTCACAATCCAGGAAACAGATTTTTAAAGATGAGTTGGCTTCTCTGAATGTTGGGTCATATACAAACAGTGTCATTTTCAGTTGGTGCAGGTCAAGCCACTGTAAATAAAATTGACAAAGTGCTAAAAGGAGGAAAGATCCTGGAAGCATTTTTGAATAGCAATACATTTTGCCCTTAACTCATTCAGTCCTCATCAGTCACTCTCAAGCAATTTCTATCAGTGACCACTAAAAATGGATATTTATCTTTTATTTGCCTGGTTCATCTTTAACAGTCCAGAGAAGAAAATGTAAGATAAACAGCAGATTCCTCAGGAGAAAGACATCAAAATATCATCTCCCCTGACACTCAGACTGATGTATTAGGCTGGTCAGTAGGATAAAACAAAATATAAACAAACAAATACACAAAACAACCCCTGTTCCCCTCCTTGATTCTCTTTTCAATAATGTCAAAAGGGAAGATATGGACAAATGATGTCACCTACCACTAAGCTGGGTGGTAGAGTCCAAAAACCGCTGGAATTGGGATTGAAAAGACATGATTTTGAGAATTGGCTTCTTCACCACTGAAAACTAGTCAAATATCTTTGGCCAAGCTTCTTTGTATTTTAAGATCTGGCTTCCTTACCTGCCAAACAGGGTTATTGATACTTCTATTAGCTATTACACAAAGTTTTGTTGCTATTTTTTTTGTTGTTTCCAGAAGGGGAAAGAAAAGTGCTTTGTAAAGAGTAAAGTACTACATAAATGTAAATTATCCATGTTAACTTCAGTTTCTGCTATTCAGGGAAACTCAAAGCAATGGCTTACAATGAAACAGGATGAATTGGGAGTAGGGGAAGCAAGTATCTGGTTACTCTGATGCTACTGCTTTGAAAAGAGGCAATAAAGAACTGCTAAAAGGAAGAAAGATAATAGTTTTTGAGACACTCAGAAGTTCACAGGTGACAAAAAATCTAATAAAGCAACCAGTAGCAAAATCTATGGTTTCAAATGCCAATGTAGCCCATGTAAATTCTGAAAATCTTTACACCAATTCCAACTCTCACAGAGAAATATCAGGTGTTGGGGCAGCTAGGTGGCTCAGTGGATTAAGCACCAGCCCTGGCTTCAGGAGGATCTGAGTTCAAATCCGGCCTCAGACACTTGACAATTCCTAGCTGTGTGATTCTGGGCAAGTCACTTAACACAAATTGCCCCACAAAACAAACAAACAAACAAAAAGTTATGAGAGAAATATCAGGTGTTGGCACAAGGCTTCATTTTTAATCCCTTCCCCAGAATACTAGGGGTAGCTCTGAGAAACTAGAGGATGATTTTTCTATATAATATAATCCTCTCTCTCTCTCTCTCTCTCTCTCTCCATATATATATATATATATATATATGTATGTATGTGTATGTGTATATATATATATGTGTATGTGTATATATATGTGTGTGTGTGTGTGTATATATATATATATATATATATATATATATATATATATATATATATATATATATATATATATATAATCTCTAGAGTTTATCTGTTGAGAAACAAGTTAATCAACCAGCCTTCAGGAGATTCTAGAAAGAGGCATTTTTACTAAGGTAATGGAATAAGAGTAGTTGATATAAGATCCCACCAAGAGTGTGATATACTCTTCTGCAGATTGTGGCATATAGTTTCAAGAAAGTTCATACATATTCCAAGGAAAAGTAATCTCAAATATAGAGAGTAAATGTGACAAAGTGGTAACTAAGAGCTCTTGTTTGCTGAAAGTTCTTTTCTCTGATTTATGCGATACTTAATAAGTTCCCCTTAAGCATGAGGAATCTGGGCCTTGTCTGTCCTTGGCTTCCAATACATGAATTGCTGATAGCTGCTGCTGTCCTTGGAGAAGGGGTGTAATACTAGGATGCTGGTGAGAAGAAGGGAAATCTGAAATTCTCTTGACCTACAGAGAAGCTTGCAAGTTCCTCCTCCAGCCAATGGGAAGGTATGTGGCAGAAAAGACCTATGCCAAGGCCAGAACTGAGGCTTCTCCTTTCCCTCTCCCCAGCGTCTTCCTCAAGAATCTGAAGACTGATTTCTTCCTTGACTCAATGCCCACTGGAACTCACTGATTCTAGCTAACTCGGTGCTTTTATACAGAATGCAGAATGCAGCAAAATTTCTCATTTTTTGGATCAGACTTGTGGTCATTTCATTTTATCAAGTGGCTCTCAAAGACTTTTCACACTTAGTGTAAGGACTATGATTTATTTATGTACTGAGGTGAAATTCTTTATATCTATATACTTCTGTTTCTATCATATATGAGTATCTCCTATGTAGGAGAAGGGCAAGGGAATAAATATTTTTTATAGCACCTATGTGCCAGGCAATGGGATAAACACTTTACAAATATTCTCTTATTTGACATTCACAACAACCTTGCAAGTTAGTTCCTGTTATTATCTTCATGTTCCAGTCAAGGAAACTGAGGCAGACAAAGGTTAACTGACTTGCCCTGGATCACACAAAACTATCTGAAACCAGATAGGAATTCATGTCTTCCTGACTCCAGGCCCAGTGTTCTATCCACTGTACCATTTACCTGACTCATGTACGTGCCCTTGTCTCCTCTGACACTACAACCATTTTAATATAGGTCCCCAATACCTCACATAGGGAAGTGTTGCAATAACCTGCTGGTTGGTCTCTCTGGTCTCTCTGCTTCTCCAGTGCATCTTTTGTTCAACCATCTGACTATTCAGTAAACTCCAGTGGCTTCTTAGTACCTTCAGCTTTAAATTTAAAAATATTTTGTTTATTTTTTAAAGCCCATCATAACATAGCACCCTTCTTCGTTTCCAGTTTTCTTATATCTTATTTCCCTCCATGTCCTCTGTAATCCAAGGATACTGGACTCCACCCAACATTCCATTTCCAGACTTTGAGCATTTTCATTGGCTCTCCTCCATGCCTGGATTTCTCTCCAACTCCTGGCTTCTCTGGCTTCCTTCAAATATCAGCAAAAGTTCTACCTTCTGCAAGAAGTCTTCCACAGTTCTCCTTCATGCGCATGTCTTCCCTTGGAAAATACCCCCATTTATACTGTCTAGATCTTATTTTTCATACATAGTAACTTTTTCTCTCTCTTTTTTTCTATTTTGCGGGGCCATGGGGGTTAAGTGACTTGCCTAGGGTCACACAGCTAGTAAGTGTAACGTGTCTGAGACCAGATTCGAACTCAGGTACTCCTGAATCCAGGGCCGATGCTTTATCCACTGTGCCATCTAACTGCCCCCTCATACATAGTAACTTAAATGCTATCACTCCCATTAGACTGGCAGCTTATTGACAGCAGGACTTCATTTGTTTTCTCTGTATCTCCAATGCTTGGCATAGTGCCTAACATATAGTAAGTGCTTAATCAATTCAAGCATAATCATTGACGTTACAGGATGTGTGGAAGAAAGTGGTTTTTACTTGTTTGAGAGAAATAGTTCAGCAACTGAAGAGTTAGTTTTTCTTGTGATGTAATTAATGATTGCCCTAGCTTATGTCCTTGTGCACCTAAGTGTAATGCCAAGTCAACATTTAGTTGATATCTGATTAATGATCTACCGTATATAATTCTGTGTGTTTGCTTTTTGGATTGTCACTTAGGACAAGCAGAATTCACTCTGCCTGATTGTATCTTTGCTTAATGTTGCAGGATCTCTATTTGGTCCACCCCTCACTAAGCAGAGAACACTTCCCCAAAATTCCATTACAGTGAAAGATCTATTCTATAACTGGGAATTATATTGAGATATAGTATAGATTCAATGTCTACCAGAGGGAAGTGCCTCTCACCATTAATATGATAATCTTGGAGGAAAGGAATGGGCTTTTACTCCACATTGACCTTATTTGACTGTTCTCATATTGTTTAATTCAAGCCAGAAGAATGTCAAGGTACACACTGTTTATTCCAGAGTACATTGATGTGATGCTAGATCTACAAACAGAAAAAGCATGACCAGAATAAGAAAAGTCATTTTGACTTCATTGAAACAGAACAGAAGATTTAGAATTTTCAGAGGAAGAGAGAAGTGGTCTGTGTTCACAAGACATAAACACTTTTTTATACAGTTGGAATTTGCTGCTTCTGGAGTTGCCCAAATAATGCAATAGAATAGCTTTGTTCTTCGTGATATATCACTGTTAGATTAGCTTGGCCCCCCTCTTGCCACCAGAGGCTGTGAAAGTTGAAATGACAAGATTTATAAACAGATTGGTTATGTGGGATGAGTATGAATAAAGAATCAAAGATTACATTGATTTTTCTTTTGAACTTCAGTGACTGAGAGGACAGTAGTGTCCCAGATATTTACTGGAAAGCTAAGAATAAAGGAAGGTTTGGAAGAAAATATTATAACTTCTGTTTGGGATATGTTGAGTTTAAGATGACTACAGGAATTCAGGTTGAGATGTCCAAGAAGCAGCTGTAGTAATGGGACTGGAACTCAAGAGAGAGGTCAGGGCTGGATATATCCATTTAATATTCATCTGCATAGAGATGATAACTGAACCCATGAGAGTGGGTTCATCAACAAGTGAGATATAAAAGACAGAAGCAAAGGCCATAGATGAACATAAAATGATGAAGTCCTGTAAAAATCATGACAGGAGTGCTGCAACTCAGAATTAGCAGAGGCTGCTGAGGACCCAAAGGTCAAACAAAAAAGGCTTTATTTAGCTATATTGGATATAAGTAGCAGGATAAAAAGTGATAGAATGGCTATTGAGCAAGAATTGGATGTTTATAATTCCTGACAAAGAGCAAGTAGAGCCGATAAATTCTCATTTTGCTTGTCAGAAGAATGACCTTTGCACTATAAATGACAGAACAAAAATAGGTAACAGTGAATTAATACTCAAGACAAGTAAGTATATGGCACTAAGAGCTACTTAATTGCTTTTGATAAATTCAAGTCACCTGGCCCAGATGAATTGCACTTTTAAGTATTTAAAGATCTGGTGGGTGTGAATGAAACACAGCTAGTGAAATCTGAAAGACTGTAGGAAATAAAGTAGATACCTTAGGACTATATAAAGGTAAATTTGTTGGTTTTCTAAACTAGATAGACAACAGAGTCTGAAAAATATAGGTCACTGAGCTTGAATTTAATTTCTGGGAAAAGCCTGAAACAGATCATTAAAAAGAGGATGGAAGAAAATAAACATTTATTAAATACCTACTATGTGTCAAGAACTGTGCTGTCTTTTCAAACATTATCTCATTTGATCCTTTTTTTAATCAAGGTTACTAAACTAGTAGATGAGGAAAATTATGATTATTTAGTTTACATAGATTTTTAGCAAAGTAGTTGTTGAAGTTTTTCGTAGTTTTTTTGTGCAAAAGACTGAGAGATGTGGACTACCGAATTGTTGTTGTTGTTTGTCCTTCATTCTCAAAAACGCCATCAAAGGGGAGACCAACAATTTCTTTCCAGAAGTGTCTTCTGTGGTTTTAACGAAGATGAAAGAAATTGCCAAAGCTTACCTTGGGAAGACTGTTAGAAACACTGTAATAAAAGTATCAGCCTGATTCAATGATTCTCAGTGTCAGGCCAACAAAGATACCGAGAACATCACTGATCTCAGTGTGTGACAAATCATCAATGAGCTGGGCACTAATGCTATTACTTCTGACTTGGACAAAAAGGTTGATGCTGAGAGAAATGTGCTGATCTTTTACCTTGGAGGCAACACTTTTGATGTCTACATTCTTACCCTTGGATATGACATCTTTGAAGTCAAGTCCACCATAGGGGATACCCACTTAGGTGGGGAAGACTTTGATAACTCTATGGTCAGTTATTTAATTTTGAGTTCAGTCAAAAGCATAAGAAGGATGTCACAGAGAACAAGATAATTGTTTCCTTACTGTGCTCTGCTTGTGAACATGAAAAGCATAACCTCTCTTCCAGTACCCAGGGGAGTATTGAGATTGACTCCCTCTATGAAGGTATCAACTTTACAGCCCTTAACCTGTGCCCATTTTGAAGAGTTGAATGCTGACCTCTCTGCAACACACCAGGCCATTTAAAGAAGACTCCATTGGATGCCTAACTAGATAAATCACAGATTGTGGACATCATCTTGGTGGGTGGTTCCACTCACATTCCCAAAAGCAAAAAACAAAACAAAACAAAAAAACTTCAGTAGAATTTATCATTGACCATCAGCTTAACAAGAGTATTAATCCTGATGGTGCAGCTACCCAGGCTACCATCTTCACTAGAGATAAATATTGAAAATGTGTGTGATTTGCTTCTTTTTAATTTTTAAAAAATGTTATTCATAGTTGAATCTGAAGAATCAAAAGTTAGCATATTAGTTTAAATTCACCAAGATTACAATTTTTATTTAAAGTGTTAATAATTTATGATATAATACAAACCATATAGATGCATTTCTATTAATAGATATTCCTGAATATGTTGTTCTAAAGCAGTGAGTCTAGTCCCCAAGTATGTGGATAGTAAAAATGGAACAGATTTGTAAGTTAGGGCTGTGCTAATAGATTATGGGTTAATTTCCCTAACCCCATCGAAGATGTTTGCAAAGATCTTCCTGTTTCAAAGTGAATTTTAAAATGTCAATTCAACAGTTTCCTGGAACTGGGAAGGTGGTCAGAGGCTGGAGTTAAATGCCCTGTTCCAATGAGATCCAAGATTTAACCAAGACTTGAGTGTGGGTAAGCACAATGACTGCCTAGCAAAAGGGGCAGAACACAGAGCCCAAATTCAATGACATTTTTTATGCCTTATAAAAGTTTAGTAACCGTTGTTACACTATGGAATAATCTAACATGGAGTACATTTCTAAGGTTAAAAAAGTTAAATCAAATAAATATGCTAAAACCCCTTTCCATTGCACTAGATATGAATTTCAGTTTAGCCAGTCTAACACTGAGGCATATCTTAGCCAGACACAGGACATTCAAATAAGTACTGACAACCTCAAATTGTCCCTTCCTTCCAGAACACCCATGTATCTCCAACTCATGGCAAAAGTGAGAATGTGCTCTGGCTCTAGATTCAGGAAGACCTGAGTTTGAATCTGGACTCAGACACTTAACACTTACTAGTTGTGTGACCCTGGGCAAGTCACTTAACCCTTATTGCCCCACAAAAAAAATGAGAACATACCAACATTATTTGATCTTGAATATATGTACAGTTCTCCAGCAACACCAGGGACAACATGAGAAGGGCACTCTTTAAAAATAAATAAAATTAATTGGAGGGATAGAGTTTGGGGAGGTTTTAGTAGTTCTAACATTACTCTTCTTTTATCTTCCTCCATCCCAACCACATAGGGGTAAGACTCTACACAGATAGATGGGTAGTGATATCTCCCTAAGTCACAGAAATACCACAGAAGTATCATCCCCAGTAATAACAACAGAAATAAACCCAAAACAATATCCCCTTCTTGCTAAGGAGAATAGGAAGCCACTAGAGAGCCAAAATATCTCTAGGAACTGATGGAGAGACTTGGGACTTCCCAAAGGGAGAAATGCTGCAGTTGTAGGTTAGAGGTAAGCAGGGGGCCTGTTCTCATCTGGCTCCTTCCCAAGCCATGAGGCCTTCCAATAACTTGTCATTGTCTATTGTTGTGGAATAAGAAAACTTCATTTATGTCTTTCAAATCCCATCTCCTTAAATTTGTTCATTAACTGAAAAAATTCTGTCTTTTCCTTTGAACACTGGTACATTTCCAAAGCTGCTTCTACCATAATGGGATCAAAGCCCTTTTCACAGAACTGTGCAAGTTGCAAACATATAGTCAAGAATCTGCTCTATATTTTCTCCTTTCTTTTTCATAGCTTTCAAGACAAATTCATATAAATAGCCCATGTATCCACCATCTCCACACAATGCCACCTACTGGCAGACAGTGCTTACATGTCTGAATAGATCTGTGGACTTGAACCCTGGGGACAACTGGGGGTATTGGGCACTTGAGATATCCCTGTCTTGTGAAGCATGAACATCAGCATGGTATTTGGAGGTTATAAGTCTTCTGTACACACTGACAAAACAGACAAGGCAGGCAAGTGGGATAAGGAAGGTACTGTTGGTGTCTCCTTGCCATGGCCCAATGTAAAGCTGAAAATCCCACTCTATGGTGTCCATTGAGTTCGCTAGCATTGTTCTGGGAGCAGAGATGTAAGGAATTGGGGAATGTTACTGTGGGGGCAGGTAGTGCTGTGAAAAGTGCTTATAGGCTTTATGTTTTCTTGCTATCAAGTTTGAGGAAGGAAAGAAACAATATTTCTATCAGCAGTGTTAAGAGGGAGGGACACTTTGGAAGGCAGTGATATCTTTTCACATTCACCTAGATGTGGTAAAGTGATAAAACCACTGGGTTTGTAATGGGGCTTAAAATCCAGTGAAGCCTGTTCCAGGGATGCCTAGATATCTTGGTCCTACAACATAGACCCAGTGCCTCCTTTGGAAAAGTTATTGTCTGAAATCTGGGCCACAATAGGTCCAATTGTGCCAACACTAATGTTTCTCAGTTCCTCTTTCTCATCAATGGCGTTAAGTTCTATTTTATCAATTGGGTCCTCTTCACATTCAAAGCCATTGGGGTTGAAGTCTGCTTTTGTATGTGGTGGGCTAAAAACCTTCTGTTTTATGGCATGGCACTGCTGCTAAATACAGTATGGGATGAGAATATTGTTCTCTAAGTTGGCATGAATGGGGTTAATGATATGTGGCATTGTGGTCTGGCAGTGTGTCTGAGAAACCCATTTTTTGTCACCCAGGGCCACCCATGGAATTCACTTTAGCTTCTGCTTCGTCAGTCTTACCCTCAGCTTCCCATTGAGCTAACTGTATTTTTTTAATGGCTTCTACCCACTCTATTAGTTTTTCCCCCCGGGAAAAGTCCTATTGTATTTCTCTGACAGCTTATAAACAGTCAAGGAAATTCAAGAAGAATCCAATGAATAGATTAATGTTAGCTGGTGTTTTGAATTTGTATCTTAAATGGGACATCATCAAAGTAACTGAAAGTACTATAAAAATCTGAACACAACTTATGAGAAGTCACTTAGAATCTGAGCACCCCCAAAGACATTGAGGCTGGGAAGGTATTGATGCCAGACAGCAGCCATCTAGTCTGGGTCCCTGTAGAATTTACAGCAGCACTTAGGGAGAATGAGCTGTGTAGGCACCTACTCTGTCCTCTTACTGCTTTTGGATGTCATTCCTCTTTCCCTTGGTTTTGAAACTGCTGGTGGAATTTTAACAGCATTGTTCAAATACAATGACAACATATGTACCAAGCAAATCAGAGACCTTTACTACCTACTCAGACAACCATCCTGGTTTACTGGTATTCAGGTTTAAGAAAGTGAGAGAACAATGACAAAAGGTAACAACACTCTTGGCAAGTTTGAGCTCACAGGAACCCCACCCCCACCCCCATGGATGTTCCTCGATTGAAGTAACATTTCACATTAATGCAAATGGCTTCTTCCATGTATCTGCTGTGGATCAGACCACAGTCAAGGAGAATTAGATCACCATTACCAATGACAAAGGTCATCTGAGCAAAGAAGACATTGAGTGTGTGGTTCACTAAGCTGAGAGATACAAGACTAAAGATGAGAAGCAGAGTGATAATGTATTTTCCAAGAATTCACTTGAATCTTCTGCATTCAACATGAAAGCTACAGTAGAAGATGAGAAATTCCAAGACAAATTTGGTGGTGAAGACAAACAGAAGGTTCTTGACAAATGTAATGAAATAATCATTGGATCACAAATAATCATGGATAACAACCAGACAGCTGAGAAGAAAGAATATGATCATCAGCATAACAAATTGGAGGTCTGCAACTCCATCATTACTAAACTGTACCAGAGCATAAAGGGTGTGTCAGGAGACATGCCTGATGGGTTCCCAGGGGTTGGAACATCCCCATGTGGAGTTTCTTCCTCTGGACCCACCACTGAAGGGACTGAACTAAAAGCACAAGAAAGGGCATCACACATGGATTTCCAAATTGAAGTTCTCAAATTTTTATCCAAGGCTGGCAATTTACAAGTAACATTGATGCTATTGTGTAAGTCTGTGCATTTTCAATACTTGAATGTGTTCAGAGGTAGAGAGGTCAACAACATTGTACTGAACCACACAGCTTCTTTTTGGAGCTTTTATATACCTTAAGAGTTTAGTAAATTCATCAAATATAAATGAAGGTTTCACAATATATTCGAATTCCATCCTTTTAGGTCATTCCATTTCTATTTTGAAGTGTAGGATTGTTTAATCCATTCTAAAAGCCCTGTGGAGAAATATTTTTGTTTTATTTTTGGTTTGCTTTCAGATAGGACCTGTGATTTTATTGTTATAGGTACCATCCAGTGAGCCAATTCCCTCTACCAAAGCTAGTTGGTGCCTGCTCTACAATTTATAATCTTAGGGAGTTACCTGAGGACCTAGATATTAAATAAGGATCACATGGCCAGTATGTTTAAAGGGGTGAACTTGGAACCAGATATTCATAATTCTGAATTGGGTTCTCTATCCAGTATGCTTTATATCTTTCAGTTTATATATGAAAATTTAAATTTTGAGGCCAAAGGTCAAAACTTATCTTCCAAATGATGAAGTTAAAGTCTATAAAGTTATAGGGTAATAGATAAATGATCATCTTCATAATGCACAGATTAGATTGTCATATCTTTTGTCAGAAATTGGTCAGTATTCATTTGTTCTCTACGGGATGGTGTAATGACAAGGGTTCTAGACTCTGAATGTGGTTATAATACTCACAATGTCTATCTCACAAGGTTTCTATGGGGATCAAATTATATAAAGTATATATGTATAAAGGGGAGTTAACCACAGCTAGCCCCTTCTCCATGTCTGCAGTGGCTCAAGCACATTCTATGGAGTATCAAACCTTTGTCCTGGAAGCAACTAGGAAATCATGCACTCAGGACTTGTCACTTTCAAACAACACAGAAAAACGTGGGGTTGGAGAGGGTCAAGACAAATTTGAATTCTGTTCTCTGACTCTGTCTTTTATTTTCTCTTTAAAACGTATAATATAGGACTTGCTGGCTTTTTGTTTCTGCTTCTCTGTCTCTGTTTTTCTCTGTCTTTGTCCCTGTCTCTCTGTTTCTGTCTGTCTGTCTATTTGTGTCTCTGTGATAAAGGTTGAAGTATTCCAAAGCCCTGGCACAAATGGCCATTATTTACACAAGGCAACCCTAGCAGGGGCTTGGCTAGATGAGTTTGAGACTCAGATTTTGGCTTCTGCTTTGTGTTCCTTACCCTCACAATAGGCCCCGGGAAACAGAAATCCTAAAATATATGTATGTTTCTAGCCATGGAGGCAACCTTGTGAGTATGAGTATTCCTCATAAGCCATCTGTACTTTAGCACAGCTACTACCATACTTCTTGGAGAAAATGACCACCAGCATTCAGAAGAGAAGTCCAAGTCCTGGTCTGGCTTGCCAGAAGATATAGAACTGGTTGGAATTATTTGGCCAGTATAGATTCATTTAGATCCTACATAGAGGTGGAACACTGATTTATCTCTCTCTCACACACACACACACACACACACACACACACACACACACATACTCACACACACACACTCACAAATGTCACTGTTTTGATATTTTAAGTATCAATTTCTTACAAGAGTATAAAAACAGATACATTACTATTCCGTGTGAGTCTTTTGTATGGAGGAGATAAATGACTGTTTTTACCTGATTTCCATTGTACATTAAATAACTTTCTATTTCCTTTTTGAAAGATGCTAATCATGAGAAAAATGTAAATAGTAAGTAATTTCCCCTAGAACTCTAGTAAAAACCAAGAAATTTTGAGAAAAAAGAATATAATTCCTCTGTAAAGTACCCAGGGACCCTCAGGATTAAATCTAGGATACATACATGAGTTAAGTGCTAGAAGCTCCTTAAGAGAAAGACCATGAATTCCCTAGCTCCTCTGGGCCAAGAAGTGGTTCTGTATTCTTAGACAAGGTGACTAGCAAAATGTAAAGTGCTTCATAAGCAACAATTATTATTCAAGGATAAAATAAAGCTCCTTAGTCTGATATCCAAGTCCCTCCACAATCTGGCTCCAGTCTAACTTTTCCTATTCCCCTCATCACCTGAGGTCTTCCCTCCCCAAATACCTTTTATTTAACAACTTGGGGTTTTAACATTAATTTGTGGTGCAAAAGATAGAGTGTTGGGCCTGGAGTCAGGAAGACCTGAGTTCAAATCTAGCCTCAGACACTTCCTAGCTGGGTGACCCTGGGCAAGTCACTAACCTTTTCACCTCAGTTTCACATTTGTGAAATGGAGGTAATGATACAACCTATCTCCTAAGATTGTTGTGGGGATCAAATGAGATAACAATTATAAAGCACTTAGCATAGCATTTGATACATAATTAGTTCTATGTAAATGTTAGCTATTATTATGATTTTCATTTATCCTGTACATAAATATGTATGCATATATTATGTATTACACATGTATATATGTTACAGGCATGAATGTACAATACATATATCTGCATATGTATACTGTATACTATATGTCTATATTCACACAAATGCACACATATACATATGTGTATATGTTTTGAATTGGAAGAGACTTTAGAGCTCTAATCCAACTCTCTCATGTTCCACATAAGGAAGTTAAATGATTCTCAAGATTAATAATTAGCAGGGCTGAGATTTGAACTCAGGTCTTCAGACTCCCAAACTATCACTTTTCATTATGCAACTGATTCTAGTCCATAAATAGCTTGTAGATATAGAGCTGGAAAAGACCTGAGGGTCACCTAATCCAACCTCCTCCTTATACATATAAGTAACTAAACTCAGAGAGCTGAAGGATTGGAATCCAGTCCCTCTCATTCCAAATCTAGCATTCTTTCTTCTGCTCTCCCAGGGTCATTAGTCATTATTTAAATAATAATAATAAATTAATTTCTCCCCTTACTACCAAATAGTAGTTTAACAGAGAACAAGACAGACATGTGGGCTACAGCATGTACAGTGTCTTCAGGAACATCTGATCACGTGGGACATGGAGATGCACACTTTGCTCTGTGTTCTTCCTGGATGGGGGCCAGTGATGTCTTTGGGCCACTTGGGATGTTTTCCTTTCACAGTATAATCACTAAGTCAACACCTGCAATGACATAAGCCCATGACTCACCTGACTGAATGGAAGGTCTCTTTAGGCCCAACTGCTGTGGGTAGAGTACATCTGTGCCATCCCCATAAATGAGCCCTTCTCGCCTCAGTCAGCACCACTACTGTTTAAAATGCAGGGCCCTCCTAAGAGGGTGAGGCCCGGCAGCTGGGCAGCAGCTTGGGTGAGTCATTTTAAAAAGCCCCTCTCACAGCTGGAGAGAAAATAGCGCTGGCACTAGTGGTATCCATTATGAAATCTGAAAAGTGCTTCTCTGGGCAGGAGGAAGAAAAAGTTCACCCAGCTGTCAAGTATTTGAAATGTAAAAATCCCAGACCCAAGGGGGGAGGGGGGCAGAAGACAGAGGCCACGTCAGAGGAAATTAAGCCTCCTCTGAGGCTTGAGGAAACCGTGGGCAGATGAGTTCACTTTGAGAAATCAATAAGGCTTTCAGAAGCAGGGGGAGAGCAAACAGTTCCGGGGAGGGGAAAAAAAAAAAAAAAAACAGGAGCTTGGATGGGTCTGAGAACTGAAATGCTCCTACCAACTACCAAGTCAGCCTACAGGACAGCAAGACTCCCCAGGCCTTTGGTTTTCTCCCAAGATTGCACTCTAGAATTACAGTATTGATCTACAAGGATAAAAAGGGGAGGAGGAAATGGTGCTTCCTGAAAGTCCAGGCTGTACTTCAGCTGGACTTTTCTTTTAAAGGATAAAACAAAAATGAGAATAGATTGGTCAACTACCAGGAAATAAAGAAATGAAACATAGCTGAGAGCTATAGATATATAGATAGATGATGCTCCAGATAAGAGATTCTTAACCTCTTGTGTGTCATGGACCCCTTCTCAGAACAATGTTTTGTTTTTTTGTAATGCAGAAAATCCACAGGATAATAATTATGTTGAAATACAGTTCTTAATACATATAAACATGTGTGTGTAGATGTTTATGTCTACACATGTATAATATGTATATGTGTGGATATATCTAGGAGAGAGAGAGAGAGACAAAATAAGAGAACATGGATCCCTGTTAAGAGTCAGTGCAATAGGGGCAGCTAGGTGGCGCAGTGGATAGAGCACCGGCCCTGGATTCAGGAGGACCTGAGTTCAAATCCGGCCTCAGACACTTAACAATTACTAGCTATGTGACTCTGGGCAAGTCACTTAACACAAATTGCCTCACAGAAAAAAAAAAAAAGAGTCAGTGCAATATATGTAGTTAAACTCATAGGTAAAGGCATCAAGTAGAAAGAGTGAGATTTTCTGTAATTTACCAGAATCACTCAATGACCCTCAGAGGGACTTTTTTTTTAATCTCCAAAATGAGAAGTTTTAATCTCTAATGCTCAGGTCTCTGTTCTAAATCAGAATCACAGAATCTCAACATTAGATGTGTGGTGTACCTGAGTAAAAATACCCTTCTAACTATCTGCAGGAAAGGGTCTTCCAATCTATTCTGGAAGATGCCAAGTTAGGTGGAAGCTACCATATTCCATGTTAGGGTAATTTAAACTGTTAGGAAGTTTTCCATTAAATCAAAGTAAACTTTCTTGATTTGACCCTCACTCTTTGGGGTCAAACAAAACCATACCAACCTTTCTTCCATATGGCAGCCCCTGAATTACCTGATGGTAATGATCATGCCTTATGAAGTCTAAGCCAAATATTACTAGTTCTGTAAACTATTCCTCACATGCCAGAGTCTTTAGTCCTTTCTGTACCCTTCTCCACTCTTCTCTAAACAATAAGTTGTTGCATTGGTATTAAAACTGAGCAAATAGCAGGAACCATGTGAATTTTCTCTCCCAACAGACAAGTCTTGGAAGAAGGCAGATGGGCCAAGAAGATCCAGTCCTATTCTTCCATCAAAATACCACTTCTTTCTGAGAAGTTCCCCTGGTCTGACTGTTGCCAAGAAATCATTGTAAATCTAATCTTGATGTTAAGTGCATCTTCAAGCTTAAATAGAATTAGCATATGGGAACTGTATGTGAAAGACTATTGAAAAGGCCTAAATTTAATCAAAAATGAAATCTTAATTTGCATTTTTCTCTGAGTGGCTTCAGAAAATCCTGTGCTCCAATATATACATACATAAGACCATAATGTATATTCTTACTCATCTGTCTCTGTTTACATATTCTCAGATCTTTCCTATACCTTCACCTGCCATCCTCTCTGTTCTCCCTCCTCTTTCTCTTCTCTCTGAGAGAGATAGAGACAGATAGAGACAGAGAGAGAATAAGAAAGATAAAGAAATGAGGAAGAGGAACGGGGGAGGGAGAGGAGGAGAAGGAGGGAGAAGAGGAGGAGGGAGAGACAGAGAGAGAAAGAAAGGGGAAGGGCATGGAGGGAGTATTAAAATGATTGCTATCTTCCAATATCTATATTTAAAATCTTGATAGATCTAAGAGTCTTTTCTGTAAATTAGCAATACTGATTCCACTAAACTAGTAAATCAGTTCCCTAGAATATCTTTCTAAACTTATTTTTTTTTAAGTTAAGGTGTTGTGTAATGGAAAGAGTAGTAAATTTGGAATCAAGTCAACCAGGATCTTATGATATAATCACTGAGTCAAAGAATCATTGTCTTTATAAACTACCCTGTGTGACCTTGGGTAAGCAATGTAACCTCTCTGCATTCCCCTTCTCCTCATCTGTAAAATTAAGTGGTTGGATGAGATGACCTTTGAGGTCTATTCCTTCTCTAAATTTGATGATCCTATTATGAATTTATTTCCAACCACCAAAATTGCCCTCAGACTTAAATTTTGTTGCACTGCATTGCCATCTAGTGGTCACATTGGCTAATATCAAGGGATAATTCCCCAAGGAAACCCTAAAAAACATACCAGACACCACTCCCCCCATCCCAGCCCCCACCATCACCACCATACTTTCAATTCAGTAATGTTGTGCTAGGTTTTAAAGGAAGATTAACTGGTGACTCTCTATCTTTTCTGACATCAGGTGCTTAAGGGGCATATAGTCTAATATTACATTTACATAACATTCTTGCTTTAAATATTTATACTATTTTTTCCTATTTGATGGAAAGAAGCTCTGCCTGACAGAACTTGTTATCAACAGGAAAATGAAAATAAAGATTCCAGTATGAATCTTGGAGCTTGGATCAATTCGCCTGCTATAATCATGGTCACTTAAGACTGCAGGCACAGGCAGCAATGCCAAGAAAATATATTATGCTGAACTTGCAAGCATTTTCTGCAGATGTGCTATGTGTATGAACTGCTGGGATTGGGAAGAAGGAGACATGAAGTGTGTTTATTGCTTCAAATGAAAATACAAGATGTAATAGAAGGAATTGATCACAAATGGGAGAACTGGGGGATGTCTGTGCCTTTGTGCTCAACAGCATACAAGCAAAAGCACCTAGGACTTGGTTTCAGTAGAGGACACAACATAGTAGGAGGAAGGGAGAGGAATGCTAAAGTGGGGGCATCAGGGTAACTGGACTCAAATTCTATATCTGTCACTTGCTCCTTCTGTGACTTTGGCTAAATCACTTAACCTTTCTTGGGCCACCCCCCCACCCCATTTGTCAAACAAAGAATTTGGATTAGATGGAACCTCTCATCTACTTCTAAATCAGTGGTTTGGCTTAATTTTCTCCTTTGGCTCTAAATTGATTTATGACCTTGAATAAGATACTTTACCTTTGTAAATGGCTCTTCTCCCTTCTATAAAATGAAGATTAAGGCCTTTCTTTTCTATATCACAGGATTCTCATGAGGACCAAGTAAAATGGGTTGTCCTGTGCTTTGAAAACTACTAATGTAAAGCATTATTATGACAGTAAATCTTCATTAATTCAGATCATTCATCTGGGCTGTATGGAATTAAAGTTTACCTTGCTATTAAGAGACAATCTACCTGAACAAGACTGTATTTCTATATGTATGGGTTCTGCAAGATATTCAGTGGAGGAGGGAAGAAGGAGGAGGAAGGGGAGAGGGTAATGAGAGGAAGCCTGAAACAAATAGTTACACGCAAATGATATCTCATGACAAATAATTATCAGTTCATTAAAATAAGTTCCCCAAGGGCATATACTATGGAAACACTTCATTAAAAATAACTCCCATTGCTGTAATGTGCTAATGTTTCCAAAGCATTTCTGTCACATCAATATTGTGTAAATATTATTATTCCCATTTCACAGATGGGATAACTCCTGCTAGGAGGAAAGAAAAGACTTGACTAAGATTACACACCTGGAAAATATAGAAGCCATTCTATAGTCTTCTGGCTCTATGCCCAAACAACTCACCATGGTGCCTTTTCTGCTTAGAATCAATTACTAAACATATCTGAAACCAAGACAATTACCGGTCAATGAAAATAGTATTCTATAATATATATATAAGTTCTTTGAGGTTAGGAACCCTTTTTTTTTTGTCTTCAGCACCTAGTAGGCATTTAATCAATGCTTGTTCGTTGAATAATTGATTGATTCATATTACTTCCTCTTCTCCAACTCAGATGTTGTAAAATACAATGTTTTGGAATTATATTAAAATGAATTATATTAAAATATTATTTGATTAATAAACATAATAGTTCACACTCAAGGAAGTACAGATTGAAAAAAAAAATATTAATTCAAGTGACACCTGAGACTATGAGGAGGTTCTTATCATGAAGCACCATGATACCAAATGACACTTTGATGTAGTCACAGAGCATGAATTCAATCTTGCCTCTGTTACTTTTTACCTGGGTGAGCTAGGTCAAACTATGTGAGCTCTTTGGTCTTCATCTTCCTTACCAGGGTATTCGATGAGGGCTTCAAAATAACAGAAGGATCAAGTGATATACTTGAGATCATATGGACTTTAAATGGCAAGGCAAGAATTCCAACCCTATTCCTCTAACTCCAAATACCATGTTCTTTATAAATCACAAATCACACTTTATTGGCTGGAATGCTGGGCTAAGATCAGCAAGAAATGTAATTGGGATGCATTTAAAGTGCTATATTTAGGTCTACATCATCACAAACACCTTATGTTGTTGACAGCACAGGTATCACTATTCTCAGTTTGCAGAGGAGGAAACTGAGGTACACAGAAACTTATTAAGAATATCAGGCCATCTAGTATAATCCATAACTGCACAAGAATAAGCTCTGCAGTATGCAACAAGTGATCATCCATCTATCCTGGCTGGAAAGGCTGCTACTGAGGATTTCAGTATCTCCTAAAGCAACCTATTTCAAGCTTAGATTTCACTAACTGTTAGGAATAAACACAATTCCTATTCATATAGCACCATAAGCTGTTCCTAATACTTACATACACCATTTACTTTTATCCTCACAACCATCCTGTGATGTAATTGCTCTTATTATCCCATTTTACAGATAAAGAAAAAGAGGTGCAGAAGTTAGGCCTTGCTTAATGAAATGAAGCAATTAAGTATAAAAAGCTCTAGATGTGGTCTGAACAAGGCAAAATACAATGGCACTTCTGACCTCCCTAGTCCTGGGAACCATGCATGCCTTTTCTCATTAGCATATGTGTCTATCATATCATGTTTCTGGCTCACACTGAGTTTCTATTTCAAATGAGCCATGCAATTTCACCCTAAATCCATTTGTGGAACTTTTATTTTGAACCCAAGTATGACTTTTACATTTGTCCCAGCATTACATTTTATTTCATTAGATTCAGGCCATCAGGATTTGGAAACTCAGCTTTGTGTCATCACTGAAAAAATGAGATATAATAAGCCTTCCTTCTACAGTATGTCTTTATCCTAGTCATTGATTTTGAACAGATCCCTGGAATACTGTCCACTAAAGCTCTAAATCAGTTGATACTGGATAATTAATGATTATGTTTTGGATCAGTATACTCAACTAGTTAGTTCTGTATTGGGCTAATCATTCTATTGCAGCTAGGTGGTGCCGTGGATAAAGCACTGGCCCTGAAGTCAGCAGGACCTCAGTTCAAAACTCACCTCAGACACTAGCTGTGTGACCCTGGGCAAGTCACTTAACCCCAATTGCCTTAAACATCCAGAACCATCTCTAGTCATCCTGATATATGGCTTGCCACTGGACTGAGACAGCTCTGGAGGAGAGAGTAAGATTGTTGACCTTGTACAACCCTCCCTCACTTGAATTCAATTCACTGTAGTCATGACTTCACCTCCTGATGTCATTGTCCTCTTCATGAATGAAGGACCACCACCAATAACAAAACAATCATTCTAGAATTTTGCCCACAACTCTACCTTTATAACAAGAAAAATTTGAAAGACTGTCAAATATAGGTATTCTATAGTAGTGGTGTCAAAAAAATCAAAATGGGGGCCATTAAAACCTACATGTTTCCCTGTGGACCACATGTTGACTCAGAAAACTATATATTAATATTATCTATGAATTATTGTATTTTTATTTATTTTGTGAAATACTTCCCAATGTTATTTTAATTGAGTTTGGGCCACACTCAAGAGGGTTGTAGGCTGTATGTAGTCCATGGACCATTTTTTTGACACCTCTGCTCTATAGCATCCTCCTATTCTACTAACTTGTTATCAATGAAGGCATATTGTTTCTTTTCGATCATTACATCATTTCCAAGATATTCAATATTTAGCCTTTTAATAGCCTCCTGGGAGTTTGTCCAGAATCAAAACTGAGCTCAGTGGTCTATACTTTAGAGATAACATTTCATCTCTCTTTTTGAGAAGTAGGTTACCTTTTATCCTTCTCCAGTCCTACAGCACATATTCCATTAGTTTATATATATATATATATGTATATATATATATATAATATACACACATATATACATATATGTGTGTATGTATGTATATATGTGTGTATATATATACATATAGATAGATATAGATATATAGATATCACTAACCATTGCTAAACAATCACATTTACCACTTATTTCAACGCAACCCAGTTGATGTGGACCTGGTGACTCGAGCTTAACAAAGGAACTTTTAATATATAATTATTGATCTTGAATTTTAACTCTTTTCTAGCAATTTGGGTTCCATCATCTCTAGACCATAAGTAATTCTTCTTGACATAGAAAAGAAAATCAAAATTAGTTGAGTGTTCCTGCTTTCTCTTTGACATCCGTTATTCTCATAATTACTGAGCAGTGGTCATTTCCCTCCAATAGAGCTAAAAAACCTTTTGTCTCCACATCTGTAAATAGTGGTGAATAGAGGGAAGATTAGTTTATCTAGAGTGACATATATCTGTAGATTCTACTGGATATACAAGTCATTTGAAAAATATCAAATTGTAGCAAATATGACACAAGACAGAAAATGTCAATGTCAGAGAGTCTGTAAGAAGAGTGGCAAACTAAAAAAAATCAAGGTAGTTTTATAGAATAGTGTCATATATAAGGGTTGGGCCAATTCACACATACATTAACATTGGAGATCCCAATGGCTAAATCCCCAAAGAAGTTAGAAGATAAAAACCCAGGTCCAATATATATTAATGTGTTCATAGAACTATTGTTGTTTTTGATCTTTGTCCTTCAATATTTGAAGAGGACCAATGTCTTCATTTGTATGTGAATTGGATTTAAGTGAGACAGAGTTGCACAAAGTCATTAGCCTTACCCTCCTTTCCTGAGTCATTGAAGTCCAGTGGTAGGACAAAAGTCTAGTCTGGAGATGCCCTGGAATGCATCTTTGAAACTTGACCAAGCTTTAAGTCCTCCAACAGCACTTGCTTTAGCTGCTTTCTATGGCCACTGGAACAAATTGTTCTCATCCACCCATTCCACTGGAGAACATCTTTATATTCTTAGGGTAGACATCCCCCTAACTCATCAACAGTCTTGAAGCCCATAAATTACCCTCAATATATTTTAGCCCATCTGCAGAGAAGGTTGGTGGGGTATCGTTGCTGCACATACTACAGCTTCTTGGAGCCATAGGTGATAGTTGAATGAATCAGGTGGACGCCAAAGGTATATGAGCACCCCTGAAAAGGGCTTGGCGACCCTCATACCAGAGGTGCAAGTCCTCCCTATATACCACATAGTACTATTAATTTTGGTCATAAAGAGCTAAACAAACTAAGCATCCATCATGAATTTAGAGAATTTGAGAGTTAGGAAGGACCTTAGCAGCCATTTAGTCCAACCCATTCTTAAAAGGGATCCCTACTATAATATATCCACCTCTGCTTGAAGACCTGAAAAGTAGAAAGACTCAGGAAGTCCTGGGGAAGTCCATTCCTCTTGCAGATGACAACTATTACTGACATTAAGTTTAAATTTACCTATGCATTTTTTACTCATTGTTTCTGGTTTTGTCCATTTCCACATGGCAGCACCTCAAATACCCTACTCCCCTCCAAAGTTATTGGAGCCTTCTCTAGTCAAGCCAAACATCCTTACTTCCTTCAATTCACCATCACAGGACACTAATTCAAGGCTCTTGATCCTGAGTAATCTGTTCACAGTTTGGAAAAACACACACACACACACACACACACACACACACACACATAGATAAGATAGAGAAAGTTCAGAGGAGGACAGTCAAGACTGCTCTGATGAAGACACAGTATAGCAGGACTCTCATCCCCCCATTTCTGGAATCTGTGATTTTTTCTAAAGCAGCCCTTGGTTTTTGGCTATCACATCACACTGCTGACTCATATTGACCTTGCTGTTCACTAAAACTGCCAAATATATTTTTTCCAAAAAAATCTGTTATCTAGCCATTCCACTCCCATATTGTATTTGTGAAGTTGATTTTTAACCCATATGTAATACTTTGCATTTATTTCTTTATAATTTCATTTTATTATATCCAGGCCAATGTCTTTCCCATTCACAGTGTTTTCCCCTTCCTTTGACAAAGTCTAAATTTGCTTAACTCCTGGGAAAATTATAAAATGAATCATTGAAGAGGTAGTCAGTAAAATATTTCTAGAAAAGAAGATGGGGATTGAAAAGAATCAGAATGGTTTCATCCAGAACAAGTCAGGTCTTAGTAAATGTAATTTCCTTCTTCAAAAGTGATGGAGATCACTAGTAGATCAGAGGAATTCTACAGGTAGAGTTTACTCAGATTTTAGAAAAGGATTGGATAATGTTTGTAGAAAATATGGAGCGATATTGACTAGATGATTTAAAAAATGTTACATGAATTTGAAACTCATTGAATACCTATATTGAAAGATTAATTGTTGGGGGCAGCTAGGTGGCACAGTGGATAAATCACTGGCCCTGGATTCAGGAGGACCTGAGTTCAAATCCGACCTCTGACACAAGACACTTACTAGCTGTGTGACCCTGGGCAAGTCACATAACATTCATTGCCCTGCAAAAAACGCCCCCAAAAACAAACAAAACAACAACAACAAAAAAAAAAAAAGAAAGATTAATTGTTAATGGTTTAATATGAACTTTGCAAGTGGCCTTTAATGGAATGTCCTGCGAAAGCTATCTTTGTCCCTTAAAAAATAATGATTTTGGGGGTAGCTACATGGCGCAGTGGATAGAGCACCGGCCCTGGAGTCAGGAGGACCTGAGTTCAAATCCGGCCTCAGACACTTAACACTTACTAGCTGTGTGACCCTGGACAAGTCACTTAACCCCAATTGCCTCACTAAAAAACAAACAAAAAAACAAACAAACAAAAATAATGATTTCAGGGCAGATAGGTTGTGCAGTGGATAGAGCACCGGCCCTGGAGTCAGGAGTACCTGAGTTCAAATCCGGCCTCAGACACTTAACACACACTTGCTAGCTGTATGACCCTGGACAAATCACTTAACCCCAATTGCCTCACTAAAAAAAAATAAATAAAAAAATAATGATTTGCATAAAGGCAGAATATCAAGCTTTATAATGACAAAAAGCTATGAGGGTTAACCATGTACCAGATGGCAAGATCCAAAAAATTCTTGATACCCCCCGCCTTTTTTATTCAGCTCCCCTGCTCCTTCTCCAATAACCTTTTCCCATAACAGCTGGGGAAAAATTGAGTAAAAACTAGTGAAAAAAAGCAAGGTATGTGAATATAATAGTATTTTATTGGGCAGTAAGAAATTATAGAGATTAGCGATTCAGAGAAGTATTGGAAAATGTATATGAACTGATGCAGAGTGAAAAAAGTCAGAACAATATTCATAATGGCTACAAAAATGATACAAATAACTAAAAGAAGCAAATCTATGACTTACTAAATATGTGATATTCTTAATAATAATTTTCTAGATCCAAATAATAAATAAAAATGATGATATAATAAGATATATTAATGATAGAATAAGTGAATAACTGGTAGTCCCAAAGAATAGATAATTAATCATACCTTTCCTTTCACAGTAAAGGATGACTGGGGTGGGATATTATGTACTATGGCAAATATGGTTACTCTATTGATTGTTTTTGTTTGTTTCTTTTTTCTTGTAAAATAGGGGAGTACTTCTAGATATGAATAGAAATATAAGGCACCAATATTACACACACATATGTATGTACATATACATGCACAGAAGTATTAAAATAACATCTTTAGGAACTTTTAAAAATTAACTGTTTCAAGTTTCATTGTCAACTCTTCTTTTGTTCCTTTGAAACCATTTGTCACATATGCCAAAGCAGAAGCTTTGGCAAAAAGCTTTGGAATCATTGGACTCCATACAAGAATAGATCCCTCAGTTGATGGGCAGAAGCCCCTTGAGGAAAAGAGGGGACCCCAGAACCACACAGATGTTCCATTAAAGTGATGGATGTTAGTATACCTCAGATGGCCACATTTCATTACTATGTCCCTACACTTTATATTTAAGAACAACAAAAAAAAGGAAGAGTAAAGGAAATATTCTCAGCTTTGCAAATCATATTTTCAAGATATAAACTTTAACAAATTGTGACAATTTCATAAGCAGACAATATCGATGATATATTTCTAAGGTGCTAATTGTTCTTTTTAACATTGGGTCATCTAGCCATTTCTCCAAGTAAAACAGGTAATTCAGTGTAATAGGAATAGTAAGTATATATAGTAAGGGTAATAGGAACTTTTCCAAAGTAGAGGGGACCACAGAGATAATCAGGCCCAGCATCCAGATCCATGTAGGGATTCAATCTGCAATTTTCAGAGACTACAATGTATACTCTACTGGAATATTTGAAGCTATAGAAAGCTCAGTACTTTAGAAGACATCATATTTCATTTTTAGGAGTTCAAATTTTTAGAAATTCCTTGCTTAAATTGAGTTAATAAATTCCCTCTGATACTTTATATCCATTGGTCATAGATCTATATTCTGGTTCTACATAGAATAAGGCCTCATTTATATGATAGTCTTTCAAGTATTTGAAGACAGCTACCCTCTTCCTCCTAAGTCATAAACTCTTAGGTGGAAGGTCAACTAGTCCAACTTACGAAGAATTTTTTCTACCACATACCTAACATTTTTATTATCCAGCCTTTGATTTAAGAAATCTAGTGAAAACTAGGAATCCACTAAGTCCCAAGACAGCCCATTCTATTTCTAGATAGCTCTAATTTTTTTCTACATTGAAATTTTATTTTTTTCTCAATTACATGTAAACAAAAAAAATAACATTCATTTTTCAAAATTTTGAAGTCCCAAATCTCTTTCTCCCTCCCTTCCCTCTGGCCTCCACAGAAGGCAAGCAATTTGATATAATTTATCTATGTGATAGCTCTAATTCTTAGGAAAGTTTTACTTATTATATTAAGCCTAAATTTGCTTATCTTAAATTTCCACCCATTGCTCTTCATTTGACCTCCTGAGGTAGAAGATCTTAGTATAAAGCACTGGATAAGAAACCACCACTTTATCTGAATGGATTAACTTTATCACTGTCCTGATCCTTCTTGGGGTTTGCTTGGTCTGAAGCTTCTCTGGGTCAGCTGTGCCACCTTACCACATCTAATTATCCATAGGAACACCTCCTTAGATAACTAGCAATTAATGAAAATTTCCCCCAAATTAATTAAAATTAATGAAAATTTTCCCCAAATCAAAGAACACATAAATGCTTTCCAGAGACACATACATGTCCTGTTCACTACCTTGTCTCCAACACTAAGTTTATGACTGTATCCCCATATAAAGGGCAATGTCTCATTGATAAAAGGAGATCCATAAGTTTTATGTGACATTAAGTAGGTCATGGGTACAGTCTACAATCCAATTTTTTTAAGCTGCAAATTCTGAGTCTGAAGGGTTTTTTGTTTGTTTTGGTTTTTAACAAAGAAAATCTATCAGTAGATATTTAAATGTTATAAGGAGTTCTCAATTGGAAGGTGCCTAAAAAAGATTGAAGTGATAATTTGGAAAATGAATCCTAGAATCACAGGAGTTGAGAGATGGAAAAGATAGCTTGGATGAAGGCATAAAAATGAATAGCAAATTTTAAAGTACTACATAATTCCTAGTTATTTTTATTTTCTAAGATCACGTTGTTTTTTAGTGGCAGTCAGGGCTCGAACTCAAATCCTTGAGTTGGATTCTATGGCAGTTAAGCATTTTACTACTACCATTGTTTCCATTATGTGTTGGAATAATTAATAAATAATAATGATAAAAAATAATATCTCTATAGAACTTACTATGTGGCAGGAACTGTGCTATTATCTCCACTCTACAGATGAGAAAACTGAGGCAAACAGCGGTCAAGTGACTGTCCCAGGGCCACACTGCTAGCTAGAGTCTGAGGCTGGATTTTAAATTAGGTCTTCATGATACTAGGCATAATATTCTATCTGCTAGGTCACCTCTCTGCCTATAGAAAGGCTTTTGTTTTGTAACACTGAAATATGTTAGATATATCACTTTAGGTAAATTACAGGAAAATTCAGTGATAAGTTTCTCTGTGTTAAAGGCAAAATTATACATTTGACTATGGTTTTGAGTCATACTATGCTTTATTTTGAAGTTTAGTAGCTATTTAAAGTTTCTGATAACATTCCACAGGAACGTCCCACACCTTCATCCATCGACATAAATTATGGTTCTTACCAGAGTTGTAGAGCTTCTTTTTCATTCAATCTATTAAAATGAGGGAATATTCATTAATTTAAATTTGGCAGCTTCTATATTTAATTTTTTTCCAAAATACATAATGGAGTATAATATATTGGGAAAGTAACTTAGCAGAGATTACCCAAGGACATTTATTTATCTTTCAGTGAATTATCTATTCTAGGCAAGATTGATAAATGGATTCATTTTACACACAACACAGTTATGGCGTAGTAGAAGATTTCATAATGTCACAAAATTCAAGGTATATTCACAATGTTGAAGTAAGAAAATAACATAGGCTCTGGTTTCTCATTACTTGAAATCATCTTTTGAATGGCAATAGCTCACATTTGCAGAGGATTAAAGTTTTGTGAAAATTCCTCTCAATAACCTTGTGAAGGAGGAAGTCCAAGTTTGGTTCCTCTTGTTTTATATAGAGGTTAGCTAACTTTTCCAGAATCAGAGAAGCAAAATTCAGATCCTGTGCCTCTGAAGTAAAACATTCAATCTAAGTGAAATGGTTCTTGAGGGCATTTTCTTGACCTGAGAATCTTTTGAAGTGGTGCAGTAGATGTAGCCTGAACCCTGGAGTCAGGAAGACTTGAGTTTGAATATGACCTTAGACACTTACTAGCTGTGTGACACTGGGCAAGTCACTTAAGCCTGTTTGTCTTAATGCCTCTTCTATAAAATGAGTTAGAGAATGAAATGGCAAACTACCCCAGTATCTTCGCCAAGAAACCCCAAATGGGGTCATGACAAGTTGGATGCAACTGAAATGACTCAACAATAACAACAACAAAGAATCTTTTGTAAAACTACTTATTTGCACAGCATTACCCTCCTACCACACCCCATTCCCAAAAGTAAATCTTTTATATTCTATTTTTGCTAAGGTAGATTTTTTGCCAAACCACAAATAGAGATAATCTTTGAAGAAATAGTAAGGACTTTATTATCTCTTGATAGTTTGCACGTATATTTATGCTATTGATAGGTTAATTAATATAATATTATCTTTATTCATATATTAAGTCAATAGAGTTTAAAAGTTAACTAAGATTTTGCGAGACCCTATGTATGAATACATATACATTCAATTAATTAAGCCTCAATTTTACCATCTGTAAAATGAATATAACAATGCAATTAATACTAGTATATATTATACATTACCCATATATGATATTGTGTATTATATAAATTGTATGATTAATCATTATATATTAATTTGGTTTTCTCCTTTGTAATAAGGTTACTAATACTCTAGAAGAAGCAGGGTTCAATTACTTATGTAAAGTTAAAAGTCACCAATGAAAAGTTTTATGACTATTATGTTACTAACATAAGACAATGTAAACAATTACATATAATATGTTAATAATGCATTTTATTGATGCTTTTTCTTCAAATCAGTTATTTCAACCCTTCAAAGTATATTTAACTCATCCTTATGACAAAAAGGAACCAAAATAGTGATTATGTTTATCATTGTAGATGAGTCTGTTTTCTATTTCTGACATGAAGTGAGATGTACATTCCATTATCTGTTCTTCAGAACATTCAGTGATTTTTTTTTCATTTTTTCAGAATAAACTTTTGGCTGGGAGAGGAATCTTTGTATACATATATTTGATAAGCATCTAATTCAAGATATATAGGGAAAAATGCAAATATTTATCATTTATCAGATGAAGAGTCATTCATCAATGAATAAGTGATCAAAGGATATGAATTAACAGTTTTTATAAGCATTATAAATTATTAACCTCTATTTAAACATTGCTCTAAATAACTAAGAGGAATATAAATAAAAAAATTCTAAAATTTCACCTCATATCTTGAAAATTGGCAAAGATGATAAAGAATAATCAATCTTGGAGGACTTGTTGAAAAAGATAATATTTTATTGGTGGAGTTATCAATTTTCATAACAATTCTATAAAGCAATTTGAAATTATTATAAAATTATTAAAATTTCCATAGCTCTGGATCAAATGTTCTCAATTTCAGGCACAAACTACTACGTAAAATATTAAAAGTTTTTGTATAAATCAAAACATCCTTTGCAATTTTTTCTCTGGTAGTAAAGAACTAGCACCAGCCTTGGATTCAGGAGGACCTGAGTTCAAATCCAGCCTCAGACACTTGACACTTACTAGCTGTGTGACCCTGAGCAAGTCACTTAACCCTCATTGCCCCACACTACCTCCCCCAGAAGGAAAAATAATAAAAAATTAAAAAAAAGTAACTGGAAAGAAAATTAGTATGTATTAACTAGGCAATGGCTATGCAATTTGTGGTAAATAAAAATAATGAAACATTGCTGTGCCATAATAAACAATGAATATGAAGAATTAAGAAAAGCACATATGAGTAAATATACAAAGTAAGTAAAACAAGAAAAATAACTATATCCATAAGGACTACAACAATGTGAATAGAAAAAATTTTTAAAAGAAAGGAAAGTAAATATTACATAAATATAAAGAGTAAAATTGTCTCCAGAGAGAAGTTGAACAGATTTCTTTCTCTCCATTTTTTATAGAAGTGGAGCACTGTCTGTGAAACATTGCTCAAACTTTGTAGACTCAGTTGATAGTAAAGTTAGTTTTGCTGAGATTATTATTTTCTTCTTTTTTTTAAATTCTCTATAATGGTTTACTAGATAGGGAAGAGAGAGCAACATATTCACAAATGAAAGTCATATAAAAATGAAAGGTTTTTTTTTTTCCTTAAGGAAAACATTTATCCTACCTATACTCATAATGGAAATGCTACCACAGTTACAAAGAAAACAGAAAACTTGATAATTTAGAGTTGGCTGGGGAAAGGAACTTCTGTCCAGGAGGAAAGGGGACCTTCTTTTGGTCATTCCTTTCCTGGTGGAGTTAACAGAAGGCAAGTATCCAACTGATAGCTCACGCATGACACTTCAAGGAGACTCAGGCTGCTTAGCCTCTGTGTTCTGCCAGAAGAATACATATATATATCACATAGCAGTGGAAGGGGCAAAGCCAAACACTGTGGAGGGAAGTCTGGGGCAAGATACTTAAACTGGAAGAAAAAAGATAAATTGTAGTTGTTGACATTTCTCAATCACCTTTTGGGGGAAACCATTAACATTTGAAATTTCTCCAGGCCGTTCTATCTTCCCTTCCAAATCCAGTGACTTGGAATGAAGAGGAAATCTAGTGCATCTTATAATTTTGATCATTCATGCTCTCATAACTGTATAACCACCTCCCCATCCCTAGCACAGATCTACTGAACTGGTACAATATGATTTCTTTTCCAATGTTTGTTCTCTTTGGTGCCATTATTCTTATTTTGTAAGTATCCAAGGAACTGAGCTGTTAGGGTTTATAGGGTTAGCATTTGTTCTGCAATTTAGAGGCCAAAAGAGTTCTTTAGAGGGTTAAGTGACTTGCCCACAGTAATGCAGAAAGAATGTGCCAGAAGTAACAATAGAACCTATATCTTCCTGACATTGAGATTAGCTCTTTGCCTACCGTGCCATACTGTGACTGAATTCTAGGGATGCCACAAATGATAAGACATATCCTACTACCAAGGATCTTAAAGCCCTATAATGTTATGACAGGTCTGCAAATAACAACTGTAGTATAAATTGGAAGGTGATGAGGAGATTTCTATGGTATGGTAGAAAGAACACTGTACTTGGAAGGAAGACACCTGAGACTGTCCCATTTGTTAATTTGGTGACATTGGGAGAGTTAATTGTTCTCTCTGGGATTCAGTTTATAGATCTATAAAAAGCAGAGTTCAGAAGTAAATGCAAAGGTGAGCTTTAAATATTTCTCCATGAATCCTACAGTAGTTGAGTTGTAGTCAAGATCTATCCCAACTTTCTTATTACAGAAGAAGAAACTGAGGGAAAGGAAAATCGAATGACTTCTCCAAAGTCACCCATCACCCAGTGAAGTAACCATTACTAGAACTCAAGTCTCTTGACTTCCAGGGAAGTTCTTTTCAATCAAACATGCTGCCTCATGAGAATATGAGGAAAAAGGGAGCACTACTGTCTGGGGCTGATAAGAGAAGGCTTCCTGGAACAAACAAAACTTTGCCTGTGTTTAGAAGGTTTAGGAGGTAGTTAAAGAGAATGATATGGGAGCAAGCTCTAAAATGCTATGTTTGTAAGATGAATAAATACTATGTTTCTGTGTTAAGACCTTGTGACTTCTTATACATCCAAGGTCAAACATAAACTATTTAACATTTAAAGCCTTTCACAAACAAGTCCTTCCATGTCTTACCCATATTCTTACCATATTCGTTCCACTATTCACTGTAAAGTCTAACCATAATGGCCAACACAATCATGCCACTTCATGTCCCATCCTGTCTTTTCACTGACTGTCCCCCATGCCAAGAATCCTCTTTCTTCTTGCATTATCCTTTTAAAAGTCCTTGCTTCCTTCAGTACTCAGTTCAAATGGTATCACCATGTGTAGGAACCATTTCCCCCATCATGCAAACTCTTAGTCTTCTTTTCTAAGGTTACCTCCTATCTATCCCAATGTATCTTCTATTTATGCACACTTTGTCCCCAGAAGCTTCTTCAGTACAAGGATTAATTTTGCTTTTTCTTTGTATCCCTACTATTCAGCACAGTGCCTGACACATAATAAATGCTTAATAAACATTTACTGATTGATTGATCAATTAGAATCAAAAGCCCTTTGCCTGATCACAGCAGGAGCCAGGAGTCCAATCGGCCTCTGATTGAGGGAAAACTCAGTTATAGTGGCACTAAAAAGAGCAATGTGGTAGCTAAAGTGAAAATTATTTTTCTAGAAGTCTCCTGGAATGACAGTTAGACTGGGACAATCATATCAACAAGAACTAGCAGAAATACAAAGCAGAAAGGATATGTGTGTGTGTGTGTGTGTGTGTGTACACATATATACATATATATGTATATGTGTGTGAGAGAGTGTGTATACACACACACACACATATATATATACTTTTATGTATGTGTATGTATATATATATGTATATATATATATATATATATATATAGTGAGAGAGAGAGAGAGAGAGAGAGAGAGAGAGAGAGAGAGAGAGAGAGGAAGAGAAAGAGGGATCATCTTTTAAAAATAAAATCAGAATGTGGCGGTGAGAGGGAAAAATAGCAACAGGAAAACATGGATTAAAAGGAGAGAGGGCGACAGATAAAGAAAGAGACCTAGAGTAAGATGAATGGAGGGAGGAAGAAAAGAAGAAAAATGAGACAAGGAAGGACAGAAGGATAGAGACACTGAGAGAAGGAAAAAAGAAATGAAAGAGCCAGAGAGAGCAAAGAGATAAGGAGAGAAAAGAGGGAAAAAGGAATGACTTCAGGCATTTGGGATCGTGCTGAAAGAAACTCATAAGTAAAAGCTTCTTTTAAAATATTGGAGTTCCTCCATATGGAAAGCTTGAGGAGAAAAAGAGAAAAAAAATTAAATTAAAGCTTTTGAAAGTATATTATAGTTTTATCTCTTCAGCGCTTAGATTTCAGAAATAATATAATCCTATAGAAAATATGCTGCCAGAGTATTTTATCTCGTGGCGCCCTGACAGAAAGAAAGGGAATGATGTCAAAAAAGCTTATATAACAGTTTTGTTTTATTCATTTACATAAATCACATTTACCGTAGGTGTTTTATTCAAAATAAAGTTTGGGAAAAATAAATTGAACAGATGAACCTAAGCAAACCTGGTGATTTTTTCATGAGTAGTGTTTGATGATAAAAGCATAAAAGCATAATGTGGTATCATTTCACCAAGGCACAATATGGATCACCCATATGGAGCAGAAGTTGATAATACTGCAAAGAAGCAAAAATAAACAGAACAGATGTACTTGTAAAATCAAGTCTGCACCCACCCCTGAGTACCTGCCTCTGACTGGGGTAGCTGCTACAAAATCTCTCAGCTGGCTCTGACCCACCTTCTCACTGAAACACTAGGGAAGCTGGAGATTGTAGAATATGTCTCCTGAACCAAAACAGATTGCCATCCCCTAAAGGAGATGGAGTGAATAGACACTGTGGGAGACCACACTGGAACACGACTTGCCATCGAGCAGAATTAAGTTTGAGAAAAGTTTGTCCGGGACCCCATCCAAAGTGTGGAGAGGCAGGATACACCTTCATTCTGAGAATGTGTTACCTCTAAATTTGTCCCATAGTATGGTCCCCAAGGTGAGCATCCAGTGTAGAATCATTACAAAGAAAATCTGGTTGGTTTGTTTTTTTAATCCAGGGGGGCTGATAACATATCTATTATTACATGTGTTATAAAATATACTAGTTCCATGCATTGTCGTTGTTTGTCCTTTGTTCTCAAAAAGGACAATGATATCAGGGTGATATCATGACTTGCACTGAATTGGATTTAAGTAAGGGAGGGCTATGAAAGGTCACCAACCTCACTCTCTCCTCCAGAGCCATCTGGGTCCAGTGGCAAGACATAAATCAGGACTACTGGAGGTGGTTCCAGATATTTAAGGCAATTGGGATTAAGTAACTTGCCCAGGGTAACACAGCTATTAAATATCTGAGGTGAAATTTGAACTCAAATCCTCCCAACTTCAGGGCCAGTGCTCTATCCACTGTACAACCTAGCTGCCCCAGTCCCCTCCACTATACATTGCAAAGAGCACTGGTTTTGAAATTAGACGACTTAGATTCTAATATTACCCTTGAGTTTGGTCTTTCTGTGTCCTTGGGCAAGTCACCACCTCCCAGGGCTCAATTACCTCATAGATAAAAATAGGCAGTTGGACTAGCAGGCTTCGCTGAAGTCTTTTCCAGTTCTTGTTCTATAATTCTGTGACTGATTCCATCCAGCGGGTATGAAACAGTAGAAAGATATCAGGATTTGGATTTGGAAAACTGGGTTCAATTTCTGTCTCCGATGTTTAGTACTTATGTGACCTGAATTAAATAATCTCATTCCTCTGGGCCTCAGTAACTTCATCCATAAAATAAGTTACTTGGAGGAGGAATGAAAGAATGAAAATATTCTTGGATCTGTGCACAATGGATCTGGTATGAAACTGGGCCTATTTCTAGCTTTGTGACCCTAAACAACTTTAGTCTCTCCAACCCCCTGTTTCCTCAACTATAAAATGAGGGTATTGGACTAATCAATTTCTAAGAGCCCTTGTAGCTCTAATTTAATTATACTTTGATTAGATACTCTTAAAGGTCTCTTCAAGCTCTAATCTTATGACTATAATCTTCCCAAAAGAAAGGCTACTTGACTGAGTGCATTATAAAGACAATTCAGCTTGATGTCAGAAGACCTGGATTTGTGAGAATAAAATGAGATATTTGTGAAGAACTTTACAATCTTTAAAACAATATATGAATTGTGATGATGATGATGATACAAAATGACTTAAAAGTGTATTATGGTTTTTCAAGTTTCCCAGGATGATCACAAAATGTAGGTGACCATTAAGGTATCTTTCAGCTTTTAATATATGATATGAACTTGTGATCCTGAGTATGTATTTTGATTGTTCTATTTATATCACTAAAATATATACTCAATGGATTAAACACTATAAATTATATCAATTCAAGTTTCCTATAGCATAAAAGTGCAACCTGAAATACCATGGAAAGCACTGGGATTTTCTTTTTGGTGTGTATTTCTTTTCTTATCCTTTATCTACAATAATGGGGAGCTACATGGTACAGTAGATAGAGTGTGGGGTCTAGAGTCAAGAAGACTCATCTGCCTAAGATTAAATCTGGCATAAACACTTATTAGTTATCTGACTCTTGACAAGTCACCTAACCCTATTTGCTTCAGTTTCCTTATGTATAAAATAAACTGGAGAAGGAAATGGCAAACCACTTCAGTATCTTTGCCAAGGAAAACACCAAATGGGGTCACAGAGGCAAACACAATTGAAAAACATTTGAACACCAAAAAGTTTCTTTGTATTATAGCTCTAAATGGGTTCATGAAGAATTGGAAATGAATGAAAAATGATTAACAACAAAATCACTTATTAATGCCTTTTGACTTTTACACCACTGTTATTTCCAAATATATTACCTCCAATCTCTATACTTTCCCTCACCTCCACTCACAAAAGGGACTATTCTGGTAACAAAGAAAAACAGTTAAACAAAACCATTTAGTCTGACAGAAGAAACTGCATTCCTTACATATAGTCTCCACCTTTCAGTTGAAAGGAGAGAAGTGCATTTTGTCATCTGATATCCCATGTCAATTTGGAGCACACTGGGCATCATATTAAAATGCTTTTATTTTCACATAGTGCCAACATAGTAGTAGAAAGATAAAGTTTTTAGAGACCCAGACCAAACAAAACCTAAGTTCAATTCCTGATTCTGACAAGTCCTGATACTGGCTAGCTGATTCTGTACAAGATGTTCCAGAACCCTAGAAAAGTAATACTATAAGTATAGAATCTTTACCTATCCACAGTGATAAAAGGAGTTTGTCATCAATTATTTATAACATGAATGAAATCACAGGTCTGTACCATAGCCTTCCCCCTACTCCCATTGTTTATATTGTTCTAGTTCTATTTATTATACTATGTATTAGTTTAGATAAATGCACCATGCATTAGTTTGTATACATATTCCCATAATTGTATGATATTCTTTTATAGTTCTTATGGAGAAACAATATTCCATTATAATCATATTCCTTATTTTTTTTTCAGCCAATCCCCAAACATATCATTTCCAATTTTTGTGGTTGTTTTGCTACCACAAAAATACTGTTAAAAATATTTTCAGGTATGGGGTATTTCTTCTTTGACCTTTTGGAGTATGAGCCTATTATTATAGTATTTCTTCATTTTTAATATACTATTGTGTAATGTAAAAGCAAGAACAAACTATTAACATACATTTATTAAAAACCTATTAAATTCCAGGCACTGTGCTGGAGATACAAATGTAAAGCAGGTCATTAAGGGTAAAATTTGAGGAAGTAAACACTTGCAAGGAACCTAAGAGGAAATTTAAATCAAAAGGAAAATACTCATCTTTTCCCTAGGAAAGGCAGGTTTGTCATGATAGGATGGTCAACATCTGGAATTTATCATACATGGCCTCTGATATAATAAAGTAGCCACCCATCTGCTGCCTTCCCAAAGCAGAGAAGAATAAATAGAGTCCCGCATCCCACACACTCCAGCTGTCCCCAGCAGCCAGTGCTGTTTTTTTCCTAAAAATAAAATAAAATGAAATAACTTTCCCAATCAAGAGAGTACTTGGTTAAAAAATAATGATGAGTGTGTTAGAGGCCACTCTTTAAAGAAAGTTGAAAGTTTTATAAACAGAATATAAGAGCGGTTCTTTCATAGAGATGACTTATCTGAGGAAAGAGGGGAAAAAAAGCTGAAAAGCTTATAAATGTTTCAGTCATAGGATGAGATATGCTATTATGTTTTTCTTTCCTGAAGGAAGTAATTCTTGAGTACTATAGAGCTGTGGAGCACAGAAATGAAAAACTACAATAATAAATAAATGATAAATCCTCCTTTGGCCTCATTATTGTAAGTTCCATAAATATGTGTAAATGAAATTGGGGGGCATATCAAAAAAGTATGGACCTAGTAGTTATATACAGATTAGTAGAATAGTTTAACAAATATATTTGTTCCCTGAATCATTCCTTGAACCCTCTCCCTCCCCCACCTATCACTAGTTGTCAAGGACTTTCCCTTTCAGACAACACAAAACTATTATGTTTATACTTTTGAAATGTTTTGATTGGGTTATACCATGTATTAGTTATGTGTGATTGTTTTCACTGATTGATGAGAGTGTCCATCTTATATTAAACAATATATTTAAACCAGTTTTGAACATAGTATATGCTTTAGATAAATAGATGATAGATAGATAGATGATATGTAGATAGATAGATATTTCAATTTATTATTACTATTCAGAGATAACTGGAAAAAAATGTTAAATAATGCTTTCCCCTTAGGACTATATATTTTAGAGCAATGACTTTCAAACATGTTGCTACAGAAATTCAGGTACCATAGATATCTTAATAGCAAATTCTGGAGCCTTAATTCAATTCAAAGGAGCAAACATTTAATTTAGTGTATTGTTTTCCATCTGCTAGCCCATCACATGTGTATCTAATAATTTTCTCTTGTTACAGTCATTTAAAGTGGTAGCTATCCAGCTCTTTTTGAAGTTGCAAAGAACTGTCTACAAAATAGTGAGCAATCAATTATGGAATGGCTAACCAGATGGTAGTACATATATATGTGTGTGTATATATATATAATGGAATAATATTTTGCCATTAAGAATAATGAATATAAAAACAATATAGAAAAGCATGGAGAGATTTAAATGAACTGATGCAAAGTGAAGTAAGCATAATGAAAGAAACAAAAAACCCACAATGACTACAGCAATATAAATAATAAGACCATAAAAATATTAAACTGAATACCAAAATTAAAATGATAAAGCTTGACCAAGAAAAAGAAAAGAGAAATGCAATCTCTTTTTTTTTCAGAAGTTTGGGAATTCAGGATTTTGAATATTTTATATAATGTTATAGTTAGTTCATTTATTGGTTTGTTTTGCTAATTTTAAAAATTTTTTTTGCTTATTTGTCCTTTTTCAGGAGATGGTTTTGGAGAGTGGAAGAAACAATAGATTTAGAAATGATGGTAATATGACAAAGAAAAAAAATTAAAGTGGAAACTTCTAATTCTTTTCCCCTTTTCCTATGGTGCTATTGAATTAATTCATTCATTTTTTTCAGTCATTCATGTATACACTGATTTAGTTAATGTTTATTAAATGCCTGCTGTACACAAAGCACTGTGTCAGACACCAGGAGTCATAGGAAGTTGACAGAAGCCATGATTCCTTTCTTTATCGAGCTTACAATCAAGTAAAATACACATGTATAGACACAAACCACAATGAATCTCAAGTATCCACTTGAGAAGGATGAAATAAATATTGAGTGAGGTCTGATGGCAGAGCCAAGGCATTTGATCTATAGGGCAGGAAGGCTATAGTAAATGTCAGTAGATTCAGAATCTCTTGAATTCTGAAGCTAACGAGAAATAGCATAGTTTAGAGGGAGGCTCATGATATACTATATCATAAAGAACCAATTTAGCAGGACAAACCATATTGAAGTGTAACTAAGCAGACCTGGTTTCTAGTTTTGACTTTGGATACACACATACACACATGTAACTTAAATAGATATAACTCCAATGTCAAAGCAAGAATAAATATGTACATACATGTACATTTATATATGTATGTACATATGCATATGTGTATATACACATTTTTATTGAATATGTGTGTACATGTGTATGTGTGTACGTGTGTAAGTGTGTATATGTATGTTTGTATATAAATATATATATATATATATTTGTTTGTTTGTTTGTTTAAATAAAGCACCCAAGATATATAGAGTACATTCTTTTTCACTGGAGAAGATTCCAAGGTTAGAGAAATCATGATCATTCTCTGTATATTAGCTGCAATGAATTCAGTCTGTAAGGAAAACAAAACCTTTACTAAGTAACTATTATGTTCTAGGTACTATGCTAGGCACTAAGGGACACACACACACACACACAGAAGCAAAGATGTACATTATTCTCAAGGACCTCACATTCTAATGGGGGAGACAACAAGCAAATAAATATGTATAATTGAGCAAAATACAAGCTAAATAAAAAATAATTAAAAGAAAGAATGTGCTAGAATTAAGAGGCATTGAAGAAGACTTTCTGTATAAAATGGAGCTTTAGTTGGGGGCTAAAAAATAAAAGCAAGCCAAATAGGTGGAAATGAGAATGGAGAGAGCATTTTAGGTTTCTAGGACATCCAGAGAAAATGCCTGGCATCTGGAGATAAAGTGTCTTCTTGTGGCAAGGAGCCAGTTTCACTGGATCAAAGACTATATGGTAGGCAACAAGGTGTAAGATGATTTAAAAGCTAAAACGGGGCTAGGTTATGAAGGGATTTGAATGCCAAACAGAGGATTTTGTATTTGATCCGGGAAGTGATATTGTGCCAATTAAATTTGAGGTGGGGGGTTGACGTGATTCAATCTAATCTTTAGTGCACTCGCTTTGGTGGTTGAATGAAGGCAAGCTATTACAATAGTACAAGTGTGAGGTGATGAGTGATGAGTGATGAGTGATGACATCAGGGAAGTGTCAGTTTCAAAGCAGAAAAAAGGGATATAGAAGAGAGATGTTGCAGATATAAAATAGACAGGCCTTGGTAACAGCCTGGATACAGGGAGGGGAGGGCAATGAGAAATAGTGAGGATTTTAAGATGATTCCTAGGTTGTGAGGCTAATGTCCTGGGTGGATAGTGTTGCTCTCTATAGTAATAGGTAAGTTAGCAAGGAAGGGTTTAGGGGGAAACTAACAAGTTTTTTTTTTATGCATGTATATATATATAGTTAGCTTAAAATGCCTACTGGACATCCAGTTAAAGATGCGTACAAGTCAGTTGGAAATGTGAGATTGGAAGTAAGTAAATATTTGGGGGCAAGATAAGTAGATGTGAGACTCATTGGCATAGAAATGGTAATTAAATTCATTGGAGCCAATAAAATCACCATGTGAACTACTATAGAAAAAGAAAATGCCTTTTTTTTTTCTGCCAGCTCCGCCATATTCCAGTGAGTTGCCAAAATGATGAACACAAAAGAAAAAAGGAGAGGGACATGTTACATGTCTTCTAGGCCCTTTAGAAAACATGGTCTTGTTCTTTTGGCTATGTATATGCAAATATACAAGAAAGGTGATATTGTAGATATCAAGGGTATGGGCACGGTTCAGCAAGGAATGCCCCACAAATGTTACCATGGCAAGACTGGATGGGACTATAATGTTACTCAACATGCTGTAGGCATTGTTGTAAACAAACAGCTTAAGGGCAAGATTCTAGCCAAGAGAATTAATGTGCTTATTGAGCACATTCTAAGAGCAGAGATAGCTTCCTGAAGAGGGTAAAAGAAAATGACCAGAAGGAAGCCAAAGAAAAAGGCACCAAGTTTCAACTAAAATGTCAGCCTGATCCACCCAGAGAAGCATACTTTGTGAGGACCAATGGCAAGCAACCTGAGCTATTGGAACCAATACCCTACGAATTCATAGCATAAATGACTAAAAAACATAATAAAAAGATTCTTGGATTATGAAAAAAAAGAAAAAGAAAATGGGGTCCCACAGAGAACCCTGTCAGAAAACTATGATTAGAGCATGTAATCTGGATGAAGATCCAGCAAAAGAGACTGAGGAGGTGTGGTTTGTTAGGTAGGAGGACAACCTTGGAGAGTGGTGACCTCAAAACTTAGAAAAAAAAAAAAGATTATATAAAGGAGAATAGCTCAATCAACAATGTGAAAGGCTATAGAGAGGTCAAAGAGAATGAGACTAGGGAAAAGGTTGCTGTTTTTGGAAATTAAGAGATCACTGCTAAAAAAAAAGAAAAAAAAGAAAAAAAGAGAGAACACTGCTAACTTTGCAAGAGCAGCTTTGGCAGAATGAGGAGGTGATTTAGAACTGAGTTGAAATGGATGCCACCTAAGCTTTTAAAAACCCATGATTTTATAAACTGGTTGAATCTATATGTTATGAGGATGCTTTCACATGGAATCAGTATCAGAACTAGAAGACTCATAGATAATCTAGTCCAAATGGTATCTCTTCTATAAAATTGCTCACAAGTTATCATCCAACCTTTCCTGGTCAGTGCTGGGGAAGGAGAATAGACTTCTTCTGGGGTAGCTCAATTGAAATTCATTCCACTCTAACCATTAGAATGTTATTTTTTCTTCCCTTTCATCAACGTGAAATTTGTCCTTTGGTAACTCCCACCATCTGCTCCCAGCTATATCCTGAATAAACAGTCAGAACCTTCCTAAAAACACTTCCACTTGCCAATTCTTCAAATACTTGCAAATGATGAACTGGTCTTTACTTTACTAGCTAAAGAAATTGATAAAGTTCTTTGTTGTTTTATATGTATGTGTATTTTTGTGTCTTCCATCTACTGTTCTTCCTTTGCCCCAAGATTTTTTAATTTTACACACTTTGAATCCTAAGCTAAGAATAAAGGAATAGCACAAATAGGAAGTTGGAGGTGAATTATTTTGTCTTCATGGTGAACCTTACCTTTGTTCAGAGAATCCGTGAAAGCAAAACAACACAAAAGAGAAGAGAAATGGACTTGATACCAATGTATCTTCAGCTATATAGTCTTACTTTTTTTGTTTTTTTTTTTGTTTTTTGGGGGGTTTTTTTGTGAGGCAAATGGGGTTAAGTGACTTGCCCAGGGTCACACAGCTAGTAAGTGTCAAATATCTGAGGCCGGATTTGAACTCAGGTACTCCTGATTCCAGGGCCGGTACTCTATCCACTGTGCCATCTAGCTGCCCCTAGTCTTAATTTTTTTAAAGATATAAGGCAAAAGTATCATATTACTCCAGCATTACTAGGTATAATAATATTCAAAATAAGTAGGGGAGAAGAGATACACCAGAATCCCCAAATTTGGTGTTAGAAGTTAATAAGTGGCGCTCTTTTGAAAGTAAATAGGATAGTCATTGAGACAGGAACTCAAAAATCTCTCATAAAAAAGACTTAATGATTTAAAAATAACAATAGAATTATTTGATTATTAATTGAACTGATACCAAGTAAACCACTTATAGCCTCTAGTCTCTGCTTTGAAAGGGATGACTGTCAGCAGATGCTTAAACAAGCCACTTTCACATAAAACCTTTAGCAGTTCTGCATTAAAACCAACATAGAGGGGTAACTAGGTGGCACAGTGGATAAAGCACCGGCCCTGGATTCAGAAGTACCTGAGTTCAAATCTGGCCTCAGACGCTTGACACTTACTAGCTGTGTGACCCTGGGCAAGTCACTTAACCCCCATTGCCTTGCAAAAAAACAAAAAAACAACATAGAGGTTTGGTTATGCATTGTAGTCAGAGTGCTTAGTTCATGTTTGTGCTAAAGTATGTTAAAAATTTATCATATGCTATTAATGTATTCCCCTAGCTAGAGATAGGCAAGTGCAGTCACTAAGTGCTACCAAGGAAACTGATGATCAATTTGTAAACTAGAATGACCACTAGTCATTATGGATAAACAGTCAGGCTAGGAGACCTGAATTTGAATCTGTCATATTCAATTCCACCCTTACACAGTGTGTGATAATGGTTTTGTCATATATATATGATACATATATATATATATATATGTTTTCTTATACATAGGGATACTAGTAATTTTATAAGTACCTCAAAAGTGTTTTGGAAAAAGCAATTTGTATATCTGTAAGGACCAGGTAAATGTAAATTATTAGTATCTTAGTATTTTCACTGACTACATTTAATTCATTTCCTCCCTTTCAAATTTGGTTCTTAGGAATTATTAATTCTCCTTCCACACTATCTCTCCTATCTATCCCTACTTCTGTATTCACATGGATATCCCCTTCTACAGGCCTACATGGATTATTATAACAGACTTTTAATAAATTTTCCCTACTCTATTATCTTCTCTCTTCCATCCTTCATACTAATGCAGTCATAAGATAATGCCTCTTTCAGATGTGGATGATTTCATCATTGGAATGGACAGAAACAAGGACAGTTATAAGAGAAATGTTGAGAAAGTAGGTCACAAAGAAAAGACACTCAAAGTAAAGATGGCAAAACTATGCTGTTTCCTAACTTGTTTACTTGTGACTAATAGGAAGATTTTGAAGTTGATACAGTTATCATGTATTATCATGTATTAGGCAATTCTAATACATGGAACTGTTTAAAAACTATGAGAGAAGTGTATATTCCCTAATTGTGACTTGTCTGAAAGAAATATGCATTTTAATTCATTGGCATGAGCTAGATGTGTCATTTCATTCAAGAGACCCCTCTTGAGAAAAGTAGTATTGGTCAACCTCTCAGTGGGTTAGAAAAATTTTTTATATTTGATTCTGTGAAGATTTCTTAGAGCAGAGACCAGGAGAGACTGTCAGGTGGGTATGGGTACAGAGTGGGCCACACAATATTTGGGAAAACAGAATGTAGCTTAGGGATCAGAGAAGCCTGAGATTGGGGCTGAGTTGGTCAGAGTAGAATTTAGGGCTTAAAGAAGAGCTATGCTTGGAGTGGAGGGGAGCTTAGGACTCAGAAAATATTTGAATTTGGAATGGAGCTTAAGCATAGCTTATGACTTCAGAAAAGAAATATGATGAGCTGAGCAGAGAACCAAGAACCAAGGAGAGACTTCTGGTATCAGAGCAGACATTAGAGTGTATGCTGTTGCCTACTCCTAGGAGGTAGAAAATTTTCAGTACTAAATCAAAGGAGCAGACTTGGAAAAGCTCTGAAGATGACAGACTTAAAGTTTCTGTTTTGCTACAAGAGCTTAATGCTGCTTCAGTAGCCCAATAGAAAAGTAGCACCAACCTTCAGGATAACAGAGTGTTCTTTGAACAAAAGAGCCCCATCTATCAATGCACAGTTGCACAGGCTCTCCCTGAGGGAGACACAGAATATCAAAGCCTGAGTTTTCTCAGACACCTGTGATGCCTATACTTATGTCTCCTTTCCTTGGTTCTATAAATGTATGATTCCTCTCCTTCATAGACACTATGTATTGGTGGGAAAGCGTGTTCCAGTTTTATGAGAAAAAATGTTAGAATAGTATTATTTTGTCTGATTTGTTAAATGGATACTGGCAGGAACTCTGGAACTATACTGGTAAGAGGGGCATAACTCCCCCACAAAAGGGTAACTTTTGAAACACTGAAAGATAGTTGTAGCAAGGTGGCTCCTTCCTTGAGGAGCTCCTTAATTTCTGGTTGGGTAATCAGCCCAGCCCAGAGAGAAAGAATAGTGGTGCCATACTCACACGTGTTATAAATAGATGTGTCCTCACTATTCATCTCTTTGAAAATAACCATTGAAAATTGGAAGCCAAGTTTAAATTCCATTTCCCTTCATTCAAAGCTTTCCATAAATGCTTTTACCCTACCTTTTCATCCTTATTTCACACTACTGTCCAGCACATATTCTACCTGCAAGACAAATGTTGGTGGTTTTTATTTCTCGAATGAACCCTCTGATTTTCTGACCACATAAATGCGCATATTCTATCTTATAGCTGAAAGCCTCCTTTGTCATCTTCAGCTATTAGATTCCTACCAATCCTTTAAAGCTCAAGACAAATGCCACTTTCTGATGCCATCCTTAAATCCCTAATTATAATATTTTCCCCTTCAGAATTCACACGCAACTTTGTTTTGGGCCACCCTAATGTCAATGTCATTATTATTATGAAAATTAGTTTTCTGAGAATGTTTTATATCTTCCTAGAAGACTATGAACTCTGTGAAGGCAGAAATTATGTCTTATTTAGACTACATCTCTCCCAGTGGCAAGGAAAACAACTGTTCAAATGATACATAAATATTGGTAAACATAGCAAAATTATGATTTATTTTATACTGGTTCTATACAGCTCCTTGTAAAGGAGAGATTACTTAAGTCAGTCAACAACCATTTATTAAAAGTTCCCTATGTGCCAGACACTGTGCTAAGTACTGAGGATAAAAAGAAAGGAAAAACAGACAAAAAAACCATAGTCCCTGTCCCCAAGAAGCTCACACCCTAATAAGGAGGGAAATGCAAACAACTATATACATAAAAGACCTACACAGAATAAAGGGGAAGTAATATCAGAGGGAAGGTGGTAGAATATTATTGTCCCTACAGTACTCAGTAGGAACTAAGTAAAGATGTGTCAATTGATCATAGAGAGTGGAAAAGGAGGCAGCCAGAAGAAGCTGTTTCTTTGTTCTAAATCATTTGGTCTCCACTATTTTCATGTTTCCCAAGGAGAATAGAGACTAATGAAGAATTGTCTCAAAAAACTGAATTGTTGAATGAACAAATTGCAATATTTTGTAGATTCTTCTGCTGAAACTCTGCCTCAAAAACTAAGTCACTAATATCCTAATTCTGCACATAGCTTTGCAATTTAAAATATGCATTCACACCCATTTTCTCAATTAATCCTTAGAGAGCTTATGGAATAAAGTATAATTTTTTTTTAAATTTAATTTATTTTTATTACATTCTAAGTTTGGAACTGTATCCTTCCTCCCTCCCCACCCTAAACTAGAGGACACCATTTCTTTGTCTTTGTCTCTGTCTCTGTCTCTTTCTCTGTCTCTGTCTGTCTGTCTGTCTCAAACACACACACACACACACACACACACACACACACACACAACTATATATGCATACTTGTATTTATCAGTTTGTTCCCTGAAAGTAGATAACATCTTCCTTCATAGGTCCTTTGTAGTTGATTTTGATATTTAATAAAACTCAGAATGACTTAGTCATTCACAGTTATTCTTTAGAGAATATTGCCTTTATGGTATCCAATGTCCTCTTGTTCCTGCTCATTTCACTTTTCATTATTTAATTCAAATCTTTTCCATGTTTCTTTCTAAAACCAACCTGCTCATTATTTCTTATAGGACAGTAGTATTCCATTAAATAATATACCATATGGAATAAAGTATTATTAATCCCAGTTTGTACTTTTAAAAACTGAGTTTTATTGAGGTTAATTGATTTACCAAAGGTCATACTCCTAGTAACCAGCAGATGTGTGTTTCCATTCCAGACTTCCTTGCTCCAAGTTGAGAAATTTTTGACTTATACAATATTACCTACTATGGGATTGTGGGGGGACATACTTAGCCTTCTGACTCCTAGCAGTTAGTGGGGATAAAGAACCTTTGGGTGATAAGTACACTGTCAATCACAAAGAAGGTAAACAAAAATGGGTAGAAAGTGAGAGAGCTGACTGAATTCAAAGATAATAATACATGTGATGTTTGAATCATAGCCAGAAGCACATTGCCTTGGTCTGTATCAAGTTAAGACTTAGCAAAGCTTAGACTTCAGATGCCTTCTTGTCATCTCTGTATGCTGTCATATATTACAAAGAAATGACCCTTTACTTGTTTTAGCCATCTCCCCAAATAGTTTTGATTCTGAATTTTCTAAGTTAGTTACATTCCCACAGTGTTTTCCTTGATTCTCATGGAATATTCTAACAGGAAAAATCTGATTAGGAAACCTTATCCCTGTCCTAAAACATACAGTAACATTCAATTGTCAAAGATTTACCTAAAGGATTGACTAGTATTTAACCTTCTATAAGGAAAAGAGGAAAAGCATGATGTTATTGTCTAACTAGATCTCCATTATGCAGAGGTATGCTGGAAAATGTTTAACAATCATCTATCTGGGAAAAAAAACCACACATATAAACAATACAAGTTTAAGTTTAATTTGTGATTTGCATTTCCTTTATCACATTCTTAAGCCTAGAAATAAATACCACCCTGATTTTTAATGTTTTCCAATTTTCTGAGCTGTAAATGTTCACACTGAAAATTTAACAATTGAACCTGGGCTGACTCTAGCACACCTCTGACACCATAGCATCTTATACCATGCTTCAAGTATAATACAATCATCTAAGGTTCTAGTTTCTATCACCACATAATTGTAATGGGAAAAGGAATAAGGTCAGTTGAAACAAAGGGACTCCATGATGAACTTAGAACAGTAGTAATCTTCAGCCGTGCTCGGCTCTTTTTCCTTTGGCATATAACATGTCTGATATATAAATGGTGATGTAATGGACTGATATTCCTTAATAAATCCTTTATATGCAGATGGATCTCTTGCAAAACAAAAAATATCTTTATCTCACCCACACAACATTAAAATATAGATCAACAAATTGGGGGGGATGGGGGAGGAATCAGCTTAAAACACATGGGAAAAATCTACAAAAATAACTTCTGTATAACATGATATACTTAAAATTCAGCTATGATTGCATACAGGAGAAGGATATAGTGAGAAATTATTTCTCATGAGAATCATTGTGCTCACAAGCCAGAGTTCAAAATTCAGGTACCAACACTGATAGAAGGATCAGTGTTTATAATATTAGACCTGGCGTCAGAAATTTGTTGTTATTGAATCATTTCAGTCATATCTGACTCTTCATGACCCCATTAGGGATTTTCTTGGCAAAAATCCAGGCATGGTTTGCCATTTCCCCCTCCAGCTCACTTTACAGATGGGGAAACTGAGGTAAACAGGGTTAAGTGATTAGCTCATGATCAATCAGCAATTAAGTGTCTGAGGCTGGACTAATACTCTATCCACTATGCCACCTAGCCACCCAGGAGTCAGGAACACCCAAACCAAAATTCTGCCTCAGATACTAGCTGTGTGACCCTCAAAAAGTCCCATAACTTATGTCTGCCTCAATTTCTTCTGGTGATAATAATAGCTCTTAAACCCTAGGGTCATTATGGGATCTAAAAGAGTAATTTGATTTGATGTTATCCAAACCCCACATATTGAATCAAACCAAAAAGAATTGTGGAACTGTTGCTTAAACATGGAAGATCACATTATGAATGAATATTTTATCATCTTATTAGTGTACCAAAATACAATTTCTAACTAAGGGGACTATAGTGATAACTCTGAGAACTACCAGGAATCAGTATCTCCATTCTATAAATATGACATAGGCAGAGTTGTTAATATTGTTTCAGTATTTTATGCTTACATAATATTTTCTTTTTAAAAATAAAGTATGGAATCATTGAATATATAAATAAGCATAATATACTTGAGGAAAGTGATGGGATTATAGATTAGTAGTTGGATATAAATTTAGAGATAATCTATTGCAATCTGTTCATTTCATAGAGATGACCCAGTGAGTTTCCTTTTTTCAAGGTCATTAATGTGATATTGTGAAATATGAACTAGATTGATATCCAAGACCTAGATTCAAGGATTACTTCTGTCTCTGACTAGGTTGGTGAACATGGAAAAGTCATAATTTGTTTGATCCTCAGTTTCCACATCTGTCAGAGTGGAAATGCTTATGTCTCCCCTACCTATCTCATAGGATTGTAGTGTCATCAGTGGGCATACTCCTTCCAACAACAGAGATCACAATTTCTTTCAGTGTTTTTGGTTTCTATGCTATTTTCATGCCCTGGTTTTTTTCCCCCTAAATCCTCACTAGAAAAATTTTCTAATGTGTTGGAGGCCTTCCTCATTCTATCTTTGTACCTCAGGGATATCAATACACCACTCAGGCTCTCCATCTGTTTTCTCTCATTCTTGAATGAGATAATGTATCTAAGACATTTTGTAATCATAAATCACTGTATGAAGGTAAGCTTTTATTCATAGCGAAAAGATAACGTAGGTTCTAAAGGGAGAAAGGATACCTCCCTAATCCAAGAGGGTTTTTAGAGGAAAGAATCTCTGGGTATCATTCATCTAGACTGTCAAAAACCTTTTAATTAGTATTATGTATGGAAAAGACACCAATCTGGAGAGTCAGAAGACCTGGCCTTGAGTCGAAAAATCTAGCACTTCAAATACTGTTTGATTATGGGAAACTCACCTTACTGAAGTAAACCTCAGCTCACTCATCTGCAAAGGAAAGTCAAATTAAATTATCCCTAAATTTCCAGTGCTAATAATGTAATACCTATTATTTAAGTGTTGGGCTTGAAGCCAGGAAGACAAGTTCAAATCTAGTTTCAGGTACTTACTAGCTGTGTGACCCTAGGCAAGTCACTACTCCTCTGTCAGCCTCAGTTTCTTCAATGATAAAACAAGTTACTTAATAGCACCTATATCCCAGGGTTGATGTGAGGATGAAATGAGGTAATAAGTGTAAAGCATTTTGCATAGTGTTTGGCATATAATTACTCTATAGATCTTAGCTATTATTGTTATTGTTTTTATGTTCTCTGATTTTGAACCTGTTAATAAAAGTCAGCCTGAGAATTGTAGTACAGAAAGGTAGAAGCAGAAAGTCCTGCTTTTGACACATATTGTATCTGTGACATTAGACAAATCATTTAACCTTGAAAGTCACTGAAATCCCTTGGACAATTATCTAAGATTGTAGCTTATAGAACAATTGTTAATTCTTCTTTTTAGAGTATGTTTTCTCATTTAGTCTAAACCAATGAAATCATAGGTTTGAGGCAGGAGAAGAAGAAAGACAGAAGAAGAAAGACAGAAGAAGAAGAAGAAGAAGAAGAAGAAGAAGAAGAAGAAGAAGAAGAAGAAGAAGGAGGAGGAGGAGGAGGAGGAGGAGGAGGAGGAGGAGAAAGATGAAGAGGAAGAAGAAAGAAGCATTTCTTATAGACCTGTTTAAAGTAAATAATAATAATTATTAATAATACCTTCTGCAAAAAAAAAAGAAAAAAAATAATACCTTCTGCAGTAGTGTGAAGAGAATATATGTTTTTAATAGGGATACATAATGGTATTATTATTATTATTTGATGTGATCACAGGATTTGTAAATGGCTTATTGTTCAGTTGTTTTGATCAGGTCTGACTCTTTACAATCCCATTTGGACTTTTTTTGGTAAAGATGCTAGAGTTGTTTGTCATTTCCTTGTCTAGCTCACTTTACAGCTGAGGAAATTGAGGAAAAAAGGGTAAAGTGAATTGCCCAGGCTCACATGGCTAGTAAATGTCTGAGGCCAGATTTCAACTCAGGAAGATGAGTCTTCCTCTCTCCAGCCCCAATACTCTATCCACTGTGTCACTCTTTCCGCTGCTCCACCTAGCTGCCCATTTGGAACTGGAAACAACTTTAAAATTCATCTAATATGCTACTCCTCATCTTACAGGTGAGACTGAGAGAAAGGAAATGACTTGCCCAAGGTTACAAAGCTACTAAGTAGCAGAGGCAGGACTGAAATCTATGTGTTTTGACTCCAAATGCATTGGTCTATCCACATGATCCTTCTCAATCATAAGAGATGTGGAAGAAGGAGTGCTTAGTGACATCTCCTACTCTGTAAAGAACAAGAAATTCTTTTGAGTAATAAATTGTCATGCTGTCTGGGATAGACCGAAACAAGCAAGCTTTCACAAAGCTGTCTGAGTGGGCAGAAAAGTGGTAGATTGGCTTCATTGTGGGTAACTGTGAGGAAATGCATCTTTAGAAAACTAACCTGAACTAGTTGATAAAATCAGGATTTCTAAACCATGATCCATGAACAAAGAAGAGTACTTATGAGTCATTATTAACCATTTTCTGAAAATATTCCAAAGTGCTCATGTAAAAAAAATTAAAAATCATAATAGCAATAAAATCTGCCAACGTTATGAAAGTCACATGGATTACCAGTAATGACTTTTTAAAAGCATAATAAGAGAGCTCTATATTCTTGTGCATCATCATGGTGTCAATATTTTGTGTAATTTTGGCAATGGAATTTTAATAAAAACACAATGGAACTGGAGAAGGGGAAGACAAAGGGAAGAAAAAGGCTTCTTTATTAGAACATAGATTAAGACATTTTCTATTTGAAAAGGCAGAGGCTAAGAATGGGAAAAGATAACTCAATAGAATGGAGGCTCCTTAAGAAGCATCCCTAGGACCTAGGACAGTGCCTAATAAGAGCATAATGAATACTTGTTTCTCCATTTCTGTCTTAATTTTTCCTTCTTTCCACATCTTCTAGGATACAACCACAATGGCCTACTTGCATTTCTGCAGAAAAAACACTATATTTCCTATCTCTGTGCATTTTGCATTGGTGGTCTCCCAAATCTGGAATTCTCTGACCCATCACCTCCTCCTTAGTTTCGCTGGGTTCCTTCAAGTCTCAGCTGGAGTTACCACCTCCTTAAGGAGGCCTTTCCTGGTGCCTCTGACGACTAAGGCCTTTCTCTCTCATATTTACATTCCATTGAGTCTGTGTATGTGTTGTAGTTACGTAGCTATTTACATTTTGTGCTTGTATACTCCTTAAGGGCAGGGAATATTGTCTTGCCTTTGTATTCTCAGAGCTTTTGTTTCTATAGGGCCTGGCAAGTAGAAATGCTTGTTGATTGATTGTTTACCATCTGATATGTTTATTAAAGTATCATATTGAGAGGTGGTAAAATAAGCTCTGAAATTATAATCTAAAGATCTGAATTTGGAGTCTAAGTTCTGTCTATGAATTTGGAGTCTAAGGCTCTGTGATATCTCTAGCTTATTAGAGCTAATAATCCCTCTGGTTCTTTAATAAATTTCATTTCCTGTGTCAACTTGGATAATATGATAAGTTGAGTATTGATAATAAATTTTAAAGATTTAAAACTGGTGGGGCCACTAGATGGCGCTGTGGATAAAGCACTGGCCCTGGATTCAGGAGTACCTGAGTTCAAATTTGGACTCAGACACTTAACACTTACTAGCTGTGTGACCTTGGGCAAGTCACTTAACCCTCATTGCCCCACCAAAAAAAAAATAAAAGATTTAAAGCTGGAAAGGACTTTAAATCCCATCAAGTCTAACCCCTTCATTTTATAGATGAGGCAACTGAGGCACAGATAGGATAAATGATTGGGTTCACATAGCTAGTGTCCAAGATAGAATTTGAACTCAAGTCTTCCTGACTCCAAGGCCATTTATCTAGACATTACTCCATGGTGTCATTTAAATAAATTAATGTGGGTTTTTTTTAGATCATAAAATTCTTGTCACCATCTCCTTTATTTTCTATCCCTACCACTACAGAGTGGAAGGAATCCTCACGAAACCAATGCTGAATTTATATTTTTGTTCATTTCATAGGTTTTAGTGATCATAAATTTGAAGAATCTAGTGGAGAGTTAGGCTGTTCTTCTGAAAGAATAATATAATCTTGTACCTAACCCACACTCTATCTAGGTCTACAGACTGGTAGAAGCTGACAAATGTAGTGCTATGATGCAAGGAAATGAAGGTCATTTCTATATGAAGAAAGAGGAACTGCTCATTTGCTGGACATGTTATTGTTATTGTCTCCTATCTGTTCCCCATAGTAGTCCTTCTCCTATGCCTCACTAGGATATTGACATGAGCATAGACTCTCAAAGTATATGCTAGCAGGCCATTAGCTATGGAAGTCCCTACCAAATTGGAAAGTCTCTTAAGAAGCCAGCAAGTAAATGGATTCTATGACCAGTTCATTTCATCTCCAGGTAACCCACATGATAACTTTTTTCAACCATAGGAAATCACTGAGATCATTGATTTAACACTAAAAGAACTAAGATTTGTGCCCCAAAGTGGGAATTAACCCAACAAAACAAGGGGTCTTTAGTTGAAGATAGCATTTTGTTGTATTGGGTGAAAAGATGAAGTATACGTGTTAAGTAATTCCTTAAACAAATCATTAGTAAGCATTTATCAAATGCCTTTAGTGTTCTAATCACTATACTAGTACTAGGTTCTAAGGATATAATTATCAAATTAAGACAGTCCTCTTTCCTCAAGTAACTTACATTTTAATGGAGAATTAAAAATACATAAGGAAAGTAGTAGTCAAGGAAGTAAATTTTGGTCCAAGCATTTTCATGCCCCTTCCAGTATCAATGATAATATTAATGTAATTACTGCTCTGAGAGTAAGAATATGAGGTGGAGACCGTGGTAAGGAGGTATTCATGAAGAAAGAAGATGGCAAGACACACGTGTTACTGGACAGGTCCTGCTATCCTGGTAGACAAAGGCTCAATAGGATATATCCATCATATTGTTTTACATTTACAACTCACACACCCATTCCAAATTCTAAATGTAATTCTTGCTCACAAAAATATTTTAACAAGTTGTTTTGATTTCAAGTTTTAAATATAGAGGATGCCTCGTCCAACCCCTATTTGAAGCATGATTTTCCTTCTGAAAAGTCATCCAGTTTCTCCTTGAAGATTCCAAAAAGAAAAAAAACCCTCACTACTACCCATTTTATTGTTAGGAAGATTTGTTTTTTAGGGAGAATTTTCATATATTAATTATAAACGTGCTTTCATAAATCTTCTACACAATGTTTGTGCAGCTAGGTTCTGATTAGTGTGAATGATGTATCCCATGAAGTGATTGCATGTTTTTGAGTTTGCAATATTCAAAGTTACAATTATGTAAAGTATAATAGTTGATTCTAGCCCAGTGGAAATATGCAATTCAAATTCAAGTAATGTGACCATTTCACAGGATTCATTATTCATATTAATTGGGCCCTAACTATAGTTCAAAACTCTAGGGCCAATTAGAATAAGTCTAACCCCTTTCCCACATGCTAATGTATTCATTCAGTGCTTGAACACTTTATTGTATCCATGTGTCCTCTTCTCCAGGCATAATAAGAAATAAATAAATGAATAATAGCTAACACTTAAATAGTGCTTTAAGGTTTGTCAAGTGTCTTACATATAGTATTTCATTTGATCTTCGTGATAGATAATATCTGAGATAGATAATACTATTCCCATTTTATGGATGAGAAAACTGAGGCTAAGAGAAATTGAGTGCCTTATACAAAGTGGAATAGCTACTATGTGTCTAAGGAAGGACACAAATCAAGGACTCCCAGGGTCCAAGTCCAAGCATACTCTATCCTCTCTGCTGCCACAACTGAACATTTCCATTTCTTTTACGATCATAAATACCCTTTTCTGGGCCCCTCAGTTCTTTATATCTTCCTGAAATGCCATTTCTTGAGCTGAACACATTACTCTAGATGTATTCTCAATATTTCCTAGAAGTTAAATTATAGTCATGAAGAATCAAAGGTCAGTGAGTGCTTCATTGGCTAGCAACACTTCCCCATCCTTTTCTGAAGTTTCATCCTGGTGGGGAGCCAAACCCTCAATTCTTAAAGCCCGTGTCACCAAAATTCAAGCCCTGGCATTTACTACATTGCTAGAAAGATTTCAAATACATCCCTTTAATGGGCAATATTGCAGTTGTTTTGGATATCAGCTCATCTAAGCTTGGAAAAGCTTTTCACCAGTGTGATTATGGGGCAATTATTTTTGTTGTTGTTAGTCATAGCTGCTCTTGAAAATCATCTACCAAGTGATAGAAAGGTTGTGATAAGAATCAGGAGAGGGGGTGAATGCAACAATAAAATTATTGATCTTTGAGGTGGAAATGTAAATAAGGAAGTTCATTGCCTAAAAGGAGGTAAAGGATGGAACTTCCCTTCTTTCTGGCCTGGAGGCAGAATTAATAAGTGGTTTGACTAGGTAGGGGTTTGTCATCCTTTTCCCTGGGAAGCCAAATGGTGAAATAGATATAATACAAGATTGATAGTGAAAAAGACCTAAGTTCATATACTTTCTTGGACACTTACTAACTGTGTGACCTTGTTACACATCTGGTGGATTTAAGCTCTGTCAGCTTCAAGTTTCCCCATCTGCAACATAATAATAATAATACCAGCTACTTCACAGAGCTGTTTTAAGGTCTTATGAGATATTTGTGAAGTGCTTTGTAAAGCTTAAGTAAATCTTTCTAGACTATATAAATGTCTTATTTCTATTAGCTGAAACCATCTTCAGAAGTAGCATGCCCCTTAGGGTAACAAAAACCTCTGTGCAAACTGGGCTATGACACTTTATAGTTCCATGGTCTTGGGGAAGTCATTTCTACCACATGCAGAGCACCCTGCCAGGAACCTGGGAGAGATGGGGAAAAATATTTAGGCAAGTCACTCCTATTCTTCAAGTCTCAGTTTCTTCACCTGTAAATGAAGCACTTGTTCTAGAAGATCACAAAGTTTCACTCAGCCTTCAAATTCTATGATCCTAGATTACACAATATTAAATAACTACTGGCCACATTCTATGAGCTTGTATCCTATTTTGTGAGGAGCCCTTATGGGTGGCTCCTGGTATATGGACAAGATTAAAAACTATTTTACTACTCCATGGTAGAAATAATAAGTCTTGAGCTTCTCATGAGTTAATATTTTCATTGTGCCACATTTGTCTATTATTTTCTTGAACCTTCAATATTCATGTTACTCATATTTTTTAAAAAATATGGTTGTGATTATGAAACTAGGTTACTACTATTCAAAATCTGTCCTTGGCTCTCACTGATACTCCCTAACAGGGTTGACTCAATTACAAACTTCCTAATGTGGGTTACCATGCCCATTTGCAATTCCTGGGCTGCCTGAACCCTGAGCTGAATACTCATCCCAGCTGAAATGTATAAAAACTACTGACTAAGGCAAAAGTGGCTTTAATTTCATGGACTTATATTGTCAATGTCTCATATCTCGTTCCTCAGTGCTATTCGGGCTTCTGGATTGATGCCTTACCTTAACACCCACTCACCTACCTGTCTAATCTCAAATTGTTATCTTCCAGCATCTGACTCTAACCTAACAATCAGCTTCCAGGCACTATGTGGTTCTGGTCTATTCTTTTATTCCCATCTGTGATTTGTCTGTCCTGGTCCTAACTTCTTCCTAGCTCAATGATCTTCCATTGCCTATGGTCTGGGCACAGTTAAAAAAAAAGTCACAAGGCCATCATTAAGGACTACCACCACCCCCAACTGAAATTAAAAGGATGAATTGAGAGCTAGTTTCCAATATAAAAAGACTGTTGTGGAATAGGCTGAAGGATTTTTATTGATATCCATCAAGAGAATGGAAACTTCCAAAAGAATGGAAGCTCCTTTAGTGTAGGGGATGTTTTATTTGTTCCTTTCTTTCCCCAGAGCCTAGTACTGTGCTTGGCACATAGTACATGACTAATGAGTACTTGTTGAATTCCAAATTCAAAGAATATTTTAAAGAAAGGTGTTTGTAAACTGTTAAGTCCTATATTGATATGAGGTATTATTGATTAATTCCCCAAACTCAAAAGAGATGTAATTTATTTCATTAGTATGAGATGGTATTGTAGATATCAGTACCTTCTTGTTATAGTAAATAGTCTTTATGAGTTACTGTGGGAAAAGAAATCCTGCCCTGAAGTTAAAGTTTCTAGAGATTATCTAGAAATTATCTGAATTTAGCTTGTCTGATTCTCAAATGGCAAGTGAGAGACTTTTCTGATCTGTTCTAGAAGCATTTCCATATTATTCTCTGCTGGCATGGCTTTCAAGAGTCATGGCTGAACTTGATTGTCTACAAAAGCTTTGAAGTTACTTTCAAGACAGCTCACTCACTGTAGTTGTTAAAACTGGCAAAAGTAGAATTTAGATGACTACTTATCAAGTATGTTGTAGTGGAATTTCTTCTGGGGAAAGTTGTGGGATTTGATGGCCACTGAGGTCCCAACTAAATTTCTAGTACTCTGATTATGCTTCTAAATAGAACTATAGTGGAAGATGTTTGCCAGTAACAGGAAAAATATCCAGTTGGAGACTGTCCTGGTGTGGAGTTTCTTATATTCTTATCTAATCATTCTACTGAAATTGCAGTGTTAGTATTCAAAAAGGAATAAAGACAAGAATGGGGAATCCTAAAGAAGTCATCTCACTGTTTTTCATTGTGCACCATAAGATCTACTATGTAATACAACCCAGCTTTTGTGTTGTAGACCAGTGTATGGCCTTGAAACATGACCTGGCATGATTCAAGGCAGTAAGCAATTTCAAGGAAAACATTTGTTTCTCAAGTGGGAAAACAGCTACAAAATTATTGGCAGATGTTGAGGAGCTTCTGTGTCTGATACAAGCAGGTTATTATTAGCACTATCCAAAGCTCATCGCAAGCCACTCTGCAAAGAGTATAGCTCTGTTGAAGCTAGCATGTGACTCAAAGGGAGAAAAATATGAAGATGATGACAGATTCAAGGTTTCAGTATTTCTAAGCTTTTATTTGTTTTACATGTACTTCTTAATAGGTTAACCAATATTAACTTCTTAACAGCATACACATAAAAATTATCAAACCATCAACTATGCATATCTGTCTTTAAGGGTTTCCTTTTGGAACAAAGCTTTTGTAATCTGGTGAGCCTCCATACCCATGAAATTGTGACTATACTTCTCCCAGTCTCTGTGTCAGTATACTCTCTGAGACAGAATAGTGGGTTTGTTTTATTTGCTATTTTCTTTTTTTTTTTTAATATTTGCTATTTTCAAAAAAATGGTCATTGTCATTCAGAAACATTTTTCACTTGCAAAAGAGGGATGTATTTGAATTAGAAAATAGCTGAATTCTAAAGAATCTTAGATATCATCTATCAAAATCCCATTTTCCCACTGTAAGTGGCCCATTCTATTTTCAGAAAGTCCTCATTCTATGAAAGATTTTGCTGTTGCTATTATTGTTTTGTTTTATTTAAATTGAACCATTAGAAATTTCCTCCTGTGTGAGCTCCTTATAACAACGAATCATAGTTGAAGTCCTAATCCCTACTCATTTAAAATATATCCCATGATTTTCACCTATGTTACTAGTTTTCCCCTCTAGGACCAATGGAGTTTGCTCAGTTCTTGTTTGAGCATATAACCTTTTTAACATATGAAGATATCCATCATTCAACCCCTTCTCTTAAGTATCCTTTGCCCTAAACATCCACGGTTATGTGTAGATAGTCAATGCTACCTAAAAGAATGAACCCTTTTGAAGAAAGGATTAGATCAAGTACTAATCTGAAAGATTTAGGCTCTTGTGTCTGAGGTCAGGGAAAAACACATTGGAAATACAGGATGGAAAGGGAGCCTGTAACAATGCCTGGAAGTCACTGCAGAGTCATCAAGAACACATCAAATGAAATAGTGGTAGATATATGAGATGAAAACGTGTCCCTCAGCCATAGATATAGCCATGTCACTTCTCTTGGTGGCTCCCTATTGCCTATCAAAAATAAGAATAAAAATACTTCTGCCTGGCATTGAAGAACCTCCAAAATCTGGCATCACCCTACCTTCCAGCTTGATTTCATATATTTTCCATGGCATGGTCTTTTTTTTAATTATGAAAGTATTTTATTATTTTCCAGTTACATGTAGAGATAGTTTTGAACATTTGGGGTTTTTTCTTTGTCTTTTTTTTTATTATGCAATTGGGGTTAAGTGACTTGCCCAGGGTCACACAGCTAGTAAGTGTTAAGTGTTTGAGGCTGGATTTGAACTCAGGTCCTCCTGAATCCAGGGCTGGTGCTCTATACACTGTGCCACCTAGCTGCCCCTCAACATTTCTTTTTATAAGATTTCTACTTTCAAATTTTTCTCCTTCCCTCCTCTCTCTCCTCCCTCCCCAAGACAGCAAGTAATCTAAGTTATGTATGTACAATAACATTAATCATATTTCTGCATTAGTCATGTTATAAGAGAAGAATCAGAGCAAAAAGAAAAATTTCACAAAATAAAAACAACAGCACCAAAAACAAAAGAAATAGTATGGTTCAGTATGCATCCATATTCCACAATTCTTTTTTTTTTCTGGATTCAGAGAGAATTTTTTATCATGAGTCCTTTGGAACTATCTTGTACCGTTGTATTGCTGAGAAGAATCAAGTCTATGACAATTGGTCAACACATAATGTTGATGATACTGTGTACAATATTGTGGTTCTGCTCATCTTACTCATCATCAGTTCATGCAAGTCCTTCCAGGTTTCTCTGAACTCCTCCTGCTCATTGTTTCTTATAGCACAATAGAATTCCATTACATTCATATACCACAACTTGTCCAGCCAATCCCCAATTGATGGGCAAGCCCTCAATTTCCAATCCCTTGCCACCACAAAAAGAGCAGCTATAAATATTTTTGTATATGTGGGTCCTTTTCCATTTTTTATGATCTCTTTGGAAAAAAGACCCAATAGTGGTATTGCTGGGTCAAAGGGTATAGCCCTTTGGGCAAAATTCCAAATTGCTCTCCAGAGTGGTTGGATCAGTTCACAGCTCCACCAACAATGTATTAGTGTTCCAATTTTTCCACAGCTTCTGAAACATTTACTATTTTCCTATTTTGTCATACTAGCCAATCTGATAGGTGTCAGATGGTACCTCAGAGTTGTTTTAATTTGCATTTCTCTAATCAATAGTGATTTAGAGCATTTTTTCATAGGGCAATAGATAGCTTTGATTTCTTCATCAGAAAACTGCCTGTTCATATCCTTTGACCATTTCTCAATTGGGGAATAACTTGGATTCTTAGAAATTTGATTTACTTCCTGATATATCTTAGAACTGAGGCCTTTATCAGAAGTACTGGCTATAAAAGTAGTTTCCCAGCTTTCTGTCTCCTTTCTAATTTTGGATGCATTGCTTCTGTTTGTACAAAAACTTTTTAAATTTAATCTAATCAAAATCATCCATTTTGTGTTTCATAATATTCTTTATCTCTTGTTTGGTTATAAACTGTTCTCCTTCCTAAAGATCTGAAAGGTAAACTATTCCTTCCTCTCCTAATTTCCCTATGGTATCACCTTTTATGTCTAAAACATGTACCCATTTTGATCTTATTTTAATATTACATGTACGATGTTGGTCTATGCCTAATTTATGCCATACTCTCTTCCAGTTTTCCCAGAAGTTTTTGTCAAATACTGAGTTCCTATCCCAGAAGCTGGAGGCTTTGGGTTTATGAAAAAGTACATTACTAAAGTCATTCACTACTATGTCTCCTGTGCCTAGTCTATTCCATTGACACTCCACTCTATTTCTTTGCCAGTACCAAATACTTTTGATGACTGCATGGCATGGTCTTAATGAACTTCTGCTTCCCCATTGCTATCCTCTGGATGCTCTCTACTCTATCAAAGTTTCTTTAGTTTCAAAGCAAATGCTCTTCTGGCTACATATGTGATTATATGTTTCTTTGTTACATGCTTATTTACTTAAATTCTAAGTTTTAGTATATTAAGTAATATTTAATATGTTCTTTCTTCAAATCTCCTACTAAGGTCGTGGCATTACACTCGACTCAACAACAAAGCATGTATTTCTAATGTTATATGGCTCAAAAATCTTTCAAAATAATATCATGGTTTAGTATCATAGATTTAGAGATTGCTGGTACCTTTTTACATCATTTTCTCATTGTATAGATGAGAAAACTGAGTCTTGGAAAAGTTCAGTGCCTCATCAAAGATCTTATAGAAATTAAGTGAAAGAGTGAGGATTTAAATTCTAGTTGTCTAAAACAGATCCCGCATCCAGCCCTCTAAATTAGATCTAGTGCTCTTTCTACTACAAGTGAATCTAATGACTAAGAAAATACTAAGTTTTCTGTTTGTTTAATTTTTCCTACTCACAAGTTTATCCATGTTTACATTTATTTATTTTTATTTTATAGCAATATATGTATATACACACATACACAAATTATATATATATATATAATTTAATGAAAACACTCAGATCCACAGTTATTTCTCTGAGACATTCCAGAGTCTCCAAGTTGTCTTTCTACTGAAAATAGAAGTTAGTGTTTTATTAGTCATAGATTAATAAGACATGGTGGGTGTATTTTTTGAAGAAAAAAAATAAACAAGCAATGAGTTACTTTGTTGGGAAAATTTCAGGAATTAGAAGACAGTTAAGCTATGGCCTATTTGACTTGACTAAATGGAGCTTTAACAATTCATCTTCCATCTATTTCCTATAATATAACTGTTGGTACATTGAGAGGGACTGGAAAATGAAGGCAGATGAGAGTTCCAGGACCTACTTTGTTACATGGGCAAGTTTGTGATCATGAAACATATCTGAAATGTCAGGCCATTGCACTTTCATTTTGGCCAGGAAATTTAAAGGAGAAAAGAGAGGGGGAAAGATATGGGAAGGGTATCATGGATTGAAAAAGCGCTTTTGGTAACATTGATCCATTGGTGCTTGGAACATATCAGTTGAGTCTCTTTTCCAATTACATTTTAAACTGTGTATTCAAGAGTGTTGGGGGCTACAATGTGACCTGGAGGTTACCTATGTGACACCTCTGGTCTAGCTCATCTGCCTCATTTGATAGATGAGGAGCCTGAGGTTCCAAGAAAGGTTGATGAGGAGCCTGAGGTTCCATACAAAACATAGAAAGTAAATGGTGGAACTAGATTTGAACTGATGTCTTCTTATTCTCAATCTATGTCTCTTTTTTTGTGAGGCAATTGGGGTTAAGTGACTTGCCCAGGGTCACACAGCTAGTGTTAAGTGTCTGAGGCAAGATTTGAACTCAGGTCCTCCTGACTCCAGGCCTGTTGCTCTATCCATTGTGCCACCTAGCTGCCCCTCTATGTCTTTTTCTATCCAAGAATGGGCCCCCCAAGGACTTCTCCAGCTGAACCTTTAAGGGAAGAACTTGAATATTTTATTCATCTGTCTCCCCTCAAAGACTTCTCTCTTATCATTGATAGTCTTTCTAGAGTCATTCCCCAATGCTTAGAACACTGCAGAGACTCTGTCCAGGGACTTTTTCTTTTTTGGGTCTATGCTATCTCTTTTGGTTATCTCACTGATTCCTATGGGTTCATCTCTATGGATGATTCCCAGACTTATGTATCTCGGCCTAGTCTCTCACCTGAGCTCCAGCCTCACATCACCTATTGCCTTCTGTGAGTTGTTCCATAGGCATCTCAAATTCAAATACTTCCCTCTTTTAAATTTCCCTGGATACTTTAGAGGGTATTATGATCTCTGCCACCTAGACTTGTAATCTTGGTTTCATCCTTAGCTCTTCACTCACATCCACTCTGCATACCCAGTCTATTGCAAAATCTTGTCATTTCTGACTTCATTACAACTTTTATATATATATATATATATATATATATATATATATATATATATATATATATATATATATATATATATATATATATATATAGCTCAGTCCTTCAGTACCTCTAGCTGGAATTATTTCAATAGCTGTTTAATTATTCTCCTTACATTAAACTTTCCATACCCCAGTTCCTCCTCAACTCAGCTACCAAAATGGTTTTCCTAAAGCAAAGGTCTGACATGTCTCTCTCTTTCTCACTAAAAATCAGTGGTCTCTTTTTTTCCCCAAGTTCAAACACAAAATCCTTTGCCATGTAAAGTTCTTAACAACCTGGCCTCTTCCTACCTTTCCAATCTTAATTTTGTAACTCATGTAATCTATGGTTCAGCTACACTGGCCTATGCACTAAACTTTATTCAATCTTGTTATGGGTAGATTGTGACAGAATTGTCTAGGAACCTCTAAAAATGATTTGGAACCAGAAAAGCAGAGACCCTTTAGAGCTGTTCTGAGAATGAAACCTATTCCAGAATATCCAAGAGAAGCATCCAACAACTGTATAGACCATCTGGAATTCAAAATGTGATGATTAAATGGACATTGTGATTAGGTTACTAGCATAAAAAGAGACTTTATATTAGTTAATATTGATGATAACTATTGTATTGCTTTGTTCTTTTGTTTCATGATGTTTACGTTTAAGTTTAAATTCTCTTGGATATCTTGGTGACATGTAAATTCCCCTTCCCAAAATCTGTCCATTGTGAGCCCTGTAATTATTTTCATCTATAACCTGACATGATATTCTGATTATGAATTTATGAAAAACCTTATTGATTTGGCATGTAGATAAGTGATCCATGGTGGGAGGGAGTGGCCTGTCTACTCTTCCAAAAATCAAAAGGGAGAAAAATTGAAAGAATTGATGGGATTAGGATGGCAAGTGTTTAATTGTGGGAATTGAGTGAATTGTACTGAGTCCTTCTTATGACTCAATTCTGAAGCTCCCTTTATATTCAATTATGGGTCTAAGTCAAATTTCTGTCTTGAGAGAAAACTTCATTGCATTGTGGAAATTAGAAGAAAACCTTATTGTGTTGATTTATCATAGCGCTGTGTGGCTGGGAAACTAAACCATCTCTCAACCAAGGATGTAGGTTATTTTGTCCAGTAACCCAGTCAGATCCAAAGATATCTGATGCAAGGTGTTTTCTCACGATTGTCCATCTCAGTCAACCCATATTTCTTATCTGAAGTTGGGCCTGTACTAATCAATTAATTATTCTTTCCATGTTACTTTGATTGTTTACAAACATTTTGTGGAATGGTTTCAGATTTCAGGAAATTGCACCTGTTCACTTTCCTCCTCCCAACTTGGAAAATCTCTAATCTTTCATCCAGTTAGTAATCAGATTACCTAATGTGGTATTGTTTCCTTTTAGTTACTTTTTGTTATTCGATTATTTTTACTGCACATAAGTCTGTCTCCTCCTATATTCAAGGTCTAGGCCTAAGCTAAGGAGGTCTGTTCCCAGTTTGTTGGACAATTGGTTGATATATTCATTACTTAATTTATTGATACGGTCAAAAGAGTGAACATGTGTTTTCTCCATCATTTCCACTTTCACCTGCCACACCACCTACTTGCTGTTCCTCTCACACAATATTCTGTGTAACTCTGAACTGGCTAGTCTCCATGTCTGCACTATTTTCCTTCCTCATCCACACCTCTTAATTTCCCTGGCTTCCTTCAAGACTTAGCCTAAATCCCACCTTCTGCCTTCTGCAGTCCCCTTAACCACTAGTGCCTTGCCCTCTACCTGTCACACAGCCTATATATACATTGGATGTATCTAGTTATTTTTATGTTTGTCTCCTCTCCCCACCCTCATTAGGCAGTGAGATCCATAACAGTAAAGGATTGTTGTGCCTTTCTTTGTATTCCCATCATTTATCATGGTGTCTGGCACATAATAATCACTTAATGAATGATTGTTGACTGACTTACTGACTGATCATAGTGATTCTTTTTCCTCTCATGACTTTAATCTAGCTCATGGGGTATTTTGCACAGGCACCTGGTTGGTCTAGGCTCATGATTCATGCTTTTTCAGAGCCCACACATACAGTACGCCAAAATTGTTGAAGCAATGGTTAAAATTTAGTTCAGATTTGCCGTAGACCAGGTTTGTATTGCTCCACTTGCTAATCTCAAATTCCTAGAGAGAAAGATAGCCAGTGTTTGGCATCATACATGGCAATAATTCTCTCATAGATCCTTATGCTTAGAATTGGAGGAGACATTAGAGCTGACCTAGTCAGAACTCTTCTTTTTGTACCTGAGGAAAGTGATACTTAGATGGGCTTATAGATTTAGAGCTGAACAGGGACTCAGGGGCTAAACTCAAAAGAAATGAAGGCCACTAATGTGCTGGCTGCACATCACCTTCATTTTGTCATTTTATTTTTGCTTTATTCTGCTTATATTTATTTTGTCAGATGTTTGTCAATCACAAAAAAAAATTTAAATATTTGCCAAACATATTTTAATCTGGCTCCGCTTAGAGGGAGTGTTGACAGTGCACGTGGCCCTTTTGCATTTGGGAATATTGAGACCTAGATAGAGTGACTTGCCAGGAGAGTTTCACATGTGCTAAATAGTAACAGAATCAGGATTTGAACTCAGGTGTTCTGATCCAAAATCCTTTGTTCCTCCCACTTATCGACATTCAAGGCCTTTTTTTTTCCTGACTGCTGACTTGGGTATTAAATAATGTTTTTAAGGAAAAAATTGGATTATACATCTTTGAACCTCTACCAAGGATGAATTGATCAATCATCCAATAAGGATTTGTTGAGTATTTACTAGGTTATAGATCTTCTAATAAACACTTGGAATATATAACCATACCATATGTATGTGTGTGTGTGTGTATATATATATATATATATAATATGCATCTTATATAGATTCCAAATCCTTGAATCTTTCAAATAGCAAACAAAAGCCTTATTTTTTAAGTCAATAATCAATATCTATTGGGGCAGCTAGGCGGCGCAGTGGATAGTGCACCAGCCCTGGATTCAGATTGACCTGAGTTCAAATCCGGTCTCAGACATTTAACACTTACTAGCTGTGTGACCCTGGGCAAGTCACTTAACCCCAATTGCCTCAACAACAACAAAAAACAAACAAACAAACAAATAAATATCTATTCATTCATTTATCTATTTATTTATTTTGGGTATAGGTCCAAATGAATGCATCTGGGTTAAGTATGAGAAGCATTATGTCATGATGGATAGAGAGCTGGCCTCAGAGACAACTCTAGGCTCTAGGTTTCCTAGACCTAGGTTCTAGACCAAGTTCTGGTATGCGCTGTCTGTGTGACCCCAGGCATATAATTTAATCTCTCAGGCCCCTCTCTAAAAATATTAAGTGGCAGAAAAGTTGGTGATATGTGTTGGTGGAGTTTCCTCATCCAGGAGTTCCTTTTACCAGTGAAATCACAGGTCCATCTATTCCCTGTTCTAGGAGTTTCCTTTATATGCTTGGTATTTATTCTACTATCTCTCAGCAATTCTAGCTCTATATTATCCCCAGGAAGAAGATATCTCCCTTTCACTTCATTCTTTTTTTAATAACCCCACTCTCCACTGCTGCCTCATCAACCTCCAAAGAGAAGCACCAGAGATCATGCCTAGGAAGTGCTAAACCACTCCTCTCTACTCGCTGAGACCAGAAAGTCTCATGTTTACTCCACTCCTCCTCCGATATTCTGAAAAACACAATCCAATCAAAATGAACCATGCTACTAGAAAGGGAGTATCAGCCAAGTGCTCAGTTGTTCTGTTCACCACTGAAATGACTTTCCAGACCAATACTATCTTTCTATGCTATAGTTTTCCCCTTGTTGTCCAGTCTTTCTTCAATCCTATCTGACTCTTCATGACCCCACTTGGGATTGTCTTGGCAATGACACTGCAGTAGTTTGCTATTTCCTTCTCCAGCTCATTTTATAAATGAGGAAACTGTTAAGTAACTTGCCCAGTGTTATATAGCTAGGGAGTGTCTGAGTTCAGATTTGAACCCAGGAAGATGAGTCTTTCAGCTTCCAGACCTGCCACACTATCCACAGTGCCACCTGACACTTAGCACTGCAATCAGCTCAAAGAGATAGGAAGTGGACTTTGTTAATAGAAAACATCTTGATTAGGAGTATCTTTCTATCGAAGCAGCTCAGGACCTTCTTTACAAGATAAGGGTTTAGAAAGTTGCCTAGAGCTCTGAGAAATTGTGATTCCCCCCACTGTCATACAGGTAATACTTTTCAGAGGTAACTTTTGAAGCCAAATATCTCTAGTTGTAAGACCAATTCTCTATACATTATGTCATGTAGCCCACTTAGAAGGATATATCTATATCTATCTATATACATACACATATATGCACACACACACACACACACACACACATATATATATATATAATTCACTCATTCATTCTTTCCTTCTTTACCTCTGCTTCTTAGAATACCTAGAATCATTTTTAATCCATACCACTTATTAAATACTTAATAAATGCTTATTGATTGATTGAAAAATAGGTGTGGATCCTATCCCTGGTTCTTACCACAATATCATGTTGGCATTAGATTTATGTAGCATTATGCTTTTAAAGACAGAGATCTTATGTTGTTCATTATCCACTGATAAAACCCATAGACTCATAAAATATGCAAGCAATTCCACCTCCCTGCGACTCAGTTTCCTCATCTATAAAATAGGTGTGAATATTTACTAACCTCTCAGGGTCCCTTATAACTGTGAATTCAGTAATCATATTAAATTCTTGCTGAATAAAACAGGGTACGGGAAGGGCAATCCTATTTTCCTTGTTTATTGTGCATTGGTGGTTGGTTTTGTTGTGATAAATTAGCAATAACTTTCAGGCACATTTGGCAAGGGGGAGACAAATGGATTTTTTTCACAATGCATTGAATAAACATATTCTGCATGAATATCTCCTATACTTCAGCTGCCTCAATACAGTAGAAGTTTATTGACTTATGTACTGCAAGCTACATTTGAATGATTGCTTCATATATTATGATATGCTACATTACATCGTGTTCCTTTCCTACATCTATAGCCCAAAGACTTATTGGAATAGGTTTGTTTCAGACTCATAAAATATACATGACTTAAAAAAAGATTATTATACCAAAGAAGCCACCAGTCTTATGAAACTGCAGGCTTGGCTATTTGTTGAAATTCATTTCATTTTTTTCTAGCATTATTCCTGTGCATGTTAAGGCTTAAAGTATAGTATAAAAGTGCAATCTGTTCTGTAAGGCAGTTTGTAATAAGAAGGTAGGAAACTGAATTTTTAGTACTGCAGATTGTTTTGTTTTTTAAGAAAAAAAACTCTTATAAAAGAGAAAGTTTCATAAAGGGCTTCTTTCCAAATTCAAAACTTTAACTGAACTGAGTCATCTATAAATTCAGGAGAGAATCTGAGGGAAGCATGAATGTGTGTTGATTGAACTTGGAATTGGAAGACCTAGGCTTCTCAGAAGTAATCAAAGAGAATAGATCAAGAATCCAAGAATGTAAAGTAGTAGCGGAAGAACTCCCTGTTTGATGAGAATGTCTGGGAAAATTGGAAAAGAAATTTGCAGAAATTAGATTTGGGCCAATATATTATACCATATTCTGTAATAAGCGATAGATAAATGAAAGATAGATAGATAGATGATGGATGGACAGATAGAGACAGGGATGGATGGATGGATAGATAGATAGATAGACACATAGAAACATAGATAGAAAGAGAGATAGACCATGTATTTTAAAATGTTACATTATTATATGAGTATAAATTGACATATAAATAAATATATGGAGGTAAATATAAAGATATACCTTGTACAACTATAGAGAGACAGCAAATTTTTGCAAAGTAAGACATAGGAACATTCAGGAAAGGTAAAACAGGACATTTTCTAGTATATTGAATCTTAAAATATAAGAACAAATGTTATGAAGACAGACTAAGAAGAGAAACTGTTGAATGGGAAAATATCTTAGCATCAAATAAAACTGGTAAAAATATGATCTCCTAGATAGGGAATTCTCATACATATTTTGGGGTATGAATGCATACATACATGTATATGGATTTCTGTGTGATATTTGTTATTTTCAATTTTAAGTAACCAAATTGTTCATTTACATGTTTGGAGAAGTGAGTATTAAATCAGATGTTAAGTGGATGAATGTTTGCTGTATATATGCAATACACACAAATACATACACACATATATACACACATAAGTACATATACACATACACATAGACATACACAACCCCCAATAAATAAATGGTTAAATGATATGATATGAACAGATAATCTTCAAAGATTTGAAAACCATGCATGACTTTATAATACATGTTCCAATTCCCTTATATTTTTAAAAATTTGATATAAATGTAATAAACTCAGAGGTGTCACCTCACATTTGACAAATGAGCAAATATGATCACAAAATGAAAACATTCAACAATGGCAGGAATGTGGGAAGTCAGGCACACAAATACAGTATCTGTGGGCCTGTCTTGCATGACAATTCCCTGTGATTCAATTTCATCCTCAGTAGTAGATTAAATAGTTTTTTAGGGATAATAAAATCTATGCCTCACAGAGGAAGCTATGTATGGTATTGGCTAGAGCACTGGACTTTATAAGCCTTAAAAACTTTCTATCATTAAATTTTATATTACTTTCAGAACCTAGCACAAATTATCATACACAATAATAATAATGATAAATTACACTTCTATAACATTGAAATTTCCAACATATTTTACATTAGTTCTCAATTGATTTAACAATACTCTCAGATAGGAACTGCATATATTATTAACACATTTTACAGACTATGAGACTGAGGCTCAGTGAGTTTGTGGTTTGCCCTTCTTCACACACTTCACTGTCTGAAATAGAAATTGAACCCAGGTCTCTCCTGAATCCAAGTCCAGTTCTATAAACATCATGCCATGCTACTTTTTTAACATTAATATTTAAATATATGTCAAATCAAAGATTAAACACTTCGGTAAATGTTTCATCAACTACTGGGTTGATAGAGGTGCACATTAGAAAGCTGTTAACTGGGGAGAAAGGAAAGAATATTTTTGGAATGTTTCAAGACTTTTTGTGAGCATATTGAAGTGGCTCTAAGATAAATAAGATATATCTTGGAAAGCAACAAGTTTCCTAGCTCTGTTGTTTCGACAGAGCTCCAACCTTTGAGATTGCTGAAACAAAACACATCTCCTAATGAAGTAGTAGCTTATGCCTTAAGCACAATCTCTGTATCTTTGCACTGGTTGTTCCCCATACCCAGAATGTCTTCCTCCTCACTTCTGACTCTTAACAGTTTATGATTATATGGATTTCCTAGTTGGTAACCTTCTGAATGAATAAAAGCTAATATTTATATAGTGCTTGCTAGGTGTTAGGCACTGTACACTTATCATCTCCTTTTATCCTGGGAGGTAGGTGCTTTAATTATCCCCATTTTATAGATAAAGAAACTGAGGCAAACAGAGGTTAAGTGACTTGCCCAGATTCATATAGTTAATAAGTATCTGCAGTTGAATTTGAATTGAGGTTTTCCTGACTCCAGGGCCCATTCTCTATCCACTGAAACCCCTGTTCAATCATTTTTAAGTCATGTTTCATTCTTCATGAACCCATGTAGGGTTTTCTTGGCAAAGATACTGGAATAGTTTGGCATTTCTTCTCCAGCTCATTTTATAGATGAGGAAACTGAGGCAAACAGGGCAAAGTGACTTTCCTAGGGTAGCATAGCTAGTAAGTGTCTGAGACCAGATTTGAATTCAGGAAGATGTGTGTTCCTCATTCCAGGCCAGGTAATCTTTCCACTGTACCAAACAGCTGCCGCCTATGAGTTGTACCATCTATATTCCCCTCATGCACTGCACCACCTGACAGCCCCTAGCTGCATCTAATTTGAATGTGACAGTTCTATTTGTTTAATGACCACAGGAAGAGCTGAAAGTATCCCAGTAACCATTTTAAAAGAACTTATTGAGGGGCAGCTAGGTGGCACAGTGGATAGAGCACCGGCTGTGGAGTAAGGAGGACCTGAGTTCAAATTCAGCCTCAGACACTTTACACTTAGTAGCTGTGTAACCCTGGGGAAGTCACTTAACTCCAATTGTCTCACCAAAAATTAAAAAAAAAATAACTTATCGAAACTCCCTATTCTTTTGCCTTTTATCTGTTCCATGAGAGATAGGGAATTTAAAGGTAGAGGAGTCTTAGAGATTAATTAGTCCCTCATTTTACAGATGAGGAACCTGAGGTCCAGGGAGGTTAAATGATTGGCCCAGAGCCACAGAGCTAACAAAGATCTGATTCAGGATTCAAACCCAGGTATTTTTGGTTCCTACATCCAGAACTTTCTCCACTCCCCCTCTTACTTCTCTCTGCAGAGTGTACTGAAGAGATCATAAGATTTAAAGTCAGTATATGGGTTCAAAACTCAGCTCTACTATTTACTACCCATGGGCCCTTGGAGAAATGATAATGTCCTTAGCCCTGATTTTTCTCCTCTGTAAAATTTGATAATATTATCTATATTTGATCCTATGGAATGGTAATTTTTCAAAGTTTTGATTGTTGAGTCTTCTCTAGTCATTTCCATTCCAAGGGTCCTTACTCTTGCATCTGTTATCAGACCAACATCTGCTGAAGATAGAGCAGACACATATGAACTGTTCTATTGGTTACCCTGCTTTCTCAGAGAGGCAGCATAGTCTACTGGCTAGTGTATTGGGCTTGAAGACAGGAAGACCTGTGTTTGAATCCTACCTCAGAATCTGTTAAGCAGCTATATGACTCTGGACAGCTTACTTAACATCTATTAGCCATCATTTCCTCATCTGTAAAATGAGGAGTTTGGACTGGATGACCTTGAAAGGTCATTTGCATATCTAAATCTATGCACTTATGATTTATCAAGTAGGCCTTGATGCTTTGGGTTTCCATGAAACAGCTCAATAAATAAATGTTGTGAAAAGGATACCTGCAACCCTTCATAGCATTGAAAATAAATCTCTCAAAGAGATTGTTTAGCTTGATATTACTTAAACTTATTAATTGCTTGAAACCTGTCAAATAAGGAAGAGGAATAAGCCAAAGGGAAAATCCACCTGTCTCTAACCTCATAATTAGTTTGAGGCTGGGAAGGAGCCATTCTATGCCAAATGCTCTGGACTCATGCACTCAAATGAGTCTTCTCTTGGTTGAAATATAATGAGGAACAAATCCAATGGGGAGTTGGGATCTGCTGCAGGAATGGGAAACAGCAATGAGCAGATGCTATGGAGAGATAAGAAATACGCTTGCATTACCTCAACAGCTGTATCCTAGGTCTCTGAGTGTTGAGTATGTTAAATATTCTCGGGCTTTCCAAGCATACTCGATGTGCCAGCAGAGCCCTTACACATGCCTCTCTCTGGCACAAGATCAACTGAAGTCAGGGAAGAGCTGAAGACAAGGAGCTACAACAGCCTCAGAAAAATGGAGGAAGAAATGCTGATCCTGGGGACTTGGCTTCATGTCCTGCTCTGCCCTCACCTTCTTTGAATGGCCTAGATCCTGTGACTCAGTCTCCATTTCCTCCTCTGGAAGATGATGGGACTAGACTATATGATCTCTCAGGTCCCCTTTAAGTTCTGAAATAGTAGGGATTGGGCTTTACCTATGATTACATTGGTGCACAGAGCTCATGATGAAGAATTTCTACTACCATTAGAGGTTCCCATTTTCCCCCCAGCTTATTATCTTAGCTGCCTAGGTATCTGAAGTGTTGTAACAAGTAAATGGTGCAGTAGATAGAGCAAAACCCCTGGAGTCGATATGACTTGAGTTCAAATCTCACTTCAGACACTTATTGGCTATGTGATCCTGGGCAAGTCACTTAACTCAATTACCTCAGAGAGAGAGCCCTGAAAGTTTAAAGGGCTGGCCCAATGTCACACAGCCAGTATGTGTCAAAAGCAGGACTTGAACTCAGGTCATTCTGGTTTTGAAGCCAGTTCTCTATCCATCACACCATGCTGCCTAAGTTATGTTGAATGTGAATTATTCATGTTTTTCGTGTCTGATGATTTGAACTGTGTTTCCCCAATCCACATTTCAAACTCCTTTATCACCACGGACTTTTCTAATCCTCATCTTTATTCTTACCTTGAAGCCTACATGAATTTGCTGAAGATAGAACTATGACTTTTAGATCTTGGAAATGCGGTTACAAACTCTCTCTTTTAGATTGTAATCTGGTTTCCTTTTGTATTGTTGGGATGTGCTAAAATTCAGTGATGATGTCTTGAGATTGACTGCTTGATGGACCATAATCCACTTCCTCAAAGGAAAAGCAAACAATGGTGTCATCTGGCCCATAATCTTCTATGTGTGTGGTACAATTTTACCCAGAACAATAGCAGAATATGAACCTACTCTGGGACTTTAATTTAGCCCATGCACTTCCTTCTCTAACAGTGGACTGCAGACTGCTGAGCTTGTTTCCAGACCATTTGAGAAAATTGAGCATTTAAAGAGTTAGTAGGTAGGGGAAAGAGAGTATTAATGGTCAGGGCTCACAGTAATTAGGAGCAAAATTCTGTAAGGATTCATTCAAAATCAAGGCCAAAGCATTCTTGTTATTCCTAGTTATAACTATTCACTGTTTCCTAAGAGAGGTCAACGAAAGAAGCCATGGCATAAACCTGGTCTCAATAGAAAAGAAAGAAAATAAAGGCACATTAAGTCTAGAGTAATTTGGAAAAATCAATTAAAAATGGCAGGCCATGAGAGAGTCTACTGAAAGCTCACATGGGAGGATGTGTTGGATATGGAGGGAGGTGATAGGTTAAAATCCTGATTCTGACACTTACCAGCTGTGCATGGACAGGTCGCTTACCTTCTCTCAGGTTCAGTTGTACTACCTGTAAAAAAAAAAAAAGAGTGAAAATTGCATAGTGCCTACTTCGTGGCATAGCTATAAGGTTCAAATAGATTTGGGAGTCGCAAGCACTTTGAAAAGCCTAATGCACTACATAAATGTCTGTTATTGTATTTTTTATTTCTTTTTATTATTATAATATGTGTTTATAGCCTTGATCTATGTGGCATATTAGACACTTTTTCAAATGTTGAGACAAGGAATCATGAAATCAAAGAGATTTGCAGGCTAGAGGACTTGAGAGGCAGTACTGAGTAATGGAAAGAGTTCTTGATTGAGAACCATGATAAACCCGGATTTGATTCCCACTTCTAATACTCACTAGCTGTGTGAATTTAGGTAAGTCATTTATCTACCCTGAACTTCGGTTTCCTCATCTATAAAACCAAGGAAAGCAATGCCTATAGTATTTGAAGTTTGTTATAGGGATCAAATAGGACACCATACATGAAATATTTTGTGATCCTTAAAGCAGGAGTTCTTAGCCTGAGGTACATAAATTTCCTTTTAAAAATTAACTGGTTCAACACAATTCTTTTCTGAAAATAAAACTATAGGCTTCACTGACCTACCAAAAGGTCTATGACACATAAAAAGATTAAGAACATCTGTCTTAAAGGGTAGTTACTATTAAATTCTTGCATCAGTTTTCTTATGTAATTCTGCCTTTATTCTATGTCACTGGAGGAGAACTTCTATAACTGGACCTCTGTAGGATTTGACAGTTGATAGCAAGTGATAAGAGAAGAGTGGCTTATTCTCTCTGTTCATGGCCATGACTTGAAGAGAGATTCACAAATACGCCTTTGGCTTTTTTGCCTCCTCATTTTTTTGCTTTCTTCTTACTTGGAATGCCTCTTTCTTCCTGTCTCTCTTTAGATTCTCTCTATCTTTTGAGAGTCATTTCAAGTCCATCTTCTCTGTAAAGCCTTCCCCTCATCACTTCAGACCACATTGATCATGACCTTTCCCAAACGCCTCTATCATTTGTCTGTAACACTCACAGAGTACTGACACTCTATTATATTGTAGAGGTTGGATGACATACTGTGTCTCCCTAACTAGACAACAAGCTTCTTAATTCTTTGGGATGTCATTTAAGGCCCTCCACAAGTTGCTTCTACTTTATTTTTTTTCATTCTAAATTCACACTAGTCTGTTTCATATACTGTATTGCCCAGGCAAATTGTACTATTTATCCTAAACATATTATTTCCTTTCCTGCCATGGTACAGCCAGTCACAACATACCAAATACCTGGAATTCCAATATCCCTTCCCATCCCTAACCACATCAATTGAAGTCCTGCTTATCCTTTAAAGCCTAGCTCAGGTAGAAGTTACTGTACCCACTTACCTTCCCTTCCATTTGCAGCCCATATTTGACACTTTCTAGTTGTGCGATTTTGGGCCAATCATTTGAGCTCTTAGCCTCAGTTTAGGGCAAGTAGGTGTTCAGTGGATAGAGTACTTGACCTGGCATCAGGAAAACTCAGTTTTATGAGTTTACTATTCTCAACAATGCAATGATCCAAGACAATCCAGAAGGACCATCAAAGAAACATACTATCCACCCCCAGAGAAAGAACTGATATTGATGGAACATAGACTTAAACATGCTATTTTTTACTTTCTTTCATTTTTTTATTCAAGTGTTCTTCTACAAAATGACTAATATGGTAATGTTTTACATAATCATACATGTATAACCTATATTTCCTTCAACTCATGAAGGGGGAGGGGAGGGAGGGGAGGAGGGATAAAAATTGGAACCCCAAACTATAAATAAAAATGATTATTACTTTAAAAAATAAATTTACATAAATTTGTCCACAGACACTTAGTAGCTGTGTAACTGGGCAAATTATTTAACCCTGTTTGCATCAGTTTCCTCTTCTGTAAAATGAACTGGAGAATGAAATGGCAAACCCACTCGAGTATGATTGATAAGAAAGCCTGAAATGTGGTCATAAAGAGTTGGACACAACTGAAATGAGCAAAGAGTAGAACAAAAAAGCCTGTTCCCTCATCTGTAAAATGAAAATAATATCGCCTCTTTCCCATGGTGGTTGTAAAAATCAAAAGACATACTTTATGTACGGTGCTTTGCAAACCTTAAAGTTAAATAAAAAGTTATTTAATATTAGTCTTTGTATCCTAATTAAATAACACATGTCATACATAATAATGACAATAACAAATGGCATGTATATAGTGTTTTAAAATTAACAAAGCACTTTACATTCTCTTAATTAACCACAACAACGCTGTAAAGTATATTCTCTAGATAGTATTACATCATTTTTTATGGTTGATGAAACTAAAGGTCTGTGATTTTGTGACTTGGACCTGGTCGTACAGTTGTCAGAATTTAGAATTAAACCCAGATTTTTCATGCTTCCAAGGCTAGCTCTTTCTCCACTACCCACAGGTATCAAGCACACTGGGAAACATCCCCAGGGCCTAGGAACAAGATTAAAACATAATTGAGAAATAGTTTAAAAAACAAATAAAAATAGAATAGAACATAATTAATGTTAATATGTGATTTTCTATGTCAATAGGATGCCCTCAGGGATCATTATGAACGTTTTAGTGACCCTGTCCTTATATGCTGCCTTTTATATCAATAACTAATTAACAACTATCTACTGAATTTAATAGTAAGCATTTCAATAAATGTTTCTTTGATTGCTCATTGTGCAAATTAGAAAGCTATTAGGGATTGGGAGTAGGGAGCCTCCTGGAACATTTCAAGCTAGTTTTGTGTTTAAGAAAGGCGAGGAAAATTGGATATGGCTCAGGAAAGAATAAGTTTCCTAGCCTTTTTCCTTCCAGAGAACTCCAACCAGTGAGACTGCTGAAACAGCAGACACCTTCTCCTGATGAAGCAGCTGCTTGTGCCTCGAGCAGAATGATTACAGTCAGAGCTTTTTTTATTATTATACTTTAAAAAATGCTCCAATGCCACGTTAAAGAGTCCAACAGCTGTGAGTCAAAACTAAGTATCACATGGGCAAGATTGCCATGGTAACTACCTTGGCCACATCAGAGAAAAGATGAGGGCGGGAGAGGCTGTCCCTTCTTGTCCACTCTCCTCTCTTTGGGGTGATCCTGGCATTGTTCAGCTTGAATGGTGATCAGTTGCTTTGACTGAAATTATGTATTAGCAGCAGATATGCTCTAAGCTCTCTGGCAGAGACATGTAGGCTGGGATCTGGGGGGCAGGGAGGAGAGCAATATTTTTATCAACCGTTTTGTTCTGTTCCTGAGCCCTGGGTGCCTTGGCCTGGCTGTCGGAGAAAGCAGCTGGATGAGCAGTTTGAGCCTCCTTAGTTAGCAAAGCGGAGCAGCCACCTCAGCCTGGAGACTGAAAAACAGAGAGGGATGTTACTGGCTTGGTTTGGTTTGGTTTGGTTTTCCTTGGCACAGGATGGCAAAAATTCAAAGAACCCTAGACCAGCTATAAGAAGAGGTATAAAAATAATGAGGTGAGCCCATCTGGCCAATAAAAGTCATGAAGTGTTTTCATTTCAAACCATTTTCAAATCCTAACTTTGGGTTATTGGTAGAGCTGTTTTAGGGTTTATTTTGTTTGGTTTTTAATTCTTATTTTGGGGAAATTGGATCTATGTCTTCATTGGTATCATGAACTCCAGGTAAGGAAAACTTCACAGATAAAGATCTCTACAAATGACAGATGTGCAATCTGACTATATTAGAAGACTTGAGAGGTTAAAAATTTGCACAGGGTCACACAGTATGTACTTGTCAGAGCTGGGTCTTGAACTCGTAGCTTCCTGACTCTAAATCTGTCTCTCAGCCCCTCGGGCCTTGCTACCTGACCAGAGGGGTTCTAAGAAAACAAGGACCTATTAGTCAACTTTCAAAGAGTGTAAGTTAGAGAGAAGACACTGCTTTGAATTGCTAGAGTGATTTTCCACCTCTGGGAGCTTCACATATCAATGAAATCCTAAATCAATTCCCTACTTTATCCTATATCATAAGACAGAATTGTTCCAGACTACAGGAATTTGTAAATGGAGAAAGGGTAGTTCAATGAAACTTTATACAATGCCACATGTCAAAAAAATATTTGAGACGTGTATCCAAGTATTGTAGATAAGCATGCTTCAGTAACTTGAGAGGTCACTGGACTAGAACCCTGTTGAAACCTATGGTTACATAAGAATGTGCTTGAGAAAATGGACTCTTCAGCAAAAGTATGCTTAATATCTTAATGTGATATGTAATATTCAATGTGCATAATGATGAATTAAGAATATCTTTCAAAGCCTTGTGAATTAAATTCCATATTATATGAGTAATTATAATAAAATGGGAATACAGTGCATATACTTTTTTATTTTTGATATATAATTAAATTGTATACACATCAATCATAGATATAATATACACATACATATGACATCTATAATGTATATCTTCTATTATTACATTTAGATATACCTAGTTATATTCTAGTACATATGACTTAGTATTTAAATCCTTGCTCTTCCTTATTTTTTTTATAAACAGGCAGTTTTCTTTTTATATATATACAAGGAAATAACTGGTTTATAAATAATGTATAAATATATAAATTTATATAAATTTTATATGTGACAAATTTGATTATATAATTACTACATAAATAAGTAACTCATATATGAACAACATATATCTTTATTTATGTATATAGATACATATATACATCTTGTACTCTTCCAAGCACACCCCTCTAATCTCTTTCCCTCCTTCCCTCCCCTTTCCCAAGGCGGCAAACAATCTGATATAGGTTATACATATGTGATCATTGAAAACACTACCATATTTGTCACTTAATGAAAGAATGTGAAAAATAGCATGCTTCAGTCTGTTCCATCAATACCAGTTCTTTCTTTGGAGGTAGATAGTATGTTTCATCAATATTCTTTTGGGATTGTCTTGGATTGTTGTATTGTTGAGAATAGTCAAGTCATTCACAGTTCTTCATCGAACAATATCGCCATCTCTGTGTACAGTATACTCTTGGTTCTGCTCACTTCCTAATACATCATTTCATACATGTCTTTCCAAGCATTTTTGAAGTCATCCTGTTTGTCATTTCTTACCATAAAGTAATATCCCATTACCATCATATAACAGTTTGTTTAGCCATTCCCCAATTGATGGGCATATATTTGATTTCCAATTTTAGCATATACTTTTTGGGGGGGCTGAGGCAATTGGGGTTAAGTGACTTGCCTAGGGTTACACAGCTAGTAAGTGTTAAGTGTCTGAGGCCGGATTTGAACTCAGGTCCTCCTGACTCCAGGGCCAGTACTCTATCTACTGTGCCACCTAGCTGCCCTTTAGCATATACTTTTTTTTTTTTTTTTAGTGAGGCAATTGGGGTTAAGTGACTTGCCCAGGGTCACACAGCTAGTAAGTGTTAAGTGTCTGAGGCCGGATTTGAACTCAGGTACTCCTGACTCCAGGGCCAGTGCTCTATCCACTGCACCACCTAGCTGCCCCTAGCATATACATTTAAGAAGATTTTAAAGGTTGTAAACTTTTTTACACATAGACAAATTTAATAATTTATTTAATAATTTGTGTTGTCTAAAGTAATTTACATGCCATTTTTATTTAAACATATCTATATATTTATCTATATGGATATGCATATAAGTATGCATGCATATCTATCTATACATCATCTTTCTATATATCATCTATAACCTATTTATCATCTATCTACCTATCTATCCATATTTCTATCTATCTATCTATCTATCTTACTTCTCCTACCCTTTTCTATTTAAAATCTGCTCTCAGCTTCTTCACTTTATCAAAAACAGAGAGCTGGCTCTCTCTTTACTTCCAGGAAAAAGGAGTGTATTCCTTGCTCTCCACTGCCTTTTTCAGACCATTCTTCTACTACCACCATTTAAAGATCTTTATATTTAACAAGTTCCTTGACCACACTCTTCTCATTCGTGTTGCTGTCATCTACTGTTGGCTCTTACTTTTTTTTTTTCTCTACTGTATATACTTCTCTACTTCTTTCCCCCTTGCCATTGAAAAATAAATCTCCTTTCTCAAAGGTCACCAATGACCTACTAATTGCCCAATACATTGCCTTCTGATCTCCCTACAGATTTTGATGCTGTTCATTACCCCTTCCTACTAGATACTCTGACCTCCTTTCTAAGACAACGTCGGTTTCCCTCCCACCTCTCTCATCATTCCTTCGTCTCTTTAACTGATTTCCCAGATGTTTAATACTGGTGGCCTTTAAGGACCTGCACTTTTTCAAATTCACTCTAACCTGAGGAACTAATATAGTACAGTGGAAGGAATACTAAATTTAGAGCCAGGAGATTTGGGTTAGATTTGCTACATATGTAACTTTGGGCAAATCATTTCTCATTGTGCCTTAGTTGTCATATAATCAGGAATGTATAATGAGGGGGTTGAACTAGAACTTGATGATGCCTCTGAGCTGTAATCTATGCTACTATGCCCTCCTTCATTAGCCACATTCACTTCCATGACTTCAACTGGCACCTCTGAACAGTTCACTCCCCAAATTTGTATTTCCAAGTAGAAGCATTCTTCCCAATGAGGTCCCAGAACTTTATATGCCTCCTGTTTAATACACCAAGCATGATATTAACAAAAGCAAACTAAACTAAGGCTAATCTATTTTCTTCTAAGCTTGTGACCCCTAATTTTATTTCTTTTTTTTAATATTGGAGGAACCAGAATTCACTCAATGTCCCATATTCATATCTCTTGGAATCTATTTGCTCTTCCCTTTGTCTCATTTCTCATATTCAATTAATTATCAACGCCTATTGATATTACCTCTGCATCATTTCTCAACCCCTTCCCTTCTTTCTCTTCTACTCTTTTTTTTCATTTTCATACAGGCCCTCTTAATGGTGCACCTGATATATTATAATTACTTCCTGATAGATATCATTTCTCCCCAACCCACATCCTTCAATCTTCTTTTCATACAACTGCAAAAATAAAATTTCCTTTAAATGGATCTGGTCACATCATTCCTCTGTCCAAAAATGCTCAGTATTTTCCTATTTTCAACTTTGTAAAGCTTAGCTATCTTGGCCTGGTCTTTAAGGATGTCCACAATTGGGTACTACCAACCTGTCGATCTTTTTTTCATATTTGTCCCTTCCAAGTATTGTAGGCTCAAGGCAAATTGAGTATTATCTACTCACCTTCGGGAACAACAATGTGTCTTCCCCTCTTTGCGTTCCTTTACTTACCCTGATCCCTGTGTCTAGAATGTCCTCCCTGTTTGTCTTTGTCTTTAAACTTTGTACTTATTCTTTAAAAGCTAAATCCAATACCACTAACTTTATGAAGCCTTGTTTGCTCTATAAAGCATTTCATTCAGCCTTTTGCTCTGTCACTCTCTTGAAGCTCTTTGTGCTTATGATGTGCCATTATACATTATAACTATCTGGATCATTGCCTAATCTCCATACTGTGTGGTAAATCTAACAGCATCACTGTGCCTCAGTTTCTTCATCTGTAAAATGAACAGCTATTACAAGATAATCTCTAAAATCTTTTCCAACTTTAAGTACTATGATCCTGTGGTCCTACATGTGGGCATGGTTTATTACGCAGTGAGGAAAAGTGCTGAATTTATGGATAAATGGTCTGGATTTAAACGAAGACAGTTCCATTTACATATGTGACATGGGTAAGTCTCTTCATCTCTTAGGATCTCAGATTCTCCAACTGTAAAATGGAGGAGTAGGGAAGGGAGGGAATGTGGGATTGGATTACCTCTCAGGTTTCTTCTAACTCTATAAACTTTGTATTCCATAGCATATTGGAACATTTAACATGGTAGACATGGTATCTTTTCTTTCCCTCTTCCCCTTATGTACCTAGTAAAATGTTCTGTAACCTAGGAGGACTTAATCAGTATTTGTACTTGAATGAATAATCCTCTAATTATACTAAATTCAAAATACAGGAAACCTAGAACTTAAACTAAAGGACTGAAACTTTTTTTTTTTAAGTGAGGCAATTGGGGTTAAGTGACTTGCCCAGGGTCACACAGCTAGTAAGTGTTAAGTGTCTGAGACTGGATTTGAACTCAGGTACTCCTGACTCCAGGGCCAGTGCTCTATCCACTGCGCCACCTAGCCGCACCAAGGACTGAAACTTTAATAGGAAACTTTTAGCCAATATATTATGGGTAAGGGAGAATTTGGAGAGACTTGATCAGTATTCCCTAAACCAGTCCAGTCATACAATTGCTACCTTGCTGGCATTTAAAATCAGCAGCTTTTTCCACAGATTTCTATATTACCTTATGGTAGAGTTGGGGGCAAAGTAATATCTGGACTCCCAGCTTCATCCATAAATGATTCTATCTGGTGGTTGGGTAATAATTGAATCATATGGTTTATCCAAAAGGAAGCTCCAAGTTGCTTAGCAGCACTAGCTGAAAACACCAACTTCGAGGCTGGCTCAAAGTTGCAACTCAAAACACAATTCATCAACTGCAGTAAAAACAATGAGTTTTCAATGGATTATATGGCTGTTTTAGAGGCTTGTCAGCAGAATCATTATGATTCCAAAAGTCTCCTGCCAATTGGAGAATATCCTAGTTATCCTCAAGCTTTGACGAAAGGGAATTAGGCATAGCCAGAACCACACCACCATGTGATCTGCTATTTCCTTCTTTAGCATGTTTGTCCAACATTCAAAGATCTCAGTGAGCTGACCATAATGTACCTTTCTAGCTTTAGAACTAATTCTTTCTTTATACTTATTCTATTTTCTAGTCATACTAGACTACGCATTGTTTCCTAAAGATGTGTGTTCCCTTTCCACACTTCTGCCAGTATTGTAGGTTGACTCAAATATTATAAACATGACTGTGCCCAAAATTCCTTCTCCTTTAGCTCTATGTGTCCCGATGCTCCACAGCATGTAAACACCCAATGTTACTGTCTCCTTGAGGGACAGAGATGATTGTCTCCTATTCAGAAATACTAGGTTGCGAATAGTCCCTATAATGGACACTTACTATTATCTGATCACTAATCTCTGTAGCCAAGAAAAACAAAAGAAAGAGAGGAAAGAACATAAATGAATATAAAGAGGCCTGGACAGAGAGGCAAAAGACTTCAGATCCGTGCCTACCTGTACAATTGTGTGACTAAATGGCCTTGGATTGTAGACTACCTCTTTCCAGATCTCAGTTTCCTCATCTGTAATAAGAACTTCCTGACCTCACACACAAAATTCTTCCTGGAAACTAGAGAAACTGACATCCTGCCCTTACAATTTAGAAACATGTGTCTCTTCTACATTCTGTGATGGCTCAAGGAGACTGATCATAGGAGGAAGGCCCTCTCCCAGAACTGAAATGATGCAATTTCTACTGACTTAGAGGCTCAGGACATTATGCCAATTTCTCTTCAGTTGTTTATCGGTTTACCACCCTTCCTGTTATAGTTGGGTAATGGCTTGAAAATTTCCCCATGTAAATTCAGACTTGGAACTGATTTAACATAGTGCTAGGGCCACCTAATCTTTTTGCACTTCTGGCCCACATGGGACAATTAATGTGTTCATGTATATATGCATATCTGTATTGCAATATATTGTTTACATATTTGCAGCATGCACTACAACATGTATACAACCACATGTGTGTGCATACATGTGAAATGTACACATATGCTAACATAATACACATGTATATGTGCTTGTGTGTGAATGTATAGATATATAGTGTGTGATTGCATCCATATAAATGTATATATTCATATGTATATGTGTAAATATATATGTGGTTATTATTATGGTACATATGTATAATGTTCCATGCACACGTATAGACATATATGTCTATATGTGTGTGTTTATCATATTCAAGTTTAAAACTGCACTGTGACTTTTGGGACACCCTGTATCTATGGTATAAAGTGCCTTTCATCTGACAGTCACAAAGAAAGATTTAAACAGGTCACCAAATCTTCTGGCAATAGACTCTCACATGCTCAAAAGCACATTCATAGATGCTAGGTGAAAACTCTGTCCTTTCTAGATTTAGCTCTTTTAAATTCAGAGAATCCCCAGCCTAGCTCTCATTCTCAGAGAGAAGCCAGTTCCCCAATTAAAGCTACATCTCACCCAGACAGTTCTAAATGCACAGTCATGGAGGTTGGTGGTCTCTTTCTCCAATGCTATTGATTCAAGACCCCATTCTGGTGTGTTCTCAATATCAATTGCCAGTGATTAGGGTCACAGAATCATGTAATCAATTAACATTAATTAGCTTTTACAATAGCTTAATTACTGTGAAGAAGATACAGCAAGGATGGAAAAACATCTTTCCTTCAACACTGGGGCAAACTCTCATCCATTCCACATTAGCCCCTGGGCAGAATGGATTCAAACTTAAAGGGGTTTCTACAAAGCATTTGCCCTAATAATTGTACTTCCAAATGAGATATAGTCAATGGATACAATCACTGTAGATTCCTCTTCACTGCCTTCAATGTTTGGTCTTAGGGGATTTATGTATGCCCACCCCCACCCCCAACCCCAATCTGGCATAGACTCTATACCCTCTGGTTATTCTGGCTTGTCAGAGCTCACAAGATCATACCTCTTCTCCTTCTTCCCCCACCCAAAAACAGGGAAGAACGAATTCTGAGAGGCAAAGAGGAGAGGTCCTTATGTTGGCTTGAGGCCTCCTCCTTTCCAGATCCTTACAGGTTTTTAACCTGCCAGATGTCTTGGGGAAGTCATATAACTTCTGCTGGCCTTACTTTCCTCATCTGGAAAATGACAGCTACATCACTGACCTGTCTGATCCCCAAAGTTTGCTGTAAGAATACTAGCTGCCAGGGCAGCTAGGTGGCGCAGTGGATAGAGCACCGGTCCTGGATTCAGGAGGACCTGAGTTCAAATCCGGCCTCAAACTCTTAACACTTACTAGCTGTGTGACCCTGGGCAAGTCACTTAACCCCAATTGCCTCACAGAAATAAAAGAATACTAGCTGCCAAAGATGTGGCAGGTTATCTGAAGTGAACTAAGTTCTAGTCTCAGCTCTGTCATGAATTCATTGTGTGACCTTGAGAAAATCTCATAATCTCTCTTAGCTTTGGTTCTTTTATCTGTAAAAAGATGGTCTGGGCCTGGATTGTCTTTAAACTGCCATCCATTACTAAGAGTCTGAATCGAACTGATGACTTCTAAGGTGACCTGTTCTGTTACTTAGTGGAATTTCACCTTGTCCTCGATATTTTACTTCAACCAGAAATGTAATCTGAGTTTATGACGAGGACTTTAAAACAAACTAACAGAAAATCTGTGATACCACAGTGTCCAAATTCATTTGTTACTCCCTCTGAGGGGTTGTACTTGATCATACAACTTGGTCCTGAGGAGTTTCTGTGCATGCCTTAGATTCAGTTCCCCCAAAAATGTCTTACTTTGGTTATGTCTTTTTCTGGTGCTTTCCCCTACTCATGTTCTTTAACAGCCCATGGAACCTCACCAAGCAAATAAGAAGTATGCAGATCTGACTGATATTGCCCACAAATGCCATCCCTGACTGGCAAGGTTTACATATTAATGATAAGAAGACAAAAAGAAACACAATGTATACAGATACATATATATATATGTATGTGTATATATATATATATATATGTATGTGTGTGTGTGTGTATATATATATATATATATATATATACACACACACACACACATTCACAACATACCCATATGCACTCACTCTTACAGATGCAGATCAACACTCACACATAGTCTATGATACTTATACATTATTACCCCTTTGTGCACCCTTCATACCCTCCAAACTAGCCTAATAGATGTTCCCTCTCACCTGGCATCCCATCACCTATGTCAGCACATTATCCCCCATGCCTGGAATGATCTCCCTCCTCACCCTTGCCTCTGTAAACATCTAGAGCCCTTTAAGCCTCAGCTCGAATGTTACTACCTATAAAAGGACTTTTATTTTGCTAACAGTTCTTGGTGCTAGCCATGCCCCAACTTCCCTCCCAAATAGTCCCCTGTTTGTTTAGCAAAGATTTTATATTTATATACCTATTTAGACTATGTATCCCCCTATTATAATTGAAATTCATTCCAGTTACATAGTAAAATGCTAAGTGGCATGGGAAACTGATTATTCCAGAGACAAAGATTCTTTATCTGAGGCCTGAGAACTTGTGTGCATATGTATGCATCTCTGTAAATATGTAGTATGTATGCATATGGACACTTATATATGCATTTGCACATATGCATAATATGTACATGGCTATAGGTATAGATGTATACACATATATTATACTTATTCTCACAGCTATAAGTATACCTAGTTAATGCATGCATATGCTCACACATATATACACAGATGATAGATAGGTAGATAGAGATAGATATAGATAACTATATTCCAGGGTATACTTTGCAATTCTATGTATTTTATGCATTAAAAAAACATGGTCCCATGGGCTTTACCAGACCACCAGGGGTCCATGACATACAAAAAGGTTAGGAAACCCTGCTCTTAGATGACCTTATTGGGCTAATAACAATTCTTTACATTAGAGGTATACGACCTAGTGAATAGTGCATTGCCTCTAGAGTCAGAGGAGACCTGAGTTCAAATTCTACCTCTGACACTACCATGTAAACCTGGGTCAAATTACTTAATCTCTGTAGGCCTCATTTTCCTCATTTGTAAAATGACAGGGTTGAATAGAAATCTTCCAAGATCCTTTTCAGCTTCGTATTGATTTTCCTCCAGCTCTTCTGTTTTTTATCTTTGTATTCTCAATGCCTGGCACTGTACCTGGGAAATAGTTGTTTAAACTTCCACAAATGCTTAAATACACACAATCTTACAGGTATTCACATACATGTAATGCCTATTTGTTTACATGTACTCGCAAAAAGGAATCCTACACACTTCTATCAAGGCAGGTTTGTTTTTAAAGTATATGGAAATCAGGAGCTATTCAAGGTTGTGTCGAGAGTCAGTCCAAATGGCAGAGCTTATAAAGGTTCTGATGCGTGGAAGAGAGGGTAAAAAATAACCAGCAGCCTTTTCACCATGGAAAACCTCAATGAGAATAGTAAGGCAGGCAGGAAGCCAGAGAGAGGAGTAAGTATGATCTGGAATTGAGCATCCAAACTGGACAGGTTGTGTATCCAGATGGCAAAAAAGAAACACACATATACATACACACACACATACACACACACACATAGAATATCCAGTTTGAACATTTTAAAAGTTTCATTTGATTAAAATACATTTCTGGGATTCAGTCTGGAGAGAAAGCCAGGGCTGTCCCCAGCTAGTTGGCAGGGCTTTGATTTGGTGTGGCAGAGGTGGCCTGGATCTCTAGGCACAATTCAGCAGAGAGATGTGGGCAGCAGGACTGTCAAAGCTTGGGAACTGGGGCTCCCCACGAGGTGTGCTTCAAGCTGAGGTGAGTCGACAGACGGCAGGGAGAATTCCTCTCCTTTCCCCTGTCGGTCACAAGCTTGCCAAGCCACAGCTTGGAGACCAGCCTGACAGGATTTAAAACTGCCACCAGAAAAGGGCCAAATGGAAGGCAGTAGAGATGAGACAGGATGGGAGGTGACATGGGACAAAACAAGAGGTTGTTTCCAAAACATTATTTGGCAAAAGCAAAGACTCCATCAAAATGTCAGGTAAATCACAGAAAGAATTGATTGGATCTAATAGAATATATCCACTTTCAACATCTTTGGGGGTGGAGAGGCTACTATAAGTGACTCAGATTTACAGGTTCTAAATAAAAGGGACCTCTGTGACCATCTGATTCTTTACTGTCTGAGTGAGCACTTTGGGGAAATCCAAACTGTCAGGAAGATTTTTAATTACTTATTGCTACAAAGGTCTGAAATCATTCTAAGTGTGGACAGAATGCTGGACTCCGAGACAGCCAGACAGTGCTAGTTATCTATGAATTTTGTCACTGAGATGATGGACATTCATTTAGAAAAATCACCTATTGCTCAGGTGCTAGAGCTTTGAACTAACTGAGCTGCTTAATTATTCTATTTAGTTCTCATTACAAGATCAAACATCATTATTGAATGAACATAAAGAACACAAATGATAGTTTAAGAATATTAGACTTGAAAAGGGGACTTTAGAGATTATCTAATTCAGGTCTTTCATTTTACAGTTGAAAAAATTGAGGTATGAAGGGGACATGACAACTATATCCTCAAAGCTAGCAAGTAGGAGAAACTTCACTAAAAGCCCTGTCACTTGAAACCAAATACTTGTTTTCTTAATAAAATAAAAAAATATTAGTTCATACACAATTTTACTCAAGAAATATTTCTGAATAAATAGATAAACCGATTTAGCTAAATTTTACCTTTGATAAGGTTTCTTGTTTTTTCTCCCAAGACAAACGATCTTTACAATGGGATTTGTTGTTGAGTCATTTCAGTCATGTCCAAATCTCCATGACCTATTTGGGGTTTTCTTGGCAAAAATACTAAAGTGCTTTGCCATTTCCTTCGCCAGCTCATTTTATGGATGAGTTGAGGCAAAGAGAGTTAAGTGCCTTGCCCAGGGTCACATAGCTAGTAAGTGTTTTGGATTGGATTTGAACTCAAGTCCTCCAGACTCCATGATCTCACTCTATCCAGCACACCAGCTGGCCATTTAGAATGGAAAGGATGGGGGCGGGGGGGGGTCAGGGAGAAGCATTTAGTAGCACTTTGAAATTTTAAAAAATGGGAGAAGAGATAACAAGAGCATGTATCCCTGCCCTCAATGAGTTTGGGTGTCTGGACAGGAGAAAATCATCATAAGGTATTGAAAAATTGGTGTATATAATTGCTAAACTAATGTGAATAGCAAAAATTGAGAAAATACAAATACCACAGCATTCAAAAATGGAAGAAAGTCAAGTCTTTGAACTATAAGTTAGTGTGCTTGACTGGTTCTGGGCAAAATCTTTGGATATGTCATTAAAGGGATGCTTTTGAGTATTTAGAAATGGAAGAGACAACCACTAACAGCTTGCGTGGGTTTATGAAAAACAGGTAATATCAGTTTTTTTTTTTAGAGAATTGTTAGATTAAGAAAATATTTTAAATGTTGTTATTTCTAGATTTTAGCAAAATGTCTAATAGTTCTTCATGCTATACATAGGAGGGAGATGAGGAGATATGTTCTGGATGATAGTATAGTTGTCACTTACATGATGGCCTTTCAATGAGTAAAATTTTCATGGTGCTTTAGAGTTGTTGGTTTTAATCACTTTACTTCCATCAACTCATTTGAACCTCACAACAATCATTTTTATTATCACCTCCATTTTGCAGATAAGGAAAGCAAAGCTCATAGAGATTTGCTCCATGGTTACACATTAACAACTGTAAAATGGCAGATGAATTCGGGTTTTTCTGATTCAACATCCAATCTCCTATGTCATGCTACCTATGGCTGAAGGACGATTTTTTTTTTCCAGATCGGGATTGGATTGTTCATCATATTAATCTGTAACTTGAATGTTGGTATAGCTGACATGTTTATCAAAATTGAAAATGGCACCATTCTAGATGGGATAGGTAATATGCTAAACAACAGTGTCAGGAACAAAAAATAACTCAAAATATAAGATCATTAAGCTATATCTAATGAAATTAAATTTACTTGAGATTATTATAAAGTTTTCCCTTTGTGGTTACAAAACTTCTTTCTCAATATAGGATAAAATAAGCATGATGAAGTACAATGGACTTTTCTCAGGCTTTGTACTTCTTAACCTCTTGACAATATTGAACAGTGTTGACCACACCAACTGCTGTATTCTCTCTTCTCCTTGAAGTTTCATGGCATTGCTCTGTCTCCATTCTCTTCCCCATCTTGTCATGAGAATTTTTCTTAAACTCTCTTTTTGGATAATCATTCATGTACCACTTTTAGACTTTCTTCGTAATTTTGACTCATGGAGATCCCATCAGTTCCTATGGGCTCAATAATAATGTCTATGAATGTATATCTAAAATCTACATATCCAGCATTCATCCTTCTCATGAACGATAGTCCCCCATCTCTGCCTTTTAGACAATCATTTCTCAAACTCACCATGTCCAAAATAGTACTCATTATTCTTCCTCTGAAACCCACCTCTTTTTTTCTTTTGAGGCACCTTCTTCTAGGCACACAATTTCACAATCTCTGCAGCATCCAAGATACTTCACTAAAACTGATTAGTCCCATGTATTATAAGTTACCAAGTATTATTAATTTTGGTCAGCTAGGTAGAGCAGTAGATAAAGTTCTGGGTCTGGAAATCAGGAAGACTTGATTTCAAATATGGCCTCAGACACTTATTAGTTATGTGACCCTGGGCAAGTCTCTTAATCCCTATTGCCTTAGTTTTCACATCTGGAAAATGAGCTGGAGAAGGAAATGGCAAATGACTCTAGCATCTCTGTCAAGAAAACCCCAGATGGTATCACAAATAGTTGGTCATGACTAAAACAACTGAACGATAGACTATCTCACATTTATCTCCTTCTCTACATAGCATGACTAAAATTTTAAATGAGTAATCATTACCTCTCATGTACATTACTGTGGTAGCCTATAAATTTATCTCCCTTCTCCTAGTCTCTCTTCTATCCTCTACACAGATGCCAAAAGAATATTTTATTTATTTATTTATTTTCATTTTAGTGAGGCAATTGGGGTTAAATGACTTGCCCAGGGTCACACAGCTAGTAAGTGTTAAGTGTCTGAGGCCGGATTTGAACTCAGGTACTCCTGACTCCAGGGCCGGTGCTCTATCCACTGCGCCACTTAGCTGCCCCAAAATGAATATTTTTAAAGCCCAGGTGTGACCATGTTACTCTCCTGCTCAAGTAACTTCATTGGCTCCCTATTGTCTTAAAGATAAACTTCTTTGTTTAACATTTAAATCTCTTCACAATCTGGATCCAATCTCTCTTTCTAGACTGATTTGGCATTATTTCCCCACATACACTTTATATTCCAGCCAAACTTGTCCTCATGCTGTCATAACTGTAAGTAAATGATATTCCATTTCCCTTCCCTAAACCTTTCCACAAACTATTCTTTAAAAATTGAAAGCTACTCCTTCTTAACTCTAATATTCCCTCTCTTTTCAAGTCTCAGATCATGTTCTACATAGGAATACACCTAATTCTTCCTCTTTTTAGTGCTCTTTCCATCTTGAAATTACTTTTTATTATATTCTATATGTATAGTTTCAATTAATTATCTATGTGTGTGTATACATACGCATGTGTATTGTGTGTGTATATATATGGGTATGTATGCATGTATGCAAATATATATGTATGCATAATGTTTTGTCTTGTTTTTCTCCTAGTAGAATGTAAACTCCTGGAAGGCAAGTCTGGACTCCTTGTAACATGCACATACTATGGTAGTCATAATCACAAGTTCACATTCTATAGGGCTTCATTGCACAAAGTACTTTATTCTTGTTCTCTTGCATCAGCCCATGGAGAGAGTTGATGTAATGAATTGCTGTTGATTCCCACTAGGTATATTTTCAGAATTGTGAAAAACTGCAGCTAACTTTGGTTCCTGAGATGAAAATAAGGGGAAAATAACCTCAGATTAAAGATTGAGGAAACAATTAGGCCTGGGAGGTTCACTTTGTTAATTTTGGACTATTCCTCCATCTATAAGGAGATTCCTTTGAAGAGTTTCTTAGTGAAGGTTTTCTAGCTTAAAAAAGTAAGGATAACAACCAACTTCTGTCCAATGCATGTGACATTTTCCCAGATTAAAAAGTAATCCACTGGGGGCAGCTAGGTGGCACAGTAGATAGATCACTGGTCTTCGATTCAGGAGGACCTGAGTTCAAATCCAGCCTCAGACACTTGACACTTACTAGCTGTGTGACCCTGGGCAAGTCACTTAACCCTCATTGCCCCGCCAAATATAAAAAAAAAGTCATCCACCATTCAATGTATCCAAGATCTTCTCCATGTTCCTTTATGCTAAATACTTTTCACATTTTCCTATCTTGGGAGAATATCAGTTTTCATCAGGGGGAATGAAATTAAAAAAAAAAACAACTGCAAAGGTTGAGGAGAAGGAGTAGGTATATGTATATATTTCTTCCTTCCTACCTTCCTTCCTTCTTTCCCTCCTTCCTCTTTTCCTTGTTTTCTCTCTTTTTTCTTCTATCCAAAGACCCAAGATACTGAAAACAAATCTCATTTTTTCCACACCATATAGTCTGCATCTAAGTTCAACTTATGCAATATTAGCTGTGCATTCTAAAACTACTCACATGCTTTGCTTTTAAGTCTAAACTGCATTAGACTCCAGCAAAATGTTGGAATGACTTAAAGTATCTTTTTATAATGATATGACTATGAGCAAGTCATTTCTCTGCTATAAGCCTCAATTGTTTTTAATCTATAAATTGAGTCTAATATGTTACATAAAATGCTATGGAAATGAGACATCATATGATTGCCCCCATTGATGTCACTTTCTTCTTCTACTACTACTACTACTACTACTACTGCTACTACTACTACTACTACTACTACTACTACTACTACTACTACTACTACTACTACTACTACTACTACTGGGGTAGCCTATACATTTGTCTCCCTTCTCCTAGTCTCTGTTCTCTATTTTCTGTCTTCTACACAAATGCCAAAGCAATATTTTCAAGGCCTCAAATAGCTTCATTGGTTCCCTATTGCCTCATAGGCACTACTACTACTACTACTACTACTACTACTACTACTACTACTGTTGTTGATATACACGCATACATATACATATGCATACACATACACATGGGTGGGTGTTTATAGCATATTATAATTTATCATACAACTGTTATGAGGAAAGTATTTGTACAGTGAATTATAATATGCTATAAATACACACTCATGTACATATACAATGCCTCACTCATGTTAGAACCTTTATTTTTATTGTAATGACATTATATTTTTTGGCTTTTTAAAAAAAATAAGCAAGGCAAAGAAGAACTAAAAAGTAGATGAAATAGAAAAGAAGCCAGAATGGCTACACAAGATAAAGATACACTGCATGAAGTGGTGATCAGGTTTAGAGAAATTAAATATGTGGCCAGGAAGGGCAGATGAAAGAGGGGCTGGGAATAAGGGATTTGTCTTAAATTTATTGTGGTTGATAAAGCTTTCCCACACATGGTTTCTATGTTTAACTCATCAGTCAACCTTACATATGTACAGGGGAAAAATACCACTTGAAAATCTGTTTACTTTTCCAGACCAAACTAAAGAATGCCCTGAATAGTCCATCTCTTACCGTCACAATCCCATTTTATACATAGTAATACAACATAGTACAAAATAGTAGAACCTTAATAAATGCTAGTTCAGTGACTTCCTAGCTGTTAATGGCTCTGCAAGATAGATATTTAGTGAAAGTACAGTATGGGCCAAAAGTCACAAAGGGGCTTTAAAAACTTTTTAAAAATTATTTTTCTCCATTTATGAGATTTGATTTTTCACACATAATATGAAGTCATTTCCTATATAGATTGTATAGTATTTTTCCTGACATTGTATTTTGAGAGAATCAGTTATTGGGAGAGCTTCAGTGTTTTGTCTTGTATTATCATCATAACCCAGCTTTGCCTAATACATATGCCTGCCACAGAGCCCCCAGTGGCCCTGGGAGCCTGAGATGCCAATAACTTTTTTTTTAATTATGCTAACTTTTAAAATATGGTTTCTAGATATGCTTTTCTGAGTTTGTACTCAGATTTGAATGAGTTCTTTTCTCTTCATGTATGATTCCAGTCTGCATTTGTTTTGGTTTTCCTTCTTCTAATTAACTCCAACTTCTCTCTCGAGTTTGACCACAAGCTAAGTTGGTGTGTGACTCATTAATCATGTCCTCTCCTTAGCTTGAGTCCCTTATCTATATAAAACCATATTGATCTGCTTTCCTTTGGAGCCTGTCACACACAGCATCCTTTTCACCTCTAATTGGTTCTCACCTTCCTCTGCCTCACTTGTATTCATCATTCATTAATCACCCACACTTTTTCTCCATCATAATGAATGTTGTAGGCACAGGCTTATTTAGTGAAATTGTGGTTTAAAGAAAAGATCCCACTAATTATCCTGTGACCATGACTCTAAATATGGTCTAAAGACCATCACTGATCCCTGAGGGTTCAGAAGGAAGAACATTATGTTGGTCCTATCAAAGTTTACTAGATTAAAGTCTCTAAAACATAGGATTAATAAAAAGAAGACACTGCAGGGACCATTTAATCTAACCCTTTCACTTTAAAAGGAAGAAATTGAGGCCCATGGAGGTGAAGTACATTATGCAGGTAATTAGTGACAGAACAAGAATTCAAATTCGACTCTTTCTATTGAGTTTTTCTTACTTTACTCTGCTTGTTTAGATGGAGTGGGAAGGGAATGAATTAATAAATTATTTTTACATCTTTCATTAATGTTGTATCTAATGTCAAATGAAATATTAGTAAAGCACTAAGCACGGTGCCAGGCACATAGTAGATGTTATATATTGATTCCCTTTCCCCTTTCCTCTAATACCCTACCATTGTTCCCATTACTTAGGGTGAGGTGTATAGCGGTGTGTATATACATGTGTGTGTGTTTGTAAATGTGTGTATTACTTGTTTTAGTTTTGTTTTGTTGTGCTTTTTAGTAAGGATAACTAGGAATGAATAGAATCCATATTTTGGGGAGAGGGAGTTGAGAGCGAGATGTTGTTTTTCCCATTCACTCATAATTAATCAGTCAATAAGCTTTTATTAAACATCTGTGTAGGGGGCAGCTAGGTGGTGCAGTGGATAAAGCACCAGCACTGGTTTCAGGAGGACCTGAGTTCAAATGTGACCTCAGATCCTTGACACTTACTAACTGTGTGACCCTGGGCACGTCACTTAACCCTCATTGCCCCGAAAAAAATTCTATGTAACAGACATTATTCTGGGTTCTGGGGACACAAAGATGGAATGAAACAATTTCAGCAATCTGATATTATATTTTATATTATGTTGAGGGAAATAGAATATATATTTAAGAGTCTCATGGGGTTAATACAAATGTTCTAAGGTCACTGTCATATGTGGATATAATCTTCATCAAATTTTGGTATATTGAATGTATTTTAGTACCAGATTTATTAATGACTAGTTGTATGACCTTAGAAAAGATAATGTATATGAATCTGCTCTACCCCACTCCATAAAATGGAGAAAATAATATCACTATGGCTTACCTTATAGCACTGTTGTTAGCCTTACATAACTGTTGGATGTCTTTGAACGTGTCCAAGTGCTACAGAATGGACACCATTATTATTTCCTTCTTATTTGTTTTGATGGAGTTTGCCTAGAAACATTTCTGCGACAAGTAACTCTCTTATTATTCCTTTATATTTTATGCTTGGTTGGCTATTTTGTAGGTGAATAAAACAACAAACTTTCTGATTACTTGAAAGTGTAGAGAATTGAGCTTATCTTTTGTGGTCTCATTGAAAGTATATTTAGGACAGATCTGATAGCTGACATAATGACAGAGATGATTCATAGTGGTATCCCAAAAGTCTTAATGCTATTTAAAATTTTAGTAGTTTTAAAAGCTTGCCACTGCACCAATATTTTGGGGAACCCTCTATATCATTAATACAATAAATAGTTATTAAGTGCCTACTACATGCCAGATACTGTGCTAAGCTCTGGGGAAATGATTAATAAAAAGAAAAATAGTCCCTGTACTCCAAGAATTTTCAACAAAAATACTATAAGGAAGACAAAACCAAAAAAAGGAAAGAAAATGGGGTGGGGGAATAACTGTGGGCCTCTTGTTTCGTGGAGCTAAAACCAGGTGGAGCAGCAGATGCATAAAGCAATGAGCCAGAGAGCTTAGTTTCTGCCCTCTAGAAAGGAAGGCATTGGGAAGAGTTTGGTACCCTTTCTCTCAAATAGTCTTGATTTTTTCTTCTAGGTTTCTATATTTTGAAAGTTTTAAATCTTATATGGTTTGAAGATTCTGCATGTTATTACACAATTATCTATAAAAATGTTGTTTGTACATTTTGCAGTTAAGTGATAATGTTATGTGTGGGAGAATGTAGGCAACAGTTTTATCTTTAATAATGTTTTGATTCTAGTACCATTTATTTGGTGAAATATAAGCAATATTTTTGGTCTTAGATTCATAATACAAGCATTTGTTATATCTTTTTTTAAAAAACTGAAAGTTCCTCATGTATATTTCTAGGTACTTGATCATAACTTTCTAGGAATTTTATTAGTACTAAATTTTACAATCTATAATAAATGATGTTGCACAATTTCTGCCATTTTCCTGCCAAGTTTCCTTTAATCAGTCAGCCCTGATTTCTTAGTAAGAAACTTTTTTTAACTGTAGTTATCAATGACTTTCTATACTATCACTTTCATTAAACCATCCATTTATGAAAACAAATCTACTCGACTAAGCCATTTGTTTAACATTTATTGTGATATTATGGTCAAAGTCCCTGTGTGCATTGCCTTTAGAGTGTCATTTGGTTCCATTCTTTATTTTTTTATTTTTTTTTTTTGGTGAGGCAACTGGGGTTAAGTGACTTGCCCAGAGTTACACAGCTAGTAAGTGTTAAGTGTCTGAGGCCAGATTTGAACTCAGGCTCTCCTGAATCTAGGGCCAGTACTCTATCCACTGCACCACCTGACTGACCCCAGTTCCATTCTTATATCTTGGTGATTTCACAGACTTCATTCTTGAATAAGCCAAAATAAATTACATTCATTAAGTCTGCATGGTATCTCTAGTTGGACTTTTTAAAGATTTCTATGTGAAGTGGAGGCTTTTTTCAAAATTAATTTATTCCCCTTTAGAGAGAGAGATATCTAAGTGTCACAGTGGATAGAGCACTGGGCTTAGAATCAGGAATGCTTATCTTCCTGAGTTCAAATCTGGCTTCAGATACTTACTAGCTGTGTGACCATGGGCAAATCACTTAACCCTGTTTGCCTCAGTTCCTCCTCTGCAAAATGAGCTGGAGAAGAAAATGGCAAATCACTGTGGTATCTTTGCCAAGAAAACCCCAAACATGGTCATGAAAAGTCAGACATGACTAGAACAACCCAACAACAACAGAGAGGGGAGAGAGAACAAAATTCTCTATAATGAGTTATGGCATAATTAACTTCAATGCTTCTAGAATCTGTTATTTCTCTGGTGCTGGTGATTATCCTTTTACTGTATTTTAATTTCCCCTTTGCTTAGTAGATTGCATTCATTACTTCCCTCCTCTTCACCCTACCCAAACCCCTCCCATTACCACATTTTGGCCAACCCTCTGGTGATGAGTATTTCCATAGGTAGCTGTGTTGGTCCTTAACTGGCAGACATAACATCTCTCACCAGGCCCATATGAAAAGTCATTCCAGTTTGGTCAGTCCTGCCAGAACTTATACTACACTGGAACAACCCTCAAGAATCTCGGGCCACTGCCACACTCCATGATGAGATATCAGAGGGAGATTTTAGTGGAAGAGCAATATCAAAGCTGTGTATAATGCCCCTAATGGTTAGAGGCTAAACTCCATTCAAATTATTGTTAGTCTTTTTAGAATTCACAGTGCTGTTCTTCATTCATAAATCTCATCAGCCATAGGAAGTTTGGCACGTGAAATGTCAGCTTAAATTTGGATGTGAAATATCAACTTTTCCTTTTGAAATGCATGGTCCCCTACACTGAAGTACATTTTCCTTCATGAATTACCCTTTCTGTATTTCTGTTCAATTTCAGTGTCCAATTTCACTAACTTCCTTGGGATGACAAGTTATAAAAATGTTGCCAAAATCAATACATTATATCAATGTTCCATGCACAGGATTTCGAGATAGAAATAGATTACAATGGGAACAGAGATGTAGCATAAAATCTCTTTATGACCTAGGGGCATCTTGCCACACGTTTAAAAGTTATTCCAATTCCGTTCATTCGCTTTTTAGTGGAGGGATCTTTTATGACTCCGTGTAGGAAAGAAATTATTATCATATTTCTTGGAACTTTGAAAAGTGGCACAAGTCATCTTCTCAGATATCTTGGTTTAAAACTCAGCCCTACTCTCTCTGGCATGACCTCTTAGGTTTTGTGGTTTCTGTTTCTATTATGAGACCACTACATCTGTAATTGATAAGGATTGCCAGGCAATTCATTCCATTCATTATGCTAAAGTTGTATGTAAGTGTAACAGGGGATGGGGCCCACATTGGCCAGTCTACACTGGAATTTAAAACAATTCCATTTGTGTTTTTCCTTAAATCTTTCCAGAGTACAATAATATTTGTTTTATGGGAGACTGGTTAAATGGAAGAAAGGACTCTAGTTTTGGAGTCAGCTAAGCAAGGCAACTGAATTTTAGTCTAGGTCATTCCACTTAAGTGCTATGTGACCTTGGCAAATTACCTTACCTTTCTGAGATGCAGTTTACTCAACTTTAAATAGGAATGACATTTGCTCGGCTAAAGTCACAGGACTGTTGTGAGGATCAAAACATATAATTTATAAAAGAGGACTTCTTAGGTTTTAAAGCAATATTGAAATGCGAGTTATCATCATTAGGGATTTGATCCATTGTACTAAGTCACTAAGTTCCATTGTTAATTTTAATAGTTCTGCTGATATTCTAAAGTTATTTTAAATTGGGAAAATATTTATTTATGTGTCAAGAGCCTGCCTACTCACAATATGTTTAAATATACTATAATAGGAGACGAAGGAAAAGGAATAAACATTTTTATAGTGTCTACTATGTGCTAGTCACTGTGCTAAGCACTTTGCACATATTCTATCATTTCATTCTCACCCTGGGAGGTAGGTGCTAAAGTAGCTATTTTATAAATGGATAAATCGAGACAGAGGTTAAATGACTTGCCCAGGTTCACATAACATTTATTTTTTAATGTTATTTAATATATTTTTCCAATTATATATAAAACAATTTTAACATTCTTTTAAAAAAATTTTTAGTTCCAAGCAATCTGACATACACACATGTGTAGTCATACAAACATATTTCCATGCAAGTCATTCTGTGAATGAAAACACAGACAAAAAACAAAAAGCAATAAAAATAAAGTAAAGAAGAAAGTATATTTGATCTGCATTCAGGCTGTACCAATTCTTTCTCAGGAGATTGTCAACCCCTTTCATTATAAGTCCTACAAAATTTGGCGATGATATTCCTGGGAGTTTTCATTTAGGGATCTCTTTCAGCAGGTAATTGGTGGATTCTTTTGATTCCTATTTTACCTTTTGGTTCTAGAATATCAGGGCAGTTTTCCATGATAATTTCTTAAAAGGCAACTTCTACGTGATTTTTTTTTTTGATCATGTATTTCAGGTAGTCCAATAATTCTTAATTTTTCTCTCTTAGCAAGAGCTTAGACAGGCAAGAGTAATGTAAGATGATGATGATGATGAGGGATGGATGGATTGATGATTGAAGAAAGATGAAGATCAATTAATGATAAGGATTGATTGATGATGAGGAGTATTGAATGATGAAGATGAGGATCGATTGAATCCAAGGCCAGTGCTTTACCCACTGTACCACCTAGCTGCCCTGATGATTGATTGATGATGACAAAATGTATGGTACTTACTTTGGTGGGCTATTGTGAAGAAAATTCTTTGTCAGATAGGTTGTACTATATGAATGTTATCTATTACTGTTGCTGCAAAAATCAACCTCTTGGGTTTATTTTGAGGAAAACTCTCTTTAAAGTACTCTATAAATATAATTTAGTATAAAAAAAATGATGAGCAGGATGCTATCAGAAAGACCTGGAATGGCCTGCATTAGCTGATGCAAAGTGAAATGTACTGTCTACAAAATAATAGCAATATTGTGAGATTATCTGCTGTGAATGACTTGCTTATTTTCAGCATTGCAATGATTCAAGACAACTCTGAAAGTTTCATTAAAAATGCAATCCATCTACATAGAGAGAACTGATGGTATCTGAATAAATATTGAAGCATAATTTTTTGTTAGTTCCTGTATCTGAAGTTTTCTTTTTGTCTGTTCAACCTAGCTAATGTGGAAAGTTTTGAATGACTGCTCATGTATAACTTATATTCAATTGCTTGAGTTCTTGGTGGGGAGGAATGGGGAGTGAGGGAGGAAGAGAATTTGGAACATAAAGTTTTAAATAATTGAGGTCAAAATTTGTATTTTACATGTAATTTGGGAAAATAAAATTCAAAATATACAAAAAAAAATCTCTCTTGTATTTGTTTTCCAGGTCAGTTGTTTTTCCAATGAGATATTTCACACACACACACACACACACACACACACACATATTTTTCATTCTTTTGATTTTGTTTGTTTCTTGCTGTCTCGTAAAATCATTAGCTTCTCAATTCTAACTTTTTTGTTAATTAATAAAGTATTTTGTTTTTTCCCGTTACATGTATAGATAGTTCTCAACTTTTGTTTATACAAGCTTTCCAATTTCAGATTTTTCTCCCTCCCTCTCCTCCCTCCCCTAGATAGCAAGTAATCTGACATAGGTATATATATATATATATATATATATATATATATATATATATATATATATATATATATATACATAATAACATTAAACATATTTCTGCATTAGTCATGTTATAAGACAAAAATCAGACCAATGATGAAAAACCTCAAAATAGAAAAACATCAGCACAAAAAATAAAAGAAATAGTATGGGTTCATTCAGCATCTATACTCCATAGTTCTTTTTTTTTCCCCCTGGATTTGGAGATCCTCTTCTATCATGAGTTCCCTGGAACTCTTCTGTACCATTGTATTGGTGAGAAGAATATAGTCCATCACAGTAGATCAACACTCAATATTGATGATACTGTGTATGAGGTTCTTCTGGTTCTGCTCATCTCACTCATCATCAGCCCACGCAAGACCCTCAAGGTTTCTCTGAACTCCTCCTGCTCATCGTTTCACAATGCACAATAGTATTCCATTGTATTCATATACCACAGCTTGTCCAGCCATTCCCCAATTGATGGGCATCCCCTCATCTTCCAATTCCTTGCCACCACATAAAGAGCAGCTGTAAATATTTTTGTACATGTGGATTCAATTCGAACTTTTAAAGAATTCTTTTCTTCAGTGAGGTTTTGTACCTCCTTTACTATTTAGCTAATTCTACTTTTTAAGGAGATCTCATTAGTAAATTTGTGTGGTATGTATGTATGTATATCTATCTATAACTATATCTAATCTATATATTTTTTTTCCATTTGACCAATTTGGCTTTTCATAGCATTCTTCCCTTTATTGGATTTTTGTACTTCATTTATATTTGGCCTATTACATTTTTAATATGTTATGTTTCTTCAGTATTTTGTGTCTCATTTACCAAGCTGTTGATTCTTTAAAATTTTTATTTTTTAATTATTATTATATTTTTTTTTGCAGGGCAATGAGGGTTAAGTGACTTGCCCAGGGTCACACAGCTAGCAAGTGTCAAGTGTCTGAGGCTGGGTTTGAACTCAGGTCCTCCTAAATCCAGGGCCAGTGCTTCATTGACTCCACTACCTAATTGCCCCAAGCTGTTGATTATATTTTCATGATTTTCTTTCATCATTCTCATTTTTCTTATCATTTTTCCTCTCTACCTCTCTTACTTGATTTTTAAAATCTTTTTTAGTTTTTTTTGTGCTCTGAGTCAAATTTGTATTTTTCTTTGATGCTTTGGATGTAGGAGTTTGTTTTTGTTTGTTTTCTTTTTTTAAACAGGGCAATGAGGGTTAAGTGACTTGCCCAGGGTCACACAGCTAGCAAGTGTCAAGTGTCTGAAGCTGGATTTGAACTCAGGTCCTCCTGAATCCAGAGCTGGTGCTCTATCCACTGTGCCACTTAGCTGCACCCTGGATGTAGAAGTTTTGATTTTGTTTTCTTGTTCTGAGTTTGTGTATTGATCTTCCCTGTCACCATACTAACTTTATATAGTCAGGTTCTTTTCTTCCTGTTTCCTCATTTTCTAGCCTATTTCTTGACTTTTAACTCTATACTAAAGTGGAGCATTGCTTCCCAAGTGGAAAGGGCACTATCTCAAGCTTCAGGGTTTTTTTGTTTTTGTTTTTGTTTTTTTGTGCAGCTATTTTCTGGGAACCTATAAGGTTTTTTGGCTCTTCCAAGGTGGTATGATCTAGGGAGACATGTGTTTACTACCCCCCTGTAGTGTGTAGAAGTGTGCTTGTGAGTGACCACAAATAAGTTTTTTTTTTAACCCTGGAATTGTGACCAGGGTCCCCACTCCCCTATGCCTGCAAACTCTTCTGTGGTAGTTCTCCTCCTCACAGTGTGACTAAGCCCCAGGCCTGCAACACAAATCAAAGTATAGACAATGCAATACTGTCCTAGCCCTGGTACCAGCAAAAGGGCCCTATAAATTTTCTTTTTACCCATTGTCTGATCCCCTTACTGTTTGTGGGCTGAGTGGTCTGGAATCTTCCACTACTGCCAGTGATTCAGTCACCCCCAGGTCCTCTTCCTGGTTTTCTGGGGTGCAGTCTGAGCTGGCACAACCAGCACTAGACTTTACTCCTCTGTCAGCCTTGTGCAACAGTTCTAAGTCTGTATAAATAAAGCAACATACTTCACAGAGTTTCAGTGAGATATTAACTCTTTTAAAAATCTTCTCTTTGTTTTTGCTTCTCTTATGTCCTTATCACCCATTGGTTTGCATTTTAATTACCTTTATTTGTGTCTTATCCCTCTTATAGACTCTAAGTTCCATGAAGGCAGAGACTGTGTTTCATCTTAACTTTATATCTATATCTATGTATTAACCTAATAGTCATTCTAGCTGTTTCTGTCAATATTCCCTCTTTATTCCTTCAGAGAAATAGGAACAATAGTATAAAGAACTTCTGAAAAAATTTTCACTCACAACCCCTTTTTCCCCAAGAAATTTAATTTTTACAAAGTCTCAGGTATATAGGTATAATATGTATATATAACCTTTTACTGTTGCCAAATTTTCATGACTCCAACATTCAGTTATGTGACCGCATATGAGGTAGCAACCCACATTTTAAGAAGCTTTGGACTAAAGTGTTTGAATTGCTGCTGAAAGATCATTCAAATACCACTCTCTCAATGAAACCCTCCCTGATTGCTCCTGGTCAGATCTCATATAATAATAGTACCAACAATTGATATGCTGTCATACTTTAATACTTACAAAGCATTTTACTTACAATGGTTCTGTAATATAAAGTGTACATCATTATGCTCATTTTACAGATGAAGATATGGCTCAAGATGAGGGAGTAATGTGTCTAGGTTACATAGCTACTTAGAACTAGCTTGGACCTTACACCAGGCTTCACGACTCCCAGTTCAAGTAATGGAGACATCTTTTAGTTTTGGCCTCCTTATATGGAAGTTCTGAGAGGAACCAACCAAGCAGAAGGTAGGAGCTCAAGGGCAGAGAGTACTTTCAACCATGAGAAGTTAAGTGACTTACCAAGGGTCAAACACCTAGAAAGTATCTGAGACAGAATTAGAACTCACCTTCCTGACTCCAAATTTAGCTCTCTATCCACTACTCCAACCATTAACAGCCAGCATTTATATAGCTCTTTAAGGTTTGCAAAATGCCTAAAATATATTAACTCTGTAAGGGGCTAAAATTCTAACTATACTATCTAAAATCTAATGAATGGTCACCAATAAATTATAAGCTTTAGGAAGTGTATTTAAGAGTTTAAGTATTTATTAAAGAACATTAGGATCAGAGAGAAAGGTAAAAATCTAACTATTTCTAAGAGGCCCCATCATCCAACCCACCATGGCGAGGTCAGGAACCAAAAGAGACAGAACCCCTCCGCCAGCGTCTGCTTCCTACTTTGTGTCCTCCTCCCAGAAATGGGAGGCTCCTCAAGTTGATTAGCTGGTAGTCTTGATAGACAGTACCCATGAGCAAACATCACTTCCTGACACCAAGGACCTTGACCACATGGCTTGCCCTCAGAGGCCTTCTCCTCATGATGGAGCTTTTCTACAATAATTCTTCAGCAGGTAGCATCATTCCAATCGTTACAACTCATTTTATCCCCACAAAAACCCTATAAGATGAGTGCTATTATTGTCCCCATTTTGCAGATCAGGAAACTGTGGCAAAGAGACTTGAAACTTGCCCTGGGTCATACAACTGGGAAGTGATGCAGGGTTCAAATTTAGATCTTGACTTCAAATCCTGAGCTCTATTGATGACACCATAGAACTGCCTCATACTATGACCCCTAGCTTCTATTATATCAGCTAGCTGTTTATGGAAATTGATTGTTGTTCTTGTTGTTATATCATTTTGTCCATGTCTCTGAAATCTTTATCACCTTATAAAGAAAGGAACTAGGCTTACTATTTCATTTATATAGGGAATTCTGCAGTAATGATCTGCTCTACCGATATAGAATGATTTTTTGTTTGTAATATAAAGTCTTAAGAGTATTGATTGAGCACTCCACCATTAAGTAATTTGCACAGAGTCACAATACATTTCAGATGCAGGACATGAACCTAAATCTTCCTGGCTTCAATGTCAGGTTTTTTGTTTTCTTTTTTTAAATTCCCAGCTCCCCTGACATTTCTTTATCATGTCATCATGTGTGTTATTCTATTGATTAGAGAAATACAAATTAAAATAGTTCTGAGATACCTCCTCACACCCATCAGATTAGCTAATATGACAAAAAAGGAAAATAATAAATGTTGGAGAAGCTGTAGAAAATGTGGAACACTAATGCATTGTTGCTAGAGTTGTGAACTGATCCATCCATTCTGGACAACAATTTGGAATTTTGCCCAAAGGTCTATGGGACTGTGCATATACCCTTTGACCCAGTAATACCACTAATAAGTCTGTATCCCAAAAAGATCATAAAAAAAAGAAAAGGATCCACATGTACAAAAATATTTATAGCAACTCTATGGTGGCAAAGAATTGGAAATTGAAGGAATGACCATCAATTGGGGAATGGCTGAACAAGTTGTGGTATATGAATGTAATGGAATACTATTGTGGTGTAAGAAATGATGAACAGGCAGATTTCAGAAAAACCTGGAAAGACTTAAGTGGACTGATGCTTAGTGCAGTGAGCAGAACCTGGAGAATATTGTACACTAATAGCAACATTGTGTGATGATCAATTGTAAAGACTTAGCTCTACTCAGTAGTGCAATGATCTAAGACAATTCCAAAGAACTCATGATGTAAAATGATCTCTCCACATCCAGAAAAAAAAAAAACCTGTGGATTCTGAATGCAGAGTGAACTATACTGTTTCTAGTTTTGTTTTAGTTTTTACTTTTTTGAGGATTTTCCTTTTTGTTCTGATTCTTCTTTCACAACAAGACTAATGCAGAAATATGTTTAATGTGATTATACCTCTATAGCCTATATCAGATTGCTTTCTGTCTTTGTGAAGAAGGAGGGAAGGGAGAGAGGGAGAAAAATTTGGAACGAAAATCTTATGAAAACAAATATTGAAAACTATCTTTATGTGTAAATGGAAAATAAATACATTTATGGTTAATTTGAAAAAATAATGTGTGTTATAATTATTAGTCATACAAACCTAGCAATCTGCAGATTTCATGAGAGCAGACATCTTGTTTGACCTAAACTTTGTATCTCCCTCCATGCTATATACACAGTAGGTGCTTTATCAATGTTTGTTGCATTGTATCATATTGCTTCTTCCTTAGGTTTACCAGAAAATGGAGAAGATTATGTTATATCACATTATATATTAGCTTGCCTTAGGATTCTTTCTTCTCTTCCTTAATTATCCAAAGTGCCACAAGCTCTCTGTTTCCTGTTAACTGTGTGACATTGGTTTCATCCTCATTGTCTCATATGAAGATCAAAGATTTGACATGGTTTGAGTCACTGACTCATAAAGTCATCATAGTACCTTTATTGAGAAGGAGGGTGCATCTGGTATATAGGGGGTGGTATATAGGGGGTATATAGGGTCTTGTATATAGAGGGTGAATAATGCTTCCAAGATTTATTGTATGAGTGTGTTTATTTATATCCAAGGTCCATAGAGCTTTTTCAAGGCATTATTTCCATAGCCAAACTCCTTCATGAACTATAGAATCTGTCTCCATAGACTGGTAATTTAGAATCAGATTCTCACTTATATGCATCAAAATAGCTTACTTGATATTTTATATTTATCTCTGATCTGCCACTTAGCACCCCCATGTTATTCTCTGCTTCCTCTCCCTGATCATATTTCCCACTGAATTCTTGTCTTTGATATAATGTTATAATGTAGAGGTTCAAGAAGAAGTATGGTTTAATTGGACCCATATTTACCTGTGCCAGGGTATTTATGGCTTTAAGAACTGATGACATTTATATGGCCCTCCATTAGGAAAAAACTATAAACATGTATAGTCCTTGCCTACGTACATGTTTGCCCATTTGAAACAATTTTTATGTATAGTTCTTGCTACAGCTTTATCAGATAGATGGTATAAGTATTGCTTATTCCCTTGGCGGATTCCCTTAATCTTTCTGGGCCACAGTTTTCTCAACTATAAACAAGGGAGTTGGACTAGATGGCTTCTTAGGTTCCTTTCAGTTTCTTCATTTATGATCCTATGTGCCTTTGTATCTACCTATCCCTCTATCTATTTGTTTTTATGTTCTTTCCTTTATTTATGGATACTATATTTTTAAAGAGGAGGAAACAGAGGCTCAAAGAAGGTCAGTACTGTTCCCTTGTTCATGGCCACTTGCAAATGTCAGAGCCATATGTTCTGAAACAAAGAATAGTGTTGTTGAATTACTTGATGCTGCTTTGCCATTCTCAGTATTGCCCCAGATTACATAGTGATTCTTGAGTTGAAATGGTAATTGATCAGAAATGGCACATTTCACAGAGATGTCCTTATGCTGCAGGCACATCAAAGTGTTTAGAGGGGACATGGAAAAGAAAAAAAATCTTCTAAAAGACTTTCAGAAATTCTTATTCTAATACCAATATTATCATCATGCAATATTAGACAAAGAGAATCTTAGTAGTCAGTCCAACCTCCCTGCATTTGAAATGATAAAATTAAAAGCTATATGAATGTAAAATAACTGAGTCCAAGCCAGAGTAAAAGTAACAGCTTACATTGTTTTAAAAGCTTTAAGGCTTATAAGTACCTTTTCCTCACTACAATCATTTGTTAGAACAAAGAAATTGAAGATCAAAGAGTTAAAGTGACCTGATCAAAGTCACACAGTAAATTCTGGGAATGCAACTTCTAATCCTGAGGACAATGGTTTTTTTTACTCCATTTTCTTGATATAACCACAACCATGTTTCAACCCTTCAATAACAAGTTTTTGACTGCTCAATTCATAAAAATAACTCAACAAGCAATTACCAAGTCCACTGTGTATTAGAAAAAGGGATGTAGGGGTAGCTAGGTGACACAGTGGATAGAGCACCGGCCCTGGATTCAGGAGGACCTGAGTTCAAATCCAGTATCAGACACTTTACACACTTACTAGCTGTTTGACCCTGGGCAAATCACATAACCCCAATTGGCTCACATAAAAGAAAAAAGAAAAAAAAGAAAAAGAAAAAGGGACGTATTTGAAGTCAGAGGATCTGGATTCAAATTTGCTTAGTGAATGTTTATTGATTGATTATTAATTTTAACTCAGCCGTTGAACTTCTTACATTTTTTTTCCTTGTATTAAGTCAAGTGACCTTTCTGGGCTTTAGTTTCCTCATCAGTAAAATGAAAGGCTTAGAATGGATAACCCTCTAAAGTACCTCGGAACTATAAATCAATAAACTCATTCTAATAACTTCTTTTAATGTTTTGCTCATTTTAAGTCTAGGAGGAAATATAATGGCCCCAAAGGTACATGTGGATCCCTCCTCTTATGTGTCAGGGGGTTTATTCTAGACAGTCATGAATTTAATCAAAATCACTCTGATTCCCCCAATTAGGAAAATTTTTTTTTTAAGCAACAAGCATTTATTTTATTTTCCAGTTACATGTGAGAGTAGTTTTCAACATTCATTTTCACAAGATTTAGAGTTCCAAATTTTTCTCCCTCCCTCTCTTTCCTCCCCCCTCCACAAGATCACAATCAGGTTATATATGTACAATCCACAAGTGTCCTTTTTATCAGTTCTTTCTATGGGGGTGCATAGTAAGCTTCCTCATTAGTTCCTTGCGATTGTCTAGGATCATTGCATTGCTGAGAGTAGTTAAGTCATTCACAATTGCTCATTGAACAATACTGCTGTCACTAGGCACAATGTCCTCCCAGCTCTGCTCACTTCACTTGATTTAGTTCCCGATATATTTTAGAAAGGAGTCCTTTATCAGAAGTACTGGCTATAAAAATTGTTTCCCAGTTTTCTGCCTCCCTTCTAATTTTTGATGCATTGCTTCTGTTTGAACAAAAACTTTTTAATTTAATCTAATCAAAATCATCCATTTTGCGTTTCATAATATTCTCTACCACTTATTTGGTCATAAATTGTTCTTCTTTGCATAAATCTGAGAAGTAAAATATTCCTTCCTCTCCTAATTTACCCATGGTATCACCTTTTATGTCTAAATTGTGTACCCATTTTGATCTTATTTTAGTATAAGTTATAAGATGTTGATCTGTGCCTAGTTTCTGCCATACTCTCTTCCAGTTTTCCCAGCAGTTTTTGTCGAATACTGAGTTCTTATCCCAGAAGCTGCAGTCTTTTGGTTTATCAAATAGTACATTACTAAAGTCATTCACTACTGTGTCTCCTGTGCCTAAACTATTGCATTGATCCCCCTTCTCTTGTAGTTTTTAATGAATATTCAGACTTAGCAGAAGGTCATTTAATTGTTACACTGAATCATGTTTTCACCTTCTTAAGGTATCAGAGTTAAAATTACTGTAGTTGGGGAACCTAGGTGGCACAGTGCATAGAACACCAGCCCTAGAGTCAGGAGGACCTGAGTTCAAATCTGGCCTCAGATAGTTGACACTTACTAGCTTTGTGACCCTGGGCAAGTCACTTAACACCTCGTAGCCTCACCAAAAAAAAAAAAGAAAGAAAAGAAAAGAAAAGAAATCCTATTTAAAATGATTATAGTTTTTTCAAACTTTATACTATGTGTGAGATACTATACTAAGTTCTGTGATATCACATACACACATATACATATATGTATATACACATATATTTACATACATCCATGCATACATACACAAGCAGACATGGACTATAAGGATGACCCTTTATGGCAGGAACTGTAAGTTCCTCTTTACCAAGGATTCATGACTATTTTAGTGTATTGGTTTAATTCCATGATTTACTCTTCCAAGAATTTTATTGAATGACATTTGGTTTTAATGTGCAGAGTTTATATGAAATAAAATCCTCCTAATTCTAACACTTCACTGATTCGGTTTCTCATCTATGGAGATACTTTTTCCACTACTTAAAGATCATAGCCTCATCTCATGAAATCATACCTCTCTATTTCCATAAATCTCCCATTAAGCATGCTCATAACATGTTGGAGTCTTTGCTTCTTTTAAATTACTTTAACTCTGAGATTTTTCTTTAAAAATTCCATTATACACTTTGAGGTGGATAAGGTGCTGATAGTATCAAAAAAGGACTCACTGATCTATCTGAAGAGATCATCATATATACAGATGCTTAACTTTCAGCATACAAACTCAAGCCCTTCAGGACTTTGGGTGACACCAAGGGTAGCTATTGGATCAAAAAATAAATAGGTCAGGGGCACCTAGGTGGAGCAGTGGATAGAGCACTGGCCCTGGAATCAGGAGGACTTGAGTTCAAATCTGGCCTCAAACACTTAACACTTACTAGCTGTGTGATCCTAGGCAAGTCACTTAACCCCAGTTGCCTCACCAAAAAAAATAAATAAATAAATAAATAAATAAATAAATAGGTAATGTGATGTAGATCACAATTATAAACATTACCAATTTCTTATGAGTAGATATTACCTCCTTATTACACAGACACCAACACATACACACACACACACACACACACACACACACACACACACACACACACACACACACAAGTAGTGATGAGCCCGCTGATGGTGAACCTTTCTGAACTTAATTGTATCAACTGTGGCCTTAGAAAAAATTCACAGTTTCTCACTGGTCTATTAGTATAATATGTAAGAGCTTGTGCTCTGTGGGCACACAAATTCAGAGTCAGAAAAGGACTTTAAGCTCACTGAGGGAAGAAACAGTTTCATTTTTTCCCCAAATTCTCTACATTTAGCAAAGTGCCTGACAGATAGTAGGTGCCTAATAAATTCTTGTTTCGTGACAAATTTTATTATATTCCTCAACAATGAGCAAGTACTATTTTTTTTTCTAATTTTATTAGGCAATAAGATACTGCTGTGATGAATGTAGTAATAGCTTTGAATTTAGAAGACCTGCGTTTGAATGTTGGGCTACTCACTACCTGTGTGACTTTAGGCTTGTCTTTTAACATTTCTTGTACCTTATCTATAAAATGTAGAAGTTGGATTGGTTCAGAGATTCTTAAACTGACATTCTAGGTAGATTTTAGACAGGTTAATGACTGAGAATAGGAGAAAGAGTCATCTTTATTTTCACCAAAAATGTTTAATATCATGTATTTTATTTGGAGAATGAGTATTACCAGGCTGCTAATGGAGTACATGGGAAGAAAATAAAGCCAGACTTCTCTAAGGTGTCTTCTGGATCTCTTTATATTTATATGCTAAATTTCCAAATACTGGGCTTTCATCCTGTTAAGTACCAAACTAACTTCCTCCATTAACTCTTTTCATTTTTTCATTTTCTTTTCATTTCATTTCATTTCATTTCATTTCATTTCATTTCACTTCACTTCATTTCATTTCATTTCATTCTTTTCTTTTCTTTTCTTTTCTTTTCTTTTCTTTCTTTTCTTTTCTATTCTATTCTATTCTATTCTATTCTATTCTATTCTATTCTATTCTATTCTATTCTATTCTATTCTATTCTATTCTATTCTCTCTCTCTCTCTCTCTCTCTCTCTCTCTCTCTCTCTCTCTCTCTCTCTCTCTTGGTCTGGCCTGCCTTCTTTGCTACTTTATCTTCTGATCCTAACAGGAACATGGTTCCTTTAGGAAGAAATAAATCATACACATTAATTTATCTTTCTGGCTGCCTCCCTCCTCCAGTAGCTACTGTAAAGCCTGCTTCCACTCCCACCTTCATGCTGTCCCAAATCAAAATTTCTGTGAGCTCTGGGTGATTATTCTCCTCTGAATAGAACAGCCCCAGGTCTCGGTGGGATGGGGTGAGGAGCAGTAAACTCTGAGGCTAGTTTTCTTTCTGAACCAATGCTCCAGTGCTGGCCTAGTTGGTAGCTTACAGAACAGACACATGTGTAGAAAACATAAGGAGATAGAGGGAAAGGCTCCTGACATAAAAGGAGGACCCACAGTGTCAGAAAAGAATGGAAGAACACACTGCCAACCCAGTACAGGGGAAACCAAATGGGTGGTAGGGGTGGGCAGAGCATATTGAAAAGGAAAAATATCAGTTTAAAACCCACCAATGGAGGGGAGCTTATTTGGAAAAGAAGAAAAAGGCATGCTTCTCACAAGCCCTATAAATGAATGCATGAGCACTGTGCTCTTAAAACAGCTCTCCACATTGAGGATGATGGTAGCTCACCTCTGCCACCTGACCTGGCCTGAGCAAGAGCCACTGTTTTGAAAGATATCAGTCTCCCAGGGCTAAACATAAATGGAATTACCTAGAGTATCTTCATTTGACAGAAAATAACCATCTTCACCCTACCCCCCCACCAAAGCAAACAACCCACACTGTTTTCCCATGATCTGCAAATAATTTCTGAAATTAAGCAAAACCAGACAAGTACATATTTTCCTGGAAGACTTTGCTTTGCAACCTCTGATGAGACACAAAATAATAAGGCAGCTTTGGCTGGTTTCTATAATCACAGTTTATTTATGTTGCTATTCCAAGATAACCCCTTCTTTCAAAGAGCCTGAAGTATTTGTAACTAAGCCAAGTTCAGTCCTACCTCCTGGGCCTGGGGAATTTGATTGGAGTGTCAGAGTTATGCCAAAGAGTTGGTAACATGACAACACTATCACCTGCCTGTCTCCCAAGGCAAATAATAATAATAATAATAATAATAACAATAACAACAATAATAATAATTAAATTTAATTTTAAAAAACCTTGAGGAAGCTCTAGCCATGGTATTTAAACTCTATCATGAAGAGCTCTAGAGTCATCAAATCAGTAGGAAGTAAAGAGATAAAGCCCATCTCTTCCGAATTAGATTTAAGCAGGGATTAACTTCACAGGCTACTATTATGTTGGATTCTACCTATTTTTCAGTGTTATGAAAAAGGGGGGCTGTATTTCTTGCTTTAAACCAAAATTCTGAAGCAGGAGATTCTCAACTTTCCTTTAAATTTGAGATTCTTAAACTTTTTTATATGTCACATATTCCTTCAGCAGTATGGTGAAGCCTATGGACTCCTCTCAGAATTATTTTTAAAAGAATAAAATACATAATATTACAAAGAAAACCAAACATAAGTGAAAATAACAATGCCAATGTATTTTGCCATCCAATTTCACCCCCTGAAATCTACCCATGGAGTCCAGGTTAAGACCTCCTGCTCTAAATGCACGGGGGTAGGTATCTAGTGTTTTCATGGGAGGCTAAGTGGAGATAAAAGCTCCATAATTATCCGCCTACAAAACTGAGTTATATATTACCTCAGAGATACCAAACCCACTTCCTTATTCAATACATGAAGACCTTTTATAATACCTCTTACAAGTAGCCCCCTAGCCCTTGTTTGAATACTTTTAGTGAGAGGGAATTCACAACTGAATTCTTTTTTTTTTTTTATCCACAGACAGTTTATACAGTTTCTTTGATGTTATCAATAAGGTTAATATAGTAGTTTTCCAGATTTATTGTTATCATTGCATAGTATATTTGGCCACAAAGAATGGCAGCTTACTGAGAAGTACATGAAGCATAAATGTGGTTTATTATGAATTTCATCCAGTTCTTCTTGCTCTACACTTCTGGGGCTAGACAAACTGAGTCTAAATCTATTTTATAGCTTTTCCCAATCCCACTTAATTCTAGTGCCTTCTTTTCTCTCATCCCCAATTTTACATTTGCATATGCAAAGAGATAGAGAGACAAAGACATAGACAGAGAGGGAGAGGGAGAGGGGGGAGGAAGGGAGGGAGAGGGAGAGGGGGGAGGAAGGGAGGGAGGGAGGGAGAGAGAGAGAGAGAGAGAGAGAGAGAGAGAGAGAGAGAGAGAGAGAGAGAGAGAGAGAGGGAGAATGAGAGTGAATAATAGTTTGCATCTTGACTCTCCCATTTGTGAACTGTTTGAGAACAGAGGCTGCTTTCCTTATATCTCCAGCACTTAGCATAATGTTTGATACATATTAAATATTTAGTAATTGACTGTCTAGAGCTCAGAGTAATGAAGGAACACAAGGCTGATAAGTCCAATACTCTGCTTGCTCTTTTCTACCTCCAATATTGCTATCTATCTATCTATCTATCTATCTATCTATCTATCTATCTATCTATCTATCTATCTATCTATCCATCCATCCATCCATCCATCTATGACCTCTAACAAATCCATTAATGTCTTTGATGTCACTTCACTTTTCAGTGCTCCAAGGCAACTCTCTCTAAGACCATATAAAAGTTGCTGAGGTTTCACCTCTGTAGAGATAGAACCTCCTCACCTGAAGCTTCCTGCAAGATAAAGGCACACCTTTAATATAATAATAATAATAATAATAATAAAAAACAACAAAAGAAGACAAAATAATAATAAAACAATAAGGATACTAAAAGTTGTTATTATAATGATAATATCCAAGTTTTGTAGCACACTCAGTTGAAACTTGCAGCACTCTGGTGTCTTGGGATACATCCTTTGAGATGTATCTAGAACATTTCCTGAATGATAAGACCTCAAATATTTGAGAATACTAAAAAAAATTATCAATAGTAGATTTAGGACTGAACTAGATATTTTCTAAGAAAAGTTGTTTTTCAAATTTCAGATTCTATTGCTCCTTAGTCAAAGTCTTCTTTGAGCCTTCTCTTCGATAGCATAAAATTTCCTAATTCCTTCAAATAGATCACATATACCATAGTTTCCAGACCCATCATCATGCATGTTTTTGTTTCATTATATCAGCAATAGCAGCAGCAGTATGTCGTGGCATCATAGTTTTTAGAGTCAGATGAGAGATTCAGGAAGTTCTAGTTCAAGCTCCTCCCTTTTTGTAAGATAAAACCAAGCCCAGAAATGAGAGGACATACCCACAGTCACAAAAGGTTGTGAAAAACTGAGCCGCTTTGCAATTCAGGTCTTTCAAATTTAAATCTTTCATTTTTTTGGTAAATGACTTCCTACTTTATGTTTTACTCAAGGAAATGGAGTTTTTAGATCTCTAAGAGTTATTTATTTTTCCCCAATTGCCCTCATTTTGGGTACATGGGCAATCTCCTCATTCCTCTAGAATACTGTAGAATCAAGCTCCATTTCAGCACCAGGGCTAATTCTCATAAATACAAAGACAAGAAGAAGCACCCCTCCTCCTTTTAATCTAAGGAAAGAAAGGGGTTTATGTAGTGGAAGACTTGTATTTGTATTCAGAAAACCTGAAATTGAATTCTTATTGTGTAACCTTGGGCAAAGTCACTTCCTTTTTCTGTGCTTCCTTTTGATCATCTGTGAAATGTAAATATTGGCTCAGATGATCTCTTTATTCCTTCACAGCCCTAGCATTCCTATGGTCCTTAAAAATAGCAAAGACATGAATAACTGAATCCTTCAGAAACTCAATAGCTTTGTAATCAAAAGAAGAAACTCCTAAGCTCAGTGTAAGGAACTAATTACCCAGTAAAAAGTAGGAATTAGTAATATACTAATTAAAAAGCCAAACATAATACAGACCTTTGCTTCAAAAATCTTAGAGTTTCAAAAGGTGTATGTTTCAAATACTTGGGGTTTGTGGGAAACACACTATTTGTTAATGTAGCACAAGGAATCTAGGGGCTAGTTCTTGGGGAAACCCAAACCTCATAAACACAATATAAAGAGATAACATAATGAACATCATTGGTACACTATATAATTTTCAAAATGGAGAAAGTGTCTGAAACGTAGACTACCACAACCTCTGAATATCATATCTTTTTCTATCCATCTGATAGTGCCTTCTTATTTGAGATTACCCTGCATTTGCTTTGTATATACCATATATATATTGGTACATATGCATACATATATATGTATATATATTCATGCAGGTATGTATGCATACATGCATAATGCACATGTGTGTATAAGTATGTATATGTGTATATACATAAATACAAATTTATACATTCACACCTATGCACACATACACATACATATCTCTCCTGTAAAAATGAAATGTTTCTTGAGGACAGGGACTACAGAACTTTTTCTTTTCTATTCTAGGCCCTTGAGATATAGCATCACATAAAGTTTAGAGAATTGGCTTTGAAATTCTGCTATTGACACACACTGGCAGTGAGACTCTGGGTAAGTTACTTAACCTATCCATGCTGGAGGCAACTCTCAAAGTTTATAAATCTCAGAGAAAGTGCTGATCTGTATTAGTAAAGTTGTTTCCTCACTTGTGAGTTTTCTTTACCAATTAAATCACACGTTTAAACCATATCCCTTACCCCAGCACTAATAGGTCAGTGTCTGGCAGAAAGGAGGTGCTTAACAAATTAATGTCTGATTGAAACCTAGAAATGTTCCTACTTAGAGATAACATAGTGTCAGGCAAAGTGACCTGGATTGAAAATTCTCATGCCTGTTGTTAATTCTAGCCCTGCTATCTCTTAACTGTGTGATCAGGGGGGAAAGTGTCTCCATTGCTCTGATCCTCAGTTTCCTCATTTGTAAAATGTTAGGGGTTAGAGGATATCTAAAATTCTTTCCAGTTTTAAATTCTATGTTGTACTATTTGACAATTCAGCTCAGTGAAAGAATAAAACAAAGAGGGCTCTATTTGGAGCTGAAATTGGAATATAGGCCTCCTGACACTACTACTCAATAGCTGTATAATGCTTGACAGATATCACCTCTCTCAGCTTTGGTACCTTGACTTGGGGATAATGTACACTACTTCCCTTGAAGGATGGTTGTAAAAAATAGACAAGGTTATTCAAGGAAATTGAGTCCCAGAGAAGGAAGTGGTTTGTCCAAGGTCACACAACTAATAAGTGAAAGGGCCAGGGCTCAAACTCACTTGTCCCAAGGCCTAATCCACTGCTCTTTATCCTAAAGTGTACTGCCATCTCTTGGAGATAGGTTGCTATATGTCCATGTAGAGGGAGAAGGAACATGATTATAGACGGAAAGGCCACTTTAGCCTGGGTCTAAGATCTGTATGCATATTGGACTTTCTGCCCTTAGTTTTTAGTCTAATCCAAAGTAGATCATTTTACTGCTAGGATCCTGGTTTAACTCTGATTTCCTATTCTGTATAGTGGTAGTAACAACAACAACAATATCTGTAACATCTGTATCTGTATCTGTATCTATATTTATTTATCTATCTTAGTTGTTTACCATGTTATCATATGAATAAAATGAAATATTTTCTATAAAAGCAATTTTTGTCTATAAATCAGGGAAACTCTATCCTCATCTGTAAAGTGGAACATATAAAGCCTTGCCCTGCTCCATCTTTCTTTCCAGATTGTTGAGGGATTAAATGAGAGAGTGTGTAAAAAAAAAGTGCTTTATAAACTGTTACATACAATACACATGCACTTAGGGCTTATAGGAACATAGGATTCTAAGATAGAAATGAACAGAAACTTAGAGATTATATTATCTAACATATCTTCATTTTACAGATAAGGTCTAGAGATTTTACAGATAGAGGTCTAGAGGTCATAAAAACAGTTAATTTCATATTATGACACCCCTATTCTTCAGTGTCTTTGTCAGGAAATATATATATTGGTTTACATATCAAAGGCCTATCACCAGATTGGCTGCAAAGATATAAAGTTTTAAGGTACAATGGACTTTAAAGTGTACCCCTTAAATCCCACAGGGGTTGCAATCAGTATGAGTCATACAAGTACCAAGGGCAAGAAAATCACAGATGCTGCAAGTACAATTACATATCTTAGGGATAGCAATAGGGACTATACCTGAGATTTCATTGGCACAGGAAGGTTGGTGGTAAGGAGACACCCTCTATCAATGACAGTCTAGTACCTTCTTTGAGTGAGTTGATTAAAACCCAAAAAGGTTTAAGTTATTTATGCCAGGTGGCTCTGCCAATGTATATAAGAGACAGGACTTGAATGCAGAATTTCTTGGTTTCCAGGCCAGCTCTTTCATCACCATGCTACCACGACTCACTTAGTACTTTGAGAAGATTTATATAGTCAAAAACTTACACAGTAATAGGGATTCATTTCTCTGATTACTGCACCTTATGAAATTCAGTTTTCTCGTCTATAAAATGGGAATGATCACATTCATAACTCCTACTTTAGAGGGCTTCTGCAAGGAAAGAATTCTATCAACTGTAAAGAAGTATAAAAATGTGAGTTTGTGTTTTTAAGCTATAATTTCATTTAGAGCAGAATAAGTCCCTAAGGTATTAGATAAGGGATGCCTGTGTTTGAGTGAGACAAATAAGGGAGAAAAAAAAAGATGGGAGTCTAGGGCTTTAACTAGTCATGTGAGTGCCACAATGGGACCTGAGATTGTCTTGAAGATATTAAACTCTTAGGGATAGGGTAGTAAAAAAAAACAAAAACAAAAACAACAACAACAAAAAAAAAATGGACTAAATGCTAAGAGGAGAAGAGAGGAAAAGGGAGGAAAATGTCTATCAACTTATTTGTCTGAAAACCAGCCCTACCCACCAATGAGATTACTATAATAAGTGGACCTCTGTCCCTTAATTTTGAGATATTCAATAGGTAGCTGTACATGTGACTAATAAGTAAGCAGAGCCAATATTTGAACCCATTTCTCTGATTCTCAAACTAGTAGGATATGATAAGGTAGAACTAGGAACTCTATCAGTTCACACTGTTGCCACCAAGATTACATTGGTTTCTTTTCACCCATGTCTATATCAACTCAGTTTCTTTGGCTTTCTCAGAAACTACAGACCACTGGCTGGCATCTCTCCTAGCTTCCACTTTTACCCCTTTCTTACAGGAATTAAGGCAATCTAGTTTCAAGACATATGTATGTATGAATATAATTTCTCTCCACTATATATGTACTATATATACACACACATATGCAATATACATGTATACACATTATATATGTATACACACATATATGTATATGTGTATGTGTATATGTGTGTGTGTGTGTATGTGAGTATTACCAAACAGCAGCTCAGGTGGATTCCCATTACATCCCAAGTTACCCTGTCAGATGTTTAATTAATAATTTGCTACCCTGAAACCCTGGAGGGAGAGAGGATTCCTCTCTGCAAATGATTGACAAAGTTAGAGCTTTCAGTTTTCCCCCTCTGCAAGGTTGACCCCATGTTTTAACCTTCCCACGCAGGATTGCTTCTCTCTTCTACCATTGCCATCCATAAGCAATATAGATTTCCATTCTTTGGAATGACATTTGGCAACTGCATTTGATCACCTGACAATCAAGGTCCATTCAGGAATGAAAATGTTAGTTGGAGAGCTTAGTGTAATCTGGCTAGAGCAATGTACTTTCTGCTCCCCAACCTGTCCAAACAGGAACCAAAGTTTTAAGAGAATAGCCCAACATCCTCATGACCTTATCAACAACAAGGTAATGGCTGGTTTGGGGGAATTTCATGATACATCCGAAGTTAATGCTCACTTTATAAAACTGTGCCTGCAGGTGGATGAAACTGGGAAAGTAAGAGCTATAAGTCTCTGAGAACTGAAACTATGGTATGAGAGAGCACTAATGACTCACAAGTATGTGGGGCACAATGGGTAGGTGGTCGACTTCAAGGAGAAAATACTAGATATCTAACATTTCTATTGCCCTTTATACTTTACAAAATACTTTCCACATAATCAGCTTGTGATATAGGCAATATGTATATCAATGTTCCCATATAGATAAGGAAAGTGAGTCCCTAAGACATGATTCAGCCATGGTGCCCAACCTAGTTTGTAAATGGTAGAACCAGGAATCCAATACAGAGCTCTTAACTCATAATGGACAAGACATTGGCTTCTCTGCAAGGATTTGGAATATCCATTCCTGGAAGACTGCAAGGCCGTATGGTTTGGATGTTTCCCCAGAATCCTCTATCAATTGAAACCACTGACATTCATATAACTCCCATGGCACCTGCTTCGACCAAATGTTAGTGTTTTACATTTCTAACAGTGTTTCTAAACTCGAATTTGTTCACTGTTACAAGCAATGAACAGATGTACAAGAAAGAACCTTTCTGAAAGTGGGTGGTGGCTTAATATGGTCCTTAGCCATTATATATCCATCCATCTATCCATCCATATATGAATATATACATATATATGTATATATGATGTATGTATTTCTAGTCCATGTCAGTAATTTTCTATATGAGGAAACTGAGGCCCAGAGGGGTTAAGTTATATATCTGAGGTCATTTCCATAAGGTAACAAAATCCAGGTTTTCAATCAATCCATACGCTATGACTCCAAATGACAAATCTTTCCATGACACCATCTTGTTCTCTATGAAATTACTATGACACTATTGTTGATAGTTCAGTGAATCAGGACTTTGGCTCAATCTACCTTCTCATGAATACTCTCTCATACATGGAAGATCTAGGTGGTACTATGGGGGTAAAAGATATTAGATTTGAAATCAGAAAACTCAGGGTTTAAATCTGTTGTCAGATAATAGCCATGTGACCCTGGGCAACTCATCTAACCTTTCTTAGCCTCTGTTTCCTCATCTATAAAATTAGGATAATAATTATACCCATATCACAGAGTTGTTGTGAGGATAAAATGAGCTAACAAATGGAAAACACTTTCATAGATTTGAAGGTACTATATAAATGCTAACTTTTATTATATATATGTATATATATAGTTATATTATTATCACTTACCTATATTATTTATGCAGATTTATTTGGAGGTTAATAGTTTTTTTGTTGTTCTAGTTCTTAATAGATGTGTGCATGTGGTGTGTGTATACTTATGCATATGTAAGTATATCTATCCATGTGTTTATATGTATATTTATATACTTTTATATAAGTAAACACACATATACATATACACATATTTTAATATATGCATATATGTGTATATACACAATTATATTACACACATATTTTTACTTGAGGTGTTCCCTCCCCTTCCCTGACTATGGTGGGGCAAGACCCCCATCTCTCAACTCTAAGCTTTATTGCAAAGCACAGTAGTTCCACCACAGAGATCCTCAGATAGCAGTGTAGTCAGGCTTTACTTTACTGTAAAAATTAGGCTTGTTATGTGATAATGGCAAAACAAATCTCACTTATTATGGATACCAAGTTACTTCTCAAATTTATTCTGTAAGGTAACCTCCCTATGGATCTAGAGTCACAATTTGATGCGAATACTAGTTAATAAGTTTCTCAAATAACAGGCACATTATTAACCAAAACTTTAATGACTTTTTTGATTATGGGAACAGAATGGGTTGTAGAACACTGAATGTCTTTGACATTTGGTCTGAGCTCTGGGAGGCTCAGTTACATTGAATATGCTTCAACATAGAAAGCAAAATGGGTCAGCCCTTTGAGAGATCCTTATCAGCAGTTTCTGTAGTCAACAAGTTCAGACAGAATTCAGTAGGATGACTTAATGCTGTTGACTCAACTGACCCTGAACTTGATTTGCATTGTTCCAGAACAAATGACTTTTAAGCAATGCACTAAAATTAAATGAAAAAACTGGTACTCTTTAAGCATTGTTTCTCATCTAAATGAGCCTGGAGGATGATTTTCAAGCAAGTGTAACACAACCTCAGAGAACTGTTGTTTCTTTAGTGAGTCCGATGGTCACTATTACAGAGGAATATAATACGGCATATTCAGCAGAAAGAATATAAGATTTATGGATCAAACCATTGGAATGTTGGAAAGGTCACGTAAAAACTGTAAACCTTAGTTCCCTCTTCTTTGAAAGGAATTTTTAGAATAACATCCCTCATTTAAGGAAGCTGTGGTTTAGTAAGTAGAGAATTATGAAAAGCCAAGTTGGATTCCCATCTCTGAAAGATATATCTTAAGTTGGGTAAGTCACTTAATATCTCAGGGCCACATTTAACTCTGACTACAAGCTTCAAAAGAGCTGATGATCCGTATTGGTAGAGAAGGTTCTTCATGAGGAGTTTCCTACATTAATTAAATCACAGACACAATTTAAAAATAAGACAAAACAAAACAAAGAGAGAAGGGGGAAAATGTGTCTCTTGTGGAAATAAAATCATTAAAAGTGTAAAGAAATAAGTATTCATATAATTTATTCATTATCATAATGCATACTTAAATATCTGCTACACAGAGAGCACCATAAAATTTTCTATGGAAAATTTTTGTTTTGTTGTTGTTTTGCTGTTGTTCCTTGTTTTTGTGGGGCAATGAGGGTTAAGTGACTTGGCCAGGGTCACACAGCTAGTAAGTGTCAAGTGTCTGAGGCTGGATTTGAACTCAGATCCTCTTAAATGCAGGACTGGTGTTTTATCCACTGTGCCACCTAGCTGCCCAATATATATATATATATATATATATATATATATATATATTTTTTGTAGGGCAATGAAGGTTAAGTGACTTGCTGAGGGTCACACAGCTAGTAAGTGCCAAGTGTCTGAGGCTTGATTTGAACTCAGGTCCTCCTGAATCAGAGGGCTGATGGGTGCTTTATCCACTGTACTACTTGGCTTCCCCTACTATGGAAAATTTACATAACAAAAGGACATAATTCATGCCCACAGGAAGCATATATTCCATACCTACTAGTTCAATCAACTAGTAGAAAGAAGGCAAGTATATGTGCTCAGATAAAAATAATACAAGGCAAAATGTATTAAGGTACACTGGAAGTATTAAAAAAGTTTTGATGGAGTAATCATTGCTTTGAGGTAAGACAGTCATAGGAATTCAAATTATAAAGGTCTTTAAAGATCATGAAGTCCAATCTTTTCATTCAAGAGATGAAAGATCTAAGGTGTACTTTATCAAGTCCACATAAAATGTAATAGAATTGCAATTTTAACCTCAGTCTTTTGAATCCAAATATTCTGTACATTACTGCATGTGGGAAGTTGAATTTATGCTATTCTTTGAAGCATGGGAAAGGTTTCAACAGTTGGAGATAATTGGGATGGCATTCCAAGGAAATGAAGCAGTGTGCACAAAGGAACATAGTTTGGAATATTCTTTGGAAAGAGTATGGAGTCCAGTGTTGATGGATCATAGAGTATATGAAAGGAAGTGGGAGACAAGATGGGAAAGACAGATTGTGGCCAGATTTTGCATAGTTTTGAATAATGAGATTAGAAGTTTGGGTTTTATTTCATAAGCAGTAAGGGACTTCCTGTTAACAACATAATTATAGAATCTTAATTATCTTACTTTTCCTACAGATGCAGATAGTACTCCATCTCTAGCCACAATTCGTTCTCCCATATACTACCAACTAGTAAGTATTTATTAAGCACAAATCATTGAGGATACAAAAAAAAAAGCCCAAACAAACAAACAATGCCTTGTGTTAAGGAGTTTACATTCTATTGGGAGAAACAATATGGGACAGAAACAGGAAAAGCATCATATAAGAGGCAGCCCTTGAACTGAGTTTTGCACATGTAGAAAGAGCCTGGGATGTCTGTATCCTTCATTTACTAATTCATTCAATACTCATTTAGTTTAAATGTAATGTGACCCCATAATGAGTAAATACTAGAGGAGAGAAAATATTTATCTAAGGTACAGTTGTTGACTTCATGGAGTTTACATTTTAGTGAGAGTGACAGGGTTAGAAAATATATACAAACATGGGTTTAGACTAAAGAAAAACAAAAACAAAAACAAAATAAAACACCTTTCTTTAGATGCTTAAATAAACTTGCAACTGTTCTGTTTGCCCAGTTCTACATTTCTCTTTGTCTAGTACTAACTTATACTCTGGTATCATGTAATACCTAAGTTTAACATTTCTCTAATACATTTGTTATCTAATATACGCTATACTGATATGTGACACTGTCCTATGCCCCTAACAAACTAAGAACCATGTATTTTCCCCCCATCTTAAAGGTTTTATTTTTATTTTTTTTCTCTGTTTAAAATTTTATTTTCCAAATTACTTGTAAAAACAAATTATGGCATTAATTTTTAAAAACTTTGTGTTCCAACTTCTCTTCCTCCCTCCCTTAACCCCTCCCCAAGAACTCAAGCAATTCAAGATGTTAGACATCAGTAGTCATGGAAAACATCTCCACATTAGCTAGGTTATGAGAGAAAACAGATAAAAAACAAAACTTCAGATTAAGGAACCAAAAAAAAATATGTTTCAATCTGTTTTCAGATACCAACAGTTCATTTTCTGTATATGTATTGCAATTTTCATAAGTCCTATAGAGTTATATTGGATCATCGCCTTGCTGAAAATAACCACATCCTTCCCAGCAGATCATCTTACACTATTGCAGTTATTTTGTATACAGCACATTTAATTTTGCTCCAATTCATGTAGGTCTTTCTAGTTTTTTCTGATAGCATCCTGTTCATCATAACTTTTATGGAGTGCCTTAAACTTGACAAAGAATTTTCTTCACAATAGCCCAGAAAAGTAGGTACCATATGTTTTGCCATTATAGTCAATCATCATAACTATTTCCCTCCATCCTATTCCCTTCCCATTATATTTACTCTATTTTCTATCTTCTTTTACCCTATTCCTCCTCAAAAGTGTTTTGCTTCTGACTTCTTCCTCCTGGCTCTTCCCTCCCTTCTTTCACCCTTCCTTTCTTATCCTCTTCCCCTCCTACTTTCCTGTAGGTTTAAATAGATTACTCCTCCCAATTGGGTGTGTCTGGTATTTCCTCCTTGTGCCCACTCTGATGAGATTAAGGTCTTTGAGCTACTTCTGTTCTAAATTTTCTTCCTCTCTCCCTCCTCAACCCTCCCTATGAAATCAAGCAATTCAACATAAGTCATATATGTGCAGTTATGCAGAACATCTTCACCTCCTTGAAAGTATTTTGCTTTTTACTGCTCAATCCCCCAATCTGCCCTTCCTTCCTTCCCCTCTTTCCCCTCTCCTTCATCTCCTTCCCCTTCCCCTCAGGGCAAAATATATTACTATACCCACTTGAGTATATTATGTTATTCCATCTTTGAGCCAATTCTGATGATAGTAAGGTTCACTCATTGCTCACTCCTTCCCCCTCTTCCCCTTCTCTCCATAAGCATTTTTCATATTTCCTTCATGTAAGCTACCTCTCCCCACTGTACCTCTCTCCTTCCCCCTCCCCCAGTACATTCTCCTACCCCTCAACCCTATTTTAAAGATGTCATCAAGGGTTAGCTAGGTGGCACAGTGGTCAAAGCACCAGCCCTGGACTCAGAAAGCCCTGAATCCAAATCTTGCCCCAGACATAAGCCACCCCACTCTGCCTGGCCCCAAAAGAACAAGAATGAACAAAAAAGAAATGCTTTACAGATATCACGCCTTCATATTCAGTTCAGACCTGTGTCTTCTGTCTAAGTCTATTCCTTTCAGCTACCCTACTACTGAGATAGTTCTTATGAGTTTGAAGTATTATCTTCCCATATAGGAAGGTAAACAGTTTAATCTTTTAATAGCCTTCATGCTTACTTTTTCCTGTTTACCTTTTTATGCTTCTCAAGGGTCTTGTATTTGAAAGTCAAATTTTCTATTCAGTTTAGGTCTTTTTATCACAAATGTCTGAAAATTCTCTTTTTCATTTGGAGTCCTATTTTTTCCTCTGAAAGATTATAAACAGTTTTGCTTGGTATATGATTCTTGGCTGTAGTACCAGTTCTTTTCCCATTCAGAATATCACATTCCATGCCCTCCAGCCTATTAATTTAGATGCTGCTATATCTTGTTTTATCCTTATTGTATCTCCACAATATTTGAATTCCTTTTTTCTAGCTGCTTGCAATATTTTCTCCTTGACCTGGGAGCTCTGGAATTTGGCTATAATACTCCTGGAAGTTTTCAGTTTGGGATCTCTTTCAGGAGGTGATCAGTAGATTCTTTCAATTTCTATTTTACCTTCTGCTTCTAGAGTATCAGGGCAATTTTCCCAGACAATTTCTTGGAAGATGCTGTCTAAACTCTTATTTTGGTCATGGTTTTCAGGTAATCCAGTGATTTTCAAATTATCTCTCCTGGATCTATTTTCCAGGTCAGCTGTTTTTCCAAGGAGATATTTCATATCGCCCTCTACTTTTTAAAAATTCATTTGGGAGGGGCAGCTAGGTGGCGGAGTGGATAGAGCACCGGCCCTGGATTCAGGAGGACCTGAGTTCGAATCCGGCCTCGGACACTTAACACTTACTAGCTGTGTGACCCTGGGCAAGTCACTTAACCCCAATTGCCTCAGTAAAAAAAAAAGAAAAATTCATTTGGATCTGCTTTACTGTGTCTTAGTTTCTCATAAAGTCACTAGCTTCCATTTGTTCAGTCCTAATTCTTTGGCAATTATTTTCTTCAGAGAGCTTTTGTATTGCCTTTTGCATTTGGCTTTTCAAGCTGTTGCCTTTTTTCTCATGACTATCCTGCATCACTCTCATTTTTTTTTTCCATTCTTTCCTCCATCTCTCTAAAGCTTCCTTTTATCTCTCCTATTTTCTTTCCAAAGTCCCTTTTGAACATTTCCATGGCCTGAGACCAATTCATATTTTTCTTCAAAGCTTTGGATATAGGGGCCCCGAGGTTGTTATCCTCTTCTGAGGGTTCACCTCAATCTTCCTTGTCACTAAAGAAATTTTCAATAATTCTCAACTTGTTTTGCTCACTCATCTTGCTGTCTTTTAGTTGACTTTTAACTCCCTCTTACAGTGGGGGCCTACTTCCAAGGTACACTGTCCCAAGCTTCAGAGGGTCCCAGGTGTTTTGGTTTGTGGGAGGACAGGCTTTTCTCTCACCTGGCCTGTTCTCTGGTCCAAAGATAACCTCAAGCCAACTTGCTAATTAATCTGCCAGCAAAACTTTGTTTTCTATGGTCGTTCTTAGCTTAGACAGGCCTGTGCCCCTCCCCCACCTAGGCCTCCCACCACTCAAGATTTCTTCCTGGTTCCCTGGTGGGGTGGGATAGCTGAATTCCTCCTTAGATCCCACAGAAACCCCTGTATTTCCCCCCTGTCAGCTGTTCACCCCTCTCATCGAACCACAAGCTTAGTTATAGAAGACAGTGGTGCTACAGCTGATTGTGAGACTTCGGGGTAAGTTCCTCTGGCACAATGTGCCTGGGGTCTGTGTTGGTGGGATCAAGGGGTTGGACTCTTCTTGCAGTTCATTATGGCCCCCTATAATCTGTATCTGGGTGGAAAATAACCTCAGTTGGTGTTTTTGTGGGTTTTGCTGCTCCAGGGGTTGTTTTATTGCTGTTTTGGGGGTAATTGTGTCAGGAGCTCTGTATGTTTAATGTCTTTCCATGTATTTTTTTTTTTGCAGGGCAATGAGGGTTAAGTGACTTACCCAGGGTCACACAGCTAGTAAGTGTCAAGTGTCTGAGGCTGGCTTTGAACTCAGGTCCTTCTGAATCCAGGGCCAGTGCTTTATCCACTGCACCACCTAGCTGCCCCCTTCCAGGTATTTTTTAACTTTTAAAATATCTTCCCTGCTGCCAACCATGGTGCTGTGTACTCAGTAAACAATTTCCTCTTGGGGTTTGGAACCTGCTTTGAGAAGAGATGCAAACCTGTGATTTCATTAATATGGACAATGCCTATTTTGGAAAAAAATATTTTCTAAATGCATATTAAGCAACTCATTCACAACTTAGAGTCCTTGAGAGTTATCTGGTATACAAGAGGTGAAGATGCTTTCCCAAGATAACATAACCAGCAGGTGCCATAGGCAAGACTTTAAATGAAGTCTTTGTGATTCTCATGCTATCTCTCTATGTACTCTTTGTCACCATCTCTCTTAAAATGCGACATGTTGTGTTGTATTTTATTTTATTTTTCCCATATAAATATCTTCTCTAAGTATGTGTAATGTTCCAAATTTTTTCACTAAGCACTGATGATGATCCCTTCACCAACCTCCATGTCTCACACACACATATATACATACACACACACCACTACTACACAGACCAAAAACAGTCATCATTCCCCTAGGGCAAAGGTTTTTAACATGTGGTCCATTATTTTTTTTAAATGATCACTATATTTCAATATAATTAGTTCCTTTTATAACACTATGCATTTTATTTTATTGCTTTAAAAATATTATCCCTAGGGGCGGCTAGGTGGCACAGTGGATAAAGCACCGGCCCTGGATTCAGGAGTTCCTGAGTTCAAATCCGACCTCAGACACTTGACACTTACTAGCTGTGTGACCTTGGGCAAGTCACTTAAGCCCCATTGCCCCGCAAAAAAAAAATATATATATATTATCCCTTGAACTAATGTGTGGTTTTGACCAGTTTGTCCATGAGGTCCATTTCACTAAACAAAATTAAGAAACATTCTTTAGATAGCTCAAAACTTTTAATGGTGAGAGCCTGTAGAAATGATGGGGCCATACATGGTAAAATCATTAGTATGATGAGATGACTAGGCATGCAGACACAACATGGCAAACAAAACCAGAGTCAAAGAAAAGAGCCATGCGATTCAAGATCTAAAATATTCCATCAAGATCTTCTAATCCAAACCCTAATTTTGCAGATGCACAAATTAAAGTTCAGGTAACATATAGGATAAAGTCATAGAACTCATTAGTGTGTCACTAGAACCAGAATAAGGTTTTCCAATATCATGATCCACTGGAAGTGACAAGAAGATACAGAGATGAGGCTACGTAGGTGAAATTTATGTTAGGGCTAGCTGGAAACTGGAATCAAAGAGATATAAAAGTGTAGGGGTGTCATATATGAACTTTCAAATGCTCTGCAGGAAATGGAATGGATTCTCCAAAGAGCTGCTGGTGCTTTCTGGAAGATCTTATCACTACACACTCATCTATATCAAGAAAAAAAATATCCACTAGTACTAAGAAAAGAATCAAAGATCATCAGAGTACATGACATGAGTAGGAATGGGTTATACAGACCCCACAAGGAATTATTCGCCCATCTGTCTCTTTACTAATCTGAGCAGAAAGGGAGACAGAGAGAGTAATCTCATTTTAAGAAAACAGTACTGTGTCTCTTTTCTATATCCTGGAGCCTTGTCTATGTCTGAATTTCATCTGTAAAAAAAGAAACAAATCCATGTATATGTTATAAAGTTTGTGGCCACACAAATTATCCACTTGAAGCAGAATTACACACCTAGGCTTTCTAAAAAGTTCACTCAGGCACTATTCTCTCTGTACCCATAATCTAGTAGAGGCAGCAATGAAGTGTACCTCTAGCCTGCTTCATTTTCACCATAATCTTTGTACTTTCAAGGGTGTCAGGAAGAAGGACAAAGGATTATGGACTATGTGGGAGTCCAGGAAAGATGATTCATTTCCCATATGGGCTAGAGACAGCTGTATTTTACTAGGAATGGTAGAGATGACCCAATTTCCAGGTGACCTTAAATACATTTCAAACTGAGTATAATGATGATTTTGTGCAACATATGTCCAAATCAGCTTCAGGGTGCTGCATGGCCTTGATTTTCCTCACTATCTTGAACAAGCTGCTTTGAACAGAACAGCTTAATTTTCAGGGGTACTAAAGAATCTGGCTTCCATTGACTCTACCTTGAAGATTTTTCTAATTCCCATTTGTAAGAAGGTAAAGGAAATACTTCAGGGTTGTATCATGCTATCATTACTATATAGATGAGGTAATTTATGTACTAAAACCCTAGGGTACTAGAAGTGATAATTCTTCCTTGCAACATTTACTTATTCACTGAGAGCTGATCCAGCTTATGACAAGGGTCTGCAGATCTGTTTCTAGAGGAAAATTAATTTGTTCATTAAGCAAATTATCTCTTCCACAAGCTGAAATGGCATACTGGTCTTAACAATAAATAGATGAACATTCTGAGGGTTAGAGCCATGTCAACATTTTCCTATTCCATATCTAACATCAAGGGATGAAGTTTTATTTTTGCTACCACTTCTATTCTTCAATTATTAAGGCTGTTGTTCATTCAGTTAAGTATTGGTCATGGGAAAAATATTTGTAGAATTGAGAAAGATATGATTTCCATGTTCAAAGAGTAGACTCCAATCCAATACAAGTACCTTGGTTCCAAGAAGGAAAATAAAGATCCATGTGGCCTTTGTTTTAAGTTCCCTGGTGGTCTGGTGAATGAGTGTAGATTCTTAGGTAGGAGCAGACATAGGAGCTACTCCTTTGGTTCCCAGCTACAATCATGGCCATAAAAGATATGATTTCCCTTTCTTGGAAAGATATAATCCAAACTAACTACTTTGTTTCTATTAATCATGGAGACTCATAGGCAATGAGGGTCTCTTTGTATAAACCCACTTTTGTTATCCTTTACTTCACTGTAATCATCTGATGGCCATTTGTCCTTCTAGGGGCAGCTATGTGGCACAGTGGATAAAGCACCATCTCTGGATTCAGGAGTACCTGAGGTCAAATCTGGCCTTCGATACTTGATAATTACTATGTGACCCTGGGCAAGTCACTCAACCCCCATTGCTCCACCAAAATAATTGTCCTTCAAGTTTATGTCAAAATGATAATAAATTTATAAAGAATAATGGATTTTAGCCCTAATAACTTTTTGTTTGTTTATTGGTTCACTGCTCCAGAACTGATTTCATCAATATAAGGAACTCTTGATGGAATTTCTCCAAACAACCCACAAAAATAATGAATAAAGACCTGGCTTCAGGGATTAAGTCCCAACTCAATTGACTGTGTGGTACTGGGCAAAAGAGTTCTTTAGGAAATGTTTTAGGAAACTCTTTAAGACTAGAGGTTCTTCAGTCTGGAAATATGCTGAAAGATTTATTAAACTGCCTATTACTTTGATCTAGGGAAAACCAGAAAGAACCCATATGTTCTAAAGTATTTAGAGCAGCTTTCTTTATGGTGGCAAAGAAGTGGCAATTGTGAAGATGTCCATCAATTTGGGAATGGCGGAAAAAGTTGTGGTATATTATTGTGCTATAAGACATTATGAGCTCTGGGCACCTAGGTGGCACAGTGGATAGAGCACCAGCCCTGGAGTCAGGAGTACCTGAGTTCAAATCTGGCCTCAGACACTTAACATTTACTAGCTGTGTTGTTAACCTGGGCAAGTCATTTAACCCCAATTGCCTCACTTAAAAAAAAAAAAAAGAAATTATGAGCTCAATGATCTTAGAAAAAACATGGATAGACTTGCACGAAATATTGAGGAGTGAAATGAGTAGAACCAAGAGAATCCTGGACATAGTAACAGCAATATTGTTTTAAGAAGAACTTTGAATAAATAAGTAATTTTGACTATTATGAATACCCAAATTAACTACAAAAGACATATGAAGGAAGACACTATATACATTCATAAAAAGAATGCATAGAATGATTAAAAATATATTTACATATTTGTGTCTAATGGTAGCCATCTCTAGGGTACAGGAAGGGAAGGAAAAATGGGACAAAAAGAAATTTACATGATAATTTTATTATATACTTAAAAGGAATAGCAAGTTGTACACAAAAGATTTGCAGTTTCATGTGCAATCACGTTTTTTTAAATTATACTCTGCTTTGGAAGTGCTTGTTTTATTTCATGAATTAAAATTTTAAAAATTAAAGTTTTAAAAAGACTATAAGTTCTTTAACATTTATAGATCTACATTGGTAGAAACACTAAATTAAGCCTTATTCAGAATATTTGATTAAATATGTATGAGAGACAATATAGTGAGCTAAACAGAGAAAAATGGCTTCTGATTGAGGAAGATCTAGTTTTAACTTGTGTCTCTGATAGATGCTATAATTATATCCCAGGATAAGTCATTTAAACTCTCCTTGAGGGGGCTGCTCTTCCAGGGCAGGAGTGGAGACAGTGAGGTCGCACTGACACAGATCCAGTACCAGGCAGTTCTTTCCAGAGAAAGAGACCCCTGGAGCCTCTGAATCAACTTTAGTGCCAGTGTCATCTGGAACTAAGCTCATGGTCTGGTGAGAGGGCTGAGCGGTTGGCAAGGGGGATATTACAGGGGTCTCTGATTCTAAAGACTAGTCTAAATCTATTTCTGAACTCAGGTCATCTCCAGTAGAGGGAGCTGTTCTGGCATCCCTCTGAACATGTGGCCTACTGTGGTCATATCCCTTCTTCTTTTTACAGTTTGTTTTTTTTTTTTTTTTTTGAAAAAGGCTACATCAGAATAATGACAATAGCAAGAACAAAAATTATAGCCATTTGAGCTATGATTATATTAGTATAATAAGTTTTGAATTTAGTTTTAATGCTTCCAGTGATATTAAACAAGTGCTCAGTGGGAATGATAAGCTCTCCATGTCATTGTTCCAAAGATTTTTTACTGTGTTTGTGAGGAGGAAATCAGCAATCCTATGAATAAATATTGAGTAGGTTAATAGTTTAAATCTGGACAATATGCTGTCCCAAAATATGCCAATTAGAATATACAAGGGGGGAGCAAAATATTCAATCATGGCACAGTTTAAAATGGAGTGGCTTTTCTCTGACCAGCAAGATAAATGATAATTTTTTTAAGAGCAAGGGAGATTGCCTAAGGGAAGCAGTGGGGGAGGGTTAAAAAGGTCCCCCAAGTTATTTGGCTCATGGCCAAATAAGGGGAAAGGGGTTAAAGAAATTGACTAGGTTAGTCAACTCCTGGCTGGCTCATCAATATGTAAGGGCCAAATTTTAATTGGGGAGTGTTAGTTAGGCAGCTTGCCACAATATTGGTGCAAGGAAGGAGATTAACAGCCTCTTTTAAAAACAGAACAGGGTTTGTTAACAAGAATGAACTTAAAAACACAAGTAAGATTAGTAGAATTAAAGGAAAGAAAAAAAAGGAATGGGGGAAGGAAAACAACACAACCTTAATCACACCACTGCCCAGGGCTTAGCAGAACATATAGCTGCATCCTGTCTCTTTCTGGCTCCAAGCTGGAGTGTTGAAACTCCTCCCTCATCCTTAGCAACAACCCTGGGGCTCCCAGGAAATAGGGCGGACAGACACACATCCCCAAGCTAATTGGCCAGCAGCCCTAATTGACAGAATTAACAAACTACTCTACAACTGCTACTCCCCCCTGACTGCCCTCACCGGGCTTCCAGTCATGGCAGGGCTGCCCTCATTATAATTTGGCCAGTCCTATGCAGGCATGTGGGTGTGTGCCAGAGTGAGGTCAGGGCACACAGGGTTTCTAATTTTAGGCAAAGATGGGGTCATAGAAACCTCAAATCACAATTAATTCTTTACAAATCATACCACCTGGGACCCTCTGAAGCTTGGTACAGTGGAGCCTGAAAATAATGTCCCACCTTAAGAAAGAGTTTAAAGTCAAATAAAAGACAGGCAAGATGAGCAGAGAATGGTGAGGACCATAGAAAGTTTCTTTAGTGAAAAAGAAGATCAAGGTGCACCCTCAGAAGAGGATAGCAACATCAGGACTCCTTCAAACAAAGCTTCCGAGAAAAATATTAATTGGTCTCAGGCCATAGAGGTGCTCACAAAGGACTTTGAAGATACAGTATGAGAGGTAGAGGAAAAAATGGAAAGAAAAATGAGAGTGGTGCAGGAGGGTCATGAAAAAACAGTCAATAGCTTGAAAAGCCAAATTGGCCAAATGGAAAAGGAGGTACAAAAGCTCTCTGAAGAAAATCATTGCTTAAAAATTAGGATTGATCAAATAGAAGCTAATAACTTTATGATAAATCAAGACATAATAAAACAAATAAAGCATGAAGAAAAAATAGGTGGCAATGTGAAATATCTCTGAGGAAAAACAGCTTATCTGGAAAATATATCCTGGAGAGATAATTTGAAAATTATTGGACTACCTGAAAACCATGATCAAGGAAAGAGCTTAGACGTCATCCAGGAAAGTGTGAGGGAAAATTGCCCTGATATTTTAGAAGCAGAAGGTAAAGCAGAAATTGGAACAATTAATCAATCACCTTCTGAAAGAAATCCCAGAATGAAAACTCCCAGAAACATTATAGCTAAATTCTGGAGGTCCCATGTCAAGGAGAAAAAATTGCAAGCATCCAGAAAGAAAACAATTCAAATACTCTGTAGCCACTGTCAGGATAGCACAAGATCTAGAAGCTTCTACATTAAAGGATCAGAGGGCATGGAATACGATATTCCAGAGAGCAAAGAAATTTGGATTACAACCAAGAATCACGTATTCATCAAAACAGTATAATCTTTCAGGGGAAAAAATGGGACTTCATTGAAAAAGAGGACTTTCAGCTATTTATGCTGAAAAGACATAAACTGAATAGAAAATTTGACTTTCAAATATAAGACCCTAAGGAGGCATAAAAAGGTAAACAGGAGGGGCAGCCAAGCAGCGCAGTGGATAAAAGCACCGGCCCTAGACTCAGGAGTACCTGAATTAAAACCTGGCCTCAGACACTTGACACTTACTAGCATTGTAACCTTGGGCAAGTCACTTAACCCCCACTGACCCACCAAAAAAAAAAGGTAAACAGGAAAAAGAAATTAAGAGAGATATTAAAAGGTTAAACTGTTAACATTCCTTCATGGGAAAATGATACATCATACTCATGAGAACTTTCACAGTATTAGGGCAGAAGATAGAACTAAATTTAGACAGAGGGCACAGGTAGGAATTGATTATGAAGGGATGATATATGTAAAGCATTTCTTTTTTGTTTATATTTTTTTGTGTGATGGTTGGAATTGGGTGACATTCATGGGGTCATGCAGTGGGTAAGTGTCTTGTGTCTGAGGCTGGATTTGGGCCTGGGTCCTCTTGGGTCCAGGGTGGGTGCTTTGTCCACTGTGTCACCTAGCTGCTCCATGATAACATCTTTAGGGTAAAATTGAGGGGTGAGAGGAATGCACTGGGGCAGGAGGAAGGAGAGAGGTAGAATGGGGTGAAATCCCACATGAAAGAAATAGGAAAGGATCTATTGAGTTGGGGGACAGATGGGGGAGGAGCAGTCAGTGAATGAGTCTTACACTTATCAGACTTTGCTCAAAGACCTTAATCACATCAGAGTTGGCTCAAGGATGAAATAACATATACACTCAATTGGGTGTAGTCAACAGTCTAACCTTGGAGGAAAGTCAGAGAGGAAGGTGATAAGGAGGGAAAGTTAAAAGAAGGGAGGGCAGATTGGGTGAGGGGGCAGTCAGACGCAAATAACTTTTGAGGAGGGATAGGGTGAAAGAAGATAGAAAATCAAATAAATATCATGGGGAAGGGAATAGGGTGGAGGGAAAAATTAATAATAGTAACTGTGAAAAAATTTTGAAGCAGAGGCAAGAGTAATTGACAATGATGATGATGATAAAACATATGGTACTTAGTTTTCTGGGTTATTGTGAGGAAAATTCTTTGTCAGGTATAAGGTACTATATTAATGTTATCTGTTTCTATAAAAACTGATGAGCAGGATGCTGTCAGAAAAAAAACCTGGAAAGACCTACATGAGCTGATGCAATGTGAAATGTACTATATACAAAATAATAGCAATACTGTAAGATGATCTCCTGTGAATTACTTGTTTATTTTCAGCATTATGATGATCCAAGACAACTCTGAAGGTACTATGAAAAATGCAGTCCATCTACGGAGAGAGAACTGATGGTGTCTGAATACAGATTGAAGCATAATTTTTTTTTGTTAGTTACTTTGTCTGAAGTTTTGTTTTTGTCTGTTTTCTTTTACAACATGGCTGATGTGGCAATGTTTTGTATGACTGCTTATGTATAGCTTATATTGGATTGCTTGAGTTCTTGGGGGGAGGGAGGGAGGAAGATAATTTGGAGTTTTTTAAAAAATGTCAAAATTTATATTTACATGCAATTTGGGAAAATAAAGCTTAATGGGAGAAAAAACTGCTTTGGCTGCATCCTATAAATTTTTTTTGTGAGGCAATTGGGGTTAAGTGACTTGCCCAGGGTCACACAGCTAGTAAGTGTTAAGTGTCTGAGGCTGGATCTGAACTCAGGTACTCTTGACTCCAGGGCCAGTGCTCCATCCACTGTGCCACCTAGCTTCCCCCATCCTATAAATTTTAATATGTTGTCTCATTATTGTTATTTTCTTTAAAGGAATCATCAATTGTTGCTATGATTTGTTCTTTGACCCACTTGTTTTTTAGAACCAGATTATTTAATTTCCAATTGGTTTTAATCTCACTTTCAATTGTCCACTATTGAATGTAATCTTTTTTTTTTTTTTTAGTCAGGTAATTGGGGTTAAGCTTAATGGGAGAAAAAACTGCTTTGGCTACATCCTATACATTTTTTTTTTTTTGGTGAGGCAATTGGGGTTAAGTAACTTGCCCAGGGTCACACAGCTAGTTAGTGTAAAGTGTCTGAGGCCAGACACTTACTCCGGATTACTCTAATAATTGCTCTTATAATAGTTATTAAGACTTAAAAATATTATCTTGTCATATAGATCTAAAAACATTTCAAGCTTATTTAAATTTCTTACAATTTTTCTTTCTTTTTTTCTTTTTTACCTTTTGATGTTTCTCTTGAACCTTGTATTTGGATTCAAAATTTTTATTCAACTCTGGCCTTTTAAACATAAATGCTTAAAAGTCCTCTGTTTCATCAAATGTCCAATTTTTTCCCTGAAAGAATATATTACATTTTGATGGGTATGTGATTCTTAGTTGTAAACCTGATTCCTTTGCCTTCTAGTACATTATAGTCTAAGCCCTGTGATTCTTTAATGTGGACACTGATAAATCCTGTGTAATTCTGACTGTAGTTCCACAGTACTTGAATTGTTTCTTTATGACTGTTTACAATACTTTTTCTTTTATCTGTGAGTTCTGAAATGTGGCTATGATGTTCCAGGGTATTTTCATTTCAGGGTCTCTTTCAGGTGGTGATCAGTAGATTCTTTCAATTTCCATTTTTCCCTCTGGTTCTAATATTTCAGGGCAATATTCTTTGATAATTTCTTGAAAGATATTCTCTAGGCTTTTAATTTATTTATTTATTTATTGGTCATGGTTTTCAGGTAGTTCAATAATTCTTATATTATCTCTCCTGGATCTATTTTCTAGATCAGTTGTATTTCCTAGGAGAAATTTTACATTTCCTTCTATTTATTTGCTTTTTTTGCTTTTGTTTTATCATATCGTGGAGTCTCAGAGAATCATTAGTTTCCATTTGTTCAATTTTAATTTTTTTAAAAAATATTTTATTCATTGACCTTTTGTATTTCCTCCATTTGGCTAAATCTGTTTTTCAGAGAGTTGTTTTCTTCAGTAATTTTTGTATTTCTTTCCCCAATTTTTCTTCTATTTTTCTAATTTTGACTTTTAAAATCCTTTTTAAGCTCTTCCAGGAATTCAACTTGGCTGTGAGACCAATTTATAATTTTCTTTGAAGGTTCACCTGTAGCAATTTTGTTATAGTTCTACTCTGTGCCTTGATGTTTCCTATTACTGAAGTAACTGTCAATAATCAAACTTTTGTTCATTGATTTTTGGTCATTTTTGTGCCTTGATTGTGTGTCTGTGTGTGTGACTTGATATTTTTATATTGATTTGGACTCACTTCCTATAACTGTTCCAAGGTTTGTGCTTAGGTTCCAGTTCTTACTGGTGGTTTTCACTGGGCTTCAGGGTTTAGCCACCCAATGGGTTGCCAAAAATAACAAAGTGTTTTTGGTAGTTGACCCTGGGGGAATGATCTTGTTGATCATCTGGCCCAGGGGTGGTACCTTGCAGTTGGGTTGCTATGGTAACCAATGACTCTGCTAGCAGACCCTAGAAGGGTAAATTTGTTATGATCTGCTGAGTCCCTGGGGTTGGTTTGCCCTGGAAATAGTCTCTCCTCTAGGAGATCACAGGGGTGGGAATCTGCTGTTGACATACTTGGGTGGGGTTTCACTACATTTCAGCAGTGGGGTTCTAAGTGGAGCTTCACTGGTGATTTGCCCCAGGCTCAGGGGTCTGTTACAGGCCCCAGCCGCAAGCTGCTGTTGTTTCTGCTGCTGCTGTTGCTTCTGCACCTGGAATTTACTTCCCTCCAATCCAGGTAAGATAGACCTTTACTGCCAGGATGGTAGGCTCTTTCCCTGCTCCTAGGATGGTTCAGAGGTAGTTTTATGTTGGTTTAGAGGGGAAATCCGGGAGAATTGCAGTGGGTTGCTTCCTTATTTGGCCATCTTGGTATTTATATGTTTTCTCATGTAGAGTTTATAGTTTCCTGGAGAACAAGGGTGATTTCATTTTTGTTTTTGTACTTCCAACATAGTACATAAGTAGGTATTCAGTTTGTTTTATTGATTGATTAGTTGGTTGGCAGAGTTTTTTTCAAGTATGTATATTTATACTTGCACAAGAATTTTTAATAAATATGATATGTACCTTTATTCAAATCATAGATAAAAATGGTCAAAAGTATAGGAAAATTTGATCCCTGGGGAAGAATACTGTTTTTCAGTCTGATATTGAAGTTTTAATGATTATTCTAAGGGTTTATTTATTTAATTTTGAATCGACCTAATTTTTCTAGTATCTAGGCCATAGTTCTCCATATTCTCCTTTAGGATAGCATGAAAAAATGTGTTTACTGTTTCCTTAAAATCTAGGTAAATAATTTCTACAGAATTCTTCTGATTTTTGATTAGAGAAACCCTATAAAAAAGAATGAAAAATAAATGAGTATGGTGTGGCATGACCTGTTCTTGATTAAACCATTATCTTAGAAAGAGAATCCAGTTTACAATTTAGAGTACTGTGATGAAATAATGGGATTTAGCAGATACTCAAAGACCCACCTGGAGATTAATCTATACTGATTGAATCAAGTGAGAGTGATTGACTGCTAATTAAGCCTACTTCAAGTTAATTGGATTGTAATCACACCTGGCTATCCCTTAAGAAGGTATTGTTCTCAGAAACTAGACTGTGATCTCAACTTGAGAACACCTTCAAAGACAATGGATTTGGATGACGCCAACCAATCACCTTGAAGCAGTGTGTAAGGACCGCCTATGTTCCAGATGTATAAAAAAGCTTCCACAAACAGCTTGCTAAGGGTGTTCCTGATTAAAGCAGGCTCGTGGAGGAGGACTTCAGGAAGAACCCAACCAGGCTGGAACTCTAGGCTAGACTGGAGCTGAAGCTTCTGATTTAAGGCGACCACAATTTAGATTTTAAACATCACAGTACAAATCAGTAAAAAAGTGTTCATTTCTTCCATAATTACAAGCCATGGGAGGGAGAAGCATGAGTTTATCCACAGAGAAAAGAATCTCAATTGCGGAACTGAGCTTCTGAATATGAGCAATTTCTCTAAGGGATTTATGGTATACAAAAGACATAGTCATCCTACATATAGAGCCAATTGGTTACTAGCATTAGAGGTAGTTTGTTGTGGTTTGGGGAATGGGGACAGAGACTTCCTAAGCTGCTAGTCTGGTTTTGCACTCATATTGTCAAAGAGATAGCATACTTAGTTGTTCTTGCGTATGAACTGGGGTACAAGAAGTAGAACTAAGCATTAAATATGAGTTCTTATTTGCACTGGAATGATGGTGTATTCTAAAATGGTATTACCTATGTCTAGAAAGGGAAAAAATAGTGCCTCCTTTTTCTGCTACCATGCCATATTAATGCTTTTTAATCACCTCTTCCTTTTCTACTTTTGCCCTTCACTGGTACTTTAGAATTTCTATTCTCTACATTATTCCAAAGATCACTGAAAATAGCTCAAAGATCAAAATTGACAATTCTTTCAGGATCTCAGCATGGAGTGAATATATGAATGTGGACCTAGTGATTTGAATTTCAGGGAAGCTAGGAAAATTTTCCTCAATCTCCCTACATATTCTACATTTGAAATTTACATTAGCCTTTTTTTGTTTGGTTTGACAAGAGAAATAAGAGTGGACAAGCTTTCTTTCTTTCTGTTGACATTTATCATGGCATTTATTCTAATTAGTGTCCCATCTACTTCTTTGAGCCTTCTCTTTTATTCAACAAACTTGTTGTTGTCCTTACCTTATCTTTCTAATGTAAGCCCAAAGAAAAAATCATTAGTAGTTCAATATCACCCCCCAAAAAATGTCTCTAGTATTATGTCCCAAGGATAGGAGATTTTGCTATAGTTTTCAACATTTTTATCACTTATTTAAATAAAGGCACATGGCTTACTGAAAATTTTTGTTATATATTCACTTATTTATTTCAAACAGCCAAATCAATCAATCAATCTAGTTTTATTTAGCACATTCCATCCTCTAGGGGCTATTAAGATAAAAATAAAGTGTCCCCTCTCCTCAAGGAATCTCTATTTTATTGGGTGAAACAACATATACATAAATAAATATAAAATATAATGGCCCAAGGGCTGCTTCAACTTCTACCATTAAGGGATCCCAGCTTCAGTAGTCCTGAATCCAATCCTACTATTTTATTATTTTATTTTATTTTTTCAGGGCAATGAGGGTTAAGTGACTTGCCTGAGGTCACACAGCTAGTAAGTGTCAAGTGTCTGAGTTCAGATTTGAACTTAGGTCCTTCTGAATCCAGGGCTGGTGCATCACCTAACTGCCCCCTATTCCTACTATTTTAAACATGAAGTCATTATTTACCCCCTTATAGCCATCTCTCCTTTTGTATTCTAAATGTTGCTTTTTAATTTTTTTTTATTAACAATCTACATTGGTCAATGTGTTCCTTATACATCTACATTGATCTATCCACTATGACTCCTTTTACCCTTTTGTAATTATTTCTCCTTCTGACTTTCACATTTCATTCTTGAGTTTTCTATCTTTTCATGTATATAATGATTTTATGTGTATAGTTTGCTGAACCTTTTGGTTTATTGTATCCCTCAAAAATGGATGTGTGCTTAACTATGGTTTGCTTTCCTCCCACTGTCTATTTAGTTGTTACAAAATAGAGTACATCATTTCCACATCATCAATAATTCTTTCTTTTGGTGAAAAAGTTCTCATTGTTTCCTCAACCTTTTTTTTTTTAATTTTTAAAAATTTTTTTTTTTAGTGAGGCAATTGGGGTTAAGTGACTTGCCCAAGGTCACACAGCTAGTAAGTGTTAAGTGTCTGAGGCCGGATTTGAACTTAGGTAGTCCTGACTCCAGGGCCGGTGCTCTATCCACTGTGCCACCTAGCTGCCCAAAGTACTCTTTTGTTTTTTTGTTTTTGTTTTTTGGTGGGGCAATGGGGGTTAAGTGACTTGCCCAGGGTCACACAGCTAGTAATTGTCAAGTGTCTGAGGCCAAATTTGAACTCAGGTCCTCCTGAATCCAGGGCCGGTGCTTATCCACTGTGCCACCTAGCCGCCCCAAAGACATGATTTTTTTTTTTTTTTTTAGTGAGGCAATTGGGGTTAAGTGACTTGCCCAGGGTCACACAGCTAGTAAGTGTTAAGTGTCTGAGGCTGGATTTGAACTCAGGTACTCCTGACTCCAGGGCTGGTGCTCTATCCACTGCGCCATCTAGCTGCCCCTTTTCCTCAACCTTTTAAAGTATTAAATTGTCATTAGAGAAAAACAATAGTTTATTAGGTGCTCTCTTAAGGGAAGACCAGAGAACCACAGAAAATGTTTGGATCATTGCAGATCACTGTTGGCATATCATTTGTCTAAGTCAGACTAGTTACCTGCGTACTCCAACTCCTTAGCCATCTATATCCCCTTTCTCTGAAGGTTTTCTCTAATACATATTAATGATAATATTGACAATATCATTGTAGTTTCTATGTTTATTGATTTTCACTGGAATGTAGTCTACCATGTTTCACCACTTTGATTGCTAGGGGTTATTTCACAAACACTTGGTCTTCATATAAAATATTAGTTTGTTCCCACTACCATAATAATTTATATCTTTCCTTTTCCTTAGAAATAAATATATTTATCCAGATCTATATTTCTGCCTCGGGCTCATTCCATCAAATGTTAGTCAATGCTATGAGATTAAATTTACCCCTTTGTGTTGTGATTTCTGATTTACCTTTCTTGTTACCCATGTTTTATGCATTATATATAGATGTGTATGGACTCAAGAATAATTCTAGTTTTGCAATGAGCCCTGTGACTGAGGAGAATCCATCTCTTGAACTGTATAAGACAAAGTTTCTATATCTATAAATAGTTATAATAGAATCTGTGAGAGACAGCCTGGTCTTATGAAAAGATAGCTATTTCCTGAGTCAGAAAGTCTTGAGTTCAACTGCCTCATCTAAAACATACTGCCCAACATAAGCAGGCATGACATCAGTCAAGATCTAGCAATTGATGAGAAGCAGTTAGACAGATAAGAGAGAGTAGTATGAGGCTAATCCAGAGGGAAGGACACATCCAGGAGTATACAGTGGACAGTATTATCAAATGCTATCAAGAGGAAAAGATGAATGAGGACTGAGAAAAGTCCACTTGTTTTGGTAATTAAGAGATCATTCATAATTCATGAGGCCAGTTTCAGTCAAATGAAGAGGTAAAAAGTCAGAATGAAGAGCATTTAGGAGTAAAGAATAGGAATTGGAGGAACTGAATATAAACAGCCTTTTCAAGGAGTTTAGCTGAAAAGAGGACAAAAAATGTAGGGGATTAAATCCAACAAATATTCAGTATGGAACATTTGGCAGAGCATTATGCTCAGTGCAGGAATGGTGCATTAGTGTCTCAATTTTCCCACATCCCTGATAACATTTGTTATTTTCCTTTTCTGTCCTTTTAGGTAATCTGATAGGTATGGGGTGGTATCTTGGAGTTGTATTAATTTGCATTTCTCTAGTCAATAGTGGTTTAGAGAATTTTTTCTTGTGATTATAGACAGCTTTGATTACTTCATCTGAAAAATGCCTGTTAATGTCCTTTCAGCATTTGTCCATTGAGGAATGGCTCTTATTTCTATAAATTTGATTCAGTTTTCTATGTATTTGAGAAAGTTTCTCAAAATAATTTTTGCACTATTATAATGAATACCTATGTATTGTCTTCCATCCTATTTCTCCCTGTTTATTCTCCTCTCTCTCCTTCCACCCCATCCATTTTCAAAAGTGCTTTGTATGTAACTTTTGCCTCAGTGATTCTGATCTCCCTTCTATCAGTGCCTCCCCTTCTCTTATCCCCCTCTACCCTATTTTCCTATAAGGTAAGATAGATTTCTATACCCAACTCAGTGTGTATATTATTCCTTCTTTGAGTTAATTTTTAGCAAGACTAAGGTTTACGTGCTCTCTTCCCTCACCTATCTTCCCCTACACAGTAAAAGCTCTTTCACACCTCTTTTATGTGAGATAATTTACCCCATTCTACCTCTCTCTTTCCCCTTATTCCAGTGCATTCCTCTTTCTCACCTCTTAATTTTATTTTTCTAAATATCATGCCTTCATATTCAAATCACAAATATGCCCTCTGTCTATACATATTCTTTCTAACTGTCCTAATAATGAGCGAGTTCTTAAGGATTACAAATATCTTCCCATGTAGGAATATAAACAGTTTAGCCTTATGAAGTCCTTATGATTTTTCTTTCCTGGTTTTTTTTTTTGTTAATACATCTCTTTAGTCTTGTATTTGAAAGTCAAATTTTTGATTCAGCTCTAGTTTTTTTGATCAGGGTGTTAATTAGTGGATTCTTTTAATTTCTATTTATCCTCTGATTCTAAAACTTCAGGGCAGTTTACCTTAATAATTTCTTAAAAGATGATGTCTAGGCTCTTTTTTTTGGTTATGGGTTTCAAGTAGTCCAATAATTCTTAAATTAACCCTCCTGGATCTATACTCTAGATCAATTATTTTTTTCCAATGAGATATTTCAATTTCTTCTATTTTTTCATTGTTTTGATTTTGTTTTATTGTTTCTTGCTGTCTCATTAAGTCATTAGCTTCCACTGGTCCAAATCTAATTTTTAATGAATTATTTTCTTTAGGAAGGTTTTGTAACTCTTTTTCAATTTGGCCAATTCTGCTTTTCAAGGTATTTTGTTCTTCATTGGATTTTTGTGCCTCTTTTACCATTTGTTCTATTTTGTTTTTTAAGGTGTTATTTTCTTCAGTATTTTCTGTGCTTCCTTCACCAAGCTGTTGACTCTTTTTTTCATGATTTTCTTTCATCTCTCTCATTTCTTTCCCCATTTTTTCCTCTATCTCTCTTATTTGATTTAAATTTTTTTTTGAGTTTTAAGATGGCCTGTGATCAACGCATATTTTTCCTTGAAGCTTTGGATGTCAGAATTTGGACTTTATCATCTTCTCAGTTTGTGTTTTGATCTTCCCTATCTCCAGAGTAACTTTCTATATCAGTATCTTTTTATGCTATTTGTTCATTTGATAGCCTATTTCTTGACTTTTAACTCTATAATAAAGTATGTCTCTGTTTCCTAAGTGGAGAGGGTACCAACCCAAGCTTCAGCTTTTTTGTGCAACTGTTTTCAGAGATAATTCTGGGGATTTACAAATTTTTAGTTCTTTAAAGGTGCTGTAATCTAGGGAGAAGTGTGTTTACTACTCCCCTGTACTGTGCTCTCTTATGCAAGGTACCTTAAGCATTCTTTTCCTCCCTGGAACTGTGAACAGAGTCCCACATCTCATGTGGTGACAAGCTCTTGTGTGATAGTACTCCTCCTCACCCTGGAACTTAGAACAAGTTCTGAGACCCAGATCCAAGTATGGACAATGCAACAGTGTCCTACTTATGGTGCCATCAAAAGAAACCCTGTAATTTCCTTCTGACCATTGTCAAAAGGACATGCTGACAGAGTCAAAGTCTGACCCTCTTACCATCTGTGGACTAAGAATTCTGGAAACCATCACTGCTCCCACTGATTTAGTAGGCCCCAAGGTGAACTTCTGGTCTTCTGGGGTGTGGCATGAACTAGACTATACTCCACTCTCAACCAGGTGCAATAGATCTTTCCTGACCTTCTAAGTTATCTTGGCTTGAAAAACAAACAAAAAAATGTTTTACTCTATCTTTTTGTAGCTTCTGAAAATCCAAAATTTATTTTCAGGCACTATTTAAAGTTGTTTGGAGGGGTTTGGGGAAGAGCTCAGGTGAGTACCCAATTTTTCTCTGCCACTGGCTCTCCCCCAATTGTTTTTTTTGAAATTATGGCAGGAGCAGCTAAGTGGCACAGTGGATAAAACACCAGCCCTGGATTCAGGAGGATCTGAGTTCAAATCAGGCCTCAGACACTTGACACTTACTAGCTGTGTGACCCTGGGGAAGTCACTTAACCCTCATTGTCCTGTAAAAAAACCAAAAAACCAAACCAAAACAAAAAAGTTATGGCACCCTGTCAATATTCATCCTATGTATGACAGTTTCTAGGTGATACTTTCTCAGACCAGCAGATAGGTAGAGGGGGTTCCTTTGTTTGACCACCTTGGTCACCTGATCTATCCCCTGTAGACTTTTCTCTGTGTGTGGGGGGGGGGGTGAGGGGAGGTGTGCCTTTTTTTTTTGTGAGGCAATTGGGATTAAGTGACTTGTTCAGGGTCACACAGCTAGTAAGTGTTAAGTGTCTGATGCCAGATTTAAACTCAGGTCCTCCTGAATCCAGGGCTGGTGCTCCATCCACTGTACCACCTAGCTGTCCCTGGGTGTACACTTTTTATTAAAACTTTAACATTTTACTGAAGTGGGCCTGAACCAAGGGAATGGAAAGGGATGAGGAGATATAATTTAGGGATTTTTTTGTTTTTGTTTTTGTTTTTTTACTGAGGCAGTTGGGGTTAAGTGACTTGCCCAGGGTTACACAGCTAGTAAGTGTCAAGTGTCTGAGGCCATATTTGAACTCAGGTACTCCCAACTCCAGGGCCAGTGCTCTATTAACTGCATCATCTAGCTGCCCTATAATTTAGTTTGAAGAGAGTCAATGTAAGTTTAGAAAAGCTAGAAAGGAAGAACAACTTTATGAGGTGCCCTTGGTAGCATTTGTTATAAATGTTTTGTTTTTCTTTTTTTTTTTATGAAAAGGAGAAGCGAGAATGAGAGAAAATAGATTTGTGTCAATTCAAAAAAACTGCCCCTAAATTTAAAAAATAAATAAGTAAAAGAAAACATTGGTTCTCCAATGTGAATAATTTCCTCTAATGAAAGATTTTTGAAAATATCATAGAACATATTTTAATGAGTGGCGCTGAAAACATAGAAAGGCAATAGAGCCTATTTCAATTCATCTTTTTGCCTTAGATTACACTTTGGAATGACAAATGTTCAGACATAATGAATAAAAAGAACATGAAGCAATCGCATATTTTAGCTTATTAACAAAACTCTCCCCAGCCACTGACAGTTGCCAGCACCCTCCCTGTGAGAGTAGAGGGTCATCTGAATCATTTACAGAAAATGTTTGATCATTAGGAACCAAACTATTCTCTGGAAAGCTCAGACTTTTTTCACATTCCACATCCTTATTTTTTCTACATCACATCTTGATAGAAAGAATATTAACCTTTTTTAACCCCATCTCAATGTTTGCCTACATTGCTATACCTATGGGTTTTTAAGGAATTCTTGAATCACAGCAGCAAACATATATTTGGGGATGGGGTGCAGGGAAGTGGTTGACGCTTTTCCTCTAGGGAAAGGCTGACTATTACAGTATTTTCATGTCCTCCTTAACCTCCAGGAAAAAAAAATAAGATTACAAAGTATTTTATTACAAACCACTATCTCCCAGTGAAGTTCCTGCCTCTCTGAATAGGACATTTTACTCAACATCATGTTTACTTTTATAGAACAAGAAACATTAAAGGTAGAAGGAAACCCAAAGTTCCAAAACGTTCATACTAAATATTCATTTTCAATAAACTACATGGAATGAAAAGTGTTTGTTTCTTTATTTGTTTTTGCCAGGGCACTGAGGCTTAAGTGACTTGCCCAGGGTCACACAGCTAGTAAGTGTCAAGTGTCTGAGGCTGCATTTGAACTCAGGTGCTCCTGAATCCAGGGCCGGTGCTTTATCCACTGTGCCACCTAGCTGCCCCCAAAATGTTTTCCTTTTTTAAATTTACAAGCCTATTGTTGCAAAAAATCTAAGCAGTAGATGAATTGGATATTAACATTACTGCATTCAACCCAATATTTGATATACTCAAAGCTGCTTTTGGTGAGACTATAAAAGGGGTTCTTAAACTGGGTCATTTTCCCTTTTAAAAACTATTTTGATAATTCAATACAAATGGGTTCCTTGGAACTTCTCTGTGTTTCATTTTATGTACTTGACCGCCCAAGATATTATTGACATGACACAAAAATTAAGAACCCTTGCTATGAAGGATAAATTTACATTCTAATATTTCTTTCAATTGCAAAAAAAAGTAGTATTTTTTTTTCACCAATCTGGCCACAGTCAACAGAATTTTAAAAAAAAAGGATAAAAACAAATGATTTGTCCTTGGATGTTTATGTTTGAACACCAATGAACCTGAGGATAACAAGCTATTTATAACAACAAGGACAACTCACATTTATATAAGTAGACAAAGATCTTTACATACACTATCCCTTTTGATCCAAACAACAACCCTTTTTAGGTAGGTTCTATTATTATTCCCATTTTACACATGATAAAAGGAAGGTTGAGAGGTTGTGATGTGCCCAGGGATATAGCTCATAAATGTTGGAGAAAGGAATTAAACTCTTCTTAAATCCAAGTCCATCTCCCTAGCCACTGTATCAATTGTCTGTAGTCAGGATGCTGATTGGGTTGCCATTCATTAAGTGCCTACCATGTGGCAGGACATTGAACCTATGTGTTATGAGCTATAGAAAGATGTAGGATATTATCTTTGCTTATAGGCATCTTAATATATGATTAGAATAAGCAATGGCATCTTACTTGTTTCATGAGTTTTTTTCTTAAGTGTCAAATTAATAATACAATAATAGCCAAAGGAGGGGTCATGGATAAAAAAGGATTTTCAGGTTTTTAAAAATGGTTTGAATTTGAATAGATAGAGAAGTGATGTGAAGGCATTCCAAACAGTGGCAAATGATCAAAATCTTAATCTGGGAATATATATGATATAATAGATCAGGTGGGCTACAGAAGACAAGTACAGGGAAGAAATGAGTTGTTTTACAATGGTAGGCTGCAAGTAGGTACTGACGGAACTTAAATGCCAAAATAATCAAGGTTGAATATTTTTTTATAGGAAATAAGGAGTCACTAGATTTATATTTATTAATTTACTATTAATACATTTTATTTTTACATAACATTTATCTTCAATACTCAATGATATTCTAAAATCCCCCAGTATAAAGACAGCCATCCTTTATAACAAAGAAAGGGAAAAGATGTGTTTAGCAAAAAGTGAACAATACATAGACTGAGTCCAAAGGTATATATGATGTGACACACCCATAGTTTCAGCATCTTCAAAGAAAAGTACATATACTGCAGTAGTATACTTCTCACTTCTTTAGCATCAAGCATGGTTATGAACACCAGCTAGTGTGCAGTTTTAATTTTTTTAGTTGTTTATCTTGTTTAGTTGTTTCCATTAAATTGGCAGCAAGTTCGTTTAGTGGATTTGGAATGAGAAAGATCTGTGTTCAACTTAAGTCTCAGATACTCATGAGCTATGTGACCCTGAGAAAATTGCTTAACCATTTTCACACTGAGTTTCTAATTATATAAAATAAGAATAATAATAGAATCTACCTCCCAATGTTATTACAAGGATAAAATGATATAATTTATATATATATATATATGCACACATACATAGACATGTATATACAATATACATATATAGCATATATATCTACACCTATATATGTACATACACATATATAAAATAGTGCCTATGTTTGTATACATGCACATACACATGCATACATACACACACATAAAAGTATATACATATAGTGTTTTGTAAACCTTAATATGTTATATAAATATTATTGTTATTTACATTTTGGTGATTTTTACATATTTTCCTATTTGAGTCCTTTTTAAATCTGTTAGTATAAGTCTTCTCATGCCTCCCTGGTATCTTTATATTCATTGTTTCTTATAGAATATCCCATCACACTTCTTTTAAGTATATTCATGACACAAAATTGGTGTTAATTGAAGATAATTTGGCAGTGTACAGAGTTTTGCCCCTGAGAGATGTGGAGAGTACCCATACTGATACCTAAAAAGCCCAAGCTTATGATAATGCCTAGGCCTCAAAAGGATAAGATCTAAGCAGAGCATCCTGTTTATCCCCAAAGAGGTAGGGAGACTCTGTCAGCTGTTTTTTTAAGAGGGCATTTTGTATTCCTTCATGCCTCTTTCAGAAAGTTTCAGAAAATATTGCCCTTTTATGATTCTATTCACGTGCACTCATAATTGAAAGTTCCACAAGAAGAGTGGACCCAGTTTGGAAGGAAAAGCTTTACCTCACAGTCCCTAGGTTTCTCTCTTCACAGTGTTCATTCTATTTACCTTAGCTAGCCACTTTTCTACATTGCGGGGCCAAGGATGAGGGGCAGGCAGATGTCTGGAGAATGCAATGTGGGATACTTCACTGAGGTACACTTTTAAATATGACTTTTTATAAATGTACTTATTTAATAGTAGAAAATATCACTATCCATGGCATATAAGGTTTGATTGTGTTATATGTGATTAAGTTATATGTGTTTCTATCTACTGAAAACTTTGAACCTTAATTGTAATGCATAGTGTGGGACGTAATTTTTAAAAATGGCTTAATTTAATGTAGTTAACTCATGACTAAGTTAACTACAGGACCACCACCCTTCATTCCAGTCTCCCCCACCCCTCAGGGAGATCAGCCCATTAAGCTTGGCAGTGCCAGGGGGATGGAGATAGAGAGTTCTGGGCCACTTCTTGTCCAATTTCCCCCAGCCACCACGAGTGGAGAACGGTCTCCCTTGGGTGATCACCCCAGTAAGGGAATTTTCCACAGTCATATGATCACCCCATCGGACCACCATCAGTCTACTATGAAAGTATTTGCCTTTCTCCTTCTCTGGGAGATAGATATCTCAGAGAATCACATCTCTGTGCCATGCTGTCTCCCCCTGAGAGAAGTTTGACTTCGCTCTTGGTTTCTTTTACGTAGCACCTAAATAAAATATTATTTTATTCAAATTTGAATTTATGTGCAAGAGGGTTTAATTCTTTCTTTCTTTCTTTCTTTCTTTCTTTCTTTCTTTCTTTCTTTCTTTCTTTCTTTCTTTCTTTCTTTCTTTCTTCATCTATCTATCTACTTCTTTATTGACTGATTGATTTTTGCAGGGCAATGGGAGTTAAGTGACATGCCCAGGGTCATACAGCCTCTAAGTATCAAGTGTCTGAGGCCAGATTTGAACTCAGGTACTCCTGAATCCAGGGCCAGTGCTTTATCCACTGTGCCACCTAGCTGCCCCTGAGGGTATAATTCTTTAAAGAGGTATTCCAAAGGGCCCCCATACCACAACATCCCTCACCATTTCCCCCATAACAATACCACTAATCCAATCCAACACTCTTCCTGTTACAGAGGAATAAATTAAGATGAAGAGAAACTAAAGTTAACTTGTCCATGATCAGGCAGTAGTAGACAGGAGAGACAGGCTTCTAATCCAGATTTTCTGATTCTAAATATAGAAATATTACCCTGTAAGAAGGAAAAGAGAGACGTACTATCACAGAAAGAGGAAACATTAGAAAGAAATAATGTGAGGGGACTTTATGTGATCAGTTGGAGGGGTAACTGAACATATCTGGCTTCCTCACAGACTGATACATGCCAATAATGATGGTTGAACAAGATAAATTTTCCCCAAGGATTGTTATGTCTTATGTTCAGTATGTACTGGATTGAGTAAAAACAAAAGGAAAGACAGAAAGGAGAGAGAGAGAGAGAGAGAGAGAGAGAGAGAGAGAGAGACAGAGACAGAGACAGAGACAGAGAGACAGAGAGAGAGAGACAGAGAGAGACAGAGAGAGAGAAGAAGAGAGGAGGAAGGAAGGAAGGAAGGAAGGAAGGAAGGAAGGAAGGAAGGAAGGAAGGAAGGAAGGAAGGAAGGAAGGAAGGAAGGAAGGAAGGAAGGAAGGAAGGAAGGAAGAAGGGCTGGGAAAAGTCTACTGGCATCTATTTATTTCTTTGTAACCTTATGGATCATTCTATGATTTCACGGGCTAACCTTGCCTACCAGCCCCCCTGTGACACTGGTTTCTACTTTTCTCTTGCAGCCCTTAAACTTCCCATCAATCTAGGCTAGGATGGCCAAATTCTCATAGTGAGATCAAAGAAGATCAAAGGATGTGAAACTGAAAGATCCAACCCATTCATTTTACAGATGAAGAGACTAAGGTCAAGTCAACGAGCAATAAGCATTTATTTAGTACTCACTAGGAACCAGGCAATTAAGTACTTACTATGAGATAAGGCTAAAAGGACTTAAAGGGATTTGCCCAAGGTCATAGAGGTAGTCAGGAGGAGAGTCACCATTCAAACTCAGGTTTTCAACATCTAAATCCTGTGTTCTTTCCATAATACTATGTTGCCCAGTGGATTGCAGTGGTTAGAGAAAGCCTTAGAAAAAAGATAAAGTTGGTCTGAGCTTTGAAAGGTTAACATAAAGGTGAAGTCTTGATTTGATCCTGACTTTAGTTGATGGTTTACCTAGAAGGAAAAGTAAGGGAGCAGAAACCTCAGAAACCCTTTAACCTGAGATAAGCAGTGTGTTGGGGAAAAGAGTGGAATTATATTTGGAGGATTTAGGTTGAAATTAATTGTCTCCTTAGGCAATTAATTTTATTTTCTGAAATTCTGTTTCTGTTTAGGTAAAATAAAAGGTTGAGACTTCATGGTCTCCAAGGTTCCTTCCAGTGTTATAACAGATTTTCCTTTTACCCTGAAAATGAATCTTTTTAATAGAAGTGATCCTAGTTGAGAAACAAATAGAATATTCTCAGAGATGACATTCTTCACAGGAGGGGCCCCTTGGGAGAAAAGATGCATTTGATTAAAACTGCTCTTTCCAGAAAATGATGTCTGGTAGAGTTTGCTGGGTAAACATGTACTTGCTTTGGCCCCACATCTGCTGCCTTGGTCACATCCTCAATGGAGCATAATTTAGGACTGCTTTAACCAAATGTCACTTATCCCATTCCCATTAGTGCCAGGTATTTATCATGGACCCTCATTTCCCAAGCTCCCATGACAGGTCCTCCTACTTTCCATAGTGGCCCAAAGACAGAGTTGAGCCGGCAAGTAACAAGTCAACTACTACAATTAAATCATTATTGTCATTTAAATATGTTTGAAGGGTGAAATCATAAGTATACTTGGACAAGGAAAACATATAATTGAGAGTCATGTTGCAAGTCATGGATCTGTGTTGTGAGTGGTACAGATGTGTTATATTGATACATTGATGAGACATTGGGTTTCACTATGGAAAGAGAACTTTGTAGCAGCACCTTTTTGAGAAGCATCCTTAATCTGAAATTGAATCTTGAATTTTGACCCAGGATACAAATTATGGCAAAGCATATTCATGGGCCAGAGATTAATGAGCCAAAGTGTTTGGCTAACATTTTATCCCTATTACCTATTCCAAACTGGAAAAATTGGAAAGTTCTATAATTATATGCAGGAATGACTCTCTGCTAATGTTTTGTCTCCATTTTACTACCTCTCCAGGCTATAAACATTGTTTGTAACATGTCTTGAGCATTTGCAATGGATAAAACTTTTTCATCTCAATTGAAGAAGCTTCAGGTTTTTAGACTCAATCTTGACCAAAGAATCACTGTTTGTTATTGAATTTTGCACAAATGAAATTCCATGTAAACTCAAGGTCCCTTTCCTCAGAGGCTAGGAATAGCAGAGTGAGGAACACAGTTCCAGACCTCCCCTTTACATGGAAACTCAAGAAGTGCCTCTTTGTTGAGCCACTACCAACTATAGTGTGAGCAAGTAGGAGAGGTTTTAAAACAATGCAGGGGGCAGCTAGGGGCCACAGTGGATAAAGCACCGGCCCTGGATTCAGGAGGACTTGAGTTCAAATCCAGTCTCAGACACTTGACGCTTACCAGCTGTGTGACCCTGGGCAAGTCACTTAAGCCCCATTGCCCTGCAAAAAAAAAAAAATGCAAGAAAAATCTTAGGATGCCAAATCCCAGGGAAGTGAATTGTGGCAGAGTCCAGACAACTAGAATTATTGACTCAGAGGAAAATCTTTACCCTCTATATTTCTTGAAATTGAAACTGACCATAAACTATGATGAGAATATAACAACAACAACAATAGCATAGTAAATAAAGAGCTGGACTTGGAGTTAGGAAGGCTTGAGTTCAAATCCAGTCTCAAACCCTTACTAGAGTAGTGTAAGCCTTTGTGCCTCAGTTTTCTCATCCTTAAAATGGGGATAATAATACCACCAATCTCACAAGGTTGTAATAAGGGTAAAATGAGAAAATATTTTGAAGTAATTTGCAAACCTTAAAGCTTTACATTTCACTTTAAATTTGCCAAAACACTTTCAATAACATTTGATCCTCGTTGAAATCCTGGGAGTTTGAGAATATTAATATCATTATATTACTTATAGAGAAACTGATTATCAGAGAAAATAAGTAATTTGCTCCAGAGTTAAAAAGATAGTGAGTTTTTCAGGTGTGATTTGAAGCTCTGTCTTCCTGACTCTCAATTCAACTGCCACAGGGTTATATTCTCAAAGCTAGAAATTTGTTATTGTTTCCAAAGAATGGTGTGGGTGTCTGACTCCTTTAATCCAGTTATCTCCTGCAGCCCACCCCCAAAACACTATTAGGCACACAGTAATATTGCTTTCTGATAATGGATGTGACTGGAGGAGGCAGCTCACTATGTGGGTACCTGTGGATATTTTGGAAGTGGAATTGCCAAAGTGCCAAGTTAGGGGCAGCTAGGTGGTGCAGTGGATAAAGCACCAACCCTGCATTCAGGAGGACCTGAGTTCAAATCCAGACTCAAACACTTGACACTTATTAGCTGTGTGACCCTGGGCAAGTCACTTAACCCTCATTGCCCCACCAAAAATAAAAGTGCCAAGGTAAATATCACCAACCAAAGGAAGAGCAACTGTGAAGTCATAACATCACAAGGTGGGAGAAGTAGCATAGCACAGTGGATACAGTGCTCAACATGGCCATGTGACTTTACTTTTAGTTTTCTAATCTATAACATGGGAGTAATAGTGACACCTAACACATAGATTTGTTGTGCGGATCAAATGGAATAATGTATGCAAAGTACTTTACAAAAATTTAAGTTCTATATAAAAGTCAGATATGATGATGTATCTACTTCTGGTTTTTTTCATCATCACATAAATCACAAATTTCCTCTAATTTCTGCTAGAACAATGTGACATAATAAAAAACAAAATCATATAATTTAGGGCGGAAGGGGATCCCCCCTTCAAAAAAATCTAGTCCATCTCCCTGCCTTAAGAAAGATAATTTTTTATTATCCACATTTTATGAATGGAAGATTAGAGGCACAGAGAAGTAAAAAACAAAAACAAAAACAGTAGCTCAAATGTATGTAACACTTGAAGGCGTACAAAGTGTTTTTCCTTACAAAAACCACATGATGTAGAATAGCACAATGACTATTTATTTGATTGTTGATTATCTAGTTGTTATTTATTTTTATACATTAGGAAGGAAACAAGTATATTTTGAGTACCTGCTATATGAAAAGCCCTTATAATAAGTATTTTACAAATATTTCATTAATGGTAACAACAATGCTGGAATCTATTATTATCCCCATTTTACAGTTGAGGAAACTGAGGAATATAGAACTTAAGCCCAGGATCACATAGTTAGCAAGTATCTGAGGCTAGATTTGAATTCAGGTCTTCCTCAATGCAGGTCCACAGCACCATCTAGTTGTATATAAATGAGAAAAACAAGACTTGTTATAGGGATGCTGAGATAGATAGGAAAAATCTAGTAGTCTCCTGACTCATTCAGATTATCTATTACAAACCAACACCAATAATTAACTTCTACTTTCCCACCTATATATTTGGTATTCAAACTACCTTCTTCATGATTCTTGTTTCTTAACCTTATATCTGGAATATATTCCAAATATCAGAAACATGCTTCACTATGCAATAGACTGCAGATACTCTCTCACTACACTTAGTACATTGTAGACACTCAGCAAATATTAAGCCTCAGCCACAACATACTATTAAGATATCCCTTCCAAGAAATTGATGTCATCTCTGTAGCTCATCCAGAATGATGAACTCACATGAACTTCAGCTGGGACAGGGGTTGGGAAAAGAAGTGAGAGGATGGATTGACATTTTTGTTCGATGAATACTAGAGTCCCTTTGAAGGCTCCCAAATAATTATGAAGGGATTAGAACAAATCAGGAGGGAGTGGCCTGGGAGTAATGTCTATGAAGATACATGTCCCAGAGTAAATGGGCCTCAGCAGTGTCTGGAACTATGGATTTCTCAGGCCCTTTAACTCCATTTTAATCTCTAACCATGACCTGCTTGAGAAAGTGCTAATGTCAAAGAGGCCAACTGTGAGAATCTCAAAGGAAACAACATCCCGGGTGTGAGAATCTTAAGAAAAAGAAGATGCCCAGGAGTAGAGGATTGGCTCTTCTCAATATTTACCATTTTCATCTAGCTAAAATCTATTAGAGAAAATATAACATGCTGTGTAAGAGTGTATCCAGCACTGCTCTGGGAGTCTGAGATTGTGAAACAAAATGCAACTGAGGTCCATGGAGGAGCACACTTATTTTTTTCCAGGCTAAACATTTTTATTTATATTTTTATGTTCCAATCTCTATCCCTCCTTCCCTCCCTCCCCTCTCCCTTTCTCAAGGCGGCAAACAATTCAATAGGGGTTATACATATATGATCATACAAAACATCATATTTGTCACTTAATAAAAGAAAGTGACAAGTAGCATGCTTCAGCCTGTTCCATTAATATCAGTTCTTTCTTTGGAGGTGGCTAGTATGTTTCATCATAGTCCTTTGGGATTGTCTTGGATCATTGTTATGTTGAGAATGGTCAAGTCATTCACAGTTCTTCATCAAACGATATTGCTGTCTCTGTGTATAGTGTTCTCTTGGTTCTGCTCACTTCCCAATACATCATTTCAGATATGTCATTCCAAGCTTTTTTGAAGTCATCCTGTTTGTCATTTCTTATTGCACAATAATATTCCATCACCATCATATACTACGGTTTGTTTAGCCATTCCCCAATTGATGGGCTTTCCTTTGATTTCCAATTCTTAGCTACCACAAAAGGAGCAAACATACATTTGTAGTCATGCTTTTGATTCATCCTTTGAGGGATTAAACAAACAAACAAAAAAAGGTTGATGCAGTGGATAGAGCTCTGAGCCTGGAGTCAGGAAAACCTGAGTTCAAATCCAGCCTATCATACTTGCTAGTTATATGATCTTGGGCAAAACAACTAATCTCTCCATCTCTTAGTTTCTCGAGAGCAAAAACCAAAAACAACAACAAAAAATAGGGATGATATTAGCACCTGTCTCCCATGGTTGTTGTGAGGATAAGATGATATAATATTTGTAAAGTGCTTACCACAATGCCTGGCACATTGTAGGCTCTTCACAAATGCTTAATCTCTTCCCTCTTTCCCCTCTTCAACATGACAATCCTTCAAATACTGATAGATGGCTATTGACCCTCACCTCCCAATTTTCTCTCCATAAGGGTAAACAATAACCCCAAGATCTTTAACCAATGGCATGGTTCAAAGAGGCTTTTACAATTCTGTTTGCCCTCCATGTCTGGTAAGCGGCAGAATCATAACCTGATCTCAGGTCTCATGGCTATTAGCCCAGTACTCTTTCTATTACAGTACTTTGATTAATATATCTGTAGTATGAAAATCTGAAGAAGATATATCACCATGCTGTTGGTGAAAACAGCATACAGCCTTCTCATTGTTTATGAGCACAGCATACCATGTAACAATTTGCATGTTTTAACTACTATTAGACTGTAAACTCCTTGTAGATAGGGATTATCTTTTAACTCTTTTTGTCTCCTCAGCATTTAGCATAGTGACTGAAATATAATGGGTGCTTAATAAATGCTTGATTGATCTACTCTATACTCTATATGCATTTTAGATATACTGATTATTTTAAATACACTTATCTTTGTATTTTTGGCAAATACGTGCTGATTGATTTGTTGATCTGTATCTTTCTATCCACTTCTACATCATACCATCTATGCTATAGATGATCCTTCACTCTGATCCTTCTCCTACTGGAACCTTGAAAACTGCCTTAGATGCCAGACTCTAAGAGTTCAGTTTTTCCTCTGTTTTGCTTGGATCCAGTCTTCTACTTCACTATATTCAGTGGATGTGATCTCTGAAATAAACTATGATGGGTGACCAACAATTCAATATAGATGTGATTTTTACCAAGCTTAGAATACCTCCATACATTAGTTAGTCATTTTGAAAGTCATTAGAGCCAGAAAAAAAGAATCATATCTTCATGGGTAACCTTCTGGTGATGAGCTTCTCCAATCTTCATTGGGCTGGTGCTAGGATGATGAAATTCATCAATGAGTCAATAGTCAAATATGGTGCAGCATAGTAAGACCTACCAGAGATTGTACTCCCTGGTATAGGCTTTAAAGTCATCTGATTTCAGAGAAGAACTTTAGTGGATGCTTTGCACATAGTAGGTCCTGATAAAAAATTGATAACTGAGTAAAAGAATAAGTAAATTAATGCACTATTTGGTGGTAATGATAAACCACATGAAAAGTAAACTTGAATTTAAATGTATTCCTTAGCTGAGAATTTCAACTGAAGATGAAAAAAGAAAAAATCCCCAAACACAAATAGAGGAGTGATGAGTCAGGTTATGTACAGCAACAAAGTGTAGTCTTGACAGTGAGGCTGAGAGTCAGAAAGTGGAGTTTACTGGCACAGGAAATAGGAAACACAGCAAATATAATTTGGGAAAGACTTTATGACTGAAATCTATTTTGGACTATAATTTTATTTGTTAGTTCCCCTTTCTAAAGTTATTTTGTCTGTTTTCTATCACAATCTGACTAATGTGAAGATGTTTTTGCATGACTGCACATGTATGACATATTGAATTGCTTCATTTCTTAGGGAGGGGTGAGGAGGGAGGGAGGAAGAAAATTTGGAATACAAAGTTTAAAAAATCACTGTGAAAAAATTCATTGTTATTTTTAGATGTAATGGGAGAAATTCTAAATAAATAAATACATTTTTAAAAAGATAATGAGGAGATAACCTACTTTTACTCACTAAAAATATAACCACTTTCCACCTCCAAACTGAGACATTTTTCTCCTTGGTGTCTCCCTATGGTCATCACAGTCTGATAATAAAACTTGGAAAACTGAAAAAAAGACTGAATTTATTGCAAAGGAATTTACTCTGTGTAATACAGAGTATAAACCTCTTTAGCTGCTGTTTTTATAACCTAGTCCATCTAGGCTTATTTCCCAGTGACTCCCACTCATGTACTTTATCCTCGAGGATTATCAACCATTTCCCAAAACATTCTATATTTCCTTCCTCCTTACATTTCCTTTCCTAATATCCTTGTCCACTTCTCAAACTATAGAAATCCATCATTTCTTCAATATAAAGCTCAAATGCCTTTTTCTATTAAGCCTTTATAGTTGTCCTTTCTGTTTCTTCCCCAGCAGAAAATGATCTTTGTCTATCCTGAACTCACATATTTCTCTTCTCTAATCCTCTTGTATACCTACCACTTTATGTTTTGTATTAGAGATATATGTGTACATATCACCTTCTATATATATCATAAATTCCTTTAGGGCAGAATTTATAATTTATTTTTCTTTGTATTCCCATCTTGCTTGGGTGATGCTTTCCATGTAGTAGATGCTTGATGTTGTTTATTGAATGAAATATACATTGGTAGAAACAGAAACATATTCATATTTATGCTAAGCATTTGGGCCAAGCCTGCTGGGTAATTGACAGATGTAACTCTGGGAGCCACAAGGTACTTGGGAATCTGTCTAAAAATTAAGCTACCAATTACTTGGCTGACATTGCTCTCTCCAGAGTTTTTACTTATCTCTGATTTGCCAATTTTTTAATTGTGTTTTTTTTTAATTACTCACCAACCTTCTTAACTCATCTACTTCATCTACTTTATCTTCATGTTACACTAGATAGTCTTTCCTCTTTGGTCTTTCATACGACTATTCTCACTTTTTTGGGGGGCAGAGTAGTTAGGGTTAAGTGACTTTCCCAGGGTCACACAGCTAGTAAGTGTCAAGTGTCTGAGGCTGGATTTGAACTCAGGGTCCTCCTGAATCCAAAGCCAGTGCTTGATCCACTGCACCAGGTGCCCCCCTCACTTGTTTTTCTCCTACCAATCGACCTACTATTTTATGGTCTCTTTTACCAATTCATCCTCCTTATCATGTCCTCTAAACGTATAAGCCCAAAAATCTCTGCTCTTCTATCTCTATATTCTCTCACTTGGGGACCTCATCAGCTCCCATAGGTTGAACTATCATCTTTATGTAGATGACTCCTATACCAGCAACAGATTGACTGTAAGCATCACTAAGACATCATTATCTTCTTATTGGACATTTTTCAGAAGACATCTTTTCCCCTCTTAGTAAATAGTCTTTTTTTCAATAACATGTAAGATAGTTTTCAACATTCATTGTTATAGAGATTTTAAGCTTCAATTTTTTTCTCTCTCCCTCCCATTGCTCCTTCTCAAAATGGTAAACAATCTGATATAGGTTATAAATGTACAACCATGTTAAACACATTTCCAAATTAGTCATGTTGTGAAAGAAAAATCAGAACAAAAGGGAAAAGCCACAGGAAAGAAAAAAAACAACAAAAAGTGAAAATACTATGTTTTGGTCTGCATTTAGCCTCCAGAGTTCTTTCTTTGAATGTGGATAGCATTTTCCATCGTGGGTATTTTAGAATAGTCTTGGATTGGGGCAGCTAGGTGGTGCAGTGGATAAGGCACCAGACCTAGATTCAGGAGGACCTGAGTTCAAATCCAGCCTCAGACACTTGACATGTACTAGCTATGTGACCCTGGGCAAGTAACTTAACCACCATTTTCCCACCAAAAAAAAAAAAGAAAAAGAAAAAAAAAAGAATAGTCTTGGATCATTGTACTGCAGAGAAGAGCTAGTCAATCATAATTGATCATCAAATAAAATTGCTCTTATTTTATACAATGTTCTCCTGGTTTCTGCTCACTTCATTCATCATCACTTCATGTAAGTGTTTCCAGGTTTTTTTATGAAATTTTCCTGCTCATCATTTCTTAGAGCACAGTGGTATTCCATTACAATTATATACCACAACTTGTTTATCCATTCCATTTGATGGGAATTTCCTCAATTTAGAATTCTTTGCCACCACAAAAGGAGCTTCTATAAATATTTTGTACACATAAGTCCTTTTGCCTTCTTATGATCTCTTTGGGATGCAGACATAGGAGTGGTATTGCTTGATCAAAGGGTATGAAAAGTTTGATTGTCCTTTGGGCATAGTTCCAAGTTGCTCTCCAGAATGGTTGGATCTGCTCAAACTCCACCACCAGTATATTAGTGTTCTAACTTTCCCACATCTTCTCCAAAATTTGTAATTTCCCTTTTCTGTCATATTAGCTATTTTTCATACTTCCATCTGTATTCAGATACCATAATTTCTTTCTCTGTGGATGGATTTCATTTTTCATAAGTCCTTCAGAGTTGTCTTGGATCATTGCATTTCTGAAAATAACTAAGTCATTAGCAGCAGGTCATCTTACAATATTGCCGTTATTTTGTATCCAGTACATTTCACTTTGCATCAGCTCATGCAAGTCTTTCCAGATTTTTCTGATTGCATCCTGCTCATTATTTTTAGTAAACTACATTTCTATAGTACTTTAAAGTTAGATTTCCCTACAAAACACCCATGAAGTTGATTATTGCCACAACAATAATAGCTAACATTTATATAGTACCTTATACTTAACAAAGAATTTTCTTTACAATTGTCCAGCAAAGTACCACCACCACCATTATCATAATCATCTTCCTCATCTTACATTGCTCTTGCCTCTGTTTCAAATTTCCCCGTTATTATTGCTAATTGTGATTCCCTCCATCCTATTAGCTCCCTATGATATTTATTCTATTTTCTATCTTCTTTTCCCTTTTCCCTCCTTAAAAGTGTTTTGCTTCTGACTATCCCCTAATCTGCCCTCCCTACCTTCACCTCTCCCCACCTTTTCCTCTTCCCCTCCCACTTCCCTGCAGGACAAGATATATTACTATACCCACTTGACTGTGTATGTTATTCCCTCTTTGATCTAATTCTAATGAAAGTAAGGCTCATTCACTTCTCACTCTCTCCCCCATCTTCCCCTCCACTCCATTGTCTTTTTCTTGCTACTTTTATGTGCCATACTTTATTCCATTCCACCTCTCCCTTTCCCTTTCTCCTAGTGCAATTCTGGAGGAAGATACAGCAAAGGAGACAAAGGAGGAGCAGTTGGATTGGTAGGAGGAAAACTGGGATAGAGTAGTGTCCCAAAAACCTGGAGAGAAGAGAATATCAAGGAAGAGAGAGTGATCAACAGTGTCAAAGACTGCAGAGGAGTCAAGGAGAATGAGGATAGAGAAAAAGCCATTGCCTTTGGCAATTGATGTCATTAGTAATTTTGAAGACAGCAATCTCATTGTAATGATAAAGTCAGAAGCCAGATTATAAATGGTTGAGGAGACAGTAAAAGTAGAAAAAGTGGAGGAATTTATCGTAGATGACCCTTTTGAGTTTAGCTGCAAAAGGTAAAAGAGATATAAGATGATAAGCAGAGATTGAAGGATCAAGTGAGGATTTTTTTCAGGATAAGATAGACATGGGCATGTTTGTAGGCAGTAGAAAACAAGCCCATAGAGAGGGCAGGACTGAAAATAAGTGAAGAAGTGGAGGTATCAGAGGGGAAAATCTACTGGAGGAGATAGGATCGAAAGGGTTGGATGAACAAGGAGAGGGATTAGTCTTTGTAAGGAATATGGTTACTTCATGTGAGATAGAGGTGAAGGAGAAAGCGATAGAAGGTATATGAGTGAAAGGAGATGGGTGAAGGCAGAGAACATACAAGTGTTGATGGGGAGCAAGGAGTCCTTGCTCTCACAGTCCCAACCACTGAGCCAAAGAGAATGATTGAATGATTGAAGGTGCCCCATTCTCCCTCACCTGCATATCCATTGAGATGTCAAATCTTGTTGCTTCTACATCCACATCTCTTGCCTTTAACTGTTTATATTTACTCACACAGTTAGCACCTTACTTCAAACTCTCATCACCCCTCCCCTAGATTATTGAAATTATTTTCAAATTTATCTCCCTGTCACAAATCTCTTCCCATCTCAGTCCATCTTCTAAGACAGTTTTCCTTATGTGTAGATATGACCATATCACCACCCTATTTGCTAAACTTCAGTGGCTTTCCATTGCCTCTAACATGAAAAAATAAACTCTTCTAAAATACTTCACCACCTCATTTCAACCCATCTTGTTTATTACTCCTCCCACACACAAATCGAGCCAAATTAGCTGTTTTTATTTCATCTCTTATCTCTGAGTTTTTGTACTATGCCTAGAATGTGTTTGCTTCTCACATTTCCCTTATAGAACCAATCTTCTCTCGTAAAACAGAGCTTAAACATCATCTTCTCCATGAAGCCTTTCTTAACTCCTCCAACTGCTAGCTCCCTCCTTCCTTCTCAAGCTACCTTGAATTTATCTACTTTGTATTTATTTATAGTTATTTTCTCTATATTTAATCCATATGTATGTATATTTTACTTACATATATACATATAGATGTTGTTGTTGTTTGTCCTTCATTCTGGAAGAGGACCATGACATCAGGATAATTTAATGACTTGCAGTGAATTGGATTTTAAGTAAAGGAGGGTTGTGCAAGGTCATCAACCTCACTCTCTCCTCCAGAGCCATCTGGGTCCGATGGCAAGATAGACATCTGGATGACTGGAGATGGCCCCAGATGTTTAAGGTAATTGGGATTAAGTCACTTGCCCAGGGTCACACAGTAAGGGTCTGAGGTGAGATTTGAACTCAGGTCCTCTTGACTCCAGGGCCAGCACTCTATCCACTGTACCATCTAGGTGCCCCATATATAGACACACATACATGCACGCATGCATACATGTCTATATACATACACACAATTATATACATATAACTGTGTGTATGTATATATGTATGTATGTACATGTGTATCATATGTATATGTGTGTATACTTGTCTCCATCAGAATGCAACCTTTTTGAAAACAAGATTTATTGTATTTGCCATATTTGTATCCCCCCAAACCTAGTATAATGTGCAGCATAACAGATGCTTAATAAATACTTATCACCTGCCTATCTATTTTATGTATATGTTTATGTGTATAGCATTCATGTACATATGCACATATGTGTATATGCATACTGCATGTTGATAGATATGTAGGTTCAGTAAATGAATGCCAGGGGCAACATCCAACTCACTTACTTGAACTAAGAACAGTTTCTATATCTTCAAATAAAGGGACTTTTTTTTTGTATTTTAAAATTTGAGAAAATATGTTCTTAGGTATCAGACAGGATTTGGCCTTCTGTCTAATTTTCTGACCCTTGAACTCAATGATCTATGAACTTCATTCCAGTTCTTGACTTATGATCCTATAAACTACTAAAGAATATAATATATTTGCATATATATTCACATATGTAGATACCTGTATATATACATGCATGTATGTGACAGTTAATGATAATTATTTATATTATCCCATGTGTATTTGAATGAATAAATATATATGTTATAATTCATAATGAGAAGCAGCAGCAACTCACTACTGAAATGCATAAATGAATTTATCTCATTCAGTTAATCAGAGTAATAATAGCTTCATTTAAATAGTTCTTTAAGGTATATAACATGTTTTATAAACCTTATGGTATGTGATCTCTATTTCATGATTACCAACATTATTGACATAATCTTTGAATACGTAAGTGCAAAAATGACTCTATATATGTATATATATATGTGGGTGTGTGTATATACATATACATACATATATACACATAGACACACACACACACACACACACACACACACATATATATATTCTAGTCAGTGCTGATAACCAACATTATCTCATAAACCTAAGCCTGCATGTTCAATGAGCAATGGAAAACAAAACAAAATAGCACTCCCTTCCCCCTTATCCTTGACCAGATTAATCCAAAAATGTTTAATTATGATATCAAATAAGTCTTCACATATTCTTTGTGAGTTGGAAGTTTTGTACATTTCCTCTGGTAAATGGTAGGAGTTTTGAGTATTATAAAGATATTTGGGCTAATGTCATATAGCAGCTGTAACTGACATAAGTACATAATGGGGGGTTGCAAGATGAGATGAAATGCAAGGAGGAGTTCTTGTCAGAAAATTATTTATGACACTGAAGCACACATAGAAGATGAGGCAATGATTGCAGAAGTGAAGATTCAACCTTTTAAAACTACAAAGGAGCTGAGCCAAATATAATACCAATTAAAACAGAAAAAAAGAAATGGAGGGCATTTGAAGGCATCATTTTATGCTGATTATATCAGTGTCATCAACATCCCACAAAGAAGAGAAGATTGATTTGAGAAGGATGTGCTGGGTCAGGCAGAGGATAAGTAAGTGAATTTTCTCAGCTTTAATGGCAAGCAATTGTCTCAGAGAGGGAGAAGTCCTATACTGAAAAACAACTCCTGAGCTTTAGTAAGGATGATATTCTCTATATAGTCAAGTCTTGATTCCTTTACTATCCCAGAATCTAATGATTTTTTCAACAAAATTGGGCACTTAGTAGTGATTCATGCAAAAGGACAAAAATGTAGTTCCTGAACAAGGATGCATAATTTTAGAAAGAATGCCTGTAAGTAAAACCTGAATGGGTTTTGGAAATGGGAATGGTTGCAAAAGGAGTCAAACAACAAAAAGTGGATTATTTCCTTTTAATTAAAGGGAAATATCAGGCTTATCAATTTTAGTGGTACTCTAGTTTTCCCCAAAACAAATGAGTAAGTTGAGAAAAGAAAGAGAGTTAGTAAATGGAACACCGGTTTCATTTTTGCTCTGGTTTTTCTTTTTCCAGCTTTTCCTGGATTTTGTCAGTGCAAATATGCATCAAATTAAAGATATCCATTGGGAGGTATTTCTTTACATGTTTATCTTTTGGAACTACCTCTCTCTCCTTGAGGTGTTTCTATAGTATTATGAAGTGGTTCTCTGATCATTTTCCAGCAAGTAGTGGATAGAATGGTCTCAATAATCCTAGGATAAGTAAAGGTTGAATAAATTCTTTTGATAGTTTAAGGGTTCTCTTGTTTAAGGTGAAAGAATAGTTCCCAGACAATAAAGTCACATCTAGAAAGAACCAAAGACTTAGCAGTATTTGTTCATCATTTGGGGGGGTTTGTCATAATCAATACCTGCTCCATCAATATGTTGATAGCCAAGTAGTCAATGCTGTCACAGTCAATCAAGTTGTTGACTCTAAAACAGAAAGGCTTTGGTTACTATTTCTAACAAAGAAACAAACAAACAAATAAATATATATATAAATAAAATAAGTGGCTGAATAAATAAGTGAGTAAATGAGTAAATAAATAAATGGAAGAATGAATTAATGAATATATGTATATTTGTATGTATATGCATGTGTATATGCATATATGCATGTATACATATAGGTATATATGTATATGTATGTGTGTGTATATATATGTATACATACACAAACATACACATATATACTTACATGAAACTGTGTTGACATTGATATAGGTATACTCTTCAATTTTGTAAATAACAGTCAATCTTTGTTTTCTCATGCTGGTCTCCTCCTACCACATCTTTCCATAAGGATGCCTTCTTCTAGATTTCTTGGCTTTGGATAATTAGGATCATCGATTCATAAAGGAAGAAGCTTTGTGGGTTATCTAGTATAATACTGTGATTTTGTATAAGAGAAAAACAAGGCTCAAACATATGATGTAATTTGCCCATTATGATGTGAACCATAGTTATTTTTTCCAAATTTCTCAACAATTATTAAATAAGGCCTATTAGTTCCATGCACTATGCTAACTACTAAAGATACAAACACAATAAATAAAACAATATCTACTCAAATATGGGTTGTGAATCAGTTATCCCTTGCTTTTGTGATGTTTAAAATCTAATGTGGTTTCTTACCTGCCCCTCCCAGTTTTTTAGGGGAAACTGGCTAAAATTACTGATAAATTCAGCAAGGGTTTTAAGGATTTAAAGAGTAAAGACAGGGGCAGATAGGTGTTGCAGTGGATAAAGAACAGGCCCTGGTTTCAGGAGTACCTGAGTTCAAATCCAGGCTCAGACTCTTGACACTTACTAGCTCTGTGACCTTGGGCAAGTCAATTTACCCCCATTGCCCCGCAAAAAAAAAAAAAAGAGTAAAGACAACACATGGTATCCCATAATACCAGAAAAGTCTATCTACTTTCTATATACTTTCCTCTCTTTCTCTGTCTGCCACCAAGCCGAAGTCCCAAACAAAAAGAGGCCCTCTCTTTTTCTCTGTCTCCTGCCACACACCATTTCCTGAACAAAAAGAGGAAGATTCAATGAGCCACCCTCAGCTTCCTACTTCCCTTCTCCCTCCTCAAAAGGGGAGGTAATTCAAGCTGATTGGTTGAGAGTGGTCTCCTGTTGATGGGGTAGTCCACAGCATCTGAGAACAACACCCCACTAAGGGTCATCCAGGAATGGTCTCAATTTAATCAACCTGAAGTAGGTTCAACTTCTGAGAGCAACACCCCACTCAGGGCCATCCAGGTATGGTATTGATTTTATCATTCTTTTTTTTTAATTATAAAAGTATTTTATTTTTTTTCAGTTACATGTAGAGATAGTTTTCAACATTTGTCTTTATAAGATATCTAGTTTCAAAATTTTTCCCCTCCCTCCCCTCCTTCCCCCCTCCCCCTGCAAGACAGCTAATAATCTGATATAGTTTATATATGTACAATAACATTAACATATTTCTGCATTAGTCATGTTATAAAAGAAGAATCAGAGCAAAAAGGAAAAACCTCAAAAAAAAGAAAAACAACAGCACCAAAACCAAAAGAAATAGTATGGTTCAATCTGCATCCATATTCCTCAGTTCTTTTTTTTCTGTATTTGGAGAGTCTTTTCCATCATGAGTCCTTTGGAACTGTCTTGTACCATTGTATTGCTGAGAAGAATCAAGTCTATCACAGTTGAACAACATATAATGTTGATGATATTGTGTACAATGTTCTCCTGGTTGTGCTCATCTCACTCATCATCAGTTCATACAAGTCCTTCCAAGTTTCTCTGAAATCTGCCTGCTCATTGTTTCTTACAGCACAATAGAATTGCATTACATTGATATACCACAACTTGTTCAGCCATTTCCCAATTGATGGGCAGCCCTTCAATTCCCAATTCCTTGCCACCACAAAAAAAGAGCAGTTATAAATTTATTTTTAACATGTGGGTCTTTCCCCTTTTTTATGATCTCTTTGGGAAAAAAGACCTAAATAATATGCAGAGCTTTATAGCCCTTTGGGCATAGTTCCAAACGTTTCTCCAGAATGGTTAGATCACTTCACAGCCCACCAACAATGCATTAGTTTCATAATTTTTCCACAGCTTCTCCAACATTTATTATTTTCCTTTTTTATCATATTAGCCAATCTGATAGGTATTGAGGTGGTACGTCAGAGTTGTTTAATTTGCAATCTCTCTAATCAATAGTGATTTAGAGCATTTTTTTCATATAGCAATATACAGCATTGATTTCCTCATCAGAAAACTGCCTGTTCATATCCTTTGACCATTTCTCAATTGGGGAATGACTTGGATACTTATAACTTTGATTTAGTTCCTGATATATTTTAGAAATGAGGCCTTTATTCAAGAAGTACTGGCTATAAAAAATGGTTTCCCAGTTTTCTGCCTCCCTTCTAATTTTGGATGCATTGCTTCTGTTTATACAAAACCTTTTTTAATTTAATCCAATTAAAATCATCCATTTTGCATTTCGTAATATTCTCCATAATGATACAAACACTTTTTTTTTTTAGTGAGGCAATTGGGGTTAAGTGACTTGCTCAGGGTCCACACAGCTAGTAAGTGTTAAGGGTCTGAGGCTGGATTGAACTCAGGTACTCCTGACCCCAGGGCTGGTGCTCTATGCCACCTAGCTGCCCCATTCATAATATCTCTATCTTTTGTTTGGTCATAAACTGTTCTCGTTTCCAAAGATCTAAAAGGTAAACTATTCTTCCTCTCCTAATTTACGTATGGTATCACCTTTTATGTGTAAATCATGTACCCATTTTGACCTTATTTTAGTATAAGGTGTAAGATGTTGGTCTATGCCTAATTTATGCCATACTCTCTTCCAGTTTTCCCAGCAGTTTTTTTCAAATACTGAGTTCCTATCCCAGAAGCTGGAGTCTTTGGACTTATCAAACAGTATGTTACTAAAGTCATTTACTACTCTGTCTCTTGTGCCTAGTCTATTCCATTGATCCTTCACTCTACTTCTTAGCCAGTACCAAATAGTTTGATGACTGTCACTTTATAATATAGCTTCAGATTTGGTAGAGCTAACCCACCTTACTGTTTATTTTTTTTTTCATTAGTTCCCCTTGATTCTCTTGACCATTTGTTTTTCCAGATGAATTTTTGTTATTATTTTTTCTAGTTCTATAAAATAATTTTAGGCAGTCTGATTGGTATGGTATGAATAGGTAAATTAATGTATGTAGAATTGTCATTTCTATTATATTAGCTTCTGGAATATTGATATTCTTAGCCTCGTGATCCTTTAATGTTGAAGCTGCCAGGTCCTGAGCATCCTGACTGTGACTCCATGATATTTTAATTGCTTCTTTCTGACTGCTTGGAGTAGTTTTCTCCTTCAACTGATAATTCTGGAATTTGGCTACAATATTACTTGGAGTTTTCCTTTTGGGGTCTCTTTCAGGGTGTGGATTGGTGGATCTTTCAATGATGATTTATCCTCTGATTCTAAAATATCAGGGAAATTCTCCTTGATAATTTCCTGGAATATAATTTCTAGACTCTTTTTCTGATCATGGCTTTCAGGCAGTTCAATAATTCTCAAATTATCTCTCCTGGATCTGTTTTCCAGGTCAGTTGTCTTTCCAATGGGTATGTCACATTTTCTTCTATTTTTTCGTTCTTTTGATTCTGTTTAACTGATTCCTGGTGTCTCATGGAATCAGTAGCTTCCAACTGTCCAATTTTAATTTTTAAGGCATTGTTTTCTTCAGTCATATTATGCAGCTTTTTTTTCATTTGGTCAAATGAATTTTTTAAAGAATTATTTTCTTCAGTCAATCTTTGTGCTTCCTTTTTCAAGCTGCTGATTCTTTTTTTCATAATTTTCTTGTGTTGCTTTCATTTCTCTCCCTATTTTTTCTTCTACCTCTCTCAATTGATTTTGTTTTTGTTTTTCTTTTGCTTGTGGGGCAATGAGGGTCAAGTGACTTGCCTGGGGGTCACCACAGCTAGTAAGTGTCAAGTGTCTGAGGCCAGATTTGAACCCAGGTCCTCCTGTATCCAGGGCCGGTGCTTTATCCACTGTGCCACCTAGCAGCCCCCTCAATTGATTTTTAAGATCCCTTTTTGAGCTCTTCCAAGTAGGTTTTTTGTTCTTGAGACCAATTTATCTTCCCTCTTGAGGCTTCACATCTAGGCAATTTGAGAGTATTGTCCTCATCTGAGTTTGCGTTTCTTCCCTGTCAACACAGAAGCTCTCAATGGTAAGAACTCTTTTTTGTTTCTTACTCATATTGCAGCTTATTTTTTTTAAGTTGAGGTGTGCTCTGAGGGCACCAGGGACTTTCAAGCTTCTTGTTCTGGGGTATAGGGGCTGTGTCACAGACTTTCTACACTGAGGGCTCTATGGCTTGTGGATTTCTCACTGCCCTGTGGCTTGCTCCTGGCACACTGGGATGGCCAGGCTTTAAATGCTCTGAGAATGATATGACTTAATTGACTCTCTCAGCACCCTTTTTGTAAAATTTTATTTCCTCCGTGCTTTACAATATTTTAGTAGGCAATAATATTCATAAACTGTCATCTTACTCTTCTGTTTCTTTCATATAAATTTATTTCTAAACTCATCTTACCCCATGGGTTGCCAATATTGATACTTGAATAAGATAGTTTCTCTGCTTTTTCTTTCTTTGTTGTACAGTTAATATACATTAGTGAAACTTTAAATGAAAAGAGAATGGTGTGTTGATGTTTGTTTTTTCCCCACACTTGAACATCAACAGCTTGTTTAAATATATGAGTGCAGAATTACCTAATTTGTGAACCATAATTTCCAATAATGTATTTTCTTCTTGTAATTATTATTGATGCTCATCTTTGTTCTAAGAGTTTGATAGTCTTACTGTAGAGACACTTGGTTTGGAAATGATTACAATATTGCAACCCATAGTTTTCCTTTTTCTAAAAATATGATTAATTTTTATTTTTGCAATGTTATATAGTGGTCACCATGTACAACATTTCCCTATTCTCTTCTTAAACAATATGTTGATTAAATACAATGGTGAAGCTTCTGTCTAGTTGGCAGATTTATGAATCCAATAAAAAGTTATCCTACTGGCATTTAAAACTCTTCATAACTTGGCCTCTTCCTACTTTACCCCATCCACACACACTGAGATTCAGCTACATCAGTCTACTTATAATTTCTTCAACATAGTATAATATTTCCCATCATTGTGCCCTTACATTGTCTTCCATGCTTGGAATGCTTTAAACCTTACAATCACCTCTTAGTCTCCTTGGTTTCTTTCAAGACTCAGCTATAATTCTACCTTCTGTCTAAGGCTTTTCCTGCCCCCCTCAGTTCCTAATTCCTTCCCCCTTTAGATTTCCTTCATATACATTGCATATATCCCTTTTTGAGTCAATTCTAATGAGAGTATGGCTCACTCACTCCCCCACTCCTTCCCCATCTCTCCCTCTACTCCATAAACTTTTTCTTGTTTCTTTTATATTAGCTATTTTACCCCATTCCACTTCCCCCTTTCTCTTTCTTCCAGTGTTATTTATATATTGTTCTCCTATAGAATGCGATATTTTTGAGAGCAATGACTGTAGTTCCTTCATTCCCCACACCTACACTTTCTTTATGTGCTCAGGACCATTAACACAGGGCCAGAAACATGTTTGTTGACTGGCAACCATGTTTTCAAACATTTTTTTCATATTTAATTATTAAAATTTAAGCTGTTGCCTTCATATTTTGTTTCATACTACATTTCCTCTAAGTGTGGAGTGATGAAGATACAGAAAAGGTGAGACTGGCAAAAATTATTTCTCATTATTTAGATACATCAAAGGCCTTAGGAGCATGTGTTCAAAATAAGCAGAAAGTCACACAATCTGCATGCTGACGTTTATGATACTACTTCCTTTCCTCCTTCTACTACCTTTGGGAATTTTTTTTTGCTATCTTGTGTACAATGGGCCATGAATTGGTGAAAGTCACGGGTCTCAATATTGCTCACATATGCCTGTGGCTATAAGAGATCACTGCTACAGAGATAAGCATAATATTTCAACATGAGAAAATTGACATTGCAAGGAGAAACAATCTTGAGTCTAAGCCTGTGACCTCCCATAGGAATGGTGAGCTAGAAGTGGATAGTGATTTATTTTACAATCTCATCATATTTTATAGTATATTACCCTATGATGGCCTTATCAAAACTCTCTCTCACACACAACACATACACTTATGCTTACCCATTTCCTTTATTTTTTTCCAAGAGGTGGGGTATAGGAGTTTAGGACTTTCTTCTGCCATCCCAAAGATCCCTGACAGCAAGCAAGAAGAAGTCTTAGGTGATAATTGGAGGCAGATGGCACCATATAGGAACATTTGGCTTATTTCTGTTCATATTTTCACCAAGTTCAATAAACTACATTAAAAAAGGATTCTCAGTTTTCTGAACTATAGATGTGAAGAGCCATGAAAAAGATAAGAAAATTCAGAGAGAAGGTGTAGGGGCTCATAAACTAAATAGAAAACTGACTTTGCATTTAGTATTATGAACTAACATACCATTTTATCCCCTAGAATAACTCCACATCTAGCCAGCACTGAAGCTTGAATCCATACAATCTTTAGATGCAGGCAACAGTCTGAGTCTGCAGACAAGCACCCTCTGATGGCCATATAGGATAAAGAAACCTTTTGGGAAATCTAATCCTACATGTGTCAGAGAGAACCTGACAAGAATTTGTGTAGTCAACTCAAAGTGGACCACCTCCTAGTGGACAATTCAGCCATTATACTACATAGACAATATCATGATATAATGCCTTTGTGAAAGTTATAAAGAAGGTAGAGGATGGGAAATATGACCATGTTGCAGTGAAAATCATGTTTGATAAATTCAAACATTCTATGAACAGGCAGCTATTTCTGTGGAAAGAAATATATTTTCAATATATATTTTAAAAATCTAAAATAATTATTAGAAAAGGAAAAAAAAATAATTCTGAAGTTCCATTTTACATTCATCTGATTGTCAAATATGATTTTAAGAAAATTATAAATATCAGATAGCTGTAGCAAAATAGCACAAAAATGCACTCATGCTGGAGCTTTAGTTTTGTCCAGCCCTTTTCAAAAGTAATTTGTAACTATACCCCCAATGTCACAAAACTCGGCATATCCAGTGCTCCTATAGTACTAGTATTAATTTGTATCTTCAAAGATTAAAACAAAAAGGGAGAGGACTTCTATTAAGCACTGGGGATACAAAGAGAGGGAGAATAAGTAAAAGAAAAATAGGAGGAGGAAAAGGGAGAGAAAGGGGAGGAGGAAGAGAAGCATTTATTTTTTGTTTATCTTATGTGTGTGTGTGTGTTTGGGGCAGGCAGGGTGGGGTGGCTTATGTCTGGAGATAGATTTGGGTTCAGGGTCTCCTGTGTCCAGGGCTAGTGCTTTGTCCACTGTGTCACTTAGCTGCCCCATGTTGACATCTTTAAAATAAAGTTAAGGGGTAAGAGGAATGCACTGGAAGAAATGGAAAGGGAGAGGTGGAATGGGGTAAAGTAGCTAATATAAAAGAAACAAGAAAAAACTTATGGAGTGGGGGGGGGGAAGATGGGGAAGGAGTAGGGGAATGAGTGAGCCATACTCTCATTAGAATTGACTCAAAAAGGGAACAACATACACAGTCAAGTGGGTACAGTAATATATCTTGCCCTGGGGATAAGGGAGGAGAGGTGAAGGAAAGGGGGGCAGGTTTGGGGGTAGGGGCAGTAAAAAAAACATTTTGGAGGAGGGATGGGGTGAAAAAGATAGAAAATAGAGTTAATATCAAGGTAAAGGAATAGGATAGAGAGTGATACAGTATGCAATAGTAACTGGGAAAGAAATGATGAGCAGGATGCTATCAGAAGTATCTACAGAGAAAGAATTGATGGTATCTGAATACAGATTGAAGCATAAAAATAAATAAATAAATAGAAACATGAATAAATAATTAGATTAAATAAAGTGAATAAATAAGTAAAATGAATGAATGAATAAATAAATAAAGGAGTGAGAGGAAAGCAGAACACCAATTATATATGGCTTGCTAAAAGAGTATAGCTGTGTGAGGCAGAGCCAAGATGGCATAGTCCGAGGCAAACCCCAGGAGGACTACTCTTAACTTTGCCTCCACTGCACTTTAAAAGAATGCATCAAATTGAATTCTGTAGTGGTTATAACCATCAAAAAGAATTGGAGTGAGACATTGTTCTACCCAAAGACAACTTAAATGGTTAGTAGTAGAGGACTAGAGGGGTATGTGTGGGGTGAATCAGTTGGGCACACAGTGGCAATACCAAATGTGGGTCTTAGAGGTGGCAACACTAACAGATGCACCATTGGAAACACTCAGCCCAAACACAGTAATGAGATTGTACACCTGCTCAGAAAGAGATACCAGGGCATCTTTGTGTTGGCACTGTATGCAGGAACAGATGTTATTTGTCAGCTCCATTGCTCATACACATTTTGAGATCATAATTCCAGGGAAGAAAGGAATACTTGTGGCTTCACGGAAATGGGTACCCTTCCTCTTTAATGACTAGAGTGCAGACCAAGAGAGCAGTGACCACACTTCTCCCGAGATCACAAAACCTTGTAAACACTGACCTATTACAAAATTCCCAGAAATAGGCATCAAACATCAACAGAAAAAAGCTTGAAGTTTGAGGCAATGGCCCCCCCCCACTTTCGAGTGAGCAAAACCCAACTTTATAAAAAATTTCAAAGTCAAGAAATAGACTGGGAAAATGAACAAATAACAAAAAGTACCTGACCCTAAAGCTACTATAGTAACAGGAAATATCAAGACATAAACTCAGAAGAAGTCAACAATGAGAAAACAGATATAAGCAAAGCCTCAAAGGGAAATAGATAATGGACACAAGCCCAATAAGAATTACCTGGAAAAACTATGAAAGAACAGAAAGAAATGAGAGAAAAACAAAATGACAAAGGAAAAACTGAAAAAAGAAATAAATATAAAGTAAGTAATTTATGAAAAAGGGAATTAACAGTTAGTAAAAGAGGCACAAATATCCGCTTAAGAAAGAATTCCTTATAAAAAAGAATTATCCAAATGGAAAAAGAAGTCACAAAAGCTTACTGAAGAAAACAGTACCATAAAATTTATAATTGGGCAAGCAGAAGCTAATGATATCATGCAACATCATAATAAAAAAGTAAAAGATTAAAACAGAAGACAGCGTGAAATAACTTATTGGAAAAAAATACTGACCTAGAAATAGATTCAGTAGAAAATTTAAGAATTATTGGACAATCTGAAAGCCACGATAAAAAAGAGCCTAGACAATATTTTTATTTTAATAAATTATAAATAAAAACTGTTCTGGTATCTTAGAACCAATGCGTAAATAAAAATTTAAAGACTCCATTGATCACCTATGAAGAAATCCCCAAATGAAAACTCCTGGAATAGTACAAGCCAATTCCAGAGCTGCCAATTCAAGGAAAATATTGTAAGCATCCATAAAGAAATTGTTCAAATATTATGAAGTCACAGTTATGATCACAGAATATTTAGCATCTCTCATATTAAAAGAGCAAAAGGCCTTGTCTGTCATATGAAACTCCACAAGGGTAAAAAGCTAGGACTACAATGAAGAATAACCTACTGTAACAATTGGAAAAACTCTTGCTAAAGCTTAAAATTTATTGGCGACCACTCATTAGATATTTAGACAGACTAGCTAGAATTTTAGCCCTTACACTACCAAGCAAACTGAGTATAATTGAGGGGCATTAAATGAAATGACTTTTAAGCATTCTTTTTAAAAAATTTCTTGAGAAAAGACATTTGTTTTTATTTATTTATTTTTGCAGGGCCATGAGAGTTAAGTGACTTCCCCAGGGTCACAAAGTTAGTAAGTGTCACATGTCCAAGGCCAGATTTGAACTCAGGTCCTCCTGAATCCAAGGCTTGAGCTTTATCCTCTGCACCACCTAGCTGTCCCCTTAAGCATTCTTTCTGAAAAGACCAGAGCTAATAGAAAATTTTACTTTCAAAGGCAAGACCAAAAGAAAAAAACAACATTAAAGGTAAACATGAAAGAGAATTCATGAAATTTAATAAGTTAAATTTGTTTGTGTTCCTATATGGGAAGAATGAACTTATAAATGCTAAGAATTATACCATTATTAGTACAATGAGAAGGACAGACATACAATAGACATAGGGCATGGGTATTATTGGATTATAGTTTGATCTCAAAAAAAATGAAGGGATGAGAAAGGTTGTATTAAGAAGGAGAAAGAAAGAGAAAAAATGGGGCAAATTATCTCATAAAAATGAGGCATAAAGAAGAGTTTTTACAGTAAAAGTGAAAATGGCCAGGAGTTAGAGAGCAATGGTTGAACCTCATTAACATCAGAAATGGTTCGAATAGGGGATAGTGTCTATACATACTCACTTGAGTCTATCTTACCAAACAGGAAAATAGGAAGGCAAAAGAGTAGAGTGTGGTAGAAAGGGGGAGGGTAAATTAAAGGAGGCAAAAAAGAAGCCAAAGGGACTCTAGAGGACGGACAAGGTAACAACACAGAGAAAGATAAACACAAGAAAATAGGATGGAGTCAAATACACAGTTAATATGCATAACTGTGAATAGGAATGGGATGACCTCAACCTATAAAATAAAAGTAGCTAGCATAATGAGTTAGAAACATAGTATCCTACAATATTTAATTTAAAAGGAACCCACTTGAAAGGAGAGAAAAATTCATACAGAGATAAAATAAGGGGTTAGAAGCAGAATCAGGTTTTAACTGGCAGGCAAAGACTCATCCTCCAGTCAAAGTAAGAGTAAAAATGGACCTCATTTTTTTTTTCTTTATAAAGATAGTTTTCCACATTTGTTTCATAAGATTTACAGTTCCAAATTTTTCTCCCTCCCTCCCTTCCTTCCCCACTCCCCAAGACAGAAAGCAATCTGATATAGATTATATCTAGACAATCACATTGCATTGGTCATATTGTGAAAGAAGAATCAGAATACAAGGAGAAAATCTCAAAAAAGAGGAAAAAAGCCAAAAAAGTAGAAACAGTATGGTTCAATCTGCATTCAGAATTCACAAATCTGTTTTTTTTCTGATGTGGAGAACATCTATCATGAGTTCTTTGGGAATTGTTTGGATCATTTGCACTGTGGAAAAGAGCCAAGTCTATCACAGTTTATCATCACCACAATGCTGCTGTTACAGTGTATAATGTTCTCCTGGTTCGACTCACTTCATTTAGTATCAGTCCACTTAAGTCTTTCCAGGTTTTTCTGAAATCTGCCTGCTCATCATTTCTTACAAGCACAATAGTATTGCATTACATTCCTATACCACACTTGTTTAGCCATTCCCCAGTTGATGGGCATTCCCTCAATTTCCAGTTCTTTGCACCACAAAAAGAGCTGTTATAAATATGTTTTTTACATGTGGGACCTTTCGACTTTTTTATGATCTCTTTGTGATACAGAACTAGTAGTGGTATTACTGGGTCAAAGGGTATGCACAGTCCCATAACACTCCAGGCATAGTTAAAATAGGACCCTAATTCAAAGAGATACAATAGGAAACTACCTTGTGCTAAAAGGCGCCATAGAAAATGAAGTAACTGCAATACTAAACATATAAGCACCAAATGGCAGAGCATCCAAAGTCTTAAAGGAAATGTTAAGTGAGTTATAAGAGGAAATAGACAAAAAAAAAGAACCTTTAGTAGTGGGGGACCTCAATTCTTCCCTCTCAGAACTAGGAAAATCTAAGTATAAAATAAATAAGAAAGGAAGTTAAAGATATTAATAGGATGTTAGAAAAGTTATATATTATAGAACTCTGGAGAAAATTGAATGAGAGTAAAATATACCTTTATCTCATCAGTACATGGAACCTCCACAAAAACTTACTGTGCATTAGGACATAAAAAATTCACAAACAAATGCAGAACACCAAATGAATGAATGAATGAATGAAATTATTGATAAATTAATGCAAACTTTTCAGATCATCATGCAATAAAATACATTTAGTAAAGGGTCTTGGAAGCATAGATGAAGAATTATTTTGAAACTAAATAATAAATTCCTAAAGAATGAGTGGGTCAAAGAACAATTAATAGAAACAATAATTTCATTACAGATGATGACAATAAGCAAAAATCATACCACGATTTCTGGGACTCATCCAAAGCATTACAAAAGGAAAAATTTACAACTGTAAAAGTTTTTACCAATAACAATGGAAAGTGCAGATCAACTAATTGAGCATGAAACTAAAAAAAAAGTTGGAAAAAGAAGAAATTTAAAACCTCAATTAAGCACCGAAGGAGAAATCCTGAAAATCAAAGGTGAGATCAATAAAATGGAAAATTTTTTTTAAATCAAACCAAAACTAGGAGCTGTTATTTTGATTTGTTTTTGAGATTTTGTTTTTGCAGGGCAGGGAGGGTTAAGTGACTGCCCAGGGTCACACAACCAGTAAGTGTCAGTGTCTGAGACCAGATTTGAACATCAGGTTCTCCTGAATCCAGGACCAGTTCTTTATCCACTGCACCACCTAGTTGCCCCCAGCAGCTGGTTTGTTAAAAAAAAAATCAGTAAAATAGATAAACCACTGAATAATTTATTTTTTAAAGACAAATTACCATTATCAAGAAGTAAAAGGATGAATATGTCATTAATAAAGATAAAATTGAAGATAATAATTGAAAATTATTAAGAGCTATTTTGCCCAATGATTGCCAATAAAACTAAGTTAAATGGATGGATATTTATCAAAACATAATTTTCCAGATTAAGAGAAAATAAAATACTTAAATAACCCCATGTTAGAAAAAAATGAACAAGTCATAAATGTTCTCTAAGAAAATAAACCCAGTGAACAGATGAATTTCAAGTAAAATCTACCGAACAATTAATTCCTATACTATATAAAGTATTTGAAAAAATAGGTAAAATAATCCTACCAAATTTCTTCTATGACACAAATGTGCTACTGATACTTAAGCAGTGAAAACAAAAATAAAAAAGTATAATTTCTCTAATGAATAGATGAAAAAATTAAATAAAAAATTAGATTAATAGCAATATATCATAAAGATTATAAATTATCACCAGGTAGGAATTATACCAGGAATACACAGCTTTTTAATATTATGTAAACTAACAGCATAATTTACCATATCAATAACTAAAACAATAAAAATAATCTGATTATCTTAATACATGCAGAAAAAAGATTCAGATGCAACACTCATTCCTGTTTTTTTAAAAAATAATAAAGATAGGAATAAAGGAACGTTCCTTACAATGATAAGTAGTAATACTATCGAAAAAAACAAGGGCAGGAATTATCTGTAATGGTGGATAAACTAGGATTCTTTCCAATAAGATCTGGAGTGAAGCTAGGATGTCCATTATCAACACTGTTATCAATACTGTATTACAAATGCTATTTATAGAAATGACAAGAAAGATAAGTTGAAGGAATTAAAAAACATAACAATGAGGAAACACCATTATTACTCTTTGGAGATGATATGATGGCATCCTTAGATAATCCTATAGAATCATCTAAAAACCAGTTGAATAACTAGTACTTTACCAAAGTTTTAGGATATAAATAATCCCCCACAAATCATGAGCATTTTCAATATATTAATGAAAAAAAATGCAGTAGGAAGGGGTAGAAAAAATACATTTTATTTATAATAATGTATAGTAATATGAATAAACACAGCTATAAAATACTTCACACAACTAAAGACAGATCCATAGTTACCTGGTATAAATATTAATTGTTTCATGGCAGACAAATATAATATATAAGTAGAAGTGGACAATTCTACTTAAATAATTTTTCTTATTCAGTGCTATGCCTTTAAAACTATCAAAGAATTATTGTATAGATCTAGAAAAAATCCATCTGTAAGAAGAAAATATCAAGAATATCAAGGAAATCAAGGAAAAATTAGGAAGATATCCTAGCCATACCAGATTTCAATCTTTATTATTATAAAGTGTTATCAGCAAAGCATCTGGCATTTGGCTAAGAAATAGTCATAGATCAATGAAATAGATTAGATACATAATATAGAGTAATAAATGATCATAGTGATTAGTGATTTCATAACCCAAGTATGTAAGCTTTAAGGCACAAATTCACTTATTTAACAAAATTTCTGGATAGCTGGAAAATAGTTTGGCAGAAACTACTCATAGACCAGCTAGATGGTGCAGGTGCATAGAGTACCACACCTGAAGTCATAAAGATTAGTCTTCTGAATATAAATCTGGCTTACCTGTGTGACCCCATATAACTCATGCAACTCTATTTAATTTCCTTTTCTGTAAAATAAACTGAAGGAACTAGCAAAGCACTCCAATTTGCAAAGAAAACTCCAAAGGGAGTCATGAAGAGTTGGTCATGACTAAAACATGACTGAACAATGAAGCATAAACTGATATCTCAGACCATGTACCAAGATGAATGGAAAATGGGTACATGATTTCGAGCTAATGGGTGATACCACAAACAAATTAGAGGCCCATAGAAAAACTTACTATAAGATCCATGGATAAATGAAAAATTTATGACCAAACAAGCAATAGAGAAAGTTTCCCTGATAAAGGCCTCATTTTTCACATATGTGGAGAACAGAGTCAAATTTGTAAAAATAAGAGCCATTCCCTAATTGACAAATTATTGAAGGATGTGAACACATGGTTTTCAAAAGAAGAAATCAAAGCTATGAATTGTTACATAAAATGCTCTTAATTACCATTAATTGTAAAAATGCAAATGAAAATAATTCTGTGGTATTACATCACACCTATCAAATTGGCTAATATGACAGAAAAGGAATATAATGAATTCTGGAGGGATATAGAAAAATAGCTACACTAATGGGCTGTTGGTGGAGTTGTAAATTAAACATTCTGAAGAACAATTTCAAATTATGACAAAAGGCCTAAAAAACTGTTTATACCCTTTGACCCAGCAATATCACTCTTTGCTCTCTTTTACAAAAAAAATAAAGAAAATGGAAAAAAAAATCTTATATATTCATAAATATCTATAGCAGCTTTTTTGGTAGCAAAGAATTGGAAACTGAGGAACTGCTCAGCAACTGGGGAATGGCAAAACAAGTTGTTGTATGTGTTTGTGATAAAATAATACTATACTATAAGAAATGATGAAAGGGCTCGTTTCAGAAGTACCTGGAAAGACTTATATGAACTGAGTCAAAGTAAAGAAAACCAGAACATTGTAAACAGTAAGAGCAGTGTTGTAATGATGATCAATTGTGAAACACATCTACTTTGATAATTCAGTGATCTAAAGATAACTCCAAAGGCACCATAACTTCAGCCCAAATATTACTTCTTTGTTTATGGTATCCTCTAGCATAATATAGTTTCCTTGATTATCTCTTTTAATTATATCTATCTTTGTTTTTGTTTTGTTTAATTTTTACTTCATTTGAAGCGTATTAGATTCTGTTTCAGCCCTTGAACTCTGTGTCTTTCTGTTTCTTCTGTTTCTCTTATAAACAACATATTGTCAGATTCTGGTTTCTAAACCATTTTGCTATACTCTACCATTTTGTGGGTGAGGTCATCCCAGTCACATTCACAATTATAATTACTATGTATTTCGCTCCATCCCATTTACTTCTTTTTCTTCATCTTTTTTCTGTCCCTCTTCAAAAGTCAATCTTGTTTGTAACCACTGCCCCCCTTAAACTATGCAATATTTTATCACCCCCACCTTTCCCTTATCCCCTTCTCCTTCTATTTTCTTATTGGATAAGTTATATTTATATATACAATCAGTAGTGTATAGATATAGATATTCTTCCCTTTTTGAACCAATTCTGATGAGAAAGAGGTTCAAGCATTGTCTGCCACCAACCCTTTTCTTCCTTCATAAAAGATTTTCCTTGCAACCTCATTTATTTGGGGAAAATACCTCCATTACTTCTCTTTCTCCACTTGTCCCAGTGCATCCCTCTTTCTCACTTATTCATTGTTTTTTTAGAGATCGTTCCAACATAATCAACTCACACTTATGTGCTCTGTCTGTGTAAACTCCTTTTAACTGTAATAATAATAATATTTTTCTTAAGAGTTACATGTATCATCTGTCCATATATGAATACAAACAGCTTAACTTTATTGAATCCCTTATGATTATTATTTCATGTTTTCTTTTTTATGCTTCTCTCGAGTCTTGCATGTGCATGTTAAATTTTCTTTTTAGTTCTTATCTTTTCATCAGAAATGTTTGAGTCTTTTATTCCATTAAGTATCCATTCAACTCCCCATCCTGGCCCAGTGAAAGATTATAATCAGTGTTTCTTGGTAGATAATTGTGTAATCCTAGTTCATTTGCCTTATGGAATATGACATTACATTATGGTTGTTCAACATGGATGGAAGCTGCTAAATATTCTGTAACATTGACTCTGGCTCCATAATATTTGAATTGTTCCTTTCTTGCTATTTAAAGTATTTTCTATTTCATCTAGGAGCTCTGGAATTTGGCTATAATATTCTTGGGAGTTTTCATTTCAATATTTTTTTCAGGAAGTAATTAGTAAATTCTTTCAATTTCTGTTTAACCCTCTAGATTTAAGATACTTGGACAATTTCCTTAATAATTCATTGAAATATTTTATCTCAGCTCTTTATGCTTTTCAGTTGGTTTAATAATTCTTAAATTATTTCTCTTCAATTTACTTTAAAGATTAGTTGCACTTTCAGTAAGACATAACATATTTTCTTCTATAATTTTGTTCCATTTTTTGACTTGTTTTATTGATGCTTGATATATCATGGAGCAATTTGCTTCTACTTTCCCAATTCTAAATTTTCAATAAAATGAATTATTTTCTTCAATGAGATTTTATTCCTTATTTTTTTCCATTTGGCCAATTTTACTTTTTAAGGACATCTTTTCTTCATTGGATTTTTGTGCCTCTTTTGCCATTTGGACAATTCTGGTTTTTAAGGTATTTTTTCTTCAGTATTTATTGTGCCTCTTTAACCTATTTGTTAATTCTCTTTTCATAATTTTCTTGAACTACACATTTCTTTTCTCATTTTTTCCTCTACCATTTTTTTTGTCTTTAACTTTTCTAAGAATTCTTGTTGGGTTCAAAATCAATTAACAATTTTAATTTTATTTTGTAAATATTTTCCCATTGTTGTCTTCTTCTGGGTTTGTTTTGGTCTACCTTGCCACTGTAGCAGCTTTTTCAGAGTCAATTTATTTTTATTTGTTTGCTCATTTTTTTTCAGCACATTTCTTGACTTTGAACTTTATGTTAAACATGGGCTGTGCTCACTTGGGCTTGGGGTGGTACTGTTCCATGCTTCAAGCTTTTTCAGGCTAAGTGTCTGTAAATTTACAGTGTCTCCAATTTGGTGCTTTTCCTGGGATAGGTGCAGTCACTCCTTTCCCGGTCTGTGTTCCAGTTTTTACCCAGGAAGTGTCCCTGCTCCCCTGTTCCCCTGCTCCATGCTCTGGAAATGCAAGCAGGAAGTATGCGTGGGCTATAGAGTTGGCAATCAGTACCAGCTGCACCCATTAATAGAAAAGAATCCTTTGTAATATCTTTTGGATAAAATTTCTGAATCCCTTATTATCTCTTGACTGAGACATTCCAAAAATGCTAGCGCTATACAGCTGCTGTTGCCAGGCAGGCTTCTACCCATGGGTCACAGACTTTTCTTGTTGACCTCTTAAATTTTCTTAGATTGGAAAAATGTCTCATCCGATCTTTTGTTGACTCTGCCATTCCAAAATTTGATCTGAGGCATGTGGCAAGTAGAAGAAGAAATGGTTGAGAAAACAAAGCTTTGATCTTCTGAGCATATTGACTAATTAAGTAATGCATGCCAATTGCCCAACAAATAAGACCAGACCTCCTCACATTAAACCCTGGAACCAAAATACAATACAGGAGGAGACAGACTTGGACATTAAAAATAATTAATAAAATTAGACAAATAAAAAATTAAAAATGAAACATTAAGTAATCTGATTTCCAAGTTGGGAGGAGGAGAATGAACAGGTGCAATTCCCTGGATTAAAAAAATGAGGTGTATTATTCTTAAGTGTCTGTAAATGAACGTGGAAACAATAACTGATTGATCAGTATGAGGCCAGTTTTAAAATGACATATGGGTTGCTTCAGATGTGTAACTGTGAAAAAACTCCTTGCATCAATTTTTGGATTTGAATAGTTTTCTAGTCAGCATAAACTAGGTCCTAGTTTAAAGGTCTCTAAGTAGCCATTAGAGGTCGTCCAGTTTCCCAGTCACACAGCACTAGATTATAACAATACAATAATGTTTTCGTCCAATTCCCACAATTGAATACAGTTTTTTCATAGGACAGAAATTGGATTAAACCCATAATTAAATAGAAAGGGAACTGATCTAGCTATAGAGTTGCATCATCAGACAGAGTCAGTGTGCTTCATTCAGTTTCACAATTAAACACTTGCTGTCTTAATCCCCTCAATTCACTCCGTTTTTCCAGATGTATTTCAAAGCTATTGGAGGGCAATATTAGAAAAATTTAGTCAGGTGGCTGCCCCAAATCCATCTTCTTGAATCATAGGTATATTTATTTTTTAAGAGGCAAATTTTCTTAGTGAAAAAATGCTCCTGGACCTAGTGTTAGAGAGGCCAGCATTAGAGTCCTAGTTCTCATTCCAGGAAGATATATTTCAGGGCATTACCCTACACTTCAAAATGATGAAATTCAGATTGGTTAATAGGACTGAAAAGGGCACTTCCAAATATGAAGTGGGTGTGGGAAAATTGGTACGCTACATTCTGTTAGAATTAGAACTGATCCAAACATTCTAGAGAAAAAATGGATCTATGCCCAAAGGGCTATAAAGCTGTGCAAACCTTGACCCAGAAATACCACTACTGTCTATATCCCAAAGAGAAAAATAAGGAAAATGACCTGTATGTACAATAATAATTATAGCAGCTCTTTTTGTGGTAGCAAAGAACTGGAAATTAAGGGCATGCCCATCAATTGAGAAATGTCTAAACAATATGTGGTATATGATGTGAGGGAATAATTTTGTGCTATATAAATGATAAGCAGGTTGGTTTTCAGAAAAACCTGGAAAGCCTTATATGAACTGATGCAAAATGAAGTTAACAGAACCAGGATAATATTGTACATAGTCATAGCAATATTGTACAATGATAATTGTGAATGACTTGGCTATTCTCAGTAATACAGTGACCAAGATAATTTGGATGTTGATGAATGAAAACACTAAATGATAGAGTTTCTCAGTAATTAATAATCAATTGAATTATTTAGGCTAGCCAGCAATCAATAAACCTATGGTCAGTGGTTTCCCTCAGTAACAAAATATATCAATGAAGACCCTGAAATGCCTTAAATCCCTTCTGAAATAGGATTTCCCTGACAAGTGAAACTCAATCCCAATTGGTGGACATTTAATTTAGGTGGGCTAATAGTTCAGATTTTTTGGAGAACAGGGCTTGATCACAAAACTTAGCAGCCTCCAGGTATCTTTTTTTTTTTCCTTCATTAGCTGGGTGGGCCTACTCTATTATGGAGGAGATCAAAGTCATGAGATTCTTCTTCCAGACAAAGAGTCATCCAGACTAGATTCTGTTTTTACTCCAAACAGAAATTAGGTATCCCAGCTGGGTGGGGTCCCAAAGAATCTCATTAGTCAGCCATGGCCCTTTAGAGGCTAGCTGACATTTTCAGGAATTGGACTTTAAATAGGAAAAAGGGGTGAATCACAAATTAAAAATAAGTAATTAATATAATAATATAATAATAATAATAATAATTTCCTCTCATGAAAGAATTATGATGAAAAATTACTATCCTCCTCCAGAGAAAGAAACTGATGAAGTCTGAATATAGATTGAAGAATACTTTCTTTTCTTTTCTTTTTTTGGTCTGGTTTTCCTTTTTCATATGCCTAATATGGATATATGTTTTGCATGGCTGCACATGTATAATTTATATCAAATTTGCTTGCCTTCTCAAGGAGGCGGGAGTAGGGAAGGGAGTAAAAGAATTGTGGAATTCAAATTTTTAAAAAATGAATGTCAAAAATGTTTACATGTAATTGAAAAAATATATTTTAAAAAATCATTTTTAAATTCTGCTATTATTCTATGGACATAAATACAGGGCCTTTCATTCTTATTTCTTAAGACATGAGAAGGGCTTGCCAGATTCTACCTACCTCCTACCATCCTTCATGCTAATTTGCACCATTAAATACCTCTTTAAATTTATCAAATTTACAAAAATGATCCTGGCTCACCAACATACACATTTTACACAAACACATATACATGCTGATTCACAACTGCTAATACTTCATTAATTTCCATACATTCAGTTTAACTAACATTTTCTCCTTTCTGAGACACTCTCCATTCTCTGAACATTTAAACTCCACCATCAAAAACACCCAGAGTCAGGCTTCTATCTATGCTCATTTCACTGTATTAGTTGTTGTAGCAGGCCTACTCTATTAAGTTGGTAATTCACTATTACAAGTAACTATCAATCCTCACCTTGACACATAACTGATGCTTCTTTAAATGTGCAACAAGAACACTGGATTGTTATTTCACAGAATTACAAAGTCCTCAGAAACTTGTTATTCTAACCTGTACCTGAGTAAAGGGTACCCCCTCCAATATCCTTGACAAGTGCCTCATTTATCCTTTATTTGAAGACATCCATGGTGGAAGAATCCACTTGCTCTTGTCTTCCTCCTTGATCTTAACTCTGAGCAATTCCACCCCATTAGAAATTTGGAATCGACCTCTGTCTCTCCTACTTTTTATAGGTGAGCTTATTGACTTATATTTCCTGGATCTGGGCTTCTATGTAACCTTTCATAGTCTCTTCACCATGTCCCAGTTGGTACCCACCCCACCTGCAGTGGCAACTATATGTGTTGTCTTTCTTTCTCTGTCTCTCTGTCTCTGTCTCTATTTTTCAATTTTTTTTTTTTTCGGGGCAATGAGGGTTACGTGACTTGTCCAAGGTCACACAACTAGTAAGTGTCAAGTGTCTGAAGCTGGCTTTGAACTCGGGTCCTCCTGAATCCAGGGCTGGGGCTTTATCCTCTGCACCACCTAGCTGCCCCCTCTTTTTAAAATTTTAATTGAGAGTTGAGCAACTACATGATGAAAGGTCATGCAAAGTACCTATAAGTGTTGTGGTGGCTGATAAAATCAAAAGATTCAAATGCAGAGGTAAATATTTATCAGAAGGGAAGAAATGGGAAATATAGGCAGAGATGACTCTCTTTCATCTGGCTCTACCTATTTATCAAAGCTTTAATCTTCAATGACGATGAATTTGTTCCCTGCATTTCCATGCCACTGTAGTCAAGGTCAGACTTTCTCTATTCCTTAGTAGTAAGGGCATGGGCAAAAACTGTGTATAAAGAGTTCAAAATAATGGATCTTCACAGTCATTTCAGTGAAAACAGCTCTATTTCTGACATAATTTGTACTGAAAAAAAAAACCAACCAAAACCCTAACCATTTGATGATTAAACAGGAACAACAATTTGGGCAAATTTTTGCCCCAAGAATTGTATTACTTTATTTTCAAATCCTGGAAATTGAATCATATTATTGATCTTGAAAATATTTTCCTATTGTTCCATGTTTAGCATCATTAGGGCAATGATATGAAAAAAATTCTAATCATACCATGTCAGTGTGCCTCATCCCCTTTGCCACCCAGGCCTTTCTTATTTTAGTATCTTTCTATTTTCTTCCCTGTATTCATAAAATTTAGAGATCGAATGGACTTTAGAAATTAACTGGTAAGAACTTCTCATCTTACATATGCAGAAACACAGGCCAGAGTGGCTAAGGGAAAAAACCCAAAGTTATATAGGTAGTGAGTCCAAGAACTGAATGTGAACTCTATTCATCTGGCTCAAAATTGTCCTCTTAATCAAAAGTAGAGAATAGAGTACTTCTTTCTAGAATTCATCATTTCAGGAAATTTAAAAGGCAAGGTCACTTTTCATATTCCTTAACTTTGATGTGATAAAAATCTCACTTGTTCTCCAAGTGCATCTAAAATTGGGTTTCCTTCTTCTCTGTATCAGCATGAATGTTATCAGCAGGAGAGGCAAACAGCACTGAAAATGTTGATGAGGGTCTGGGCCATGGTTTATTGTCTAGGACATGATTTCTGTTTATGCATTCATGAGGCCATGTCGTCAAGATTCATAGTGCCAGCTTGCACACACTGAGCAAAGATGAATAAATGAATAATTGTTTTGATAATATTAAGCAGCATGTGTGATGTCGCACAGCAACATCTGTTATTAACAGTATAAACAAAAGGAGTTTTTACTGTTTGCATGTCATTCTGCATTGAGGAACAATGTAATTTGTCCAATTGGTAACTCTTTTTGGGCAGCAGGTGGTACCAAAAACCTTTGGTGGCGGGGGGTGGGTGGAATCAGACCCAAATATGAGCAATAGTATTTCTAATGCAATGTGGTCTTTAGTTTCCATAAAGGTGATAAAAAGAAAAATGTGAAGTATGCATGGAACTGAAATTATTTTAGGTAGACGAGCTTTATTTAGACAAGATAGAATGCTTTAAGAAATCCATGCAAGTGGGAACTTCAGTAGATGAACCACGCTCACTCTGCTCACACCACTAACTATTCTTGGGTTTAATACCATTTTGCAAAAGGTCTGGCTATCAATCTATCAACAAGTACCTATTGATTACAGTAGATAGAGTATGGGCCATAGGGTCTAAAGGACCTAAGTTCAAAACCAGCCTCAGACACTTACTAGCTGTTTGACTGTGGGCAAGTCTCTTAACCCTGTTTGCCTCAGTTCCTCATCTGTAAAATTAACTGAAGAAGGAATGTAAAATGATTTCAGTATCTTTGTCAAGAAAATCCCAAATTAGGACGCAGAAAGTCAGTCATGTCTGAAACTACCCAACAATAAAAATTCTGGTATAGTAGAAAGCAAATAGTGCAGCCTGGGAATTAGATTCTAGTCTAGACTCCTGACCAAGATCCTACAGCTTGTTGTGGTGATCTCTAACCTAAGGTTCCATTTTTCCTCTATAAAAGGAATTGAATAGATTAAATGGTTCCTAAGGTCTTTTCTTAATACAATGCCATGTAAAAGTGTGGAGGAGAATGTCTTCTGCCCCATGTTTTTTTTTCTAAATTACACTTCACAAAAAGTCAATGTGATGCCTAATTGGGTATAGAAATCTATCTTAACCTAAAGGTAAGTAGAAGATTAAGGAGGTAAGAGAAGGGGGTGGTATTGATAGAAGGTGGTTTGGGGGAGATGGTAATAAGAAACAAAAACCTTGAGGAAGGAGAGGGTGAAAGTAGAGAGATGATTAAAAAACAGGGAGGAAAGAGAGTAGAGAGAAATATAGTTAACAATCATAAGAGTGGAAATATTTTTGAAGCAAGTTTCTCTGGTAAAGGCTTAATTTCTTCAAGGTATAGTGAACTGAGTCAAATTTATAATTATCAGATCCATTCCCTAATTGATAAATGATCAAAAGTTATGGACAGTTTTCAGATGAAGTAATCAAAACTATCTATAGCCCTATGAAAAATGCTCTAAATAACTACTGATTGGAGAAATGGAAATTAAAAAATTCTGAGGTACTACCTCACACCTATTACATTGGCTAATAGGATAGAAAAGGAAAATGATAAATGTTGGAGGAGAATGTGGGAAAATTGAGACTACTCCACTAATGGAGGAGTTGTGAATTGATTTTACCATTATGTAGAGCCATTTGGAACTATGCCCAAAGGTCTATAAAATCATGCATACCCTTTAACCACTAGTAAGTCTATATCCTAAAAGAGACAAAAAAGGGAAAGGACATATATGTACAAAATATTTATAGCAACTCTTTTCCGGTGGCAAAGAATTGGAAATAGGGGGGATACCTATGAATTAGGCAATGTCTGAACAAGGTGTGGTATATGATCATGATGGAATACTACTATGCTATAAAAATGATGAACAGTATATGCTCAGAAAAACCTGAAAAGAATTACATGAACTAATGCAAAGTAAAGTACAAACAGAACATTGTACACAGTGACAGCAATATAGTAAGAAGATCAATTATGAATAACATAGCTATTCTCAGCAACATAATGATTCAAGACTACTCTGAAGGACTTATGATGAAAAATGCTATCCATCCCCCAGAGAAAGAACTGGTAGTCTTAATACAAATCAAAACATACTTTCTTTGCTTTCTTTATTTTTCTTGGGGTTTGGGGGTCTATGTTTTCTACTACAATATGACTAATATGGAAATGTTTTTCATGACTACACATGTCTAACCCATATCAAATTGCTTGCCTTCTCAATGGGGGAGGGGCAGGAGGGAGATAATTTAAAAAAATTTAAAAACAAATGTTTAAAATTGTTTTAACATGTAATTGGGGAAATAAAATATTAAATAAATAATTTCAGAATAATCTGTAATGGCTTAGGTATCCAAACCTCATTCATCTTAAGACTCTGATCCTTTCAGAGTACCCAGTTAGAAAAAGAGAACAATAATCTCATGGGGGTTGAAATGTGGGCTAGAAGTCTGGGCCAGCATAAAGCTACTGAGCTAAAGCACAGGTTTCTGGGAAGTGTGGCTCAGAAAAATAATATAAGATAGGCATGCTCCCCCCACTTGTAAATAGAAATGGATGGTCAGAGGTTAAGAGTTGGGGAAATTATAAACAGTTGACCAAATTTATTAGCTTATGCATGGCATAGAATCAGAGAATATCAGAGAAGCAAAAAGTTTTTAAAAATCAACATATCTGTATATGGTCATCTAAAAATAATTGTTGACCTCAGTTGGTGAGAAGTTGTTAAATTCTAAATAATCCATTTGACTTTTAGGTGGCTTTTACTGGTAGGGTACTTTTATTATCTCTCCCCAATATCTTAGTTCACACTGAAATCTTCCTCTGCAATTTCTATCAGATGTCCCTATTTCTGCCTACAAGGACCAAATGCAATAAATTTCATCCCTTTTCTACTTGTCCTTTCTTCTAATACCTGAATCCTACTATCACAATCCTAATCCCCAAAGTCTTCTTTATTCCAGGTTAAATATCCAGTCTCTTCAGCTCATATACCAATTTTCCAATTCCCCTGCTCTTTCAGGTTGTCCTCTTCAGTGTGTCATTCTGAACACTCCATTTGGTTTATGTCCTTCCTAGAATATGTAGCACAGATGTCCTGTTTGGGTTTGGTACAGTATCTCAGATTGGGACTACAGCACCAAAATGTAGCCCATATTTCTAATACTTGAAGCTTTTTTGTTAAGGTTCTTAAGACTAAGAATTTTTTTTTACTTTTGTTTCTATATGCCCTGCATCTACTCTATTGCTACACTCTTGATAGATGGATGCTTAACAAATTGTGTTTGTTCACTTGTTTTAAATCAGGGGGCAGCTAGGTAGTGCAGTGGATAAAGTACCAGCCCTGGATTCAGGAGGACCTGAGTTCAAATCTGGCCTCAGACACTTGACACTTACTAGCTATGTGACCCTGAGCAAGTCACATAACCCTCATTGCCCTGAAAAATTAATAATAATAATAATAATTAATAATTGTTATTCAAGTCTTCCTAGTGCTGAGTGGTAGAGGCAATAGAAGAAAGGCTTATTGACTACACATTTTCCATCAAATAGTCATTATCTATGAAGCAGAGTGTTAAAGTGAAGAAGTCTCAGTATCTTCACCAAATACCATTAAATTTGGATGCAAAAGTGGTCCCTAATATTCTGAAATTTTGCTTTGCTTCTCCACCATGTGAAAGGTAATATTCTGGATGCTGTGAGGAATAATAAAAGGAATGAATACTGCCTTCAAGAAGCTTATAATCAAAGGTAGAGGAAAGACAGTGACTCCTTGGAGCTCTCCCCCAAATCCCTTCACATAATGCCACAAGACAATTCCTGGAGCAGCAGAACCCAAAAAGGATGGGCTGAAATAATTTTCCAGCCAAAGACTGATTAGAAGATCAACAGGAAAGTTCCGTTGTACAGGGGTGAGAGTGGAGTACAGATCTGGGTCACACAGCCCCAACCCTAGGGAATCAGGCCTCTGGAGCCTTGGAATCACCTGAGGGAATGGCTACTTCTGGAACTTAAATCAAAGATTGATGAGGGAGTCGATGATTTGGCTGGGGGAAGATTGCAGGGGTCACTGCTGGTGTTGAGGTGGTGCTCTATTTTGTTGCCCATGCTTAGAACCAGGAAGCAGTCTCAAGTGGTGGCCCAGGTGGGAGAGGGGAGCTGGCAACCACAGAGAAAAAGAATTCTGTTCCCAGGTTAAAGAGCAAATAGGCCTGTGGTTCCTTACAGACCAGACCACAGGCCAGGGGAATGAAGAATGTGTCTGTCCTTAAATAATACCACCTTGGACCACCTGAAGCTTGGGACAGTACATCCTGGAAGCAGTGCCCCACTTTAAAAAGGAGTTAAAAGTAAATAAACAGGCTAGGAAAATGAGCAGACAGAAGAAACTGTGGAATATAGAAAGTTTCTTTGGTGACAAGGAAGATCAAAATACACTCTTAGAAGTTAACAAAATCAAAGCCGCTAAATCCAAAGCTTTCAAGAAAAATATGAATGGGTCTTAGGCCATGAAAGGGCTCAAAAAGGACTTTGAAGATAAGGTAAGAGAAGAAGAGGAAAAAATACAAAGAGAAATGAGAGTGATGCAGGAGGGTCATGAAAAAAAGTCAACAGGTTGAAAAGTCCAATGTAAAAGGAAATATAAAATGTCTCTGAATAAAATAACTGCTTAAGAACTAGTATTTAAGAAATGGAAGCTAGTGAATTTATGAGAAACCAAGACACAATAAGGAGAAACCAAAAAAATAAAAAAATACAGAGCAATGTGAAATATCTCCTTGGAAAAACAGCTGACCTGTAAAATAAATCCAGGAGAGATAATTTGAAAATTACTGGACTACCTGAAAGCCATGATAAAAAAAAAGAGCTTAGACATCATCTTCCAAGATATTTCCAGGGAAAATTGCCCTGATATTCTAGAAGCAGAAGGTAAAATGGAAATTGAAATAATCCACTGATCACCTCCTGAAAGAGATCACAAAATGAAAATTTCCAGGAATATTATAGCCAAATTCCAGAACTCTCAGGTCAAAGAGAAAATATTACAAGCAGCCAGAAAGAAACAATTCAAGTATGGTGGAGCCACAGTCAGGATAACACAAGATCTAGCAGCTTCTACATTAAGGGATCAGAGCAATTGTAATATGATATTCTAGAGGGCAAAGGAACTGGGATTACAACCAAGAATCACCTACATAGAAAAACTGACTATAATCTTTCAGGAGGGAAAAGGGAATTCAATGAAAGAGGAGACTTTCAGGCATTCATGATGAAAAGACCTGAGCTGAATGGAAAATTTAACTTTCAAATACAAGAACCTAGAGAAGCATAAAAAGGTAAACAGGAAAAAGAAATCATAAGGTATATTAAAAGGTTAAATGGTTTACATTCCTATGTGAGAAAATGATACTTGTAACTCATAAGAACTTTCTTATTGTTAAGGCAGGTAAATGGAGTATATTTAGACAGAGGGCATTGGTGTCAGTTGAATATGAAGGAATGGTATCATTTAAAAATAAAATTAAAGGGTAAGAGAAGACTGCACTGGGAGAAAGGGAGAGAGGTGAAATGGAATAAAGTATCTTACATAAAAGAAGCAAGCAAAAGCTCATGGAGTGTAGGGGAAGATGGAGGATATTCAAGGGAGTGAGTAAGCCTTACTCTCATCATAATTGGCTGAAAGAGGGAATAATATACACACTCAATTGGGTAGAGTAATCTATCAAACCCTGCAGAGAAGTAGAAGCAGAAGGGGATAAGGGGGTATGGGTAAAAGAAGGGAGGGCAGAATGAGAGAGGAGGAAGTCAGAAGCAAAACTCTTTTGAGGAGGGATAGGGTGAAAGAATATAGAAAATAGAGTAAATATGGGGAGGGAATAGGATGGAGAGAAACACAGTTAGCAATAGTAACTGTGAAAAAAAATTGAAGCAGAGGCAAGAGCAATGTAAGATTAATATGTTTGAATGATTGACTGCATTCATTGAATGATTGATTGATGTATTGATGATAATTGGGCAAAATGGATACTGATTGATAAAGATTGGTTGAATGGTACTTTGCTGGGCTGTTGTGAAGAAAATTCTTTGTCAGGTATAAGGTACTATATAAATATTTTCTATTACTGTTGTTGCAATAATCAACCTCAAGGGCTTATTGTAAGGAAACCTCTCTTTAAAGTACTATATAAATATAGTGTACTATAAAAATGATGAACAGGATGCTATCAGAAAAAACCTGGAAAGACTTACAAGAGATGATGTAAAGTGAAATGTACTGCATACAAAATAACAAAAATATTATAAGATGACCTGTTGTGAATGACTTAGTTACTTTTAGCAATACAATGATCCAAGACAAATCTGAAGGACTTAAGAAAAATGTAATCCATTTACAGATAAATAACCGATGGTATCTGAATACAGATTGAAGCATAATTTTTTTGTTAGTTCCTTTATCTGAAGTTTTTTGTCTGCTTTCTTTCTTTTTTTTTTTGTTGGTGAGGCAATTGGGGTTAAGTGACTTGCCCAGGGTCACACAGCTAATAAGTGTTAATTGTCTGAGGCCGGATTTGAACTCAGGTCCTCCTGAATCCAGGGCCAGTGCTCTATCCACTGCGCCACCCAGCTGCCCCTGTCTGTTTTCTTTTACAACCTGGCTAAGGCAGAAATGTTTTGCATGACTACACATGTATAATTTATATTGCATTGCTTGAGTTCCTAAGTGGGGAAGGGGATGGAGGGAGGAAGAGAATTTGTAACTGAAAATTTTTAAAAATTAATGTAAAAATTTGTTTTTACATGTAATTTGGAAAAATAAAATTTAAAATAAATTTTAAAAAGCAATAAAAAGGACCTTATAATCAAGTTCAAGATCCAGGACTAACTGTATATCAACTATAAGGAAACATTCATGATTCAGTTATCCATATAATGAATCATTTTTCTAATTTTAAAACTTTTTGGTTAATAATATTAGGTAAGAAGGACTACATTTTCTTTTTTTTAATCAAGAACTACTTTAACCTCTGGATGAAGCAAAACAAATTTTGTCAGTCACATTTTCCCTTCATGTTAAAACCTGTGTTTATTTTAAGGGGGGTTTTATCCATATGCTTCTGATTCATTTATACTTAACTCATCAAAATGTTGTTTCTGAACAGCTGTTTGACATCCAAGATTCCTTGTGAAAACTGTACAGCAAAAGTTTGCTTCAATACTTTGAAACCACTGAAGTGTCTAAAAAGAGCAGAATGTTCCCATCTATTCCCTGAACAAGGCATGGTTTTTTTCATGGCTCTTTGTGACTTATTATCCTTGGGCACCTTCCCAGACCTAAAGGTTTGTGGGGTTTTTCTTTTTGATGGGGGTAGGGGATTCTGTGTAGTTCAACTTTTGCCATATAGTGAAGACCACAACATGGATATCTAATCAATCATTAATCATAAAATATGTCTTAAGCTTCTACTTTTCATCTGTGCTAAGGAATAGAGATATAAAGACAGAAAGAAAAAAGTCCATGCGCTTGAGGAGCTTACATTATATTGGGGAACAATAGTAATAATTATTTACATGTGTGTGAGTTCTCATAGTTAATAAAGCATTTATATATGTATGTATGAATGAATGAATGAATGTATCATTCACTGAAGAAACATGCATCCAATGCCCACTGTGAATCAATACAAGAATTTTGAAGAGGTTGAATCTATTATTTAATTTGAGCATAGAAACAACCCCCTTTCACAGTCAGAGCAGGGATTGATAAACCTATATTACTCAAATATTCCAGTGGATCCGTGATATTCCTTATATGGATTTCTATACAATGATGCAGATCATAACAGAAGCCTGAACCCTCATCCATGTCCTCCCATGAGGTTACCAGAGGAGGTTCAACAAATGTTCTGGGAGGGTTTCTTCATTTTCTCTTGACACTGTGAAGATACCAGTGGAATAGCTGAGTTTTCCTTCACTTATCCCTTAATATAACCACATGACAAGCTCATCTTCTGTTTTGATCCTACATGTCTTTAGAGAAATTTTTTACTCTTGGATTCTTCATGGCTTCTTGTTTGCCATGGGTCTGTTTACACACATTCTGTGCCTTTCTATGTACCTCTGAGTGAGGTAGTGATAATTCCAAATTGCTCTCAGGGATAAATGGGAATACTTATCCTTCTAAATTATAAATCCCATCATGCCAGTCACTTATAAATTACCAATTACTCTTTTGAAAGATGAGAAAATGGGTTCAGAGAGATTGATTGGAATGGAATTGATAAGAGAATGAAATATATATATACATATATATATATATATATATATATAAATTGATTAAATAAAAAAGCAGAATAATTTACCATCTGTGAAACCTGCAAAACATTTCCTTAATGTTTTATCAGGATAGTGTTTAATCCACAGAATAGTTTTGATAGAATTGTCACCTTGGCAATAGGTATAATTTTGAACGAGTCAAAAATATAAAACACCTCTCCAACAATGCAGTTTTTTGGGTTTTTTTTTTTTTGTGGGGCAATGAAGGCTAAGTGACTTGCTCAGGGTCACACAGCTAGTAAGTGTCAAGTGTCTGAGTCTGGATTTGAACTCAGGTCCTCCTGAATCCAGGGCTAGTTCTTTATCCACTGCTCCACCTAGCTACCCCCTCTTCCTTTACTTCTATGAGAATTATTTTGAAGCATTTAATGTCCTGTATGTAGAGTAATAGATTAACTCTCATATATTTAAATCATTTAGTGGTTTTCATTAATGACTTTTCTCAGTCTATATATTTATGATGGTTTTCTTAGTAACAAATACAAATGTAAGAGATTTTTGTTGGATTATTTTGTTTCCTGTTACTTTCCAAACAAGATGGTGTCTCATTTTGTTAGGTTAATTCTTCCATCTGGGAGTTAAACATGATTTATCAACTAAGCTTCCATTTCCTATGAGAGAAACACCCAAAATTTAATATGAATAATGCTAACATTTAAACATCATCTTAGGTAGGCAGTAGCCAACTTACTTTTGCTTGAATGACCATAGTACAGCAGGTTGCTGGCTACAATCAATTCCCTTCTTCCCTTTCCATTGTCCCTGAGTGTTTCAGTCTCTTCACCCATTTTCAGGGCAGATCCTTCTACTCCATGGCATCTCCCTTTAATTTAACACCCCCCTTTCCCCTATCATTGGACTCAATACCACCTTCTCCAATTGGCACAAGAGTGAAAGGGTGAGGGTCTTTAGGGACCATTTGGATGGATCATGCAAATAGAGAAAAGGGAAGAGTGGAGGATCAGAAACTGATCCTATTTATGCTCTGGAAGAGAGAGAGGACTACAAAATGGATGTTACTTTCTTTCTTTCTTTTTCTTCTTTTTTTCTTTTTTTTTGTGGGGGAATGAGGGTTAAGTGAATTGCCCAGGGTCACACAGCTATTTTAACATTTTGGATGAGTTGGGGTTTTTTTGCATTATGATGGAGGATGGAAAGAGGCTTTTGCCTTCATATACTCAATGTCTGGAATAGTAACTGATGGTTAATAAAAGTTTTATTTTCAGTTGAATTGAATTAAATTGCACCTACTCCCCAAAGGATGGTTGTAAGGAGTAAATAAAGCAATGTGTGTAAAGTATTTTGCCAACCTTAAAAGATCTCTAAAAATCCTAGAGATTATTTTTAGTATTTTGTCATCCATTTACTCATCTTGTTTAATGGAGTTCAGATAGAGATTGTCCAAGGATGAGTCATTACACCACTATGATTCTTTTATTTTTAATATTCTATGGACTTTTCCATAAGTAGTCAATATGGTAACTTTTTATCACTGAATAAAAGTATTGGTATGTAAGGTCATCTTCCATAGTTCACTAAATATATTTCATTTCCTACAGTTTGGAGAATATGAGAAGTTGGTTTGATAGCATGTATTAAAAGTGTTGTTTTTAAGTTGTATAGATCAAGGTTATGTCTAAAAGACTGTGAGCAATAGTTTGTTTTCCCTGAAAAGATTCCAGGTCTCATACCTGAAGTTTTAACTTTTGAATTTGACATTTGTTGGTTATTTTGAGGTCATATTTACATTCCAGTATTTATCTTATGTTGGTTTATTAAACACAGTTGGTTTTGTTATTTAATTCTGATCACCTGATTCCATCTTTCTAGATATTCATCAGGTGCTATATTTTTGCGAGCTACAGTGTTATGTTTTATGTTTTCTACCTTCTCTTTGCATGATCTACCTCAATCAATAAGTCTGGAATCCTTAAGGATAACCTTTTTGCCATTCATAAGAGCAGTGTTCTGGTACTGCATCACAATTATCCCCCCTCAAGATATGTAATCCTTATTTCATTTGACACATTTTTTTATCAATGTATTAGTGGCAGAGATCATAGCAGAGTTCAGTTGATGTTATGCATTGAGGGTCTTTGGATTCCAATTTTGGAATTTTAAGAATTTAAGGGCCTCCACTGGTAGATAAGCTACTTTAAGTTACATTTAACAAATACAATAATATGTATTTTGGTACATTTTACTATAACTTTATAACATAATCTTGGCTTATTACAAAAGTATTGCTATATAATTTGGAATTGTGCCCAAAGGGCTATAAAGCTGTGCATACCCTTTGACCCGGCAATACCACTATTAGGTCTTTTTTCCCCAAAGCGATCATGAAAAAGGGAAAAGGACCCACATGTACAAAAATATTTATAACTGCTCTTTTTGTGGTGGCAAAGGATTGGAAATTGAGGGGTTGCCCATCAATTGGGGAATGGCTGAACAAGTTGTGGTATATGAGTTTAATGGAATTCTATTGTGCTGTAAGAAACGATGAGCAGGAAGAGTTCAGAGAAACCTGGAAGGACTTGCATGAACTGATGATGAGTGAGATGAGCAGAACCAGGAGAACATTATACACAGTATCATCAACATTATGTGTTGATCAACTGTGATAGACTAGATTCTTTTCACCAATCCAACAGTACAAGAAAGTTCCAAAGGACTCATGATGGAAAAGGCTCTTCAAATCCAGAAAAAAAAAAGGAACTGTGGAATATGGATGCTGATTGGACCATACTATTTCTTTTGGGTTTTGGTGCTATTGTTTTTCTTTTTTGAGGGTTTTCCTTTTTGCTCTGATTCTTATAACATCACTAATGTGGAAATATGTTTAATGTCAGGGGAGGGAGGGAGGGAGAAAAAAATTTGAAATTGGAAATCTTATATAAACAAATGTTGAAAACTATGTCTACATGTAACTGAAAAATAATATAATACTTTTTTAAAAAGTATTGCTATATATTTTTACCTGTTCTTCAAATAATCTGGGTATTTCCATCAATACTACTCTTTTTTGAGTGGAATCATTACTCTTTCTATATTTCTATAGTTGCTTTAATATGAAGGGTTGTTTTTCATTCATATTGTATAAATTTCAATTTTGTAGCTAGAAGTCCAATAAAACTGGATTATTTTACTTTTGTTTTGCCTTCATTGTTCTCTTCCTACTGAGCTTTGATTTCAGGTGACAGTAAGTCCCAATGTAAAAAGTGACAGCTTTGTCTAATAGTTTTATACTCATTTGTCTTGCCCTAAGGAGATCAATTTTTTTTTCATTCATTTGTTTTGTTTGTGTTTTTGTTTTTTTTTTTTTTTTTTGCGGGGCAATGGGGGTTAAGTGACTTGCCCAGGGTCACACAGCTAGTAAGTGTCAAGTGTCTGAGGCCGGATTTGAACTCAGGTACTCCTGAATCCAGGGTTGGTGCTTTATCCACTGTGCCATCTAGCTGCCCCTGTTTTTTTGTTTTTACCTATAACCTTCTTCCTTCACTTCAATTTGGCCTCTGCATTTAAAATAAGTCTCTAGTTTTACCTGGAATGTTAAGAATCATGTTGAATTCAAATTATATTTTATATTATTTGAGAAATCCAAAAGATAGAAGATAGAAGTAATTTTTTTCTTCCTCCTTTTTTTCATTCCCCCTCTTCCTCCTCCTTTTCTTTCTTCTTCTCATGCTTATCTTCATTTTCTCTTCTCTTCATCATTATGATCACCTTTATTATAATTGAGAAAACTAACTCAGGTGGGTTATATGAGTTCCTCAAGGTTGCACACAAGGAAAAGAGTAGGACCAGGTACCATCAACATAAAGGATCCATTTGAACAGGTTTTTATAAATATTTTGTCTGCATACCTTGAGCACTTTACTAGTTCCCCTTGTCACTCTCTAGTGTCTAATTTAGGTAATTCACTGGCATTGGGAACAAGTCAAAGAATTGTAAGCAGTCACCTTCAAGCTAGTATGCCAGCAGAAAGTGTGGCTGAGTGGGAAGAACATTTGATTTGGAGTTAGAGGACCTAGACTTAAACCCTGTCTCTACTACTAAGTAATTTTATATATATATATATATATACATATATATATATATATATATATATATATATATATATGTATGTATGTATGTATATGTATATATATGTATGTATATGTATATATATGTATATGTATATGTATATATATATGGAGGGGTCAGGAGGTTAGATTGAATTTCTCAATAGTCCCCTATAGCCCTTAATGCGATGGTTCTATGACTCTACCTCAGAACTAAACCCAGACTTATTTCTTCTTTATACAGATTCTTCTAAAATAGGCATTTACATCCTCACCCAGTTAACTCCCTACAGACATTCTTCATGACTTTCCTCACAGAAGAGCAGATGAAAACATACAGCAGCAGACTTCATTCCATGTGGGGAAGCCCAGAAGAGATGTGGGAAAGCTCCAAGGAGGCTTTATTTAGTGGAGCTCACAAGTTTTTTTTTTTTTTTAAACCATGCAAACCACAGGAAAGGGAGGGAAGAAAGAGCAACCCTAATACCATAGTGTTTGTCAAGAGAGACTGTGATTATTTATTTGGCCATAAAAAAATTGCTGCCAAGAAACAGATTTTCAAGGAATGGAACAAATGACACAGACTTCGACATTCTGTGAGTCCATAATACATGAAGCAATAATGGTTTGGGAGCTTCTCAGGACAGATTGACACAGCAGTCACTGCCTGAGAGGACACAGCAGTTACAGTTGACTCAGTTCTTCAAACATTTTAGATTTTAACAGGAGAAAATAATTCCTTCCTGTGACCAGGGTTTACTGGAACATTTGGGTCACACAGTATTCAAGGGTCAGCCTTTTCCATCTTTTGAAATAAGTCATATCAAATGTTTTGAATCCTATTTAGTGTGTTAGTGCCAAGCACATTGATGTTAAATGAATTCCAACATTACAAGGAAGGCAAAGCAACATTTTTTCCTGAAAAATAGCATTTGAGTGGAATTATGATAATCACTAATATATCTAGAACACTTTAAGATGTGTGAAGTGTTTTCCCAGTAGTCCTATGAAGTAGGTAATTTATATGTGTTTATCTTAATTTTACCAATGGGTAAACTGAGGCTGTGAGATTACTGAGCCAATAGAGCTGGTAAGATAGATCATCAAATGAGAGGGTCTAAAGAATGAAGACAAGAAATCCTAGAACAGAGAGCTCTGATCACGTCCCCCCATCACAATCCCCCTCCATATACACACACATCATGATTAGATTATGGGACATAGACAATGACTCAGCAAATGAGTCACTTAGGAGTATGGCAGATAGGTAGGAAAAGCCAGGTAGCATCCACAAGAATGAGATATTGAAAGAGAATCTATAATTGCATTTTTATTGAGGGGAATTTAACTCAACACATCCACTCAGAGTCTTAATACCTATGTTCTCTCCAGATGGCCTGTTATCTATCCTGCTGTTACTGAGTGATTTGAAGTTTCAATACATTAAAAGAAAATGTAACAGAGGAGGACAACAGTGCCCTCCTGCAGAACACTTCTTAGGACTAAGTCGCAAAAATCTCCATACTATTAGTACTATCAAGAATAGAACAGCTCATAGTATAAAGAGTTATTAAAAATATTAAAGATAATCTAATTTAACTCCTTAATTTAATTGAGAAGATGCCTGATATCTGGAGAGGGGAAGTACTTGCCCAATGTTATACAGGTTAGTAAATAGAGTCAATAACTAAGGTATTCAATGAACCCAGCCAGAAGCTCTGACTTCAAATCCACTACAACTCAAATATTTTAACTGATGTAAACACTAATCCAAGCATGATAAGACATACCCTGTCAGGCCCCACTCATTAAAAAGGAAAGCACTATGGAGGATCTGTGGCAGTCCAGAAGTCCACATGTCCAGCGGTGTTTGGGGAATTAAAAGTGAAATTTGCTCTCATAAATAACATATAATCAGGCTGGTTCTGCCTTTGATGGATGGAGAAGCTAGGGGCATGTTATACAAGGGAACACAAGATGAACCTATTTGTCACATGTACATGTGCTACAACACTATCTTTGGTCCTCTTATATAACACCTGGCTTGTAGATTCAGGTAGGAGGTGTAAAATGATTTAACCATTCTGAGACTTGGCTGTTTTTGTTGATTTGTCCATGAGGAAAATGGAAATGAGAAATATATTTCCAAAAAAGATACAGAGAGCTTCCTTTTAATATTCTATGAGTCACATAGTCACAATGCAAGGTCTTGTCATTGTTTTCTAGAGTTAAAAGTATACACTGATACTTTAATTGTACAGTACCTCATTATCATGGACATTCTTTTTACTAGTAGGGGTCAAACCCTTTTATGTATTTTCATTTTATGAAGCTTTTGTCCATATATTTCCATAAATCTTCCTTAGAAGGTACATCATGGGGAGACAAAATGGTGGAGAAAAGGTAGTGACTTGCCTGAACTCTCCCCAAGACCCCTCCAAATACCTTCAAATAATGCTATAAGAAATTTCTACACTAGCAAAACCCAAAAACGAATGGGGTGAAAAAATTTTCCAGCCAAAGAAACCTTAGAAAGTCAGCAGGTAAGGTGTGTTATGTACCATGGTGAGAGTGGAGCACAGCCCAAGACAAAACAAGAGAGTACAGACCCAGACCCAGTCCCAGCAAACCAGGAGCAGGCCTTGGGAGCTCCTGAATCATTATCAGCAACAACAACTGCTTTTGGAACTCAGCCCACAGACAGTAAAGGGGTCAAACAATTGGCCAGAAGGAGATTATAGGGATTCTTTGCTAACACTGAGGCAGGACTCTGTTGTTTTACCCATACTCAGATCCAGGTCCCAGTTTTGTGCGGCAAACCCAAATCAGGGAGGATCACAAGCACACTGGAGCTGGTGGCCACAGTGGAGAGGGATTCTGTTCGTAGTTCCAGGACAGAAAAGCAGAGCTATGCTTGCTTGCAGAACAGAGAACAGACCAAGAGAGTAGTAAAAATAATTGTCCTTAAATCATCCTACCTTGGAAGAACTAAAAACTTATAAATCTCTAGAAGTACCTCTAAAAACAGCTACAAAAACCCTGTGAAGCTTGGGGCAGTGCACCCTCCACACTGGAAGCAGTGTTTGACTTTAACGGAGTTAAAAGTCAAGAAATAGTCTGGTAAAATGAGCAAAAAGAAAAAAATCTGACCACAGAAAGTTTCTATGCTGACAAGGAAGATCAAAATATACCATCAGAAGAAGATAACAAAATAAAAGTTCCTACATACAAGTGTTCCAAGAAAAATATGAAGTGTTCTTTGGACATAGAAACACTCAAAAAGGATTTTAAAATAAAGAGAGGTAGATGAAAAAGTGGAAAGATAAATGACAGTTATACAAGAAAAGCATGAAAAAAATCAACAGTTTGCTAAAGGAGATATGAAAAAAATATTGAAGAAAATAACACCTTAAAAACAGAGTAGGCTAAATGGTAAAAGAGGTACAAAAAGCTGATGAGGAAAAGAATGGCTTGAAAAGTCAAATTGGTCAAATGGAGAAGGAGGTACAAAAGCTCACTGAAGAAATTAATGCCTTAAAAATTAGGATTGAGCAAATGGAAGCTAATGACTTTATGCAAAATCAAGAAACAATAAATCAAGACCAAATGAATGAAAAAATAGAAGACAATGTGAAATATCTCCTTGGAAAAACAACTGACCTAGAAAATAGATACAGGAGAGAGAATTTGAAAATTTTTGGCTACCTGAAAGCCATGGTCAAAAAAAAAAAAAAAAGCCTAGACTTCATCTTCAAAGACACTGGTAGGGACATTCTAGAACCATAAGGTAAAATATAAATTGAAAGAATCCACTCATCACCACCTGAAAGAGATCCCAAAATGAAAACTCTCAGGAATATTATAGTCAAATTTCAGAGCTCCCAAGTCAAGGAGAAAATATTACAAGCAGACAGAATGAAACAATTCAAGTATTATGGTGCCAAAGTCAGGATAACACAAGATTTAGTAGCTTCTAGATTAAAGAATCAGGGGGCAGCTAGATGGCACAGTGGTTAAAGCACCGGCCCTGAATTCAGGAGTACCTGGGTTCAAATCCGGCCTCAGACACTTGACACTTACTAACTGTGTGACCCTGGGCAAGTCACTTCACCCCGATTGCCTACAAAAAAAAAAAAAAAAAAAAAAAAAAAACGAAAAAAAAAAGAATCAAAGGGCTGGGAATATGATATTCAGGAGAGCAAAGGAAGTGGGATTACAAACAAGAATTATCTAACCAGAAAAATTGAGTATTACCCTTCAGGGGAAAAAATGAAAATTTATCAAAAGAGAAGACTTTCAAGCATTCTTTATGGAAAGACCTGAACTGAATAGAAAATTACAAGACCCTAGAGAAGCATAAAAAGGTAAATAGGTAAAAGAACTCATAAGGGATATTAAAATGCTAAAGTGTTTACATTCCTGCTTGGGAAATGATACTTGTAACTCATAAGAACTTTCTCATTATTAGTACAGCTGCATGGAGTATATTTAGAGAAGGCACAGTTGTGAGTTGAATATGAAGGGATGATATCTTTAAAAATATATAAAATTAAAAGGTAAGAGGAATGAACTGGAAGAAAGGAAAAGGGAGAGGTGGAATGGAGTGAAGTATTCCATATAAAAGCAAAAGAAAAATCTCATCGAATGGAGGGGAAGATGGGGGAGGTGCTGCGGAGTGAGTGAACCTTATTCTCATTGGAATTGGCTCAAAGAGGGAATAACATACACACTCAATTGGGTGTAGTAAACTATCTTACTCTGCAGAAAAGTAGAAGGGGATAGAAGGGGGAAATGATAGAAGAGCGAGAAGATTAGATGAGGGAGCAATCAAAAGTAAAACACTTTTGAGGAAGGTCAGGTTGAAAAGAGACAGAGAATGGAATAAATGGCATGGGGAGAGAATAGGATGGAGGAAAATACAGTTAGCAATAGCAATTGTGAAAATATTTTGAAGGAAGTTTGTCTGATAAAGGGTTCATTTCTCAAACACATAGAGAATTGAGTCAAATTTATTAAAATAAGAGCCATTCCCCAATTGATAAATGATCAAAAGATAGGAAGTTTTCATATTTCAGATGAAATACCAAAGCTATCTAAAGCCATATAAAATACTCTAACTCAGTATTGCTTAGAAAAAATACAAATCAAAATAATTCTAGGGCACTACCTCATAACATTCAGATTGTATTATAGAACAGCAGAGGAAAATGACAAATATTGTAGGGGATATGAGGAAAATGAGACATGAACTACTGGTGGAGTTATAAATTGATTCAAACATTCTATAGAGCAATTTGGAACTATGGCCAAAGGCTATAAAACCCTGCATACTCTGATACAGTAATACCACTACTAGACCACTATCCAAAAAGAGATTTAAAAAGTTAAAGGATATACAGATATACATATATATTGGTTTCCTTCTTCTTCTGCAAATAATTTGAAATTGAAGAGAAGATCATCAATTGGGGAATAGCTGAACTAATTGTGAGATGAGATTATAATGGAACACTATTTTGCTCTAGGAAATGCTGAGGATGATGCTGTCAGAAAAATCTGGAAAGACTTACATGAGCTGATGAAAAGTGAAATGCACTGTATACAAAGTAACAGTAATATTGTGAGATGATCAGCAGTGAATGACATCTATTCTCAGCAATACAATGATTGAAGATAACTCTGAAGGACTTATGATGAAAAATGTGATCCATCACTAAAGAAAGATCAGGTGGTGTCTGAATACAGATTAAAGCATGATTTTTTTTGTTTTATCTTGATTTTTTTTAGTCCATTTTCTTTCACAACCTGCCCAATTAGGAAATGTTTTGCATGACTACATATGTATAACATATTGAAATGCTTTCATTCTTAAGAGACATGGGGAATGAGGGAGGAAGAAGATTTGAGGCACAAAGTTTTAAAAATGGATGTTAAAGAGGGCAGCTAGGTGGCACAGTGGATAAAGCACCAGCCCTGGAGTCAGGAGGACCTGAGTTCAAATCTTACCTTAGACACTTGAAACTTACTAGCTGTATAACCCTGGGCAAGTCACTTAATCCTCATTGCCCCACAAAAACAAAACAAAACAAAAAAATGTATGTCAAAAATTGTTTTTACATGTTATTGGGGAAAATAAAATTCTAAATGGGAAAAAAGAAAGGCATCATGACAGTGGACTTCTACAGCGGGTAATTGAATATTCCAGGAGCACTAGGGTAAGCCTCTTGCTACCCATCTGTTATTTTTGGTCTGGCTGCATGATTGACTTGTACCTTCTTTTGTGAATATACATCTCCCTGTCATGGCACATATAACACTCCTTGCATTTGACTTACCCTTGTTAATTCATTAAAACCTTCTTATGTCTTCTACACTATTGAATCTCTACCATATACTTTTTGAGTCATCCACAATTTGGGTTCTTCAAATATTATACCATTTCAGCTTTCATAGAGTTAATTGATTCTTAGTTGGAAGAAATTATAGAGGGATTATCCAGTCTGATTCACTAGATGAGGAAACTAAGGTTTCAGAGAGAGGAAATAACAGCTAAAATCATATAGTTACTATGTGACAAAACTAGAATTAAAATTAAAATCTTATGGTTCATAGTCCAGGACTCTTTCCATTATAGAATCCTGCCTCTTGGACTTTTCCCTCTCCTTTTCCCTAAAGCATTGGAGAGGCAAAGAAGTAAAAGTGTGTTACCCACACACTTTCCCTTCATTATCCAGGAAAACCATTGTACCACAATGGTTTGTTGAGAATTGAAGCCTCATATTGTGTGATTGTGTCAACTTATACATGGGTCACTCTCAGCAATTATAGATTATATATCAATAAAGTTCTCCATACTCTCTGAGGAAAAGAAATCAACCCCAAAGTTATTTGCAAACATGAAGGTGCTGGGAGGGGAACCAAACAATATAAAGAAAGATTTATTGCTTGTTCTGATAAACTGACAGTAAAATAAAAAACTTAATTATTTCGTTATGGATTTTGAGAAACATCTTTCCCCACTGAACATATGAAAAAGTTTCAAAGCATTTTGAGGCAATAAAACATCTGTGACCCAATTTACATGAAACAAAATGAAACTGTGAGTTGTTATGGCAGAAAAGAGCAGAGACACAGTTGTGAATCCCTCTTACATTCTACATCAATTTGTGAACTATAGCTTGAAGCAGGCCCTGCAAACAAATCCATTAGAGTTCTTGAGAGCAATTGAGAAAAAACACACTATACTGGGAATGAATGCAAACAGGTATAGGACAGATCAAGGTACATAGGTAACAGGTTGGCTAATGGAAAGATAATAGCTTTGAGAAGATTAGTGGTCAAAGTGCAAACACTCATTGAGGACAAATTACCAGAAGAGATGCATGCTTGAGAAATGTTATATGTTCACTTTCTCTGTGAGCATGGAATGATATTAATCTATTCTATATCACTTCTGTTCTATCTGCATATCATGGATAAGGAAGACCTAGTTCCTGAAATAACAAAATAGCAACATCATAACCACAATTGCTGCTACTGCTACTACTACTACTACTGCTTCTGCTGCTGCTGCTGCTGCTGCTACTACTACTACTACTACTACTACTACTACTGATTCTACTGTTTCTGATACAACTACAATTACTGGTACTACTACTACTATTGCTACTGCTGCTACTAGCAGTAGTAGCTGCTAACATTAGCATAATGATTTATGGTTTGCCAAGTTTTCTGGTTTAACAAAAAGGATGAGTTCTGTATATATGTCTTAACTAATCTTCTTCCAAGAAAACAGGTAAGGAACTATAATTTCTCTTTTACCAGACAGGCAGGGAACAGTAGAGATGTTACATATATCTTCGAAGCTGTTCACTGGATCAGTTATTTTTGCTAGACTATTTTTTTCTTCATTAGAAGAGGTCTATTTCAAGGGTGAGGAGCAACATACAGGAATGGTTCCAATAGAAGTAAAACAGTACCAATAAAATGCATTTTAAAAGTGATTTAAATGATTTTCCTTCTGTAAATGGCAACATGGTATAATAAAACGAAAGCTAGCTTTGGAATTAGAAGACCTAAGTTTGAGAGACAAGCTGATTCCATAATTTAGAGAAATCACTTTATACTTGTGACTATCAATTATTTCATCTGTAAAATGGAAATAATAATACTAGCACTAACAACTGCACAAAGTAGTTGCTAGGAAAACATGATAGAATAATGAGTTATGTATCCAAAATAGAATATATATAGATATATACCATATCTATATATGTAAACTATATCTATATATCTATATATCTATATATAAGAAGGTGGATGTGTATGAGTAAATGTTCTTGAAGATTTGAGCAGGCTCTTTTTTCCCTTGATCTGACATCTGTTAAAAATCTGCTCAAAAGAAAGTAGAGAATATTGACATTTGGCAATTTACTAAATGGAGGGGAAAATCTGGGCAACACCTACTTCTGGAACATATCAAACTTCAATCATGTTATTTTTTTTTTGGTGATGCAGTGTGTGTTAAGTGACTTGTCCAGGATCACACAGCTAGTAAGTGTCAAGTTTCTGATGTCAGATTTGAACTCAGATCTTCCTGAATCCAGGGTGGGTACTTTATCCATTGTACCACCTAGCTGCCCCCATATTCTGGAATTCATAGTGAAAACTGGCAACAATTTTGACTTGATAGTAATATATGGTCTGTGTGTATTCATCCGCATATATGTGTGTATATAGTTTTATATTCCATATACAGTTTTATTGAATATAATTGCTTAAATATATATGAACTTACAAACACAGACATGTGTATACACTTAGTATTCCAAATATCTTAGTGTAGTTTCAATTTATTAAAGCTTAAAACTGCACACTTTTGGAATAACCTTTATAAGGCTACAAAGTTCTTAAAATATTCTGTCTTTTGGAATTTAATTTAATTTTGTGTTATATTTAATATATGGTAAAATTGAGTCTCAGAGATGGGAAATGAATGCCAGCTTGGTGATGCAGATAGGGGTTAAGATAACATGGGTTCAAATTCTGCCTCTCTACACTCACTAGTTATGTTAAAATTGGTAAGTCATTTAACCTCTACCTGCATCAGTTTCCTCATATGTAAAAAATGAGGGGTCTGGACTAAAGAGCCTCTAATTTTTTTCCAGCTATAAATCTAGGATCCTATAACTTTTCCAAGGTCAAACAACTCATAAAATACTAGAGCATAACCTTTAGCATAGCTAAGTGAAGAGAGGCTTCTTACTTTAAGTTTTATTATGTCAATCTGTTCAATTAACTCAGTGAAAAAATAATTTGCTGAGCATAAAACAGTTCTCAAAAAAAGTACACAGAGTCTGAGAACTAAAGGTAGAAAATCAGGCAGAAAACAAATCTGTGGCAAATGGCAAAATAAGGAAAATCTATAGGCATTCATCTGGTTAAAATGAACTCACATTATTTAAGAATTATCCACCTCTGACTGACCAGTGGCATTGATTTTTAATTAATTTTAATTGTCTAAATTAATTTTTAGCTATTCAAATGATATAATTTATTTTGATAGCATTATCTACTTTCCTATTTCAATAAATCTGATATCATTTCTTCATTAAATACAGATCCCATATCCTAACACACACACACACACACACACACAGAGAACTATTCTTTTTCCACAGAATTCTTACTCCAATGCTTCTTTTTGGCACAGAGGCTGTCAAAGGTATGCCAGTGGCCCACAAGGTCTGTGGTTAGAGAATCAGTCTAGATTGGTATGGAAAATCTCATCACCTGTAAATTGACTACTAAGTGATTATTATTTTGTCCTTGACAACCCTTGAAACAAAGTACTCCTGGAAAGCTCTCCCATCTTAGAGCCCACAGCTCTACCTCCTACTGGAGAAATTTTTCCTGGATTCTCCCTAATATTACTTACCTCTCCAGACAAATCATTGTGCATTTATTCTACATACATCCTTAATGTACTTATCTATGAACATTTATTTTACTTTCTTCAAGAGACTATAAGCTTAAGAATAGATGTGTCATTTTACATCTTTATTTCCAGCATCTACCACAGTACCTGCCACACAGTAAGAGCTTAATAAATGTCAAATGACTGATTCTACTTTTTCAGTGATTCTTTTAGAATGGCAAAAAAGAGGGGGGAAGTGTTAATAACTATGTAAAATAATATCCTTAGGCTGCAGTACTCTGGGAAACTGTTTGGTTTCTCCACTATACTCAGTATAGCTTCCTAGCTCATTACTGGAAAGATCTTATTCCCCTGCATGATCCATCTCATTACTACTTCTGCCCCTCTGATTGACAGGTGGAGCCATGAACTCCCAAATTTCCATTTAAGGAAGAAACTCAACTCAGGTGACATCTCATTTCTCACCTGGCCACACTACTCTGGGACTTCTCTGATTTCTCCCCTATGCCCCCTAGTGGAGAACCTCCTCTTGCCCCCTATTACCCCACTTTTCAGCTTTCTTCTGTCTGTTGTCTTCCCCTATTTGATTGTAAACTTCTTGACGGAAGGGATTTTTTTTGTTGTATGTATTTGTATCCTCAGTGCCTAGCTCAGTGCTTTGAACATAGCAGATGAAACCCATCCATTGAAATGAAATCCTAATTAAATGTGTAACAAATTGATCTCCTGGTTTAGAAAAAAGTAAGTCAGACTAACACTTGAAAACCTCATCCTAAATAAAATTAGATACCATAAATAAAAGGATACCATGTAGGATATGTACTGTTGTAAAAGCAAATGTGCCAGTCATGTAACAAAAGTGAGGGAGAATAGAGAGATAGCCTATTCTGGTATCCACAGAATGCTAAATGATCAAGAAAAAGGCCTCTGATGAATTGGGCTGATCTTCTCTGGAGGATTTATAGCATAACAAGGCCAAGAATTATATATGTGAAGGTATGGATGAGAAGAATAAATACAATTATAAGAAAGTATATATTATATAGTTATTTTTAAAAATCTAATTGAGGCAGAGTTTATTGCATGTGTTTGTACCGTAACTCTCTTATTAGGATCGTAGGATTGAATGTTGAAGGATACATTAGAAATGTTCACCAATTTGGAAATATGCCAAATAGCTATAGAACTGTGCATAACCTTTCATCCAGCAATAACACTGCTAGATTTATATCCCAAAGACATCCAAAAAAAAGAGAAAAAGACCTATTTATACAAAAATGCTTATAGCAATTCTTTTTGTGGTGACTAAGAACTGGAAATCAAAGAAATGCCCATCAACTGGGGAATAGCTAAACCAGCTATCGTACAGTGGTCATGGAATATTATTTTGCTATAAGAAATGACAAATAGGGCAGCTAGGTGGCGCAGTGGATAGAGCACCGGCCCTAGATTCAGGAGTACCTGAGTTCAAATCCGACCTTAGACACTTAACACTTACTAGCTGTGTGACCCTGGGCAAGTCACTTAACCCCAATTGCTCAGCAAAAAAAAAAAAAAAAAAAAAAAGAAATGACAAATAGGATAGTTTCAGAAAGGCCCAGAAAGATTTGTATGAACTGATGTATAGTGAAGTGAGCAGAACCAAGATAATAATATGCACAGACACAGCAATATTGTTAGATGAAGAAAGGTGAATGATTTATTCTTAGCAATACAATGATCCAAGATGATCCCAAAGGACTAATGATGAAGCATACTATCCACTCCCAGAGAAAGAACTGGTATTGAGTGAACACAGACTGAAATTTACTCTTTTACACTTTCTCTCATTTTTTTCTTTTATTCAAGTTTTCTTGTACAAAATTACCAATATGTAATGTTTTACATAATTGAACATTTATAACCCACATCTCATTGCTTACTACTCTAAGGGGCTAAAATTCTAGCTGGTTTGTCTAAAACATCTAATGAGTGGTCACCAATAAATTACAAGCTTTAGCAAGAGTTAGACTTCTAAGCATTTATTAAGGAGAATAAGAATTTGTTGAAGAGAAAGAAGCCTAGATGCCTATATCTATCCATCTCAGGGAGCAATCATTTTAACTCCACTCTCCACAAGAGTGCTCACGAAAGAGAATGAGTCACACTTCCTTCATCCCACAAGGCTCCTGTGAAACTGGGAACATTCCATCCACTCACACACACATCTCCAAGCTAATTGGCTGGTAGCCTTGATTGACAGTACCCATGAGCAAACGTCACTTCCTGATGCCAAGGAAAGCCGCATGGCTTGTCCTCAGAGGTCTTCTCCTCATGGCAGAGCTTTCCTACAGTAACTCTCCAGCAGGTGGCATCATTCCAATCGTTATACTACCTCAGTGAGCGGGTAGTGGAGGGAGGGATACAATTTGGAACTCAAAACTATAAGTAAAATGTTTATTATTAGAAATTATTAAAAAAAATTAAATGCTCACAATTTTTTTTTTTTACAAATAAGGAAAACAAGAGGCAGAGATAGAAAGTGACTTCCTCACATTTCTGCAATTAAACCACTGTCTCTCTAGCCCTTATTTTTCTAGTTCTTCACATACTCTGTCATCTGGCCTAACTGGCCTTATTACTATTTCCATACTTTCCATCTCCTATAGTATGTAGAAGTGAAAAAAGGAGCTGAATTCAGAATAAGAAGATGCAGGTTAGATAATGTCCCATTTCTGATCTTGAGTTTCCTCATAAGTAAAAGGAGGTAGTTTTAACTATATTATATCTAAGATTCCTTCCCAGTTTAAGTCTATCACCTTTTGCAACAGAATCTTCACCCCTAACCATTTTTTTTTTTTTTTGGTGAGACAATTGGGGTTAAGTAACTTGCCCAGGGTCACACAGCTAATGTGTCAAGGGTCTGAGGTCGGATTTGAATTCAGGTCCTCCTGAATCATCCAGGGCTGGTGTTCTATCCATTGTGCCACCTAGCTGCCCCCCCCCCCCGCCTCTATCCTTTGATTCTAAATCCAGTATTCTTTATTGTATAACACACACACACACACACACACACACACTCTCACTCTCTCTCTCTCTCTCTCTCTCTCTCTCTCTCTCTCTCTCTCTCATTCTCTCTGTGAATTTCTTGAGGACAGAGACTTGTGTCATTTCTGTCTTCTCCCCTTCCCCAAATAGTAAACATCAAAGCAAAACCAAGCAACAACAACAAAACCTTTGCCTCTTCCTCAGCACCTAGAATAGGCATTTAATAAATGGCATTTGTTGAATCAAATGGAAAGCCATAAAATCCTAGTTCTTACTACAACTCAGTCCATATTTTCCTCTATTCCTGACAACATAGTCATATCATCAATATTTCATTTCAAAGATGGAAAGCAGAAAAAGTGGATGAACCCAAACAGCTTTCCAAGGCTAAAATCAGAGTCCCCAATCCCTTATTCATTCAAATATTGCTGTGATATAAAAAGTATTAGGCCAACAATATTTCTTCTCTAGTATAATGCATTCTGGGCAGCTGTATCACAAAACAGAGCTTCAGGAAGTGAACTTTTTACATTTATATTTTAAAATAGCCTTGTCCACCAGAGAGAACTAGTGAATGAGTGGATAAATCAAATTATATTTGACAAATATTTATTAAGTACCTATTCTATCACCTTTTTCCTACACTCTTTTTCTCATCTTTCATCTTTAAATTATATTTTCAATTTCTCTTCCTCTTGTCTTCCACAATTGAGGGAAAAACAAATATGCAGAATTAATCAGAAAAAAACTGACAAAGAAGTTAAGAACTCAGGATACAAAATGAAACATTTATATTTTAGATACAATGTGGAAATTTGCTTGTACTATTGAAACAGCTGCTTAATTAGTCTTCCTGTCTCTAATCCCTTCCACAACTGCACCCCACCCCGCCACCAATCGATCTTCCATAAAGTTGCCAAAGTGATATTCCTAAAGCTTAGTTCTTACTATGTCACTCTCCTTTTCTAAAAGATTCCATGGCTCGCCAATGATGGTAGGATAAAAGAAAAAGCCCTCTATTTGGCATTTAAGGCACTCCACAATCTGTTTCCTGGCCTACCTTTGCAGACTTATGAAAGGTATTTAGGATCATGAGTCTGCCTTTGAAAATAAGCAGTGGTCGAGTGAAGTCAGCCTCAACGATTCACTTGTCTGGGGCATAGACATCCAAAGAAATATGTAAGAAAAAGTTATTCTGACAGAGTTTGGAGAAAGTAGTTGATCTTTTGAATGTGATGAACTGTAGTATATTCAAAATATAGAACTTTTTGTTACATGATATGAGGCCAATGCTATTTACTTGATGTAGACCAAACATGAGAATTTGGTTACTAACTTTAAGCTAAAGGGTAATGTACAGAAAGAACCCAAAGTCTGGATCCAGAAATATAAGAGAAAGTTGAATGCACAGTTTTTAGAACTTGGTTAAAGTGAGATAATAACTTTCTCCTGTACTTACATTGTTGTTGTTTAAGTGAAAAAAAAAATTGTAATTGCATGTAAGAACAATTTGCACTTTCATTTTTTAAAATAAGTTCTAAATTCCCTTCTTACTTCCCATCCACCTACCTGAGAAGGCAAGCAATTTGACATCAATTATACATGTGCAATCTTGCAAAACCTATTTTCATATTAGTCATGTTGTGAAAGAAAACACAGACCAAAATAAGAAACAAGAAAGGAAGGAAGGGAGGAAGGGAGGGGGGGGGAGAGAGAGAGAGAGAGAGAGAGAGAGAGAGAGAGAGAGAGAGAGAGAGAGAGAGAGAGAGAGAGAGAGAGAAAAGAAAAAGGAAGGAAGGAAGATGAGGGAAGGGAAGGGAAGAAGGAAGAAAGAACAGGGGGAAGAATAAAGTCAGCTTTGATCTGCAGTCAGACTCAGACAATTCTTTCTCTGGAGTTGGATAACAGTTTTCATAAGTCCTTTCGAATTGTCTTGGATCATTATGTTGCTGAGAAGAGAAGCTTTCATTATTAATTCATTCATCCATTCATTTATTAATTCATTTGTTTGTTTAATTGTTCATTCATTATCCATTTATTTGTTAGTTTTAAAAATTTATTTGTTATTATTTATTTATAATCATTTATATTATTACCATTGATCATAACCTATTGCTGTTACTGTGTACAATAATATTGGCATTGTTGGGAGGAAGAAGTTGAGCTCAGTAGAGGAATAGCTTAGAGAGAAAGAATCAAAGAAGTCAGCCTGCAATCAATGAGTTTGACTGAGATGCCATGCCCATTGAGCACAGCATAGGTCAACTCAGTAGTGGAAACATCTGTTCAACAGAGAAGCTATGTTCATCAAGGAACTTTTATGAATAGTTCCTGAAGCAGATAAAGGACACTAGAGTTTACATTCTAGATTTATGAGTTACCCAAAACACATGGGGTTTTCTTCTCTCGTGTGCTTCACTTCCAGGTTTCCATAACTGTGGGCCCAGCCTTCCCACAGATACGGAGTCATTTAGCAAGAGAGTGTGACCCAGATTTCTATATGATGCATTTGCTTTACTATCTAAAAAACTTGTGTTATTAGTAATACTTTTACCTAATATTAAGTAAATATGTATGTTAATACCTGTGTCATTATTATGAGTTTCTAGGTTTGTGTAAATAAAAAACAAACTGGTTTGTAGCTGAGATATAACTTGAGATATAACTGGGTAACAGAGTTTTAGTGTAAGAGTGTGGTAGGGATACTTCTTTTTGAAGACTGGCCAGAGTGAGACCATGCTAATACACATATTGTCTGTACATTGTTTCATATGCATAGGCTAGCCTGAGTGAGTCAGCCTGCAAAGTGAGAATGTATCCATAGGTAATGTATTATATGAAATCTGTAACAAACTATAATATGGGTAGCCACCCCATGCAAGGTGAGCATGCATGTGCTATACTTAAACTTATTTCTTCCCTTCCCTGTGATGTAGTATAACTGGCTTCCTTCCTGATCCTCATACTTCCCATTTCCTACAATACATTGAAGTGTAAAGAAAGCTGGGTTTGCCATTTGCTACTTGTGTAACCTTGGGCAAAACATTTCTCATCACTGGGATTGAATTTCCTCATCAGTAAAAGGAGGAAGTTTGGACTACATCACATCTAAGGTACCCTTTCAACTGAACCAGTTGTAATAACTGACATTTGTCTATCACTTATTATATGCCAGAAATTGTGCAAAGTGTTTTACAATGACTATCTCATTTGATCCTTACAACAACCCTGGAATATTGGTGTTATTATTATCCCCATTGTACAGATGAAGATACAGAGACAAATAGTTAACTTGCCCAGGGTCATAAAACTAGTATCGCAGACCATATTTTGACTCAGTTCTTCCTGACTCCAGGACTAGACTCTAGTACTACCTACTGTGCCTCCTACCTTCCTTGAAATATGGCCTTCTATTATTAAGAGCTAAGAATGATTTTTACATTTTTAAATAAAACAAAATATTATTTTAAAAATATAACAAATTGTTATTTAAACAAGTCATACTAAAACAAGTGGCAGGCTGTATTTGTCCTGTGAGTTTAGGGGGCAACATAATAAATTCTTTATAGAGCCAAATTCTGCAGAGAACTCCACTAATCCATCTTTAGCCAAAAAGAAGTACGGATCTGAGAGCTAAGGGAAACTTTGGCATCTAGTTCGGTTCCCTAATTTTACAGATATATTTATTCAGGTCCCAAAGGGTTGCATTAACTTACATAAGATAGGTTATTGTGAAGATCAAATGTGATAACATATATAAAGCACTTTGCACACTACAAAGCGCTATGTAAGTGTTGTTATTATTGTTATTGTTATTATTATGTTATCTTGTATGCACATAGTTGTATGCATATTGTCCTCCCTCCCTCCATTAGAATGTGAACTGAGAGAGGTCAGGGATCCTGCTTTTTAGGGTTTTTTTTCTTTGCTTTTTGAATCTGTTACTTAGCACTGTGCCGGGAATTTAGTAGTCACACAAATGCTTTTGCTTGACCAATGATTGATTAAACTATTCATTTGTCACATTGTGATGACAGAATGAGAAATAACCCACATTTTCTATTTTACTATATTTTTTCCCATTTGTCTTTTATTTTGAAAAAGTTATCAAAACAAGAAAAAAGCTATACAATGCTCCACAATGAGCAGAGTTTCCTTTCTCAGGAAAAGTTAGAATTATAGAACTGAGAGGGCCTTGGTAATCATTTTGTTGAAGTCCCTAATATTACAAGAGAAAACATTCAGGACAAGAGAGGTCAAGTTGGTTGGCCCAGAATACATAGTTACTTTGAGATAAAGAAATCTCTGTGTCTAACAAGAAAATGCTATGGCTACTGGGGCCAATGGTACTTCAGCTCCCTACCATTCTGGTCCTGAAAGGCAACCTGCAAAATAATCACAGAACACCAATGATCTAATACATATAAAACAAGAAGGAAGATTAAGTAGTCACTCAGAAAGTGAGTTCCACTCCATCCAAATAGCTTTTAAGCAGCAGCTGTAATCTGAGCCAGGAAATTCCCTTGACATTCTAAAATTTATGTCATCTGGACCCACTGATTTATATATATCCCAAATGTACAAGTATCCCCTTACCTACTTCTTGCCAAAACCTACTTTGGTGACTTTACAAAGTCACCAATCCTTCCTAATCTAATTTTTCTCCTTTTCTTTTTTTATGGTAAAATAAAGAATATCTCAAATGAATTGTGTATCACCCACTCAGAGTCACCACTTTAGGTACCTTTTCACTAATTACTGCATTTCTTTCTCTCTTTTTCACCCATTAAAACATCTGATTATTAGAAATGTTTATCCCTTTTTCCTGTCATCTATTCCTTTTATTTTATATTTCCAGTTAAGCTTTTAAATTACAGTCTTGGGAAATCAAAATGGGATGGACTTGCAGTTTTCCCAGAAGCTCAGTCAAACCATAAGTGGGAAATAATTTGCATTAATAATAACCATCTTTGAAGTGTTAATGATTTGATTAGCTTTCAATGGTCATTTCCCCATGTTGGAGTCTTTTTTTCTTGTGGGCTATATGGTCTCTTCAAGTTCTTTCTATAATTTTCTTATTCTTTGCCCCTGCATAAGACTAAGTAAACTTTCTCAGAAGTGTTCACCTGTCTGCCAGTGGGCAGACATCAATGCATATAGAATTAAATATAATAAGCGATGTAACTAAGTGTCTTTTCTTTGTCAGATGTCTTTATCTGTCTCTTCATCATGCAGGGAACTCAAGTTCTGAGATCCTGAAAACCTTAGAAAGTTTTAGCTATAGGTACAGTGGGAGATGTGTATCTGTTATCTGAGAACCAATATAGCTAAAGTGCAAAGAGGATTATCACAAAATAGCTCTCACCAGTGATGAACTTTTTCAACCATAGCAGCTCCAGAAGACTAGCTACAAAATCATGAAGAAATTGCAATCTGTGCTGGTGGCAGGAGTAGACACACTGATTAAGTCACACATACTTGAAGTGTTGGAGTAAGTAGATAAGTGATATACTTATCAGCATCTTTCCACAGAAAAAGAATATGGCATGGCCACTGAATTAGCAGAAGATTTACACCTTCTGTTCTAGCTTGCCCCCATTGATTGACAGACTAATCTGTTGGAGGAAGAAAAAGAATCCCTTTCTTATAATTGGAACAAGCACCAAGCAATTATTTTAAACCTAAGATGCACTTTGATCCATAGGCACCATTTTTGCCTTTCTTTTGATTCCCATGTTTTAGTGCAGTACTTTTGTTGTTCAGTCATTTCAGTAATGCCTGACTCACAGTGATCTCACTTGTGATTTTCTTGGCAAAGATACTGTAGTGGTTTGCCATATCTTTCTCCTTCTCATTTTACAGTTGAGGAAACTGAGGTAAACAGAGTTAAGTATCCATGGTCACACAGCTAGGAAGTTGCTAAGACTGGATTTAAACTCAGGTCCTTTCTGACTTCAGGCCTGGTACTTTTTCCACTGTTGCAGCAAGCTGCCCAGTAGAGTACCCAGAATGTATGAAATGCTTTATAACTGCTTTTTAAAATTAATTGCTTACTTATTTAGATGACAAACTCATAATATATGTCTATTCAGAACAAAAACGTGCATGTATGTTTTTAGGGCAAGAAGGAAGTGTTGAGTGGTTATCAGCACAGTTATAAGCATAGTTCAAATGACTTTGCACCCTTATGTCAAATATCACTTAAAATACCCTCACTAATCTGTTGTAAACTGAACCCTCCATAATGTCTCCAAACCCTTTGTAACCTTATTCAGTATATCTCTAGGACTCAGATCAGATGGCTGGTGACAGTGCTTTACTGACCATAAGCAAGTCATTTAGCCTATGGGGTCCTCATGGGCTAAATAAGGTATTGGATTAGTATACTTCATTTGTGATCTTATTCTCCATGGGGCTTAGTAATAACAGAATGCTGACAGATTCATTTTAGGTGACATTGCTATGGAGCCCAATGCTCTTTAGACATTGGTCAATATCTTTGTGTTGTGGATCCTGTTGATGATAATACATGGCAATCTCTGCTTATTGCAAAATGCATCCCATAGTGGACTTCTCAGTCATAAGGATTACCTCCTCCATTTGGGCATTTGAAACCACATTTTGCCTTCTAAGTTAAGTGAATATGGAAGAAATACATTTAGACAAGTAAGGAAAATCAGAAAACCCCGATTGTGGCTGTGGATATGGCTGCAACAACCAATGCGTTAAAATGAGAAAAACACCTGCACTTTCTATGGGTTTAGGGGCTTGAGCTCCATGTACAGGTAATGTTAGTATGGTAGTTCAAGAAGGAGTCTTGGAAAACATTTTATTAAAACACTGACAAAGCCAAAAAGGTCCTTTTGTCATAGCAGAAAGCTAAGCTCTAAGTCTAAACAACACAGTACAAAAAGGAAGAGCAATTCCAACGCAATGGAACCACAACAGTTTAAAGTACCCATAGTGCAGCTAGGTGATATATTGGTTAGACAATGGGAGTCAGATAGAACTGAGTTCAAATTTAACTGTGGGCTCTTAGCTGTGGGACCCTGGACAAGTTGTTTAACTTCTGTCTGGTTCAGTTTCTTCTCCAAAATGGGGATAATAATAGTACTTACCTCCCAGGGTTGTTGTAAAGATCAAGTTAGCTATTTATAAAGTTCTTTGCAAACACTAAAGTACTAAATCAATGCTAGTGATGATGATGATGGCTCAGTCAGTGATATATAGTCAATGGTGTCATAGTAACTGATTTTATATAAATAATGAAGTTAACTGGGGATTCAGGAGCTATACTAGCAAGTAGGCATTGAGATACAATGGGGTGCTCTCTTTGGTAACACATATAATGAAATTGGATATATAATGGGAGAGCTCTGGTCCTAGTGTCAAATGTCATGGATTAGAATCATGTGTATGACACCTACTAACTGTGTGACTTGGGACATAACACATTTTTCTGAATCTCATTTTCCCTATCTACAAAATAGGTATAGGAACACTTATTCAATTTCCTTCATTCTGTAGTTGAAGACACATAAAGTGACTCATTAAAAGATACACACAAGTTGCTTTCTCATGTTTTAGAATACTAATGTAGAAATCATCATAAAATAACATTTAAACAATAGCTAACACCAGGAACACTCAATGCATAATAGTGTACCTATAAACCCAGGTCACACTCTTATACCAATTGTCTCATCGTGTTAGGCACACATATACAAAACAAAACAAGCAGTGAGGCTTATGATTAAGAAATCCCTGACCTGGGGCAGCTAGGTGGTGCAGTGGATAGAGCACCGGCCCTGGAGTCAGGAGTACCTGAGTTCAGGTCCGGCCTCAGACACTTAACATTTACTAGCTGTGTGACTCTGGGCAAGTCACTTAACCCCAATTGCCTCACTAAAAAAAAAGAAAAAAAAAAACGAAAAGAAGAAATCCCTGATCTGGAGGCATCTAGGTGCCACAATGGATAAAGCACTGGCCCTGGATTCAGAAGAACCTGAGTTCAAATTCAGCCTCAGACACTTGACATTTACTAGCCGTGTGACTCTGGGCAAGTCACTTAACCCTCATTGCCCCCCCCCCCCCAAAAAAATCCTTGATATCTGGGACAACTTATGATGCTGGGCCTAATGCCTGAATGCTAGTGTGCTCTTTAAGGGAATAGGCTATACCCCATCTTACCTGCTCCTCGTCTGAGTCTAACTGATCTCTTACTGGATGAAACAGCTTATCTACTACTCTTGGGCTACTGAGGTTATTTCAGCAAAGTCCCAGTGTTATATGCTTGGAAAAATGGCTAAGACCCCAGATTTGCAAATATCCAGGCCTGATCCCTTATTGAAGTATTGTAGCAATGCTAAGCTATTTCAGTGACTCAAGAACAGAAAAATTCTTTAGTTCTGCTCACTGGAGCTCTTAGGATTTTCTCTCTTTAGGTTGAAAGAAGGTAGTGCATCACCACATAGTCAAGTGTTAAAGGGTTTTCCCCTCTATTAGATTGTAGATAATTCTAAAGGGTCAGTCAGCTCCACCTAGAACATCAGGATTCTGCCTTTCTTCCATTTTCTAGCTCCAGGAACATCTGCAGGGCTTTTCTGTCCTGTCATCTTCCATGCTCTAGAATAAATGGTGTCCACTGCAAAGTCACTAAAATGTAAATAAGAATCCCTGTTGGCTACATACTGACCGAGAAAGCAAATCAAAACTTCTTACTGAATAAATGCTATGTGTCAGGCACTATGCTCAAGTCTGGGGATATAAAAATAGACAAAAGACAGACTCTGCCCTCAAGGAACTTATGATCTAACATTAGCTATGTTCTATTTTATATTTATTTATTTTGTTAAATGTTTCCAAATTGCATTTTACTCTGGTTCTGTGCACTGAGTTTTCACATAGTCTGAGGATTTTGCTTCCTTCAATGAGTTCCCAGTACCTGTAGAGCCTGTTGGGGCTTCTGTTGGTCTCTCTCAGGCAACTCTTTAAAGCAGCAAGGGGCTGCTCATTTCAGCTATCCCAGTCTCTTTTCATTCTTCTGATCTTTGGCTTTTCATCTCCTCAATTCCTTTGGCTATTCTAGTGCTTCAAATAAGGAACTGCTTTTTCAGTAGTGATCCATATCTAATGCTGTAGTACATTAGGTGTACTACAAATATACAATATGCAATTCACCCATAGTTCCTAAAAGAGTTCTATAAATCATTGTTTCTCAGTTTTATTCTTCAAAGCCTTGAAAACAGTCATATGGAAACAAACTGTGATGGACCAGTACACTTGTCTCTGAGCATCTTTCAAAAGCTCCTCTCAATGCAGTCACACTTAGACAGCAGAGGAGGGAGATCTCAAGCTGCTTTTCTCACACAGATGAACCTTCAAGGAAAGAAAATGGCCATATACAAAAGTGGCAGTACTTTATGTACAAAATAAATATAAGACAATTCAAGAGCCACTGGGAATGAACACATCAAGAATGCCCCCCTTCTGCAAAGTGGCACTTGAAAGGTGAGCTGAAGGTAACTAGGGATTGTAACAGGCAGGTGTGAAGAGGGAGTTCAGTTCTCACATTGAGCACAACCTAGCTCAAACACACAAATGGTATTTCTAATGTTATGGGTAAGAAATGGAAATAAAGCAAGTTTGGAAGTACCTAAGAGTACATGAAGGAAAACTATAAAATAATGATAAAAAGATAGGTTAGAACCAGGTTGTAAAGGACTTTAAGTGCTAAACCGAGGAGTCTACAATGAATCAGAAGACCTAGATTCCAATTTCAGGTCATTGACTTTATATGGTTTGAAGTAAATCATGTCAACTATCTATGTCTCAGTCTTTTGATCTATAAAATGAGGGAGCTAAGAGACTTGGAGTAGGTGACATCTCAGATCTGGTCCACTCCTAAATGTTAATATCTTTTGATTCTAATTATCAAGAGGTAATTGTAAGATTTATGGAATTTTAAAAGAATCCATTCTTGTTAGAGGAAAGAATTAATGGTGTCATCAATGAAAATTGATGTTGTATTCTTTTAATAACTAAACTAAAATATGCTACCAACAGCAAAAGTTCTTTTATAATAATCTCTCCCCCACCCCATGAAATATGTGTGTGTGTGTGTGTGTGTGTGTGTGTGTGTGTGTGTGTGTATATATATATATATATTTAAATAGAGGAATTAATATAATACCCAAGGCAAATGGACTTTGAGAGGAAGAATGATTTCCTAGATGAGAAGGCTGATCATGTTTCTGACAGTGCAATTCTATTATGATTTCAGGGAAATGGTGTTTTCTTGAGAAGTAATGGCAGATTTTCTTCCCTAGCTGAAATTTCAGGATAACCAATGCAAACCTCACATTCACAAGCACCAGTTGGCTCTACCTCCTTTAACAATTTTTCCCCTGAAGTAAATAATTGTTACTGGCTGAAATTACTTTCTGCTACGGCAAAACGGTCCTTCTGTGGCACAGTGGGGGACTAATGGTCAGATGGTATACCCTTAACTTGCCGTGATGCAAGCTTTTGCAGTGAATCTTCCCTTTCTATTTGAAACACTTAGCTTTTCAATGGGGAGTGCTCAGAAGGAGAGCAAAATTGCTCTGGCACCAGAATGAAAACAAAGAGAGGAAAAATGGAAACAAAATTGGTGAGAATCACTTCCCTGTTGCTCAGTCCCCTTTCCTTCCTTATTGTGCAAATTGTTGTGTTACATATTTTTTTAACTTTCTTCTAGCAATGACTGAGTATCAGCCTAGAAGAATAGATGTGAGTTCCACAGGCACAGCATGCATTAAATGAATATTAATCAACCATGATACATGGACTATTTGATTGTCAAAATGAATATGGCCTTAAAGAAGTCCTCCCCAGGCAAAGCAATTCTGGGGCTACTAAAATGATCTTGCACATACCTGAAGCAGTGCACAAGTAGGAGAGCTTGGCCTCTTACTAAAGCCAACCCAATGGGAACAGGGCTGATAAAACATGTTCCCTCTTAGAAACAAAGTGCCCATCTGTGTGAGCTAAACTGCCTGAGCCTAGAAGCCAAACAGCCTGCCTGGAAGAGATCATTTACCTCTCATAAATGATAGTGTCTCTTTTGGCCCCCTTTTCTATACAATAGGATTGACCAATTCATTTTTACTACTTTTATTGGTACAGATATGTGTTCATACCATTGTCAAATAGGTTGCTGATAATATCGTATGTAGGATAATAGCATCATTAACTATAATATAATTCCATGTGTAAAATACTAATGACACAATTACATTTATTATACATGTTCCCTCATATGGCAGCTGATGTACCGCAAAGAGATCTGGGCATAGAATCAGGAAAGACCTGGGTTTGAATCAGGGTAGCATCATTCTCTACCTATATGAGATCATAGACTACAGAGCTGGAGCTGGGAGAAACCCCATAGGCCTTCTAATCTACCCCTCTTATTTTATAGGTGATGAAACTGATGTACAGAAATGTTAAGTGATTTGTCCAAGGTCAAACAGGTAGAAAATGTCAGAAGAAAGAATTGAAACTAAATCCTCTAACATCAGAGCTCTATCAACCATATCAGTGTGATCATGGAGAAAACCACTTCATGTCTCAGATCTCATTTCCTTATATCTAATTTTGGATCAAAGTCCTGTTGAGAGGACAGGTGGTGTAGTGAATAGAGGCTAACACTTAAATTTGGTAAGTTCAAATCCTACCTCTGATATATGCCAGTTATGTGACTGTAGGCAGAACACGGAAACTCACTGTAATTTACTAACTATATAGAGGATTATTATTTTATAGGACTTTCAATAGTAATAATGTCTAACATTTATGTAGCACTTTAAGGTTTGAGAAGTGCTTTATAAATTTTATCTCATTTTAATTCATTTTGCCAATAAGTAAATGGCAACAAAAATCATTTAAGTGACTTGCACAGCGAGCAATTGTCTGAGGCTGGATTTGAATTCAGGTCTTCCTAATACTAGGTGCCATCTACATACCTCCAAGCATATAAATTCTACAATGAAAAAAAAAGGATTTCACTGTTTTGGGAGAGGGGGTAGAGTTTATACCCCCTCTACTAGTACGGATAAAACCAATCAAACTTTATTATCCTGTTCAATTCTTGTCTATATCTTCATATAATTCATCCATGGAGTATTGCATCCAATACAAGAAAGGCTTTTATTTCCTTCTTTTAATAGTTCAGCATCCAACTGTTATGCCTCAATCTTGCTGCATGTTCTCCCCATCATGGTTCACACTGACACCTCTCCTTAATTAGAGCTTTCTTTTATTCCACATTTTGCTCACAAATGATCATTGATAACACTCAACAGCCTAGTTACATCCACCAGTAAGTAAAATTAGATCATCATGATATGAAGGACTTAAAAGTGTGTCCATTATGGAGAGAGGAGGGAGGAAGGAAAGGGGGAGGGGGGGGAGGGAGGGGGGGGAAGAGAGAGAGAGAGAGAGAGAGAGAGAGAGAGAGAGAGAGAGAGAGAGAGAGAGATGTGTATATCTGTGTAGGAAAAGTAGCAAGAGAAATAAGATATGTCCTAGTACAGACTGCAAATGAGCATGGATTCTTTTTATAACTGAACTGGATGTGGGGGTTGGGGGAAAAAAGGAAAGGAGGTAAGGATTGATTAGGAGTTATAGCTTAGCACTATTTTATCAACTGTCAACATTGGAAACATAATTAGCTGAGCATAGCCCTGTTTGTGAAACACCAAATTAAAACAGAGATAAACTATTTAATCTGCAAAAAATAAAATATTATGTTACTTTCTATCTATCATGTTCCTGAATTTTTTTAAAAGGACTCATCAGATGCCCCCTGTGTATGTAAGGGACCTAGAAGCAGCTTGTGTAATCCTGTACATGTATAATTTGATTAATATAGGAAAGCCTACAAAGCTAACCACAGGCAGGACCAATCTTCTTTTCATCTCTCAAAAGAACCATGAAGTCTAAGGTCTCGGAATCATGGAAGATGAGGGGGAAAAGAGAGACATTAGCTCAATGGACCACCAGAGGAATCATCTGTCTATGGGTCCCCTAATTCAGGCTCTCATCATATCTTTTCTTGATGTTTTCAATACTCTCCTATCAAGTCTCTCCCCATTCTAATACATCCTTTACCTCCCAACCCAAATAATATAGTGATTTTCCTAAAGTGCAAGTCAGACTATGTCACCCTTACCAATCAGAAAATTCTAATGGCTCCTAATATCATTAAGGTCATCCATAAACTTTTCTGTTTAGCATTTAAAACTTCATAACCTTACACCTTTCTACTTTTCCTGTTTTATTCCATATTACTCTTCTCCAGGCACAATATAGTTCATTTATACTTGCCCAATTGCTATTCCTCATACACATACCTCATACACAGTACTGCATGACTTATCACCCCTCCCCATGCCTTTTCACTAGCTATGCCTCAATCTTGGAAAGTTTTCTCATCATCCTCATCTTGTAATCTCTGATTTCTTTCAAGAAACATTCGGAATCATCATCATCATCATCTTCTTCTTCTTCTTCTTCTTCTTCTTCTTCTTCTTCTTCTTCTTCTTCTTCTTCTTCTTCTTCTTCTTCTTCTTCTTCTTCTTCTTCTTCTTCTTCGTGGGGAAATGAGGGTAAAGTGACTTGCCCAGGGTCACATAGCTAGTAAGTGTCAAGTGTCTGAGACTGGATTTGAACTCAGGTGCTTCTGAATCCAGGGCTGGTGCTTTAACCACTACGCCACCTAGCTGCCCCCCTGAATCATCTTCTGAAAAAGACTTTTCCTTTCTAGATGTTTGTGATTTCCCACCAAAGGTTACCTTGCAGTTACTTTCTATCTTTATGTATATGTATTGTATGTGTATTTATATATGTACCAGTTGTCTCTTCAATTAGAATTCAAGCACCTTATGGCCAGGTGCTACTTTGCCTTTATCTTTATCTCCCCACTACTTAACATGGTGCCTGGCAAACAGTAAGTATTTAATAAATTCTTGTGTATTCTTTTATTAATTGAACTTGGGGAACATAATTAAATGTGCTTGAGGTATATGGGTGGGGGAGGTATCAAAGACAGCAACATCTCACCCTCACCAAATATTATCTCATTTGATCCTCATAAGAACTTTGTGGGATAGGTGCTGCTGTTACCCATATTTTACAGTGGAAGAAACTCAGGCAGAAAGAGGTTAAGTGAATTGCCCTGCTGACAAGGCTGAATTTGAATTCAGGACTTCCTCCTGACTCCAGGATCAGCACTCTATTAACTATGGCACCAGCTGTCTTCAGTGGTCAAACAGGTAGAAGTAGGAGAAAAGTTTGGTTTTGGCAGCCAAATAAGCAAAGAATAAAAAGAAGAAAGTGACCAACAATTTTGGAGGTTACCAAAAAAAATAAAATAAAATCAGAGGACAAAAAAAGAGAAAGGTCCATCAAGTGGGAAGTTTAGTTCACTGGCAATTTTAAGAAACTAATTCTAGTAGAGTGGCATGACTAAGAGCCACATTGGCATTTAGATGAATAGTGGTTAGACCATTGGACATAGAGTTAGGAATACCTGACTGTCATTTAAATATTATCTGCCTAAGTTTCCTCATCTGTAAATTGAGGTAACAATAGCTCCTACCCCATGGGGTTATTGCAATGATCAAATGTGATATTTGTGGAGTGCTTAGCATAGTACCTGGAACAAGGTAGACAATAAATACTTATTTTCCTCACTTCCAGTCCTTCCCATATTGCAAAGGATTGAGGTTTAGATGAAATATGAGTTATTTAAGACAGTGAAAAAATACATTACTCTTCCTAAAATTTTAGCTATAAGAAATAGCAGAGTTAAAGTATTATGCTTTGAAGAGTGGTAAGACCTAAGCATATTTGTAGACATTAGAGGAGGAGCCAATTGAGAGAGGGAGACTTAGGGTGAAAGAGAGAAATGATTAGTGGGAAAATTCTAGGAAATGGAAGGGAATGGGATCAAGGGCACAAGTGAAGAAGTTGCTCCTGGCTAGAAGGGCAATATCATGTGAAATAGGATAGAAAGATGAAAGGAAGTAGGAAATGTTTTGTGGTGTGAAAAACTTTAAATCAGGGATCTCCTAACAAACAATATAGTTTCTCTGAGTAAATCAGAAAGCAAGGCCATTTGTTAAGGGGAGTTAAATCTGAGGGTCTCAAAGAAAGAAGAGAAATTTTGCAATAGTCAAAATCAGGTATGTGATTGAGAGTAAATCAAAAATCATTTTTTTAAATTACATTGCAGGGGTAGGCACCCAGTTTAGGTTACAGGGCATAACAGTGTAGCATTACCAGTCATTGAATATTCGTGACTTTCCTTAAAAGCATTCAGTGCATAAGAATAAGACTAAAGACAACTCTTGAGTGTGATCAAGAGTTCAATATTAGCACGGTATGATCTTCATTAAGAGAAGACATAGGGGCAGCTAGGCAGCACAGTGGATAGAGCACTAGCACTGGAGTCAGGAGCACCTGAGTTCAAATCTGACCTCAGACACTTGATATTTACTAGCTGTGTGACCCTGAGCAAGTCACTTAACCCCAATTTACTCACCAAAAAAAAAAAAAAAAAGACAAGACATAAGGGCATTAGGGAAGAGTTTAGCTCCCTGTTGAAGTAATTAAATCTAAGATCTAAGCTGTGAATGGAAAAAAATGTGATATGAGAAGGATGATAGACTACAAGGCTAGAAAGGGCTTGAAAGAATGGAACTTGTGCAACATAAGGGCCATGTTTTTCAAAGTCATCATCAAGAACTTTTAAGTAAAAGTTGGACACCAGGAACTGGGGTGCAGAGGGAAAATGTGAACCAAGTAATAGATTCTAAAAGAAATGAGGAGGAGCAAGGAGGGAGGAGGAAAAAAGAAACAAGAAACCAAAGGTTGATAAATAAGAGCAACAAATACCTTGCTCAGATGATGTAGCTGGTTGAAATGAAACTCAGAAAAAGTGGAGAGGGAGGAAATAGAAGTGGCTGTGGAAAATTAAAGGGCATACTAACTCTTTCTTCTCTTCTAGCATGTCAAGGCATGTAAAGAAGGGTAGAAACAATGGAGAAAGTGTCAAAGTTTGTGATGTCTTTAAGAGAAAACCCGGTTCCAGGAAGTTATAAAGTGGAAAGGGTGTGAGAGGAAGAAATCTAGGATACAGGGGGATATGTGTATTAACAAGGACTTTGGGATTCTAAAGAGTACAGCAAAAGAGAAAGGCAGAAAAATTTAAGGTCTAGATCAGCATTGGTAAGATATGACTCAACATGAGAGGGTAGGATCATTTTTTTTGTTTGTTTTTTTGGTTTGTTTATTTGGGGTTTTTTTGTGGGGCAATGGGGGTTAAGTGACTTGTCCAGGGTCACACAGCTAGTAAGTGTCAAGTGTCTGAGGCTGGATTTGAACTCAGGTACTCCTGAATCCAGGGCCAGTGTTTTATCCACTGTGCCACCTAGCTGCCCATGGTAGGATCATTTTATGAGGAGAAAAAAAGATTTTTATTTAGGCAGGTAGAAGTTCTGAATCACAGAAATCAGAGGAACAGGGAGCAGCATGTTTTTAGCCATATGGCACAGGAAGGACTAAACAGGAAAGAAATTACATTCTAAATAAACTATAGTTCTAATCAGAAATTTGGTATGAAAGTGTCAGCCACTTTCTGCCCTCTTAGTTCATTAAGGGAAGTGAAGGTATGTTCAGTGGAAATGGCAGCATTGGTTGGTGTAAGGTAAAAGAGAAATGGACAATCTCTTACTACAAAATTGATTTCTGTGTGGAGTCTACTCAAGTGAACAAGTGAAAGGAAGCTTTCAAAATATAAAAGGGTAATTTTATAGAGTAAGAAAAAATAATAATGAAATTTATCTGGAGAATAAAAGATCAAGAGCTTCAAGGGAAGTAATGAAAAAAAAATTAGAGAAGAAATGGTCTTGGCAGTACCATATCTCAAATTATATTACAAAGTAGTAGTCATTAAAAGGATATAGTCACAGTAAAGAAATGGAGAGGTCATTCAAACTAGATTAGGTACACAACAATTAGAAGCAAGCACAGTAGTGAAATTTTCAACCTCAAATATTACAGCTCTTGAAGTAAAGACTCACTGTTTGACAAAAATTCTAAAAGAAAAACCGGACAGTAGACTGGCAGAAATTAGGCTTGGACCGACTTTTGATATGATGTGATATGATATTCCAATACAAGCAATAAATGGATGTATGACTGAGACATAAAGATGATATTGTAAGGAAATTAAAAGAGCAATGATGAAATCAACATTCCAGATTATAATGGAAGATTTTTATGACCAAAGAAGGGATAAAGTTTACCATAGAAGATGAAAATTTACAATTTTGATGGTATTAAAATAAAAAGGTTTTGGGTTTTTTGCAAGATGACTGATAGAGTTAAAGTTGGAAGGGAAACAGGTATTTGGAATGAATTTTCACAGTTAATTCATTTGATAAAAGACTTGAATTTATACTATATAAATAACTGAATAAAAAATTTTAAAAACAATCTATTCCCCAGTAGATGAATGATAAAATGATAAAAGTAGTCAGTTTTCAAAAGAAGAAATCCAAATTATCACAGCATTTGAAAATATATGGCAAAGTGCTAATAATTAGAAAGGTGAATTTTTTGAAACTATTATTTATTAATTTTTTTTTTAGTGAGGCAATTGGGGTTGTGTCTTGCCCAGGGTCACACAGCTAGTAAGTGTTAAGTGTCTGAGGCAGGGTTTGAACTCAGGTACTCCTGAATCCAGGGCCGGTGCTCTATCCACTGCTTCACCTAGTTGCCACTATTTATTAATTTTTAACATTTAAAAACAGTGTAGATTCCAATTTCTTTTTCCTTTGAGAGCATCCTTTACTAACTGATGAGGTAAACATTGTGATATCAATTATATAGGTAAAATCATGCAAAATATATTTCCATAGTACAACACTGGAGCAAAACGCAAGTGAAGTTAAAAAAGGTGGGAAAAATATTACGCTTTAGTTTGCAATCAGAGTTCAAAATGTTTCTCTCTAGAGATAGCATTTTTTTTTCATCATGAGTCATCTTGTGTTGGATCATTGTATTGACTGAAGTAGCTAAGTCTTTCACTGTTGATCATCATTACAATTACTGTTACTGTTTAAAATGATCTTCTGGTTCTGCTCATTTAATTCTTCATCAATTCACATAGGTCTTTCCAGGTTGTTGTGGGTTTTTTTTTTTTGGAAACTACACTTCTAATCATTTCTTAAAATAAAATAATATCCCATCACAATAATATAACACAAATTGTTTGACCACTCCCCAATTGATCAGGATACCTTCATTTTCCAAATTTTTGTCCCTAGAGAAAGTGTTGCTATAAATATTTTTGTCCCTTTGGGTCCTCTCCCTTTTTCCTCTGATATTTTTTCTATACAGTCCTACTGTATTTTATGGGGGTATGCACAGTTTTATACTCCTTTGGGGATAATTCTAAATTATTCCCCAGATAGTTGGACCAGTTCACAACTCAAGTAACAGTGCATTAGTGTCTTTGTTATTCCACATCCCCTCCATCATTTGTCATTTTCCTTTTCTGTCATATTATCTGATCATAGAGGTGTTAGTTGGTTCCTCAGAGTTGTTTTAATCTGTATTTTACTAATCAATGTTGATTTAAATCATTTTTTCCTATGTCTATATATAACTTTAATTTCTTGTTCTGAAATCTGCCTGTTCATATCCTTTATGATTTATCAATGGAAGAATGGTTCTTATTTTTATAAATTTGACTTAATTCCTTGTCTGTTTATCAGAGAAACTTGCTGTATTTTTTCTTTCTAATTCTAGTTGTGTTGTCTTTGTATGTACAAAATCTTTTGTTATTTCATATGATCAAAATATTCATTTTACTTCCCGTTATTCTCTCTAATTCTTGTTCACTCATAAGCTCTTCCCTTATCCATTGATCTTACAGGTAATTTTTTCACATTCTTCCTAATTTATTTATGCTATCATCCTTTATGTCTAAATCATGTACATGTTTTTGACCTTATATTGGCATATGGTGTGAAATGTTGATCTATGCTTAATTTCTGCCAAACTCCTTTCCAATTTTCCTAGCAGTCTTTGTCAAATAGTAACTTCTTCCCCTCAAAGCTTGGATCTTTGGTTTTATTAAACATTATATTATTTTGGTCAGTTACTACATTCTAGTGTGTTCCTAATCTATTCCAATGATCAAGCACTCTATTTCTTAGCAAGTATCAAATTGTTCTGATTATTACTAATTTGTAATACCATTTGAAATGTAGTTCATTCTATTTTTTCATTAATTCATTTAATAATTCCTGGCCTTTTGTTTTTCCAGATAAATTTTCTCATTTTTTTTTCTAGCTATACAGAATGTTTTTGGTAATTTGATTGGTATGGCACTGAATAAATGAATTATTTGAGGTAGAATTGTCATTTTTATAATATTTGCTCAGGCCAACTATTAATAATTTATAACATTTCTTCACCTGTTTAGATGTTTCTGTGTTAAAAAAATGTTTTATGATTGCGTTCATATAGTTTCTATATTTATATTAGCAGGTAGCCTCACAAGTATTTTATATTGTTTGCAAATACTTTAAATGGAATTTATCTGTTCCTACTAATTTTGGTGGGTAATATATAGCAATATTGATAATTTATATGGTTTTATTTTATATCCTAAAACTTTGCTAAATTATTATTTGTTTCAAGTAGTTTTCAGGTGATTCTGTACAGTTTTTAAAAGGATAATTTCATATGGACTACAAAGAGTAATAGTTTTATTCCTGCATTGCATATTCTTGTTCCCTCATGTTTTTTCTTATTGCTATAGGTAAAATTTCTAGTGCAATATTGAATAATAATGGTGTGAAAATAAATATCCTTGTTTTACCACAGATATTATTGGGAAGACTTCTATTTTATATCCATTATACATAATGCTTGTGATTTGTTTTAGTTAGATTCTACTTATCATTTTAAGAAAAGTTTCATTTGTTCTTATGATTACCAGTGTTTTAGTAGGAACGAATGGTGTATTTATTAAAAAGGTTTTTTCTGTATCTATTGAAATAATTGAATTATCTCTGTTATTTTTGTTATTTCTATTGTCAATTATGTTTAAGTTGACCTAGTATTGAACCAGCCCTACATTCCTGGTATACATCACAACTGATCATATCGTACGATCTTTGAGATATATTGCTATCATGAAAAACTCAAATTAAAGTATGCCCACTTAAGTGGTAAAGACTTTTCTTTTAAGAGAGAAACATGACAAATGCTGAAAGAACAGCAATTAAAAGCAATGGACTTTTTGTAGGGCTGTGAAGTGGTCCAGCAATTCTGGAAAACAATTTGGAATTAGGCTCCAAAAGTTACTAAACTGTGCATACTCTGACTCATTAATATCACTTCTACATTTATACTCTCAATAAGGTCAAAGTACCATATTGCAGCTATCTTTAAAGTAGCAAACAACAACAACAACAACAGCGAAATCTGCAACATATGGAAGTTCTGACCAATTGGAGAAAGACTAAATAAATTAAGGCATAAAATGTAATTGAATATTATTTTGGCATAAAATATAATTGAATATTTTTTCTCCAAGAAAAAAGCTTTTAAAAAATGGACAAATTCAGATGAACTTGAACTGTAAAGATGTCAAAGAATTGATACAGAGTAAAATGAGCAGAATGAAGGGAAACTTTTATATGATAAAAATTATAAAGAAATATAATTTTGAAAGATTAGATCTCTGATCAGTAAAAAAAAAATAATATTCCAGAGAACCAGAGATGAAGATTGTACCGACCTCTACCAGAAAAGTGATGTATGACATACATAAACACTCCCCCACCCATATATATATATATATAGCCAATGTACAGTTTTGTTTTTCCTGACAATTAACATAGATATTTCAGAGATCATTTTCTATTTTATTTTTCAATTCAATCAGGGGACATAGAAAGAGGTAAAATAAATACCTATTTTTGGGAAAAGAGTTAAATTAAATTTTAAAAAGGAAATGTAAATGATCTAAAAACCAAAGATTGATAAACTGTATTTTGTTTAAAAAGTAACCTTTCCAATACTTGAGTAAATTTAGCCTAGAATCAGAGATTTGGAAGTGAAAGGGACCTAGAGTCCATTTAATTCAACCTCCTCATTTTAAAGATGAGAAACCTGAGAACTAAGAAAATGAAATGATTTGCCCAAGCTTGTACAGGAAAAGAAGTATCAAAAGTAAGATATGAACCCAGATCCTAAGATTCTTTTTCTTTTTCTGTTTAGAATTTATTTTCCAAATTACATGTAAAAACAAATTTTGACATCAATTTTTTTTTAAATTTTGTGTTTCAACTTCCCTTTCTCCCCCACTTCCCATCTCCCCCTGCCCCCAAGAACTTAAGCAATTCATTGTAAGTTATACATGAGTAGTCATAGAAGACATCTCCACATTAGCTAGGTTGAGAGAGAAAACAGATTAAAAACAAAACTTCAGACTAAGGAACTGTCCAAAAAAAAATTATGCTTCAATCTGTTTTCAGATACTATCAGTTCTTTCTCTATAGATGGATTGTAATTTTCATAAGTCCTTCAGAGTTATATTGGATCACTGCATCACTGAAAATAGCCATGTCCTTCCCAGCAGATCATCTTACACTATTGCTGTTATTTTGTATACAGTCATTTCACTCTGCTTCAGTTCATGTAGGTATTTCCTGTTTTTTCTGATAGCATCCTGTTCATCATAACTTTTATATAGTACCTTAAACTTGAAAAATAATTTTCTTCACAATAGCCCAGCAAAGTAACTACCATTTTGCCATTATAATCAATCATCATAACTGTTTACCTCCATCCTATTCCCTTCCCCTTTCTATTTTCTATCTTTTTTTACCTTATTTTTCCTCAAAAGTGTTTTGCTTCTGGCTGTCCCCTCCCTGCTCTGCTGTCCCTTCTTTCACACTACCCTCCTTATAATCTTCCCCTCCTACTTTCTTGGTGGGTTAGATAGATTACTCTTCCCAATTGGGTGTGTCTGTTATTTCTTCCTTGAGTTCACTCTGATGAGATTAAGGTCTTTGAGCTAATTCTGTGTTCTAAATTTTCTTCCTCCCTGCCTCCTTAACTCTCCCTATGAAATCAAGCAATTCAATATAAGTCATACATGTGCAATTATGCAGAACAACTTCACTTTCCTTGAAAGTATTTTGCTTTAAGAAAAAAGGAAAAAAATAAAGTGTTTTGCTTTTTACTGCTCCCTCCCCCAATCTGCCCTTCCTTCCTCTTTTTCCCCACCCCTTTATCTCCTTCCCCTCCTACTTTCCTTCAGGGCAAAATAAATTACTATACCCACTTCAGTATGTATGTCATTCCCTCTTTGAGCCAATTCTGATGATAATAAGGTTCAATCACTCCCCCATTCCTTCCCCCCTCTTCCCCTCCCCTCCATAAGTTTTTTTCTTGTTTTTTTTTATGTGATCTACCTTTCCTCAGTCTACCTCTCCCTTTCTCTTTCTTCCAGTGCATTCCTCTTACTCATTATCTTTATTTTAAATATGTCACCATGGACTAGCTAGGTGGCACAGTGGACAAAGCACTAACCCTGGAACCAGCAGGTCCCAAGCCCAAATCGGGCCTCAGACATAAGCCACCTGACCCTGCTTGGCCCATAAAAAAACAAGGATAAACAAAAAATAAATGCTTTATAGATACCATCCCTTCTTATGCAATTCATACCTCTGCCCTCTAAGTATATTCCTTTCAGCTGCCCTAATACTGAGAAAGATCTTAGGAGTTGGAAGTATTATCTTCCCATGTAGGAATGTAAACAGTTTAATCTTTTAATATCCCTTATGATTTCTTTTTCCTGTTTACCTTTTTATACTTCTCTAGGGTTGTTTATTTGAAAGTCAAATTTTCTATTCTGTTCAGGTCTTTTCATCATAAATGCCTTAAAGTCCTCTTTTTTATTGAAATCCCATTTTTTTTTGCAGGGCAATGAGGGTTAAGTGCCTTGCTCAGGGTCACACAACTAGTAAGTGTCAAGTGACTGAGGCCAGATTTGAACACAGGTCCTCCTGAATTCAGGACAAGTGCTTTATCCACTACGACACCTAGATGCCCCTGAACTACCATTTTTTCCTCTGAAAGATTATACACAGTTTTGCTGGGTAGGTGATTCTGGGCTGTAGTCCCAGTTCCTTTGCCCTTTTGAATATCATATTCCATGCCCTCCAGTCCTTTAATGTAGATGCTGTTAGATCTTTTTCTTTTTATCCTTACTGTAGCTCTACAGTATTTGAATTCCTTTTTTTCTAGCTGCTTGCAATACTTTCTCCTTGACCTGGGAGCTCTGGAATTTGGCTATAATATTCCTGGAAGTTTTCCTTTTGGGATCTCTTTCAGGAGGTGAACAGTGGATTCTTTCAATTTCTATTTTAGCTTCTGCTTCTAGAATATCAGGGCAATTTCCACTGATAATTTCTTGGAAGATAATGTCTAAACTTTAATTTTGGTCATGGTTTTCAGGTAGTCCAAGATTTTCAAATTCTCTCTCCTGGATCTATTTTCTAGGTAAGCTGTTTTTCCAAGGAGGTATTTCATATTGACCTCTATTTTTTTATTCAATTGGATTTGCTTTACTGTGTCTTGGTTTCTCATAAATTCACTAGCTTCCATTTTTTCAATCCTAATTCTTAGGCAATTATTTTCTTCAGAGAGCTTTTGTATCTCCTTTTGCATTTGGCTTTTCAAGTTGTTGCCTTTTTTCTCATGACTATCCTACATTGCTCTCATTTCTCTTTACATTCTTTCCTCCATCTCTCTAAATCTTCCTTCTATCTCTCCTACTTTCTTTTCAAAGTTCCTTTTGAGCAATTCCACGGCCTGAGACCAATTAATATTTTTCTTGGAAGCTTTGGATTTTGGACTTTGACTTTATTATCTTCTTCTGAGGGTGTTTCTTATATACTCCCCTCCCAAAGAAGCTGTCTATTGTCCAATGTCTTTTTGGCCTACTCATCTCAACCTGGGAGCAAATGTCTGATTGAAATCTGATTCTCTATGATTGGAAACTTGATGTATTTGTGCCCCTTCTGCACTGGGCCACCACCACCCGATTTGGCCCACTGGTTCAGAACCAGGGCACTTCGCCCCAACTCTAGCAGAGATTGCAGCCACTTCACCCTGGCCAAACACTGAACCTCTTCACAGGTCTGAGAGCCAAACCTCAGCAGAAGTCACTGGCCCTGAAGACTCGGAGGTGCCAGAGGCATGGTCTTTTCCTGGCTGGGTCCAGACCATGCTGAGTTCCTCTCTCAGTATGATCAGCAGGTGATCCAGTTGCTGTCTTTGGCTGGAAAATAGTCTCACTCTGTTCTTATGTGAGTTAGGCTGCTCTGTTTTGTTTGTTTGTTTTTATGGCATTATTCGGGAGTGAGTGGACCAGTATATTGGGAGTTTGTGGGAGTCAAAGCCTCTCCTCTGCCATCTTGGCTCCACCTCAGATCCTATGATTCTAAAGCTAATGCTCCTTCCACTGTCCCACATTTCCTCCCTCATGGCATGCATCCCAGCATGAGTCTTCATGTCTCCTGGCTAAACAGTCCTAGGTTTGTTGGTTTGTTTATTTGTTTAAATTGATCTCTATATACCATTGTCTCTAGTTCCCTCACAGGCCTGTCACTCTCTTCTAGATAAATTCTAGTTTGTGGATTTCCTTCCTAAAATAATGTCCAGAACTGAATAGAATACCTTAGATTTTGCCTTACCAGGGCAAAATAGAAGATAATTAGTCAGTCAATAGTATTAACTAACTGATTAACTTCCCCAATAATTCCTTAGTGATTGACTGACAGATCACCTTCTTTATTCTGAATATTTCCCCTTTGTTATGACATATAATGATTAGAATTCATAATAGTCTCTACAGATATGATATCTCCCAGAGAGCCTAGATCAGTGTTTTGTACATGGAGATACTCAATGATTGCTCATTAAATGAACTTCTATTTCTGATCACAGAGCACATGTTTTCTTGTTTCTTCCACATAAACAGCAGTAAACAAAAGGTTCTGGGAGGACAGTGGTGGAAATGGGAATTATTTACTAGAGCAACCTTGACTGTCAGGTCCCTTGAGCGATTATTTACACACTCATTTGCATGGATCTGCATAAATCATGATGCCATCTGTACTCTTCTTCTGTGATTAAATTTAACACAGTAAAATAACTTTGCTATTGCAAAAGTTGTCATGTTTGATGTCTTCTCTATCATTTCTGATCATTCCCTGTCTCAGCCTCCCAGGTCCTTCAGATACAGGCTGTCAATTCAGAGCCACTGACTAAAGTGTTTTGGTCATAGACCTCTCTTTTAACTACTCATTTCCATGGTTACAATAAAAATAAGGCACATTTTGAAGAGCTTTTTAAATAAATGCTTGGACCCTTCCACTCACTGAAAATATGTGGTTTTGGTGGGTCTGTTTCTGTTGGTTGGTAAGAAGACATGAAAACTCTGTTGTATTTCAATTGAAACATTGTGTTTCCATAGCCACCAATTTGCTTATTTTAAGTTTATGTATAAGGTAATAACTGTACTAACTTGATTGAATAAACTGGGGATATTCTTGGCTATCAATACATAATAAAAGTGAGGAAAGGAAGTAGATGATACTGATGATGTGGTGGAATGAGTTGAGTCACAAAAGCACCAACTTCTTGAACATACCCATCATTCCAGTGCTAGAGACAGGAAGTCCCAGGTTTCAATTCTACTGTGGATGTTTACTAATTGAATGAATATGAATAGACCATTAAATTTTTATGCCTCAGTTTCTTTATTGGGAAAAATTAAAATAATAGTTTCCATATTCCTTCATAGACTCATTATGGAATCAACATAAAACATACCCAAAGTGCTTTGCAAATTTAATGAGCTGTATAAATGTTAGTGATCATTATCAGCCCACTTTTCTCATCTTTTCTGCTTGAGTTCAGATATAGTCCTGAGACAGATCTCCATCCTGTTATTACTGTTTTTTTAGTTGAAGGTTCTTTGGATTATTGCACAAGCAGATACAATGAACTTGAGAGATACTAGTAACCTATGCAAACTCATTCCTCTATGAGTAACAAACTCCCACCTAGTCATACCTTCTTCTTCCATTCTAGTAATTCTGAATCCCTGGCAACATTATTCAAATGTCATTTACTATTTCCCACTTCTCAATCCCTAATTCCTATCCCATTCAACCCAATCCCCACACCCAACAATATTCTGAAGGTAAGAAACTTGCTTTTGTCTCATTTTTTTCTTTCCTGGTACTTCCATCTTTTGGATCTCATTGAGATGTGGCTAGGTCCTGGTGATATAGTCTCCCTTTCCAACACTGAACTTTAACTCCCACTAACTCAATGGTGAAAGTAGGGAAATCAGGATTCTCCTCTATTCCCACTCTCACTTCCAAGCTCATCTTCTAAAACTGTCACTCAGTGATCCTCTCATGCAAGTTCACTCATTCCATATTTCCTACCCTATTAAAATTCTGGTACCTGTTTTCTATTGACCTCCAAGACACTCCCCTTCTTTCTATTATAAATTCAATGACTGTCTCTCCTCTCTAGTACCTGTCGTCATACATGGGGACTTCAAGACACATACTAATATTGCCTCAAATACCTCTAAGTTCCTCAACTTAGTTACTTCCAAAGACCTTCTCTACCCAACCTCAACTATCCACAGAGATTGTCATGCCCTTGATCTTGGCATAATTCACAAATGGAAGACCTTCATGTTCTGGAACTCTGGGGTTCCCTTATTTGATCAAAATTTGTTATCATTCCATCTCTGCCCTGGCCTTGCAATCTCAAAACTTGATCTTCATCTTCACTGTAATCTCCACACATTTGACTCCTCAATTTTTTGCCATGCTATCACCTCTGCCTCGACTTTATTATCTTTCCTTTCCTATTTTGACCCTTTGGTGAACCATTTCAATTTTACACTGTCCTTCTCTCTAATCCTTTGTTCCATTATCCTAACACCATGCATTCCCTGCCAAGACTCAGATTTAATTCACTTGCATTATTCACCGCCTTTGCTCCTACTCATATGCTGCTCAAAAAAGCTGGAGAAAATCACAAAACTTTGCTAATTCTACTACAAATGTATTTTCCATGATCTCACCTGGGCCTTCATTGCAACAGTTCTTTTACACTTTTCTAATCAACTCACTTTTCTACTCACTATGTTATATTTTCCAAGCCTTTTCATCACTTCTCAACCTTTACCAAGTTCCCTATTCTCTCAGCTTAGAAACTTGCCTTATATATTTCTGGAAAAAAAAGAATGAGTCCATTTGATGAGAACTCTTCTCTCCTGGTAGTAGCCTTGTATCCTTGTGCTACTCCTCCCTCATTTCTGTCTTATAATAATAGATGGCACCCTTCTACTTGGTAAAGCAAACCCCCTTTATATACTTAAATTTTCCCATTCAACCCAGTCTTCTATATACAATCATACACTTTTTCATCCCCACTCCTTCACTTATCTTCAATCTCACCCTGATTACTGGCTCTTTCACTAATGCCTACAAACACACCCCTGTATTCCCCATTCTCAAAAACCCCTCACTTGATTTGTCCATCTCTGCTAGCTATCATTCTATGTATTTTTTTTCCTTTTGTGGCTGAACTCCTTAAGAATATCATAGCTAGGGGCAGCTAGGTGACACAGTGGATAGAGCACCAGCCCTGCAGTCAGGAGTACCTGAGTTCAAATCCGGCCCCAGACACTTAAACACTTACTTGTTGTGTGACCCTGGGCAAGTCACTTGATCCCAATTGCCTCACTTAAAAAAAAAAAGAAAGAAAGAAAGAATCATAGCTGATAATTGCTTCCACTTCCTTTATCTCTCTCCTTAATTCCTTACAGTTTGGCTTCCTACCTCATCACCTAATTGAAACTGTTTTTTTTTCCAAAGTTACCAATGATCTCTCAATTGCCAAATTTAATGGCCTTTTTTCTGTCCTTATCCTTTTTGATGTCTATTCATCCTTTTACACTGTCAATCTCTCTTCTCTTTGATACTCTCTTCTTAGTTTTTTGTTTGACACTTCTTTCTCCTAGTTTTCTTCCTGCATATATGAATCTTCCACCTTAGTCTCCTCTCCTGGATCTTTATCCAGATTATGCCCACTAGCCATAGGTGTCTCCCAAGGCTCTGCTTTGGGCTCTATTCTCCCTCTATACTATTTCATTTGGTGATTCTATCATTCCCCATTGATTCAATTATCATCTCTATGTTAATGACTTTAAAGTGTATTTATCCAGTCCTAAACACTCTCCTAACCCCCAGACTTGCATCTTCAACTGCCTATTGGTCATCTCAATCCAGTAGAAATCTTAAACTCAACATATTCAAAATTGAGCTCATTATTTTCTTTTTTTTATAAGAATTAAATTTTTTTTTTTAGTGAGGCAATTGGAGTTAAGTGACTTGCCCAGGGTCACACAGCTAGTAAGTGTTACGTGTCTGAGGCCAGATTTGAACTCACGTACTCCTGACTCCAGGGCTGGTGCTCTATCCACTGCACCACCTAGCTGCCCCTCATTATTTTCATCCTAAAAAATCCTCCCTTTTTAAGTTCTCTATTTCTCTGGAGGGCACCACCATCTTTCCAGTCATAGAAACTAACAACCTAGGTTTCATGCTTATCTCCTCATTCTCTCTCACTCTTCAAATTCAATACATTGATAGGTCCTGTCATAAACACACACACAAATATGTATCTGCCCACCCACATATACGTGTGCATGTATGTACATGTGTGTATATATATTCTTATGTATAGATATGTATATAGATATCCTTGTATATATTTCATGTATTTATGTATGAATTTATGTATATATGTATGTATCCATCTGTCTGTCTGTCTGTCTATCTATCTTTCTATCATTGTATTGCAGCTAAATTTCCTTTAAGGAATTTTTTTTAAAAAGGAAATGAGGACATGAATCTACTTATCCTAGTGGTTATTTTAAATCTGATAACTATTTCCATTAATGCAAATTATGGGAAGAGATTGGATGACTGACTGAAATTGTTTGCATTCTCTTTGTAGACGATTCATATATATGTATGTATTTGTGTAAAACTAATTCCCCCTAGTAACATTACAAGGTTCATTTCCTCAGGGGTAGGTGCTGTCTAGTTTGTCTTTTCCCAGTAGGCAACACAATACCTGGCACAGACTAAGTCCTTAATGAGTGCTTGTTGAATTGCATTGAACCCATAGTGTCTGCCTATGGCACCAGGTTCAAACAGAGATTATTAGCATCTTCACAATAATCTGTGTCTCTGTCTCTGTCTCTGTTTCTCTGTGTCTGCACTTTCTCTCTAGACACACACACATTCTTTTTGCCTCATGAATTTCTGTAACAGTTTTATGGAACCAATACTACTGGGTTCAGTTGCCTACTTTCATAATGTGGAATTTTATTTTGATTTGGGGACCCTACCTTTGGGCTGAGATTAGAAAGCCTTAGGCCCTCAGGTTTTTCTTCTCTGTATGGGAGGGGCTGGTGTCCCTCCCCCTCTGCTTTAGCTGAGCCAAAAAGCACAGCGGGCTGAGATGCCAGGTCAGACAGCTGGGGGGGAAAAAGCCCCAGCTCCCTCCTCCCTGAGCGGTTCTATCCAAGAGATCCTGGGCTCGTCCAGGCTGACCTCTGGCGTAGCCCATGCAGAGGTCCCTGGGTGCACAGCAGGGAGCACGGGCCCCTGGAGCCCTGGGTATGGTACACAGGAAGCTGGAGCATCCCCCCACCCAGTCGCAGCTTTAGGCGGGCTGGCAGATTAGCTTGGTGTGGGAGGGGGGCACAGGGAGCCCGAGATTTGAGGAGTGAGAAGGAACATATATAAAGGGAGAATTCCAAAGGGCTAGGGAGAAAAGAAGGAAGAGGGCGGAAGGTTAAGAGGTTAGAAAAGACAGGGAGGAATAGATAGAAAGGGGCTACAAGGACGCTAAGGAGACTGAGGCTACGTAAAGAGAGGAGACAGTACAGGAGGTTAGAGAAATGGGGGGGGGGGGCGGCAGAGAGCACAGAAGTGGTCAGCACAGGGTACAGGTTGGAGAAAGTGAAGTTGGAGAAAGCAAGGAGGCTGGGGGATGCTGCAGCACTAGGAGAATACTAGAAGAAGGTACATTGGTACACAGGAGGAAATTAAAAAGTTCCAGGCGCAGCAGGTAGAAAGAGACACACCAGAATGCAGTCAGATTGTACATTTTATTTCCCTGTATTCTTAATTTTAAATTGCATCTCATAAATAAACTCTGCTTTAATTATTTAGTTAAGAGTCTTCTTAATCTTTTGCTTATCAATTTTGGGAGTGGAGCAGTATGGTGGAACTTTATAAATGGCTCATATTAAATTAATAGCAGTCTGATAGCCAGCCAGTCAAAAGTTCCCAGTTTAGTCCTCTAGATAGATTAGCCCCCCCCCCCAAAATTAGCCTCAGTAAGTTAAAATATCTTTTCATTTGAATGGCAACCCAGATGGGACTTACAGCCCAATTATAAATTTTCTAAACTTATAATTTTTCATATAGATATAATTTTTCCTAAGTCCAGTTATACAATTTTTGACTAGATTAGCTAGTTAATAATTTTTTACAATAATTAAAAGAAATGTTAGATTTAATTTAGAACTAAGTTAAAATAAAGACTTTGTTCACATAAAATGTCATGTACTCCCATGTATCTATGAACCCAGTGTTCTGTGGATGCCATGTTAAGAACCTCTACTATAGCGCTCCTTTGAATATGGATCTCTTCCTCTTTTGTACCACCTAATTCCCCATCCTGTTCATTCCTGGATTCTCCTTTTCCAACTATCTATTTGGCATAGTGGGGTAACTAGGTGGTGCAGTGGAGAGATGTCCAGGCCTGGAGTCAGGAAGGCTCATCTTCCTGGGTTCAAATCTAACCTCAGATATTTACTAGCTGTGTGGCTTGGGCAAGCCACTTAAGCCCATTTGTCTTAGTTTCCTTATGTGTAAAATTAGATGGAGAAGGAAATGGTAAGCCATTCCAGTATCTTTTCCAAGAAAATCCCAAATATGGTGATGAAGTGTCAGGTATGATTGAACAATAACAACAGAATTTGCTACAGTGAAAAGAACACTGAATTTAGAATAAGAAGACTTACTACCTATTTCTTTTGTAACCTTGGACAGACTACTTCCCCCCTCTGAGTCTGTTTCCATATCTGTGAAATAAGAGGATTAGGATAGATGCCTTCTCGGGAGTCATCCAACTCTAATTCCTATGATCTAATGAAACCTGTATCTTTGTTAACTCAATTGGAAGACAACTATTATCTTGATTCAGCTGTGGTTAGCCCATTACTGTCCTCTACTAACAACAATGTTGGTAAATATTTCAGTTCCTTGTGTAAACTCTAAGGTCCCTCTCATACCCAAAAGAATTTTAAACCTGAAAGAAATCTTAGACATTATCTAGCCAAACCTCTTCATTTGTAGATCAAGGAACTGAATCTCAGAGAAGTTAAACTTGTCTATGGTTAGATTATTAGTATTTGGCAATGATAGTATGACAACAGCTAAGATTTACTTTGAACTTTATGATGCACAAATCACTTTATGGATGTTAGGACATTTAATTTACTTCTCACTATAACCTTGCAACATAAGTACTATTATTATTCCCAATTTACAGAGGAGGAAACTGAGATTGAGTGTCTTGGAGCTTGCAAGTATAAGAGGCAATATTCAAACTCCATTCTTCCTATCTCTAAGTCCAGTGCTCTATCCTCTATACCACCTTGTTGCTCCCAAATCTTCTGGCTTTCAGCCAAGCACTACTTTTTTCCTCCACTGTGCTACATTCTATGATTTCTATAATTCTTTAAGGGATATTAAAGTTGTTGAATTTGGCAGATGTTCCTGTAGCTTCTTCTTTGTGAAAGACAGTTGGGGTTTGGAAACTAACATTGCTGGTTCTCCTGGTTTTCCATTGTCTTCTTGATTGAGTTTCACTGTGAACTCCTATATGAAAAGAATGACAGTGGTCCCCAATTTCTCTCTCCATTTCCATTTTCTATGGAGTTGAATTTATTTTAAGTGCCCTATTGTCTACTCCTGTCTTGTTTAGAAATGACTGGCGAGGTCATATCTGTAGTTGATTAAATAGAGTAAATTTTTTACAAGTGGGCTTCCTTGTGAGCGATCATAGATCTTTAAAAAAGTAAACGATTTTTGAATCAAAAGTAGTTTTCAAATGTCATTTAAAGATGCCAGTGGGGAACTAGTCCAGTGCTCAAATGATATTAAACGAAAAAAGGCCTTATTTTGTTTAAAAGGCATATTGAAGTAAAAGAAAGAAAAACTCTAGCATTTTGCTTTTATTTAGGCCTAGAAATGGGTCAAAATATATGCATTATTCTTCATATAATGTACTTTGCTCTATTAAACATTTCTTTTCAGCTTGCTAAACTGGAGAATGCAGTTTAAGGGACAATATGCATTTATGATCATGGCTGCATGCTAAATGAATTGATTCTCAATATGTAACTCACATGAAATGGGAATATTAGTTTTATCATTATTTTCCTTCTTATGCCTAATTGTAAACATCACTATTATTGATTTGTATTATTGAATTTAGAACCAAAAAGTCATTTCAATGTCATCTAATCATGAGATTGATCATATACATATATACATATGTGTATATGTATACATATATACATACATATACTTACACACACACACACACACACACACATATATATATATATGTACTTTGTTTTTTGGGGGTGTTTTGCGGGGCAATGAGGGTTAAGTGACTTGCCTAGGGTCACAGAGCTAGTAAGTCTCAAGTATCTGAGGTGGGATTTGAATTCAGGTCCTTCTGAATCCAGGGCTGGAGGAGCATTATCCACTGTACCACCTAGCTGCCCCAAGATTGATTATATATTGAGAAATAGAAGAGACTCCAGAAATCATCAACTCTTTCCTCAAATTTACAAATGAATAAATTGAGGCCTAGAGAGGCAAAAATGGCTTGCTTACAAGCAAATCTTCAAAACCTGTGGTTTGACTCCTCCAAGGATTCTTCTTCATATCTGTCCATTATGCTCTGTTCATGCATTGATGAGAAAAATAAGTTTATTTTTAAAATGAAATTGGCAAAGTTGTTTTGCATACTAGCAAAAACACTGTATGTGTATGCACTTACCATCCTTTTTAAAAATAGAAAATTTTCAGTATGGCATGATGAAAAACACACTCAACCAGAAGTTGAGAGCAATATTTGAATCCTGCTTTTGGATACAGGATGGATAATAATCAGGAATTCTCTTGTTCAGGTAGTCAGTCAGTCACCTAATATTTATTAAAGGCTTACTTGGACTTGATGATCTTTGATGTCCTTCTGGCAACTGATTTTCTATAATTTGTAATGCTAACCGTGATATTATAGGCAAATAAACAGTCGTTTTACCTCCATAGCCTCAGTCCCTTCATTTGTAAAACAGGGTGAAAAGTATTTGCATTCCCCAACACTTGGAGTTTTTGTGCGGGAAGTATATTTTTAAACCTCTAAATCTTAGAGTTACATAATTGTAAGCCATCATTATGACTACTATAAGAGGAAGGAATTTCAAAGGCCATCATTTGAAACCTTCAAAGATTTACCAAAATCTGTTTGCAAATTTGAAACAGTAAAAATTAAAGCTCAAGGCATTTACAACAATCACCTCTCCAACCATAGCTTTCTTCCTTTTTTGGTCCTGTAAGAGGCAGCATAGTACATTGGAAAGAATATTGAACTGGGGGGTCAGAGGACCTGAGGAAAAGTTGCAGCCTTTCTAACCACTTATTATCTGTGAGACATTGGCCAACTCATGAAAATACTCTGGCCTTTGTTTCCTACTGTGTAAAACGAGGGGATTGGACTACATGACCTCTGAGATGACAGCTCTAGTTCCACAAACTTTATTCTATGATCTATGGATTTCCAAGAAACATACTAATAGATAAAGATCATATCTTTTTCTACAACTGCTGCTTTGTACTTTTAGGAAACTAAATTGTACAATGGATAGTGCTGAACTTGAAGTCAGCAAGTCTGGAGTCTGAAGTAAAGGAAAACAACTTAACTTCTTTCACTTTTACTTTCCTCATCTATAAAATGGGGATAATAATGATGCATACTTCACAGGGTCATAATGAGGATGAAATGAGATTATATCTATAAAAGGTTTTGCAAATCTTTAAGTGTTATATAAAAAATGATGAGGAAGAAGAGGAGAAGGATGGTGACGATGATGGCAGCCATGATGATGACTAAACTAAATACTGATGCAAAGGGTCATGAGGAACAGTGTCCTTTAAAGACTTGACAGGATACTGGGACTGAGAAAGTAAGAAATTCACACAGCAAAAGAACTATGAAGCAGAGTACACCAAAGAAAAGAAGCAGATATTTGAAAACGTCAATGGATCCTTGATGTCAATGTTAGAAGCCTTTTTTTTTTTTTTTGCTTTCCATTGACATCATTCATCATGTTATAAAATAGCTTGCAGCTTACATGTGGCATCAATAAATGAATAAATATTCATTAAGCACCTACTATGTGCCAACCACTGTGCAAAGATTTGAGGATACAAATATAATAAATGAAATAGTATCTATTCATAAGGACCTTACATTCTAATGGGGAGACAATGACAGAAGTAAATATCAAGTAAATAGGAGTAAATAAATGCAAGGTGACTAAAGAATGTGTCTTTTCTAAATTGTATTGTTGTCCTTTGGATGAAAAGTGAATATGGATTACCTGACTTGAAGGAACATGTTCTTCGAGTTATTTCAATAGTAGAGGGGTAATGAACTAATCAGTTCATACTTTCTCTCTTCACTGCCATAACACAGCGCAACCTAAAATACAAAAGGAAAACTATGAGAAGAGACTCAACTCCCTGCATCTTCCTATCCTTATTTTCCTCTCTCTTTATGTTCCTTTTTCTGTCACTCTCTGTCTCTCCCTCTCTCATAGAAGCATTTGGTACAATAAAGTATACTAGGTTTGAGGTCAGATATCTTGTCTCCATCACCATGTGCTTGTGTGGTTTGGGCAAATCAATTAATTGCTTTGGGTCCCCATTTCCTGATACGAAAAAGACTTGTTTATATTTGATAACTTCAAAGTTTCCTTCCAATGGTATATCCTAAGGTGGTCAGGGAAGTAGTAGATTTAGAACTAGAAAGGAATTTAGAGGACATTAAGACCAAGTCCCTGAATTCAGAGAATGGAACAGGTATTTAAATTCTCTAGGTCTCAATTTATCTGGTAAAATGAAGGACTTTTACTACATGGTATTATGTAGGGGTATTATGAGACCAAAATGAGATAATGTACATAATCCACCTTCCACAAGTTAATGAGCTACATAAATATCAATCGTATCATCATTGTTATTATTATACTTCTAAACCCTATACTCTGTCATTTTGGCTCCAACAGTATTGAGCGTGTATTTATATATGGTAGTATTTTTATTGATGAGTTCACAGTCAACTAGCATTTATTAAGTGACTGTTCCGTGCCACGTATTGCACTAAACACTGGTGATACAAAGGATTACAAAAACAAATAAAAACAATTCCTATTCTCAATAAAATCACAGTCTAGTGGAAGGTTCTCAGCCACATTTGAAGCCTCCTGGGAAATGTTCCAATTGGCTTTGGTTCCAATTCAATTCAATGAGGATTATTTAATCACCTACTGTATACAAAGCCAATTTATTACAGGGAGCTACTGTATATTTTTCATAATTCCTGGTTTTATTAGGTTTGCTTTCTGAGTTGTCTGGTCTAGTGCCATAACATACTGTAGTTTTCTATGCACAGCTGTAAGCACTACAAAGATAACGAAACTTCATGGAAACCCACTGTGTGATCAGTGATGGAGCAGAGTGGTGCTCCTAAAGGCAAAGACCGAATTTATTCCCGGGACAGTTTACAGTTCATTAGCAAGCAGCAGTCAAAGCCATCTGACAGTTGGCCAGAACAGAGTGCTAAACTGGATTCTAATGAGCTTTGGAAAATTTCTTAGAGGGATGCAAGTATCCCAGGAGTAGCCCCTGATTGCCCAGAGAAAAATTGCAAAGAGTTTGATAGATCTTTGCCTTTGGAGTGTCTCTAGGGTAATTCTGTAATGCAGCATTAGGAAGGCACAAACACATTTTCACAGGAAGAGGCCGCTTCTGCCAAAAGCCAGTAGCAAACTTGATGAGCTCCACAGACTCTGTGTCTCTGATTCACAGTGGTGAATTCATCTGGCCCTGTGAATGCAGGCCCAGGAATCTGAAGCCAGCAACGCTTCCAGGGGATGTGATGAGGGTCAACTAGAGTGATTGAATTTTATGATAATGTCAGAATCATAGGACTTAGGAATGAAGGGGGATCTTAGAGGCTATCAAGTACCAATCTTTTCAAACAACAACAACAACAATAACAACAAAGAAACTGAGGCCCATACAGGACAAAGAATACCACCAAGGTAACACAGGAGGTCATTGACAAGGTTGCAATTCATACATATATCTTCATATTCCTTATGCAGAGTTTTTTCACCAGCTGTTTTGATGTCATGGATGACAACACAAGTTTTTATTAGGATGAAAAGCAAGTATCCTTTTCTCTCCTGGTTTTCAGGAAATTTATCAGTCAATAAATATTTTTTTAATCAATCAATAAACATTGATTAAGCACGTACTATGTGCCAAGCCAACTGGGCTAAGCATTGAAGATTTAAAAAACAAAAGAGGTAAAAGACAGACCTTGTCTTCAAGGAACTTACATTCAAATGAAAGATGTAACATACAAACAAATATATATATATATATATATATGTATATATATACACAAAGCAAACCATATACAGGATAAACAGAATATAATTACAAAGGGAGGTTATTGCATTAAGACAGGTTGGGGAAAGCTTCATGAAGAAGGTAGGATTTTTTTTTCAGGATTTTTTTTTTCTATTTGAACTGAGCTCATCCCAATTTGAGGCCTAGCACTCTATCCATTGTGCCACAACTTTAATAAAGCACCTTTAACATTTTTTTCTTAAAAATGTATTTTTTCCTTTATTTTAGAATCCACATATATAGATGCTCTTTGATTTTAGCTTTTCTGATTCCTAAGGATTTTTTATCAAAACAATTTTAATGTAAAATGACAAGAATTTTTTCTTTTTTTTCTTTTTTTTAGCAATAACAAATGGTTTGTTTTCTGCATTTTTCTTTCCTGGAATAAGTTTATTCTTTTCTGGTCAGAACTTTGGTTTGGTTTTCAACATGGTGGTCATTTATCTTGTCTGTCCCATTCACAAATAAAACAGTGTGGTATCTGATATAATCAAGTTATCATCTTGACAAAAGAAACATCACTGTCAGACCCCAATAGACACACATTTTTACAAAAGAAAGTTTAAATTTAAATGTTAGTAAAAATAATAAAACAGCTTTTGTTTAGCACAAAACCAGTTGTTGGTTTATACACACACACACACACACACACACACACACACACACAAACAGATTATTTATTTGTTTATTCATTTGTTTGATTGTTCTTTTATTTGTTTATTTATTTTTCTTTCCTACAATCAATTCTCTCCTTTAAGGCCATTATTTGTTGTTATTTTTACATTTGCTTTATTTTTATAATGTGGTGGTTATTTCTGTCTTTGCTGTCCCATTCAAAAATAGAGGGCATGGGGCAGCTAGGTGGTGCAGTGGATAGAGCACCTGCTCTGGAGTCAGGAGGACCTAAGTTCAAATCCAGCCTCAGACACTTGACACTAGCTGTGTGACCCTGGGCAAGTCACTTAACCCCAATTGCCTCACCAAAAATAAATAAATAAATAAAGGACATTTGGCATAGGCAAACTATAATATTATTAAAAGAACAATCTTTTCTAGATCACAATAGGTATGTAGTAAATATTTTTCATACTTAGTATTCCACAAAAAGCTTTCACATTTCTAATAGATTTTGGTGCCCTCTTATAGGAATTCCATCCTTTTAGTGTAGAAGTTAAATGTTCAGCTCTGTGTTTAGATAAATTAGGATCACAAATAAGGGTGTTTGATTTTATTTTTTGGTTCATTTGATTTAATTACATACATTTGGAATATAGAATGATTATTTCAAATTTGGGCATCAAGATTTTGGTGGTCTACCACTTTATGCTGAAGCTAACCATGAACTTCAGTATTACAGTATGGATCATTAAGTTCATGCATACTATGCTAAGTGTTTACAAATATCACATTTGAACCTCACAATAACATTGTATTTGACAACAGAGGTACTTAGGCCTTAATCTGATCACCCTTTTTTTTTAAGCCAAGATAGTGTTTATGTGCTTTATTAACTATATAACAGTAGTTCTCAAATGTTTCCAGTGACAGAACACTTGCAATACTCTTCTCCAAAATTATTATTTCTATTTTTTAAATGAACAACATATGGTTCACTTTTTAAAAAATGGTGTATTTCAGGGTTTTTTGTGACAGAATTTGAAAGAACATTGAACTAGAAGCATAAGTTTTTGTCTGTAAGGTTTAAAATTTAGTTCACTATATACATGACAAAAATTATTCAGCTAGGAATTTTTCATATGGGCCATTATCTACGAAGAACAAAATATTTGAGAAAACAGCTTAAGAAAAAGTAATAATATTCCTAACAATGAAAGTTGTCCTAAAGTAGTACTCTTGGTTGGTAGTCAGTTCCCCTTCATTGTACATCATCAAGGAAAGCCTGACTGACAAATGAAAGGGTTTGATGTAGTAGATGTTATTTTCCTTTCCATTCCCTTTCTTCCTCTCTCTCCCTCCCTTCCTCCTTTCCCTTTTTTCTCTTCCTTCCTTGCTTCCTTCCTTCCTAGCATGGCATGGGAGATAGAGTTCTTACATTAGAGTCAGGATGGTTGTGGTTCCAGGCCTGCCTCTGATACATAATGGCAAGACAATTAATTTCTCAGTGCCTCAGGTAACCCTCTAAGACTAAACTGCAGAGCACATGCTGATTTGCATTAGTTGAGGGAGTTTCTTCTTTAGGAGTCCCTTACATCAATGAAATCAAAGGTACATTCCCAAAGTATGGGTTAGATTAGATGTTTACTAAGATTTCCTCCATCACTAAAGTGCTGTGAGTCTGTGAATCATGGCATACTGGCTTTTGTGATGCCCCCAAAGTAGATGTGAAAGTATCTGAAGCACTGGAGGCTTCTCTATTTCCAAGGCTGGAATAACTAGGCGGCACAGGAGATAGAACACTGGGCCCAGAGTCAAGAAAACCTGAATTCAAATCTGGCCCTAGTAACTTAACCAAGTCACTTAAACTCTGTCTGTCTCAGTTTCCTCATTTGTAAAATTGGGATAATAAGAGCACCTACCTTCCAGAGTTTTTCTGAGGATCAAATGAGATAATAACTGTGAAGTGCTTAGCATAGTGCCTGGAACATAGTAGGTGCTTTACACATGAGTATCATTATTATTGTTGTTGCTGTTTCAGTTTCTCTATCAGAGCTGTACATCCACCTATATATCTTTTTTATTATTTTTAAATTTTTTGTGAGGCAATTGGGGTTAAGTGACTTGCCCATTGTCACACAGCTAGTAAGTGTTAACTGTCTAAGGCCGGATTTGAACTCAGGTCTTCCTGACTTCAGGGTCAGTACTATATCCACTGTGCCAGCTGCCCCAACACATATATATATCTTTTCTCGAAAAGATTCTTGTATTTGTCATTATCATCATTGGTATTGTTAACAAGCCTTTTTTGTTGTTGTTGCTTTGTTTTGTTTTTATTTGTTTTTTAAGACTGGGTGTCATTGTCTCAGGCTGTAAGTGACCTCTAATAGACTTGAACCTATAGGAATTAGCCCAGAATTTTTAACCTGCACATTTTCATTCATTTTTCTTTTGACCTGGGTCAGTTTGTCCCTTGTTACAAAGCTTCACGACCATCTATTCCAAAAAGTTCACTTTATTGGTTTTAGATTTTATAAGATGCCAGATTGGCTTTCATCCTAATTCATCTCAGAACTCCTGAATTTAAGTGATCTATTAGCCTTAACCTTCTTCAGTAGCAGATATTACAGTCAACCCTACCATGCCTAGCCAGGGCTTAGATGTCTAAATCTCTGTCTTTTTTTTAAGTGGGGCAATGAAGTTTAAGTGACTTGTCTAGGGTCACACAGCTAGTAAGTGTCAGGTATCTGAGGCCAGATTTGAACTCAGGTCCTCATGAATCCAGGGCTGGTGCTCTATCCACTGTACCACCAAGCTACCCCCCTAAAGCTGTCTTTTTTATGGACTCCCATGGCTGAAGGCAGCACCAGAAGAATGCAACATTCAACTACCTGAGATCAATGGGACTTGCTTGCAAATTCAGCTAAGGTTCCTACCTTGGCTCTACAATTTGTATTCTACTTGAATATTGTGGGAAAAATAATAGATAGATGAGTTTCCCTTTAAGCCAGTAGATTTCCTGTATTCAGTCCTACAGCTCTGATATCCCCTCATTCTAATATCTAAAGACCTAAGATCTTATGGTTGTCACAAGCTTTAGTTCTTACATAAATAAACAGGTCATATACCTTGCCATAAAAATAATGTTGGCATGAGAGAATGTGCTATGGTTGAAAGAACACTGGACCCAAAGTCCAGAGACACAGGCATACATCCATACTGATGATAGCTGTGTGACTTAAGAAACTTACTTTGCTGCTCTGCACCTCAGTTTTCCAATATGTAAAGTCATAAATAATCATCCTCATGAGGTTCTCTGTAAAGGGTTTTGTCTACCTTTAGTTTTATAGAAATGCGAACTAGTACTATGTAACCAAAAACATAGCCTACATCTGATCTCTGAGTCTCAACCTAACCCTATATATCTCTATGCTAAAGCTGATTAATGCTTTTATTTTTGTCATTGTAGCTAATATCCATTTTATGCAGCTAGTTGAAAATGTAGGTCATGCATATTTATATGTGGATACACAGTTTTCAACTTTTTTTTAAAAAATTGTCTGTTTTCCCCCTTTGCTCTTTTTTCTGCTTCAAAACATAGAGGAAGAAACATTGAAAATATGTTGACAAGAGCCAGTTGTTGAAATAAAATATGTTGACAAGAGCCAGTTGCTGAAATATTTGGGGGCAATCATGTGTGTCCTTCCCCATCTTAATATAGATGCTTAATTGTAGAGATGCAGTATGTATGGCAAGGAAACATCCATTAGGAAATGTGTTTGCAAAGAGGTACCTGAGGCACTTTTCCCTGACCTTTCTAATCCATGATACACATGTATTCTCAGACTGGGCAATATCATTAAAATTCTCAGTTTTCTCTCTGGTAAAAACAGAGTTCTTTAGACCCTAGAAAGTATAATCATTGACAAATTTCTAGAAACTCATCTCAGCTTAATAACAAGGTACTATTTTTCCTTTGTCTGCTAATATAGTTCTGGTAGACAAAACAACATAGAGCATTAATTTGTCTAACTTCAGTTTTACAAAATATCCAAAGTGCCATTGGATCTAGTACTGAAAGAGTCACCAGAGATAATGAAATCCATTGTGCAGATCAGTTTTCACATATCTCATTTTATTGGTGGGAAAAATGAGGCCTTGCTCATACCATTCCTCAGCTCAAAGAGCTGTAATGGCTCCCTATTGCCTTGAAGATAAAATATCAAGTCTTCTGTTGGACATTTAAAACCATTCATAATCGGATTCCAGCCCATCCTTCCAGATTGACTGAACATTTCATCCCATTACACATTCTATATTAGTCTAAATGGTCTATCTGCTCTTCTCTTCATATGGCATTACATCCCACCCCCATTTGCCTTTACATAACTTGTTATGCTCCCATTCCCAGATTGTTATATCTCCTTATCTCTATTTCTTGAAATCCCTAATTCTGCTCAATGTTCAGGAAAAGTAGCTCTTTCTACCCAAGATCTTGCCTAATTCACCCTACTTGTCAGTTCTTCCCACCCCCATTACTTTTCAAATGCTATAATTTTCTTGGTCTACATTGTTTTTCTCCAATAGAATATAACTTCCATGAAGGCAGAGATACTATCTTCTTATGTCTTTCTAACCTTGGTGTTCAGTTAATAAATATTTGTTGAATTCAATTGAATTAAAATCACTGTCTTCCCAGTACTCTAATTTCAAACCAACTTGAACTAATTGCCATCATTTGTTTGTGTCTTGCATTCTCTAATCTTTATGCCTTTGTTCCTGATGTCCTCTGGATTGGAAAAGACTCTCTCTCCTATCCCTCAATCCATCAATTTCCATTAAAGTCTTTCCCTCCCTTTGAGGGCTAATTCGGTATCCATGTCCTCCATGAAACTTTCCCTGATCTATGGATGAAAATGACCCTCCCTCCACCTGTTTCATGCCCCTTTCTTGGGCTTCTGCTTCATTCTTATTACATTTGCCTTGCAGAATACTTAGTTAAATATGAGTTGCATCCCTCCCATAAGCTTTTTGAGGCTAAGATAGATGTCATTTTTCATCTTTTTATGCCTAGCACATGCCAGAGTGCTTTATGTATTTTAGATGACTAATAAATGCTTGTTGAATTTTAATTTGAAAGACAAAATACATGGGGAAATACTGAAGTGCTTTCCATAGCATTTCTCAGAACTAGCATCTCTGACTTTTACTATGCTTTGGCTCCCTAGTGATATAGCACAATTATATTCATTTTTGATTCTCTGAACCTCACCATTGCATTGTTTGTACCAATTTCTGGAATTCTCTCTCTTTGATTCCAAGTTTTAGAATCCTGGATTTCTTTAGGACTCAACTCAAATATCATTTCCTGAATTAGGGATTGTAAAAGACCTAAAGTGATAATACCTTTCCCTCTAAGGATGCCTTCCATTTATTCTGTATTTATCATGTGTGTATGGGTTTATGTTTATATGGTTTTACCCATTAGAGTATAAGCTCCTTGAGGGCAAGAACTATTTTGATTGTTCCTTTTTATCCCCAGAACTTAATACACTTCTTGGAATATAGGATGTGCTTCATAAATACTTGCTGCTCGCTTGGTTGCTTAGTATGAAATGGTTGAAAGGTGTCATCTCTAATAGTCATATAGAGTTCCCTAGTTATACAATTCTCCATGTTCTCTATGAGAAGTAATTCAAGGAAACGGAAGATGAAGACATTTACCTATTGCTAATAGAAATTGAAAGGGGCTTTTAAAAATTCTAACCTATTTTCTAATTACTATTGTTAGTAAATCTAAAACAATAAATCAGATCAAAATTTACTTATATTGAAATAAGTATAAAAGTGTTTTATTCATCATTTATAAATTCTACATTATTTGTCTCCCATTTTAAGTATTCCACTTCTACTGTTCCCATTGGCAATTTTTTTTTCCCAATATACTACTGGGTCTGGATTAAAAAAGGTCTGGGCAGGGGCAGCTAGATGGCGCAGTGGATAGAGCACTGGCCTTGGAGTCAGGAGTACCTGAGTTCAAATCCGGCCTCAGACACTTAACACTTACTAGCTGTGTGACCCTGGGCAAGTCACTTAACCCCAATTGCCTCACTAAAAAAAAAAAAAAAAAGGTCTGGGCAGCTAGGTGGTATAGTGGATCAAGCACCGGGCCTGGATTCAGGAGGACCTGAGTTCAAATCCAGCCTCAGACACTTGACACTTTCTAGCTGTGTGACCCTGGGCAAGTCACTTAACCCCAATTGCCTCACAAAAAAGGTCTAAATTTAAATCCAGACATACATACTTGTGCTATATGACCCTCAACAAGTCACTTAACTTCTGTTTCAGTTTCTTCAACTGAAAAATTGAGATAATAATAACCCTTTCCTCCTAGGATTATTGTAAGGTTTAAAGGAGATAATGTTGTGAAATTTCTTTGGAAATCTTAAAGTTCTCTATAAATGTTAGCCATTATTATTAATATTGTATACATTTTATGAGCAGAAGAGATTTAGATTTACCTGCAAGTTAAGAATGTGTCAAGTGTATCAAAGGTATATTTCAATATAGAAAAGTTATCTAGATGAAAATTATGAGAAAAAATTATGATTATTATTATGACAGTAATATACTGTCATATGGTGGTGTCCCACATGGATGCAATATCATACAGTGGGAAAAACTTTGAAATTGTTATCAGATGACTCAGATTAAAAATCCCAGCTCTTTACCTTACTAGCTATGTGGCCTTTTTGTAGTAGTAGCAGCAGCAGCAGTAATAATAGTAGCACTAGTAATTAACAGCAGTAGTAGTGGTAGTAGTAGTTACAGTAGTAGCTATAGTAATAGTAGCAACAGCAACAGCAGTGGTTGTAATAGTAGCATCAGCAGCAGTATTTATTGTTGTTGTTGTCCAGTCACATAGATAATAAATATCATACTTGGGAAATATTTGATGCACTCACATCTAGGTATGAAAAATAGTTGCAGTGATGAACTTAGAGTCAAGAAGACCTAGGACTGAATCTCACCTGCAATGCTTACAAGCTCTGTAGTTCTGAGCAAATCATTGTACCTCTCCGAATCAGATTTCACATTTGTAAAATGAAAATTATTCTTGGAGTATTTTTTTCACAGGACTCTTAGGTGAAAATCAGATGATTTAATGTATGTAAAGTGATTTCTAAGCTCTCTATACTACAAACTATAATTATAAAAACCAAATATGACATTAAGTTGAATGTATTAGTAGTAGTAGTAGTAGTAGTAGTAGTAGTAGTAGTAGTATAGCTAGCATTTACATGGCACTTTTAGGTTTCATCTATCCAAGAACCTTGGAAAGTACAGGTGGTAGCATTGTGCCCATTTTATAGATAAGAAAATTGAGACAGAGAGGTTATGTGACTTGTTTGGGGTTCACACAGTTAGTAAGTGCCTAAGGCAAAATTTGAACTCAGATCCTCAAATCTATCTGATTCCAAGTCCAGTATTCTATCTCTATGCTTTGATAGACCCATATGTTTAATTGCATTGGAGATAAGAATCTTTAAACATTAAAAATAATGGGATATAACAAATTTGGTATTTTTTTAGAAGCACCAGGCATGCAAAACAATAGGTATTCTCTAGAAGCAGAAAGATTAGGTCATTATAAGAGCCTCAAATTCTTGAAAAAACACCAATCTGCTACTAATGTCGGTAAAATGGCAATTTTAAAGCCCTTAGGAGAATAACCATGGTATTTTTCTATATGGATATATGTACACATGCATATGTGCACGTGATCGATTTGAGACATTTGGATCCATTTTTATCTGGCTATTTGCAGTGTGCCTCTAACTTTACACATCACAAAGTTCCATTTTGGCATCAGCTCCACATACACATTTCTGAGAGTTCCACACCGCCTCTGAATCTTTCCTCAAAATGTTCTGACAGCAGTTTAAATGGTAAAGGGCCTGGGGATGTTTAAGGGATTGTTTTCATGGCCTATTGAAGGATAACAGCTTGCAGAGACAAGGGGGAGGTGTGTGTATGCCCGTGTGTGTGTTTGTGTGACTGTGTGTGTGATTTGTAAGTTGTCGGGGTAACTCATGTTTATTGTCATTGCTTCTACCACACAGAATGAGAGGTGTTGTATGGTGCAAGGAAAGTTCTCCCCAAATGACCTCAACAGACTGTGAGAATCTTGTGTTTGGTAACAGAAGACTTTCTTTTTTTCTTTTCCTGTTGCAAGAGATCCGGAAGCTTTTCACTGGGTATAAGACATCATGAATGCTTTTTTAAATGACTTCCTAGAGAATAAGAATAATCTTCCCTAATAATAGCAATCTGGGTGAGAAAGTAGGGTCACTGTAGCACATTGGAAGATTGAATATTGGCCTCAGGCCAGGAAGAAATGAATTCAAATCCTTCCTTTAGCATATGCTGACTGTGTAACACTTGGCAAGTCATTAGACCTCTGAGTGTCCCAGGCAACTCTCTCAGACTACAAATTCCAATCTGCATGAGTTTCCCCAGTGGGAGTTAGTCAATCAACAAGACCTAATTCAACATGGGTCTACCTCAATCAGCAGCAGTAGCAGCAGCATGCTATAGTGATTTATGGCTTATAAAAACACTTTTCCAACAAGTACCCTATGAAATAGGCTTTTAAAGTATTATTATCAGTATTTCCCAGATGAGAAAACTGAGGAACATAAAGGTTGAATGATTCAAATGGTAAGAGAGAGAGAAGGGGCAGCTAGGTGGTGCAGTGGATAGAGCACCAGCCTTGGATTCAGGAGGACCTGGGTTCAAATCTGGCCTCAGAAACTTAACACTTACTAGCTGTGTGACCTTGGGCAAGTCACTTAACCCCAATTGCCTCACCCCCAAAAAAATAAATTAAAAAAAAAAGAGAGAGGGAGAGAGAGGGACAGAGAGAAATGGTTTCTTTAAATATAACCTTCAGGAAGGCATGAATATATGGCTGTGGAATCTTACCTACCCTTCTCCAAGGAAAATTTTGATTCTTTTCTAAAGTGAAACAGAAGATTAGGATCATGAAGCTGACATGTTTTCCATTCCTTGGAGAAAGGATACCAGACAAGAATTATATCTATCTACCATCAAAAAATATTGCTGGTAGAGGGAAATGATTTGAAGGTTTATACACATTTCTGGTTTCCTTCCCAGTTACACAGACATTATTTTAAATAGTTAGTAGTGAAGAAGCAAATTTATCCAAGCTATCAAATACATACATATGTGTTCTAAATCAGTTAATACACTTAGTGAACAAGATCTCTCAATGGGACCTAATTAACTGAGACAGAAAGAGACAGAGATGGGTGTCATGGAAAGGTAAAATGCATATTGGGAATAGGAACACATTTGAGGAGCAATCTCTTCTAAATGTCAGTTTCTTCCTAACGTCAATCTTTTGATTTCAAAAGGGATCTTTCTCTGAACAGAACCTCCAAAACCATGTGTCCACTCTTAAAAACTGGAAGTCAGAAGGAGATCTTTTCTCTCTAAAGCTCTTGGCAATTTTGCCCCCTCACAAACAAACAGAGCTTAGAGTGAACATTCTCTCCACCAATGAGTAAAGTATTATGCAAATACAACAGGAATAAACTCTGGCTTACAAGTGTCTTCTTTCAAAATTATTGAAGTAATTGCCTATTTTAGATATCCTTCAAGGCCAAAATTACTTCTCCCCAAACTACTCTAGTTTTTCTGATTTTTGCTTTCTCCGAACTCAATGAAATTATTATCTGTCCAAATTCCCCTGTATAATTTCAAAAATGGTTCCATTTACATAGATATATTCTTCTGATCATTCCTGGGAATTTTCAATTACTCTGTAAGCTTAAGGAAACTGGGAGCCATTTATCATAACCTATTTGATTTCCCCATAGTTCATTTAATAGAATGATTTTTGTAACTCATAGGCCTGACCAATTTACTTCCCCACACAATGAGTTCCAGTGACTTCTTATTACCTCCAAGATCAAGTTTTTCACAATTTGGTCTTTTCTTGCTTTCCAGCATTCTTATGGTTTACTCCCCTTCACTCATTGACCTAGAATTAAACACAGGTCCACTCATGTAAAAATCCAGTAAAACTTTATCATACCACAACTTCCTTTCATATTGTGAGCATTTGACAGTCTCACGTAATGGAACTATTTGGTTGCTTCTCCTCAAAGACTAAGTAATAGTGAATTCATTCAGTCTATTTCTCCTGGTCCCTTGAAGAATTTGTAATTAGAGCAGTTATATTTTAATGTTAAGTATATTGGAGTTTACAAAATGGTAATGTTTTTAATGATATTTTGTTTTCTGTGTTCAGAGGTTTTGAGCATTTTCCTTGTATCACTTCTTGTATCATAATATTCAGGCTTTTTGACTTCTCTTATTCTTTTGCAAGGCCTATTATTCTTATGTTGGCCTGTGCATCCTGTCTTTGACATCAAAATGTTTTACTTGTAGGTAGGTCATTTTTTCATTTAAGTTTCTTCCCCCTTTTGGCTTATCTTCATCAATGTTGTCCTTCAGTTCTGTGTCTTTGAATTCCCAACAAGTAATTTTTTTCATTGGTAACATTCACAGTCGTGCATTCAAGTTTTTCTAGTCTGACAGTTTCTTCTGTGAAAGCTATAAATTTTGTTATCACAATTTTTTATGGTCTATCTCCATTTCTTTTGTTCCCTTGGGTTTGTGCCCAATAAGATTTGCTGAATTTTCTCAAGAATTGGACTTTCTGGAATGTGTGTGTTGGGGGAAGAAAGAACTGAGAAACAACTCTGGATCCTCCCAATAATCCACTATTAATAATTGTTTTCTCACAATATATATATAGTCTTGATTTTACTAGATTATTTTAAAATTATTTTTGCAATGGAATTTTTATAATCAGGGTAAAAAAATGGCTTTGTTTCTAAATGTGATTTTCACTTAAGACAAAATAGTTTCCCTTTTAACTCTCATTGGTTTGTTTACCAGTTTAGGGTCTTTCCTTTTTTGGCAATTATTTGAGGTGTGTGTATGCATGCAATAATTGACAAAAATTATTTTTCACTGCACACCCCAGAAGAGTGACATTTCAGCCCACACAACCCACCTGATTCCATTTCTGCTGCTACTTTAACTGGCATTTTTAACAATGATACTGATTCTAGGTTGTTTACTTGAAACAATGCAGCACATACCTCAGAGGTGCCCATCCTGTTGAGGTGATCTTCATGCCAGTTGTCTGAGTGATGGTTGCCATGACCTCCTGACCCAAAAGGTAAAAGAAGGGTCATAGAGGCCCTAGAATCTAAAGGGTGGATTGGACCTTCACAGATTGTCCTAACTAAGCATAAAGCCTGATCTATTACTTAATTCCTATGTGACACTGACCTAGTCATATAAATTATCTGGGTACTAATTTTTCCTCTGTAATATATAGAGTTTAGACCTATGTCTAATGTTTCTTCTAATTCTAGAGCCTATGCTCTTACAACTCTATGTTCCTTCCATAGTATATATAACAAATGGCCACATAGTCTTCCATTAAAGATCTCTAATGATAGAGGTCACCACCTACTACAGCAAACAATTCCTGTACCATTCACCACACTTTATATTTATATTTATATCCTCATCACCTCCATCAGTCATCCTGACATAAGGAGTTGGGCACCTGTGCTAAGCATGCACCAAGCAAACCCAGGCCCAAGTGTTACCTCCAACTAGAACCTTCTTCCAGCTGGATATAAAAGTTCATCACTTTGTCCAATTTGTTGGCCCCCTCCAGCAACCTTCCACCCCCACGTGAATGAACACATTTGGGCCCAACCAGCTCTGTGTGCAGTACCCCTTGGAAACTGTTTCTCCTAATATGCCACCCACTATCACCCCTATAGTTTCTCCTGTTTCCCTGTTCTGGTAATAAGGAAATCATCAGCAATTAAGGAGATAAATGCTTCCCATCACATCTTTATGCTTTCTATTCCCCATTACCCTCAATCCATCCTCACTCATGTACCAATCCAATGCTTCTCACCCATTCTATCATACCCTCTGGAATTCCTGTTCCATTAAAAACTAACATCATTCCATCCTTGTTCTAACACTCTTTCCATTAATTAGCCTTAACTGAGATCTGATTCTCTCTGGGACATGGCTATCTTCCTTAGCACTGACTATACCCTTTCTTGCTGATTCTGTCACATTGGGCTCAGCAGGAGAATCAGAATGATTATTGTATTTCTAAACTCTCAATTTACCTCCTTCACACATTTAGTAATATTTCCTTCTTTTGAAGTTCATTCAATAACAATCTTCCATCCAGTCAAAGTATGGTATCGATAATACGCCATCCCCAAAGTCATTCTCACTCCTTTATCAATAAATTGTCCTTATACTAGGGGACTTTAATGTCCATGTAAAAATGTGCCCTTATATTCCCCAATTTTTTTGCCTCTTAACCTCCCCAACTCCCATGATACATCCTTCACTCTACCTCAACCATACATAGATATGGTCAAACACTCTATCTTGTTACTATCAAAATTTTTTCCACTCATCTAATTAAAAACTCATTCCTCTATCTTACCATCACCTTCTCTCATTCACTTCTCCCTGATTCATCCCTCCACCCTTCCTTCATTCTTATAATTACTCTTCTCTTTCATAGAAATTTCCATTCTCTCTATCCCTCAGTACTTTCTTAGGCCATTACCCCTCCTGTAGCTTCACTTTTCTCTCTCTCCAGTTTTAATCCAATTTAGAATCTACACTGTTATCTGCTCTTGAATTCCTTGTCCTATCACTGCTCTTATCTTGCCAAACTTCAGCCCTGAATTATTCCCATTATCAGCCTCTTCCTGCCCAACAGGATCTAAACAAAGCTAGAGGAAGTTGCACAATCATTCAGATTGGGAAATTACAAATTCTTGTTATGTAATCTCAACTGAACCCTCACTGCAGAAAGGCAACATTTTTATTTCCCCCTAATACAGTTCCTATATTATTCCTCACCAGTGCTATTCCAAACCTTTTCTTCCTTCCTGAAGACTGGATAACCATCACCTCTTCCTCTTTGTCAGATGAAAACCTTACATCTTACTTTACTGAGAAAAAACAAACCATGAGCCCATTGACCTTTGCTTTCTTTGCTTCCCTTTTCTTCATCTCAAGACTCCTTGATATCATGTCTCTTTTACTCATGCTTTCCCACAGCATCTGACAAAGAAATAAACCTACTTGTGGATACCAAATATTTTACATATTCACTTTATCTGATTCCTTCATGTCTTCTCCATCCATTTGAATTCCTCAATATCCCCATCTTTTAAAAATCTTCAACTTTTCCCTATCATCTGGTTCTTTGCCTACTGTCTAAATCTTTCCCATCACTTTCCCAACAAAACTTCCAAAGACCCCACTATGCCCTCAACTTAATATCCTATTTCTCTCCTTCCCTTTGCTGCCAAACTCCTTGAAAAAATGTGAAATTACTCATTCCACTTACTCTCCTCTTATTAACTCCTCAACCTTTTGCATCTGCTTTCTTATCACTCAGCTGAAACTGTTTTCTCGAAACTAACTAATTTTCTCTCAATGGCCAAATATCTTGGTATTTTCTCAGCCCCAATTTGTCTTCACCTATCTATTGTTGCGGAAAGTGTTGACCAAATTCTCCTATGGGATAATCTTCTTTATCATCAGGATTTTTTATAATACTACTCTCTCCTGGTTCTCCTACTGCTTGCCTTATCTTTCCTTGGTCTCCTTTGCTAGCTCATCATTCACATCATGTCCCTTTGCTATGATTGTTCCCCAAGGCTCTGTTCTGTGCTACCTTGTCTCTCAATATGCTCTCTCTTGGTAACTTCATCAGCTATCATGGGCTTAACATTATCTTTATGTACATGACTCTCAGATACATAACTAGCCTGAGTCCCTCTCCTGAGTTTCAGTCTTGCATTACCAGTTGCTTATTGGATATTTTACTTTGGATGTCCCAAAGGCATCTTAAACTCAACATGCTCAAAACTAAACTGATTTTTTTCATCCTGACCAACCCCCCTTCTTCCAAACTTCCCTATTTCTGGTGAAGAAAGGTATCACTATACTTCCAGTGCTCTAGGCTTGAAATCAGCATTACTCTGTATTCCTCACTCTCCCTCATGCCACATGTTCAACCAGTTGCCACACTTTATTATTTCTACCTTTATATCTCTCATATTCAACTCTTTTCTCTCCATTTACCCAGCTACTCACTTTTCCCAAGTTTTCTTCACCTCTTGACTAGAATATTCCTATAGTCTCTTCATTGGTTTCTCTGCTTCAAGTGTCTTCCAACTCCAGTCCCACCTATGCACTGCTGACAAAGCAATTTTCCTTAAGCTCACATCTTACCCTGTGACTCCCCTACTCACCTAATGCCACTGAATTCCTATTGCCTATGGGATAAAATATAAACACCTTGGTTTAATTTTTAAATCCCTATACAACCTGGACCCAACTATGCAATCTTATCAAGCTGATCTCTTTAATCTTGATATACAATGTTACCTCTCCATATTTTTGTCTTTGCACTGATATTCCCCCTTAACTTGAACTCACCCCCTCTTTCTCTGCCTCATAGAAACCTTTTTTTAATATGATACTCAGTCATGATCCTCTGTGTGAAGCATTTCCTGATTTACCACAAACATGTTACAACTATCTCTCCAAAGCAAACAATCTTATATTTAAATGTGTTTATATATATATATATTCTTATTTAATATTTTTTATATTTATAATATGTATATATGTATATTTACTTACCATCTTCTCCCTTAGAATGTAAGTTCCTTGCAAGTGGGCATTGTGTCAACCTCTGTATTTTTTTTTGTTTGTTTTGGGGTTTGGGAGGTTTTTTTGTGGGGCAATGGGGGTTAAGTGACTTGCCCAGAGTCACACAGCTAGTAAGTGTCAAGTGTCTGAGGCTGGATTTAAACTCAGGTACTCCTGAATCCAGGGCCGGTGCTTTATCCACTGTGCTACCTAGCCGCCCCCCCTTTGTATTTATATTACCAGCACTTAGCAGAGTCCTTGGCACATAACGATACTTAATTAAATAATTGTTGATTGATTAGAAAATTTTTGTTTATGTTGTCCTTGAATTTGATTTTCTCAAATTTTTAAATTACAATTTAATTTAAATTAAATTAAATTTTATTTCAATCAAATATTTCAATTTAATTTGATTCAATAAAAATAATTACGAAGTTATATGGTAAGTACTCATAAAGCAAAGATGAAAAATGAAAAAAAGTCTTATTCTAAAGGAGTTTTAAACTTATTGAGAGTAGGGGTAGAGGTAGACATGTGCACAGCTAAGTATAATTCAAGATGGAGTGTGATAGGGTAAAAGAAGACACAAAAAGTTCTCTTGGGAAATTTGATAAAGATCATGAACATTTTTACTAGTAGCAATTATTGGGTGTGTAGGTGGGGACAGGGAGAGTGATTTGAAGAGACATGAAATGTCCAAAAAGACTTAATGATAGAAGTGGCATCGGAAGGAACAGAATGATTTAAACAAACAACAATGAAGAAATGATGGTTGAATTCAAATTCTATCCATTTGCCCTGTTGAAAAATGATCCTGTAATAATAATAATAATAATAATAATAATAATAATAATATGGTATACTCTGGGAGATGATTTATCATACAATGCCTTTTAATTATAGATTGAGAGCTAGAGTAGAGCTCTGAGGTAATTTATTCCAACCCCTTCTTTTTACAGATAAAGATAATGGGACATAGGGAATATAAGCCCCTTTCCTAAGGGCATGTATCTATCAGAGGGGAGATTTAAACATAAGTCCCTTGACTCCATAATTAAGAATCTTTCTATTGTACCAACATGCCTCCTATTATTGTTAATTATTTTCCCATTTGTATAAGTACAAAAATGACAAAATTTATATAACAAATGCAAAAGGAAGTTCTTTGAACTCTAGAATCACATAACATCAGAGTTGGGAGGGGTATCAGATGATACCAACCGATACCAACATATACCTGAGGATGAATCTCCTGTTCAATATCCCAGTTCTTTCAACATATCCTCAATTGATATGGTCTCTATTCTTGTCATGATGGTGGTTGTTCTCTCCTCAATATTCTTTAGTTTATCAGTGTTTTCAAAATGTGTCAAAAGGAATTAGATACAAAATCCCATCTGGGTATGACCAATAAATAGTAAAGTAGGACTTTAACCAGACTCATTCTGAATGTCCTGCAATTAATATAATCTGATACTCATAATTTTTTTCTTTTTTTTAGCTTACCTTGTCACATAATTGACTTAAATTGCTTATGCATTCCTCTAAAACCCTGAGAGGGCCAAAATTTGATATACAGAGCATTAATTGGGTGACTCACCAAAAAACTGGGGTCCTGGAAATGTGAGGGACCTTTAGGTTCACCCTCCACTCTGAACTCCCCTTTTAGATATTTCTCCCAGGCCAATAAGAAAGGAGCCTTACAGCCTTAATTCAGAAAAGGATCGGATTTTATTACTTGGGACCTTAGTAGCATACATAACTTCAGGGTGGGCCAAGTGTGGCCCCTCCCAAATGAGTCAGCTAAAATTCCATTAATTTTTACCACAAATAATTTTTACCACAACCCACAGGTTTTTGGGGGGGTTTACTTTGTTTTTTTATCTTTTTCATTAAAACTAGTTTTATACCTATATCTACTCCACTCTTTATTTGTATAGTTCTCTTCTTGAATCCAATTATAGGACCTTACAATTATCATTATTATGTGTTATCATACTTGATTTAACCCATCATTCTAGTTTAAGATTTGGGGAAATCATTCAATCAATCAATAACATTTTTGAGTTTATACTAGGCTCTGAGAAATTTGCTAAATTCTAATAATCAGTATTAATAAGATCACACAGCAACTATGACAAAATATAGGAAACCATAAAACTATATATCAAAAGGCAAATGAGGGGCAGCTAGGTGGTGCAGTGGATAGAGTACTGGCTCTGAATTCAGGAGGACTTGAGTTCAAATTCAATCTCAGACACTTGACAGTTACTAGCTGTGTGACCCTGGGCAAGTCACTTAACCCTCATTGTCCCACAAAAAAAAAAAGGCAAATAAAAAAGTCTTACAACCAAACATCCTAAGGAAAAAATAAATATGATCTCACAGGGAAAAAAGGAAAGTTTAGTTGACTAGAAAACTTTCAAGCATTCTATTTGTAAAACCAGAGTTTGATACTATCTTAGAAACCTAAAGAAGACAAAAATACTGGAAATTAACATATATTTGAGCAATTTGAAAATATAAAATTATGGTCAAGGTTTAGTAACCTAATAAGCAGAGAATGTAACATCTTTCCAGTTCACTGTCTTCAGTGATAAACAAGGGAGCATAAAAGAAAAACTCAAAGCCTCAATAAGATTTTTTGCAAACTTTTTTTAATAAGAAAAGGGAAGAAAATGAAAAAGAAGACATAAGGGAAGGGTGAAACACTATTTCTTTTAATCAAGTGTAACAAAAGCATAGATAACCAGGGTTGCTGAGGTGGAATAGCGGGCAACTCATGAATCTCACTCTTACATGATCCAGACAAAATGTGGTTGAATCTAAACACATACTAATATGCATCCATGAACACACTCACATACCTCCCCAAGTTTTTACTGTAAAAATACATTAAAGACAACAGGTAAATAGAAAGAAACAGTCAGAATAAAGAGGTTTGTTTTAAGAGAGGGTAAAACTTAGGAGAAAATAATTGTGTGAATAAACTAATTTTGGAAAGATGATCGTAAAGTGCAGATTAAAAGAAAGAAAGAAATCGATACATTTAATGATTTAGATCTAGACTGGATAGAAAAAAGAAAGGCAGAAAAGTAGGATTGCAGATTATTAGTGTTTGTCACATTTCTTTTCTATATAAATGGATAGTAAGTAGGGAATAATGAGAAAAAGTTCAAATACAATGGAAGGGCAAAAACTAACAATCAGTACAGGAAATGCATTTGAAACTTAAAAAATAAAACAGATTTAAAAAGTGAAGATCTAGAGCAGTGTTAAGGGCTAAAATTCTAGCTAAACTGTCTAAAATATCTAATGAGTGGTCGCCAATAAATTATAAGCTTTAGCAAGAGTTAGACTTTTAAGCATTTATTAAGGAGAATAAGAATTTGGTAAAGAGAGAGAAAGGCCTAGATTCCTATCTATGAAAGGGAGAGCACATTTCTAGCCCCGCTCTCCACCAGAGTCCCGAGGAAAAAGAGCCTGAGACTGAGCGCCAGTCTCTTCCTTCCTCCTCCCACTAGCCCGCGTTACTTCCTGATGCCAAAGAAAAGACTCCTGGTCTTGCCCTCAAAGACCTTTGCTTCATGGGCGGAACTCTTCTACAGTAATTTTCCAGCAGGTGGCGTTATTCCAATCGTTACAGCAGCATGTACTATTCTGCAATTAAATAAAAATTATGAGCTATTAATCAAGATCTTAGATATAAAACAATAAAGAGATATAATAAAGCAGAGGAATAAGATTATGATTAAAGGCATGATAGGTAATAAAATAGCGATACAAAGCATATATGCAATAAATGAAATAGCATCTGAGTACTTAAAAGAAAAAAAAGAAGTAAAATAGATACAAAACAATAATTACTGGGGATTTAAATATGCCACTTTAAGATGTAGGCAAAACTAACTAAAAGATAAGGAGAAAGAAATTAAGAACTTGATTAGAATATTAGAAAAATCAGACACAATAGACCTCAATTCCTAAACTGTGAACATAAGAAATATACACTTTTTGTTTGTTTTGTATCACACTGTTAGAAGGCTACACATAGTTTTTTTTTTTAATAATAAATAATTTTACTTATAGTCATGGGTTCCAATTTTTATCCTTCTTTCCCTCCCTCTCCTCCCCCTTCCCTGAGGTGGCAAACAATTATGCGGGTTATACATGTATGATAATGTAAAACATTACCATATTTGTCATTTTGTACAAGAAAACTTGATTAAAAGAAAAAATAGGGGCAGCTAGGTGGCACAGTAGATAGAGAACCAGCCTTGGATTCAGGAGGACCTGAGTTCAAATCCTGCCTCAGACACTTAACACTAACTAGCTGTGTAACCCTGGGCATGTCACTTAAACCCAATTGCCTCACACACAAGAAAAGAAAAGAAAACAAAAGAAAAAAAAAGAAAGTGAAAAATAGCATGTTTACAATTAAACACGAAGAAGCAGAAATGTCGAACACAACACAGTGGACCACAATATAAAAAGTATATATCATCAATAAAGGAAGGTGAGGACAAAATTTAGGTTTAAATGGAAACTAAATAATACAATTCTAAATAATGAGTGAGTCCAAGGATAAATCATCTAATCATATAATGATATTATTGAAGAAAATGACAAAACATATCAAGACTTTTGGAATAAAGCCAAAGTATTCATTAGAAGAAAGCATATCTTTAGGTAATTTATCACCAAAATGAAGAAATTAAAAAATTGGGACCACAGCTTTCAAAAAAGGAACTATAAAAGAAGCAAATGAAAACAAAATCCCAAGTAACATAAGATAGAGATACTGAAGATCAAAAATAAATAATATTGAAAGAAAAAAATGTTGAAATGATGAATAAAACAAGAAACTATTTTGATAGTACTAATAAAACAGATAATTAGCTTATTTAATTTCAAAAGAAAAATATCCAAATTTTCAAAATGAAAAATTAAGATGGACAATGAACAACAGTTGAAGAGGAAATTGTTAGAAACTATTCTGTCAAATGGTATGCCAACAAAAATTATAATTTAAATAAAATGGAGGAATACTTGTGAAATACATAAAACTCAAGTTATTAATACCAAAAATAGAAAAAGTAAAACCTGACATCAGAAAAAATTAATAGACAGATAATGAACACTAAGAAAAGAAATGTACACAGTAAAAGTGAAATTTATTTTTCAAAAAATAATTCATTTCAATAGTACTTTTTTGGTTAAAAAAACATATAGAAAGAAAGCTTCATATCAAGCTATTACTCTGAGTTTTTTGAGACAAATATGCTTCTTATACCTAAATCAGGGATAGGTGGAGAGAAAAAACAGAGAAAGAAATTTACAGACTATTATCTTAAGTGAAAATTGTTATAAAATATTAACAAAGAGGCTATAGTATCATATTTAATATATTAATAACCACTAGGTTGTTTTATGCCAGGATGATAAGAATGATTTAACATTAGGAAAATTGTAAATATAAGGTATCATATTAAAAAACTACAATCACACAATTATATCTATAGATGCAGAAAAAAATGACAAAATACAAAGATTTATTTATATTTTAAAATACTAGAAACTATGACTTTTGTTAAAATGATGAATAGTATCTATTAAAGATAATAGCTCTCATTATCTTGTGATGTTTAGAATCTAAATTTGGGTCTTAACCTGCCCCCCCACCCCAGTTTTGGGGAGGAAGCTGTCTAAAATCACTGATAAATTCAGCAATAGCTTGGGCTTTTAAGGACTAATTAAAGTGGATTAGAAGTTAGTGAAGAGAGAGTTGATGTAGCCAAAGAGAAACCCTTCATTTTTCTAGCAGTCCACATGAAGTCCCTCACCAAAGCAAAGTCCTGGATGGAAAACATGGCCCTCCTGTTCTTTGTCTCCCATCACCAAGCCAGTTCCAGATGAAAAGAGGATGATTCAGCAAGTGAGTTTCTCCTTCCTACTTCCTGTCTCCCTCTCCAAAAGGGAAGGTCCTTCAAGCTGATTGGTTGAGGGTTTTCTCCCCTGTGATGTCAGGAGTCCACAGCCTCTGAGAACAACACCCCACTCAGGGTCAGCCAGGCATGGTCTTGATTTAATCATTCTTAAGTAGGTACTCAGTCCTTTTCTAAGTCTCACCCAATTCAAACAATTCTAAATCAATCTTCAAGTGGGGCCCCTGGGCATCTGCCAAATCCCATTATTTTATCACAGTCTGTAATGAGTATATACAGAGGCTTTTACAATAAGATCAGGGTAAAATAATATATGGTCACTAGTATTATTTTATATTATACTGTTTCAATAAGACAAGATAATAGAATTAAGAGAATAATGAATAAGTAACAAAATTTGTCACTAGTACCAGAAGACATGATATTTTACTTAGGGAAACCTGGAGCTACAACTAAAAATTAATTTAAAAAATAAGAAATAAAGTAGCAGGATACAAGTCTAACAATTTCTTTAAACTTTTTAATTTTTAAATTAATAAAGTATTTTATTTTTTCCCGTTACATGTAAAGATAGTTCTCAACTTTTGTTTATACAACCTTTCCAATTTCAGATTTTTCTCCCTCCCTCCCCTCCCTCCCCCCCTCCCTTAGACAGCAGGTAATCTGAAATAGGTTATATATATATATATACACCCATAATAATATTAATCCTATTTCTGCATTAGTCATGTTATAATGGAAAAATCAGAGCAATGATGAAAAACCTCAAAATAGAAAAAAAACAACAGCACCAAAAACAAAAGAAATAGTATGGTTCATTCAGCATCTATACTCCACAGTTTTTTTTTTTTTTCTTGGATTTGGAGATCCTCTTCTATCATGAGTTCCCTGGAACTCTTCTGTACCATTGCATTGGTGAGAAGAATATAGTCCATCACAGTAGATCAACACTCAATGTTGATGATACTGTATACAATGTTCTTCTAGTTCTGCTCATCTCATTCATCATCAGCCCACGCAAGACCCTCCAGGTTTCTCTGAACTCCTCCTGCTCATCATTTCGTACAGCACAATAGTATTCCACTGCATTCATATACCACAACTTGTCCAGCCATTCCCCAATTGATGGGCATCCCCTCATCTTCCAGTTCCTTGCCACCACATAAAGAGCAGCTATAAATATTTTTGTACATGTGGGTCCCTTTCCCCTTTCCATGATTTCTTTGGGAAAAAGACCCAAAAGTGGTATTGCTGGGTCAAAGGGTATGGACAGCTTTATCACCCTTTGGGCATAATTCCAAATTGCTCTCCAGAATGGTTGGATCAGTTCACAGCTCCACCAACAATGCATTAGTGTTCCAATTTTTCCACAGCTTTTCCAACATTTATTATTTTCCTTTTTTGTCATTTTAGCTAATCTAATAGGTGTCAGGTGGTACCTCAGAGTTGTTTTAATTTGCATCTCTCTAATCATTAGAGATTTAGAGCATTTTTTCATATGGCAATAGATAGCTTTGGTTTCTTCATCAGAAAACTGCCTGTTCATATCCTTTGACCATGTCTCAATTGGGGAATGACTTGGATTCTTATAAATTTGATTTAGTTCCCTATATATTTTAGAGATGAGGCCTTTATCAGAAGTACTAGCCACAAAAATTGCTTTCCAGCTTTCTGCCTCCCTTCTAATTTTTTATGCATTGCTTCTGTTTGTACAAAATTTTTTTTAATTTAATATAATCAAAATCATCCATTTTGTATCTTATATTATACTCTATCTCTTGTTTGGTCAAAAACCGTTTCCCTTTCCAAAGATCTGATAGGTAGACTATTCCTTTCTCTCCTAATTTACCTATGGTATCACCTCTTATGTCTAAATCATATATCCATTTTGACCTTATTTTAGTATAAGGTGTAAGATGTTGGCCCATGCCTAATTTCTGCCATACTATCTTCCAGTTTTCCCAGCAGTTTTTGTCAAATACTGAGTTCCTATCCCAGAAGCTGGAGTCTTTGGGTTTATCAAACACTACATTACTAGTGTCATTTACTATTGTGTTTCCTGTGCCTAGCCTATTCCATCGATCTACCACTCTATTTCTTAGCCAGTACCAGATAGTTTTCATGACTGCCGCTTGACAGTAAAGCTCCAGGTTTGGTACAGCTAACCCACCTTCCTATGACTTTTTTTTTCATTATTTCCCTGGATATTCTTGATTTTTTTGTTTTTCCAGATGAATTTTGTTATTATTTTTTCTAGCTCTATAAAATAATTTTTAGGTAGTCTTATTGGTATGGCACTGAATAAGTAAATTAATTTAGGCAGTATATATATATATATATATATATATATATATATATATATATATATATATATATATATATATATATATATATATATATATATATAACTATATTAGCTCTGCCTATCCATGAGCAATTGATATCTTTCCAATTATTTAGATCTGATTTGATTTGTGTGAAGAGTGTTGGGTAATTGTGTTCATAGAGTTCCTGGGTTTGTCTTGGCAAGTAGACTCCCAAGTATTTTATATTATCTACCGTTACTTTAAATGGAATTTCTCTTTCTATGTCTTGCTGCTGGACTTTGTTGGTCATGTATAGAAATGCTGATTATTTATGTGGATTTATTTTATATCCTCCTACTTTGCTAAAGTTGGTAATTGTTTCAAGTAACTGTTGAGTTGATTCTCTAGGATTCTTTAAGTATACCATCATATCATCAGCAAAGAGTGATAGTTTTGTTTCCTCCTTGCCTATTCTAATTCCTTTAATTCCTTTCTCTTCTCTGATTGCTAAAGCTAACATTTCTAGGACAATATTAAATAATAGGGGTGATAATGGACATCTCTGTTTCACCCCTGATCTTATTGGGAAGGCTTCTAATTTATCTCCATTGCATGTAATACTTGCTGATGGTTTTAGGTAGATACTGTTTATTATTTTAAGGAAAGCTCCACCTAGTTCTAAACTCTCTAGTGTTTTTATTAGGAATGGGTGCTGTATTTTGTCAAAAGCTTTCTCTGCATCTATTGAGATAATCATATGATTTTGTTTGGTTTTATTATTGATGGGGTGGATTATGTTAATAGTTTTCCTAATGTTGAACCAGCCCTGCATTCCTGGTATAAATCACACCTGGTAATCGTGTATTATCCTGGTGATCACTTGCTGTAATCTCCTTGCTAATATCTTATTTAAGATTTTAGCATCAATATTCATTAGGCAAATTGGTCTATAATTTTCTTTCTATGTCTTTGCTTTGCCTGGTTTTGTTATCACCACCATATTTGTGTCATAAAACGAATTTGGTAGAACTCCTTCTTCACCTATTTTTCCAAATAATTTGTATAATATTGGAATTAATTGTTCTTTAAATGTTTGGTAAAATTCACCTGTAAACCCATCTGGCCCTGAGGATTTTTTCTTAGGGAGTTCATTAATGGCTTGTTCAATTTCTTTTTCTAATATGGGTTTATTTAATGATTTTATTTCCTCTTCAGTTAACCTGGGCAGTTTGTATTTTTGTAAATATTCATCCATTTCTTTTAGATTGTCAAATTTGTTGGCATAAAGTTGGGTAAACTAATTCCTAATTATTGATTTAATTTCCACTTCATTGGTGGTAACATCACCCTTTTCATTTTTGATACTGGTAATTTGGTTTTCTTCTTTCTATTTTTTAATCAAATTAAATAATATTTTATGTATTTTATTGGTTTTTTCATAAAACCAGCTCTTAGTTTTATTGAATAATTCTATAGGGTCTTTTTTTGCTTTCAGTCTTATTAATTTCTCCTTTAATTTTAAGGATCTCTAGTTTAGTATCTAATTGGGTATTTCTAATTTGTTTTTTTCTAGCTTTTTAAGTTGCATGCCCAATTCATTAATCTCCTCTTTCTCTTTTTTATTCATGTAAGCATTTAGTGCTATAAATTTTCCCCAAGTATTGCTTTGGCTGCATCCCATAGATTTTGGTATGTTGTCTCATTATTATCATTCTCTTGGATATAGTTATTGATTGTTTCTATGACTTGTTGTTTCGCCCATTCATTCTTTAGAATGAATTTATTTAGTTTCCAATTGATTTTCATTCTACTTTTCCCTGGCTTTCTTACATGTAATTTTTATTGCATCATGATCTGAGAAGGATGCATTTACTATTTCTGCCATTCTACATTTGACTATGATGTTTTCGTGCTCTAATACATGGTCAATTTTTGAAAATGTGCCATGTACTGCTCAGAAAAAGGTATATTCCTTTTTATCCCCATTCAGTTTTCTCCAGACATTTAACATGTCTAACTTTTCTAGTAATCTATTCACCTCTTTCACTTCCTTCTTAATTATTTTTTGGCTAGATTTCTCTAATTCTGAGAGGGGGAGATTCAAATTCCCCACTAGTATAGTATTACTGTCTAATTCCTCTTGTAACTCATTTAACTTCTCCTCTAAGAATTTGGATGCTATACTACTTGACGCATACATATTTAATATTGATATTACTTCATTATCTATAGTACCTTTAAGCAAGATGTAATTTCCTTCCTTTTCTCTTTTAATGGGATCTATTTTTGCCTGCGCTTTGTCTGAGATTAGGATTGCTGTCCCTGCTTTTTTTTACTTTAGCTGAAGCATAATATATTCTGCTCCAGCCTTTTACCTTTACTCTGTGTGTATCTCTCTGCTTCAAATGTGTTTCTTGGAAACAGCATATTGTAGGATTCTGGTTTTTAATCCACTCTGCAATTTGCTTCAGTTTTATAGCAGAGTTCATCCCATTCACATGCACAGTTATTATTACTGACTGTCTATTCCCCTCCATTATTTTTACCCCCTTTGTACTTTTCCCCCCTTCTTTCACCCTATTCCTCCTCACCAATGTTTTACTTCTCACCCCTGCCTCCCCCAATCTGCCCTCCCTTTTTATCACCCCCCTCTCTTTTCTTTACCCTTTTCTCCCTTGTTTTTGTCCTCCCTTCTATCCGTTCCCCCCTTTCCCTTCCCCTTTTGCTTCCCTAAAGAATGAGCTAACTTTCTTTATCCCAGTGAATGTATATGTTATTCCCTCTTTGAATCAAATCTAATGAGAGTAGGGTTGAAACAATGTTTACCCCTCCTTTCTTTCCCTCTATTGTAATAGGTTGTTTTTTTCACCTCTTCATATGATATAATTCACCCCATTCCACCTCCCCTTTCCTCTCCTCCCCATAGACTCCCATTTTAACCCCTTAATTTTCTTTGTATCATCACATCAAAGACAATTTATATTTATACCCTCTGTGTAAAGTCCTTCTCTCTGCCCAAATACATTTACAATTCTTAAGAGTTATGAGTATTATCTTCCCGTGTAGGGATATAAACAGTTTAACCTAATTGAGTAACCTTTTTTTTCCCTCTGTTTACCTTTTTAAACTTCTCTTGAGTCTTGTATGTTAAGATCAAATTTTCTATTCAGTTCTGGTTATTTCATCAGGAATGATTGAAAGTCCCCAATGCCATTAAATGTCCATCTTTTCCCCTGAAAGAGAATGAACATTTCTGCTGGGTAATAGATTCTTGGCTGCAATCCAAGCTCCTTTGCCTTCCGGAATATCATATTCTAAGCCTTGCGGTCCTTTAATGTTGAAGCTGCCAGGTCCTGAGCAATCCTGACTGTGGCTCCATGATATTTAAATTGCTTCTTTCTGGCTGCTTGGAGTATTTTCTCCTTCACCTGATAATTTTGGAATTTGACTACAATATTCCTTGGAGTTTTCCTTTTGGGGTCTCTTTCAGGATGTGATTGGTGGATTCTTTCAATGATGATTTTATCCTTTCATTCTATAATACCAGCTTAGTTCTCCTTAATAATTTCCTGGAATATGGTGTCTAGATTCTTTTTCTGGTCATAGCTTTCAGGCAGTCCAATGATTCTCAAATTGTCTCTCCTCGATCTGTTTTCCAGATCAGTTATCTTTCCAATGAGGTATTTCACATTTTCTTCTATTTTTTCATTCTTTTGATTCTGCTTGACTCATGGACTCCTTATCTTCCAACTGTCCAATTTTAATTTTTAAGGCATTGTTTTCTTCAGTGAGATTATGCACCTTTTTTTTTCCATTTGGCCAGATGAATTTCTTAAGGCATTGTTTTCTTCAATGAGATTATGCACCTTTTTTCCATTTGGCCAAAAGAATTTTTTAAAGCATTGTTTTCTTCAGTGAAATTATGCACTTTTTTTTCCATTTGCCCAGATGAATTTTTTAAGGAATTGTTTTGTGCCATCAATCTTTGTGCTTCCTTTTCCAAGCTGCTGATTCTTTTTTCATAGTTTTCTTGTTTTGCTTTCATTTCTCTCCCCATTTTTTCTTCTACCTCTCTCAATTGATTTTTGAAATCCTTTTTGAGCTCTTCCAGGAAGGCTTTTTGTTCTTGAGACCAATTCACCTTCCCCCGTGAGCCTTCACATATAGGCAATTTGAGGGTATTGTCCTCATCTGAGTGTGGGTAGGCTTCTTCCCTATTGATACAGAATCTCTCAATGGAGAGGGCTCTTTTTTGCTTCTTACTCATTATTGGGGCTTATTTATTTATTTTTTAAGTTGAGGTCTGCTCTGGGGGCACCAGGGTCCCTGTTTTTGGCTTCTTGTGCAGGGGTATAAGTGCTGTGTGACTGGCTTTTTACTCTGAGGCCTTTATAGTGTGTGCAGTTCGCCCCCCTGCACTTCCTGTCTAAGTGCACTACTTCAGTGTGCCTGGTTGTGCCTATCCTGTTTGTGGCCCTATAGTTGGCAACTTGCCCTCTTGGCTGGTGCAGGTAGGTTTTTCCACTGTCCTTCTTGGCCACCACATTTTTGAGCCAGGTTCCAGGGGCCTCAGTTGTTCGGCTATGGCCTGCAGCTCCTGCTGACTTGCCCCGACCCCCTCGGTGCTGGGCTGCTGCCCTGTGCTGGGCCTCCCTTTTGCCCGAGTCAGACCAAGCTTTTCCTGAAGTCATCTAAATTATCTCTGGTTGGAAGACTGTGTCTCTCTGTCTCTTTGCAGGTTCTATAGTTTCAGAATCCGTCCAGAGGCTTGATTTAATGTTCTTTTTGAGGGAACAGAAGGAGATCTCAGGCAGCTTGCTGTTTCCTCCTTGCCATCTTGTCTCTGCCCCCCCCTAACAATTTTTTTAAAAATTACTTTACTTACACTAACAAAAAACTGTAGAATATAGAAATGAATAAATATATGCAAAAAAACCCACTACAAAATGCCAAAAATAGTTGATAATGAACATTACAATACACACTTGGGACATAAGAATACTACTACATGATATTTTTTGTACAAATAAATACAAAAATAATTATAGAGATGTTAATTGCTCATGCTTGGTCTCTGCCTATATAATAGCAATTGAATAGTTGCTGTCTGTAAGGTGGCTAAGTTTCTAGCTAGACTGTCTAAAAATATAACGAGTGGTCGCCAATAAATTAGACCCTTCAGCAAGAGTTTAGACTTTTAAGCATTTATTGAGCATAAGAATTTGGTGAGGAGAGAGAAAGAGGCCAAAGTGCCTTCATCTATCTATCTATCTATCTATCTATCTATCTATCTAAAGGAGGCAGCATTTCTGCTCCACTCCTCACAAGGTCCCTGGAGAGAGAGAGAGAGAGAGAGAGAGAGAGAGAGAGAGAGAGAGAGAGAGAGAGAGAGAGAGAGAGAGAGAGAGAGAGAGAACACCAGCCCCTTCTTCGTTTCCCACAAACCTCTTGGGAAAACTGGAAAAATCCTGTTCATCCGCACAGCTAATTGGCTGGTAGCTTTGATTGACAGCACCCATGTGCAAACGTCACTTCGTGATGCCAAGGAAGTGACCTTCCAAGCCACATGGCTTGCTCTCAGACACCTTTTTCTCATGGTGGAGCTTTCCTACAGTATCTCTCGAGGAGGGGGCATCACTCCAATTATCACGCAATGACAATACAATGTAAATTAATTTATAAACTTAGCATGATACCAACCAAACTAATTGTGGTGTTACTTTAAAGAATAAGATAAAACTCTGGAGAAGTATAAGAACCTAAAGGAAAATCTTTTAAAAATAATAAGAACAAAGGAATTCTACCTCTACCAGGTCTAAAACAGATTTATTATCAGATAAACAATAAGAAAATTCACCAATGGTCAAATAATTAGGCAAATAACATCTAGCAGCAATAGAACATTTTTAACAAGCCAAGGGCACCATTTTTGGCACAAGGATTTTCTAATCAACAAAATGCTAGAAAAATTGGAATTCAATTTATTTTAATAATATCTTATCCTATATAGCACAATTTCCAAATGAATATATTACCTAAATGGTAAAGGTCATAACAGAGAGAGAAAGACAGAGACTAATTCAGAAACAGAAACAGAGAAAATGAGATGCTTTTTCATAATTATGGCTAGAAGAAAATTCTTTTTTTTTTATGGCAATGAGGGTTAAATGACTTGTCCAAGGTCACACAGCTAGTAAGTGTCAAGTGTCTGAGTTGAACTCAAGTCTTCCTGAAGCCAGGGCCAGTGCTTTATCTACTGTACCACCTAGCTGCTTCCTAGAAGAAAATTCTTAACTAAACAAGGAAAAGGGTGATCATAGAACACAAAATAAATAAATTTGATTACAGAAAATTAAGTAGTGATTTTGGAAATGGTTGAAAATTTTATATATATGTATATATATATAAATGCACAGGAATTTATTGTATAGTAAAAATACTGAATATGAAGAATTAAGAAAATACATTTGAAATGCTACATGAATGATTCAGAGTACAAAAAGCAGACTGAAGAGAACTATATGCATAATGAATAAAAAAATAGACCAAAATAAGTCCATAAAATGAAATGAAACAAGTAAGCAAAAAAAAAAAAAGAAAGCCCCTATAAACCTAAAAAACAGATAATAAAACATATATTTTTATCCTCTCAGAGAAATGTGGGTCTCCTAAAGTGGAATGTACATATTACCAGACTCTTATCAACTTTTTTCTTTCTTACAAGGAGGAATTGAAACTGGAAAAAGAGAGATATTTTGTGATTTGTTTTTGTTTTATTTTCATTAATAAAATATTATTTATTTTCAATAGGTATTTTCTAAACAGATGAAAAGGAAGAGGAAGGACAGCCTGGAAAAGAGGTCCAGTTTAAAGAAACGTATAAGGGCTCCCACTTTTTCAAAATAACAAATGTTAATTTCCTTCTTCCTTCCAATGTTGCTGTGGCCTTCCACTATTTACATATAAACATTTCAAATCTACAGTAAAAACAAGCTCAGAATACTATTATAAACAATGCCACAGAATTGAGGAATGGAAGAAAACTTAAATACCCTGTAGCCAGTGTTGTTAAATTTACATGTGTGTGTGATGAGATGAGACTCTTTAACATCTCGCCGAAGCCAACAGACTTCTTTTCAGAATAATGTTTTTAAATATATACCATAAAATAGATAGGATTGTGAAGTACTCCAATTATGTTGAAATGCACTTTTTTTAAATTAATGGACTCCAACCCAATGTCTTCATTTCATAGATGATGATGGTGTTGATGATGGTGTTGATAATAACGATGAGGCCAAAAGAAATGAAATGATTTGCCCAATTTGACACATTTAGTAAGTTGATATTCAAGGATTTAAACACTTTTCTTCTGACACCAAACTCAGTGCTCTTTCACTACAAAACAAGGCAGGGTAGAATCAAGGCCATTGGCAGTCCTAGGCCATTAACCAGAAGGCATGAAGCAGTTACACTATTTTGGGATAAGCAAAGCCAGTCAGGTGCTAGTTATGGAGTTAATGGTGAGGAACAATAGCTTACACTTGGGACTTCTCAGGAGTTGCTTACTTAGGTTTCAGACCTCATGGCAAGTTTTATTTGTGCCTGTCAATGACCTTCAGGATCACAACATGGGGATAGATAACTATGCTACCACAGGTATATTTATTTAACAAGCTTGAATGTGCTATCTACTCATTTAAACTTATAATAACAGTTATCCATTCAGGGACTAGCACAGATGCAAATGCTCCAGTCAGTAGGTCAATAAGCATTTATTATTCACCTACTAAGTGCAGGCATATGCTAAGCACTGGGGATAAGAGATAGGCAAGAAAAAAATAGTCCTTGATTTTAAAAAGCTAGTGAGGAGATGACATGCAAACACCTATTTATGAACAAGATATAAACAGGATAAATTGGAGATAATCAATAAAAGGAGGCTTTTCAGATTAAGAAGAACTGGGAGGGACATCTAGGTGGTGCAGTGGATAGAGCATCGGCCCTAGATTCAGGAGGACCTGAGTTCAAATCCTGCCTCAGACACTTAACACTTACTATCTGTGTGACCCTGGGCAAGTCACTTAACCCCAATTGCCTCACCAAAAAGAAGAAGAAGAGGAAAGAAGAAGAATTGGGAAAGACTTCCTATCTATAAAAGGTGAAACTTTTGCTGAAATATAATTAAAATCAGAGAAGTCAGCAGTTGGAGAAGAGAAAGGAAAACATTCTAGGCATGTACACAGTCTTTGAAAATAGTATCATGTGAAAGGAACAGCAAGGTCAATTTCACTGGATCACTGAGTCCATGATATTTGTGTTGATTCTTCCATTTAAAAGCAATATTTCCTTCCTCAACTTTCCTGAACACTTTACAAGCTACTGAGATTATATATCCAAAACTAGAAAACACTAAGGAAGAAGCCTAAATATCATAGAAGCAAATAATTATGACTCCAGGGGATCTCAGAGGACATGTCCTGAGATGCCACATTTTAAAGATTAGGAAAGAGTGTCCAACACAGTGGAGAGATTTGCCCAAGGTCATGTAGAAAATAACAGTAAAAATTAGAACCCATATCCTCTGACTTCAGATCTGTTTTACATGCATTTTTTACCATTATAACAGTCTTCCTTATGTCATGCTTAATTTTGTCTTGATTTTAGTAAATATACTATATGAGGAAAAGTAAATGATAGTGAAGAACATTAAATAGAAAAGAGACACTAGACTAGGCCAAACATATTTTGAAATAATCTGTACAAGAAGCAATACAACCTTGAAAGTCTTGAGAGAATCTCAAGATAGGAAAGTAGTACCAAAATGGAAAAGAAATAATAAAATTTCTAAAAGTTGATTAAAATGCAATCTACAAATATCTGACAGTTCTATCTTTATGAGACTGATAAGTGTATGTTTTGAAGGTATCCTTGATGAAAATATGAAAATTGTTTTCCTTTTTAGGTTTTCACAAATCATTTTCTTCAATGTATAATATCTTGTTCTTATTGTTCAATTGCTTCAGTTCTGTCAAACACTTTTTGACCAGATTTGGAGTTTTCTTGGCAAGCATATTGTAATGATTTGCTATTTCCTTCTCCAGATTATTTTATAAATGAGAAACTGAGGCAAACAGGGTTTAGTGACTTGTCCAGTGTCACACAGCTGATAAGTGTCTGAGGCCAGATTTGAATTCAGGAAGATCAATCCAGGCTAGGCACTCTATCCACTAAACCACTTAGCTGCACCTAGTTGAAAGATGCAGAGAATACAATATTCCTTTGTGTGCATTATATTTCTGGTTGACTATAAATAAGCAAAACCCAGCATTTTAATTGATAATTCAATTTTGATAATTGATAAGCATAGCTTTAAAATATCTACACTGTGAGGGATTTTTCCATGCTTATTTCTCTTAAGAGAATGCCATATGTAGATTCAGTAGCTTTTCCAAATAGCTGTTTGAAGACCCTCTGTTAACAAACTAGAAATAAAATGTATAAAGTTACTTATTAAAGGTGATTACCACTGTGCCCCTAGGGCTATCAAACTGTGCATACCCTTTGATCCAATGATACCAATGCTAGGTTTATATAATATTATATTGGTTTATAAAGACCTCCCAAAAAAGAGAAAAGACCTACTTGTTCAAAAATATTTATGGGAGATCTTTTTGTGAGGGCTAATAATTGGAAATCAAAGGAATGCCCATAAATTGGGGAACGGCTAAACAAGCTGTGGTATATGATTGTGATGGAATATTATTATGGTATAAGAAATGACAATCAGGATGATTTCATAAAGGCCTGAAAGGAAATATGAATTGACATATAATGAATATATTATATTCACTTTGATTATATTATTTGAAATCAAAGCCACCTATAATCATATGAAAAAATGCTCTAAATCATTATTGATCAGAAAAATGCAAATTAAAATAACTCTGAGGTATCACCTCACACCTATCAGAGTGGCAAATATAACAAAAATGAAAAATGTTGGTTGTTGGAGGGGATGTGGGAAAGCTGGGATGCTAATCCACTGTTGATGGAGTTGTGAAAAGATCCAACCATTCTGGAGACCAATTTGCAACTATGCCCAAAGGGCTATGAAACTGTGCATACCCTTTGATCCAGTAATACCACTTCTAGGTTTATATCCCAAAATATCCCCCCAAACAGAAAAATACCTATTTGTACAAAAATATTTATAGCAGCTCTTTTTGTGATGAAACATACTATCCACCTCCAAAGAAAGAACTGATATTGATGGAACAGAATGAAGCATGCTATTTTTCACTCTCATTTTTTTCTTTTAATCAAGTTTGATTGTACAAAATGACAAATATGGTAATATTTTACATAATCACACATGTATAACCCATATCTGATTGTTTGCCACTTCAGGGTGGGAAAGAGGGATAAAAATTGGAACCCCAAAGTATAAATAAGAAAGTTTATTATTAAAAAAATACTGAAGAGAAGTAAAAAAATTAAACATGAAAGCTAAGTCATAAGATAATTAATGAATTAAAGTGTTTACATTGCTGTATGGGAAGATGATAGATGTAACTTATAAAAATTACATCATTATGAGAGCAGTTAGAATGCATAGACAGAGGGCACTAGTGCAAGTTGATTGTGATGGAATGATCTAAAAAATGGAGTACTGAGAAAAAGAAATGCACTGGGAGAAAGGATAAGGAAGAGGAAGAATGGTAAAAATTATTTCAAATAAAAGGCACATAAAGAACTTTTAGGATAGAGGGGAAATGGGGGGGCAACATTTGAGCTTCTCTTTCATCTGAAAAAGTTTCAAATAAGTAATCACGCGCGCGCACACACACACACAGAGTGGTGTATGGAAATTGAACTTATACAATAAGGAAATAGGAGGGGAAAGGGGATAAAACAAAGGGAGGGGGTGAGAAGAGAGAGAGCAGAGTAAGTGAGGCAATGGCCAGAAGCAAAATTGGCTTTAGAGGAAGTATAGGGTAAAGAGAGAGGATAAACAAAAGAAAATGGGATAAAAGGAAGTATACAGTTAGTAATCTGATCTGCGAATGTGAATGGGAAAAACACCCATAAAATGGAAGCAAATAGCAGAAAATATTAGAAACCAAAATCCAACAATATGTTGTTTTTAAGAAACACACTTAGGGCAGCAAGGTGGTGCAGTAGATAAAGCACCGGCCCTGGATTCAGGAGGACCTCAGCTCAAACTCAGCCCCAAACACTTGACACTTACTAGTTGTGTGACCCTGGGCAAGTCACTTAACCCTCATTGCCCTGCCCCCCCCCCCAAAAAGAAAAAGAAACACACTTAAAACAAAAAGATACAGAAAGAGTTAGAATAAGGGGCTAGAGCAGAATTTATTAGCAAAATAACTAAATAGCTAGCAAAATTAAAACTACCCCTAATTAAATTTGCTAAAAAGTACCATAGAAAATGAATTAATAAAAATATTAAACCTGTGGACCAAATGTTATAGCATGCAAATTCTTAAAGGAAAAGTTAAATGAGTTACAGAAGACAGTAAAACTATACTAGTGCAAGACATCAACTTTCACCTCTCAGAACTAGATAAATCTAGCCATAATATAAATAAGACAGAACTTAAAGGAATGAAGAGAATTTTAGGAAACATAGATACAATGGATCTCAAGGGGAAATTGAATGGGAATAGAAAGGAATATACCTTTTACTTAGCTGTATATATCACATTCTCAAAAATAAACTATATGTCCTAAAAAACTTCACAACCAAAATCAGAAAAGCAAAAATATTAAATGTATCCTTTTAGGACCATAATGCAATTAAAATTACATTCAATAAAGGGCCTTGGAAGAGCTGATTAAAATTTTAATAAAAACAAAATGATCCAATCCTAAAGAAAGAATTGATCAGAGAATAAATCTTATAAAACAGCATACCAAAAATTTGTGGAATAGTCAAAGCAATGTGTAGGAGAAAATTTGTATCTCTAAATGTTTTCACTATTAAAATAGAAAAAGATCAGATCAATGAAATTGATACACAAGTAAAATTAAATATTTCCATTTAAGCACTAAAATAGAAATTATGAAAGTTAAAGGAATACTAATAAAAATGAAAGTAAATAAAAAACACTGAACTAATAATTAAGTCAGGAGATGGTTTTATTTTTAAATAAATGAATAGAAGAGCTAAACTATTGGTTAATTTGGTTTTTTTTAAAGAAAGTAAACTAAATAACCAGTACCAAAATTAAAAAGGGTCAATATACTACAAATTACAATAAAATTAAAGCAACCTAAAACTAATTATCTAAGTGACATGAATACATATTTACCAAAAAAATTACTAAGATTAATAGGAGAGGAAATAATACACTCCCAGAAAAAAGAAAATAAACAAACCATAAATGAGCTCCCTAAAGAAAAAATCCCCAGGACCAGATGTATTTACAAGTGAATTCTACCAAATATTTAAAGAATAATTAATTATAGTGCTACATAAAGTATTTAAAAATAGGTAAAAAATTCCTACCAAAGTCATCCTATTAAATAAATATCATTGATATCTAAAACAGGGTGAGCAAAGAAAGATGCAGATCAATATTTCTAAATAGTAGTAAATTACCACAGTAATCAAAGCAAAGACCAAAATCTCACACTGTATACTTAGGTGAGGTCAAAATGGGAACATGATTTAGAAATGAAGGGGGGGGGATAATAACATAAGTAAATCAGGGGAGCGTGTAATCCTCTGTTGGTGGAGCTGTAAACTGATCCAACCATTGTGGAGAGCAAGTTGGAACTATGTATATTCTCTGATCCAGTGATACCACTGCTAGGTTTATATCCCAAAGGCATCCCCCCAAAAGAGGAAAAGATCTATTTATACAAAAATATTTATAGCAGCTCTTTTTGTGGTGGCTAAGAATTGGAAATCAAAGGAATGTCCATCAATTGGGGAATGACCAAACAAACTATCGTATATCATTTTAATGGAATATTATTGTGGTATAAGAAATGACAGGCAAGGCAATTTCAGAAAGGCCTGGAAAAACTTACATAAACTGATGCATACTGAAGTGAGCAGAACCAGGAGAAAGCTATGCACAGTGACAGCAATATTGTTTGATGAAGAACTGTGAATGACTTGACTATTCTCATCAATACAATGATCCATGACAATCCCAAAGGATTAATGCTAAAGCATACTATCTAACTCCAAAGAAAGAACTAATATTAATTGAATACAGACTGAAGCATGCTATTTTTCACTTTCATTCTTTCATTTTTTTCTTATTTGAGTTTTCTTATACAAAATGAGTAATATCACAATGTTTTACATAATTGCATATGTATAATCTATATCTGATTGCTTAACACCTCAGTGAGGAAGGAGGGAAGGAAGGGAGGAATAGAATTTGGAATTCAAAACTTAAAATAAAAATGTTTATTAAAATGTACTTCAAAATGATGGGACTATAGGAAAATCTACTCGTCACATCTATGGTTAATGGAAGAGCTTATGACAAAACAGAAAAGAAAGGGGATCATAGGAAATAAAATGGATGATTTTGATTACATGAAATTAAAAAGGTTTTGCACAGGGGCAGCTAGGTGGTGCAGTGGATAGAGCACCAGCCCTGGATTCAGGAGTACCTGAGTTCAAATCCGACCTCAGACACTTAATACTTACTAGCTGTGTGACCCTGGGCAAGTCACTTAACCCCAATTGCCTCACTAAAAAAAAAAAAGTTTTTGCACAGACTAAACCAATATAGACAAGTTTCTCTGATAAAAGCCTTGCTTCTTAAGTATGTAGGAAGTGAGGTGATTTTATAATATTAAGAACAATTCCACAATTCATAAATGGCCAAAGGATATGAGTAGGCAGGTTTCAGAAGAAGAAATCAATCAAAGCTAAAAACTTCACATGAAAAATGTTCCAAATCCCTTTTGATTAGATAAATACAAATCAAAACAACTCAGAGGTATTGCCTCACATGTATCAGACTGGCTAAAATGAAAGAAAAGAAAAATAATAAATCCTGCAGGGATTATGAAAAATAGACACACTAATACACTGTTGGTAGAATTGTGAAATGGTCCAACCATTTTTGAGAACAATTCAGAATTTTACCTAAATGGCTATTAAACTATGCATAGTCTTTGACTCAGCAATGCCACTATCTGTCTGTATCCTGAAATAATCAAAGAAGGAAAAAGAGCTTTTTACACAAAAATATTATAGCAGCTCTTTTTTGAAGTGTCAAATATTTGGAAATTGCAGGGATGCCCATCAGTTGGTGAATAGGTGAACAGGTTGGGGTATATGATTATGATGGAATACTATTCTAAGAAATGAAAAGGGAGAGTAATTAATTAAAAACTCAGAAAACTGATATGTACTGATGCAAAGTAAAGTGAGCAGAAGCAGAAGAATAGTGTACACAGTAACAGCAAAAATGTAAGAATGATCAATTGTGGAAAAAATTTGCTACTCTAATAAATACAATTATCCAAAACAATTTGAAAGGACTCATAAAGAAAAATGCCACCTACATTCAGAAAGAGAACTGAAGAACTCTGAGTATATTGTCACAACTTTGGTTGAGTAAACAGATACAAATCATGGTACAGATGCTTAAGGGAAGACTGTTTTCTTTTAGTATTTAAAAAGAGAACACAGTGACACTATCTGATAATGTCAAAAGTCACATTATGTGAAATTAATGTTTTTCATGTGCCTAGGACCTGGAACCTTAAAGTTTCACATCTAGAGTAGTTCTTTCTTTTGGGGGGAATGATTATAAACATTTTTATTTAAAATTTTGTGTTCCAAATTCTATCTTTCCTTCCCTCCCTCCCCTCTCCCCTTCCAGAGGCAGTATAGATTATATATGTGCAATTATGTAAAACATTACCATAGTAGTCATTTTGTATAAGAAAACTTGAATAAAAGAAAAAATGAAAGAGTGAATGATAGCATGTTTCAGTCTGTGTTTGATTTCAGTTCTTTCTTTGGAGGGAGGATAGAAAGCTTCATCATTAATCCTTTGGGATTGTCTTGGCTCATTGTATTGTTGAGAATAGTTAGTTCATTCACAGTTCTTCATCAAACAATATTGCTATCACTGTGTACAACACTCTCCTGTTTCTGCTCACTTCACTATACATCAGTTCATATAATTCTTTCCAGGCCTTTCTGAAATTGTCCTGCTTGTCATTCCTTACAGCACAATAATATTCCAAAAAAATCAAATATCACAACTCTTAGCCACCACAAAAGGAGCTCCTAGAAATACTTTTGTACAAATAGGTCTTTTTCCCTTTTGGAAGATATATTTGCGATATAAACCTAGCAGTGATTTTGTAGAGCAGTTCTTTCAAGCCATTGTGTTGACCTGCATTTGGGAATTTGGGTATAAATTTTAAATTCTATATAAGATCTGGTTAAAAATGTGTTGAACTATTTAAATCCAACTTTCCCTCTTTGTCTCTATCTCTCTTTCCCTCTCTGTCTCTTGCCTCTGTGTCTGTCTTTCTGTCTCTGTCTTGCTGTGTCTCTGTATCTCTGTGTATCTCTCTGTATCTCTATCTCTCTCTGTCTCCGTCTCTGTCTCTATATCTCTTTCTCTCTTTCTCCCTCTCCCTCTCCCCCTCCCTCCTCTCTCTCTCTCTTTCTCTCTCACTCTCACTCTCTCTCTCTTTTCTTCTCCCTCCCTTTCTTCCCACCTATCCATGACAGTCCTCCCCATCTCCCCCCACACACACATACACACACACTCACACAGCTTCAATTCAAGTCAATTTTGATTGCTGGATAATAGGGAACTGGGGAATTTAAGGTGCAGAGTTGTATCACCATACCCACTCTCTGATTTGAAACTTTATGATTCCAGGCCAAACGTTTTTCCAGACATAGGCAAAAGCCAGAAAACACATCCCCACATGTGTTCAATAGATAGAAGGTTTAGGGGTAAGCAAATGAGTTCATCCTCCAAAGGTCCAGCTTCCTTTTTAGTCATAAGCAGGGGCTCAAGATAGCCCTGCTTCAAAGAGTAGTAACCACTAATGATGTTGCATGTAATTGTGGAGCAAAGTCCTGAGTTAAGAACCAAATCATGAAGAGTTAAATGGAAATAATTGGTACCCACTGTTCAGGATCAGTGTACATGACAGGAGATATATTCCTGAGTGATGCAGTGGAAAAGATCTGAGTTCAAATATGACCTCAGACTCTAGCAGTGTGACCCTGTACAAATCACTTAACAGGTTTACCTTAGTTTACTCAATTGTAAAATCAGAAAAAGAATAGAGCCTACCTCACAGAGTTATTGTGAGGATCAAATATTTGTAAATGCTTAGCATAGTACCAAGCACATATTAGGGGCTATACAAATGCTTATTCCCTCCCCCCTCCCATAGTGGTCAAAGTTGACAGTCACTGACAAATACGATCACAGGTTTATAGATGTTGAGCTGGAAAGGACTCAGAGCTGGTTCTGAGGAACCAGAAAGGACTCAGGTTCAACTCTTTCTTTTAACAGAGAAGGAAAATGAGGCACAGACAAATGAAATATTTTCCAAGCAAATAAGCAACTGAGGCAAAAGTTTGATCCAGGTCTTACCAATTCCTAGTCTAGTACACTATCCACTGAACCACACTCTGCCTCTGTGGTTAGAAATAAGTGACAAGAAGTTATCCTTGTTTCTTAGGATTGTCTCACTTGTATTAAGCTCCCAGCTTTCTCTCCTTCATTCCCCCACCCGCAATGTACCAGAACTGAGTTTTGCATTGCCTCTGGCACAGAATCAATGCTAAGGTCACACTGCACATTGGAATAGATTTCTTGATTTGCATATGATTCTATATGTGGTGCATGTGTGCCCATTCTGTGTTCTTCCTGGGGCTTGGGACTTAAGCCAATAGTCTGAGTAAAAAGAAAGATATGGGTAACAAATTCAAATAATTCAGGTATATTCAAGACATTAAGCATTCACATACCCTTACTTTTCTTCTTTCTTCTTTGATCTGTCTTTTTTTTTTCATTTCCTTTTGATTTGCCATGCTATGTAGTTCATTTGAATTTTTATTTGTACCTTGAAAGTATTAATAATATTCCTGACCCGGGGCAGCTAGGTGGTGTAGTGGATAGAGCACCGGCCCTGAAGTCAGGAGTACCTGAGTTCAAATCCGGCCTCAGACACTTAACACTTACTAGCTGTGTGACCCTCGGCAAGTCACTTAATCCCAATTGCCTCACCAAAAAAAAAAAAAAAAATACTCCTGACCCGGAGGCACCTAGATGGCACAGTGGATAAAGCACCAGCCCTGGATTCAGGAGAACCTGAGTTCAAATCTGACCTCAGACACTTGACACTTACTAGCTCTGTGACCCTGGGCAATATACTTAACCCTCATTGCCCTGCCCCCCCCAAATAATGATAATAATATTCCTGACCCATGACAGGATGGCATAAAGTACCATATACAGAATCTCCATCTCTCCCATCCCTATATCTGTATTAATCAAACATCTGGCAAATAGGAGAAAATCATCCCCAAAACCCACCATTTATATCTCATTGCCATACTGACTACCCATCTACCCATTCGTACTGTGCCTTCTAAATCTTTTTCCATCAAAAAATTTGCTATACTTTAAACAACATCCCATCACTCATGGGCATTGGGAAAGGGAAGGCAGAGGAATGAGCACTCACATAGCATCTACTATGCATTGAGTATTGTACTAATGTCACAAATATTATCTTATTTCATCCTCAAAAGAATCCTGGTAGGTAGATGCCATTGTTAGCTGCCCTTTACAGCAGAGCAAACTGAGGCAAGCAAAGGTCAGGTAACTTGCCCAGAACACATAGCTAGTAAATATCTAAGACCAGATTTATACTCAGTTTTTCCTAACTTAAGGTCCAGTGTTCTTTTCCCTCTGCCACCAGCTACCTAGAGAGGGTCCTGAAGAGAAAGTCTAACTGTTCCTTGCTCTCCATGGGTATTTATTCTCTTAGACCCTCCCTTTAATAGTCACCATGTGACCTCTTCTCCTTTAAGGTTAACAGCATCAAAATTTTTCATGTAATCAAGATAGTCATGGTTTTATATGATGCCTAGACCATCCTCTCACCTTTTTAACAACATTTAACCTTTTAAAAATATGAATTAAAGAAAGACAAGAAAGATGGCATTGCTATATACAAAGCAGAACAGTAAAAAGAGGATGACATACAAAACTAGGAATCCCAATTATGCACAAATTGCTTTAAAAATGTAGGTAATGAATCTAACATGTTTTAAAGCTATCTCACTTCTCTGGTTTCTTCTGAATTTACATCTTTTCTGGTCTGTTCATTCATTAAAATGTTTCAGTGATTCTTTGTTATCAACTTTTTTGGTAATTATTCTTTGGCAAAAATATTGCTAGTTCTCGCCTCCCCTTTCAATGTCTCACCCAAATAAAAAGAAAAAGAAAACATTTTAATGAATAAGCAGACAAACAAAATAAAACTATATATTCCCATGTCCAAAATTATATGTTTAATTCTGTACCGCCAGGCCATAACCCCTCTGTCAGAAGGTGTTGCATCACAGATCCCTGTAACAGTGATTGGTCATTGTATTGACCAGAGTTCTTAAGCCTTTCAAAGTTGTTTTTCTTTGTAGTGTTTAGTGTGTTTGGTTTTTTTGTTTGTTTGTTTTGCTTTGTTTTTTCACTTCACTGTGAAACAGTTTATATAATTTTTTCCAAGTTTTTGTTTCTGAAATAATTTTTTTCATTATTTCTTACAGTGCAATGACATTCCATTGCATTCATGAAACATAAGGTTCAGTCAATACTCTTTGATGGAAAGCCCCTTTCTTGATATTTCCATGCCTCCACTAAAAGATCTAGTATAAATCTTTTCATACAGGTGCCCCTTTTCTTTCTTTCTTTCTTTCTTTCTTTCTTTCTTTCTTTCTTTCTTTCTTTCTTTCTTTCTTTCTTTCTTTCTTCTTTCTTCTTCTTCTTCTTCTTCTTCTTCTTCTTCTTCTTCTTCTTCTTCTTCTTCTTCTTCTTCTTCTTCTTCTTCTTCTTCTTCTTCTTCTTCTTCTTCTTCTTCTTCTTCTTCTTCTTCTTCTTCTTCTTCTTCTTCTTCTTCTTCTTCTTCTTCTTCTTCTTCTTCTTCTTCTTCTTCTTCTTCTTCTTCTTCTTCTATTGGGGTTAACCAAATTGCCCAGGGTCACACAGCTAGTAAGTGTCTGAGGTCAGATTTGAACTCAGGTCCTCCTGACTCCAGGGCCTGTGCTCTATCCACTGCACCACCTAGCTTCCCTGCCCCTTTCCTTCTGATCTCTTTAGTGTATAAGTCCATTAATACTATCAATAGGTAAAAGGGCATGCACAATTCATTAACTTTTGGATATAAGTTTCAAATTACTTTCCATTATGGCTAAGGAAATTTACAATTCCACCAACAGTCTTTTAATTTGCCTGTTTTGCAACAGTCCTACCCCCATTGTAGCTGTACTCCTCTGAGTTTTCCATCATTGCCCCTTTGCCAGGTACTTTGTAAACTTTGTGGCTTCTTACTGTGTATTGTCTTCTTCCAGTAGATTTGAGATCACTGAGAGAAGAGATTGTCTTTATTTTTTTTTCATATTTGAATTCCCAGTGCTTAGCACAATTCCTGACTCATAGTTGTATTTTTTAATAAATATTTATTGAATGACTTACTGATGATCTTTGTCAATCAATAAGGTATAAATTTCTCTAATTATCCATGATTTGCAGGATTTTTAATTTGGCCTTGAGAACAGCAGGTTCGTATTCTAGGATTATTTATCTATTTGGGAACAGATAAATATTATACATTTGAACCTGTTCCTTACATATCTTAGTAGCTCTTTTAAAGAGAAACTTAATGCAAAGATTTGCCCTAATCAACTATTATCCTTCTGGTTTTCACTGCATTGATTTTATTTATGTAAAACATTTCAAATTTTTATAATGAAAACTGTCTATTTTATCTTCTGTGATCCACCCTATCCTTTATCTAATCGAAAATTCTTTTCCTATATGAAGCGGTAAAAGTTATTTTCTTCCTGCATCCTCTAATTTGTTTATGATGTAATTCTTTGTAGCTATGTCATATGTCTATTTTCAGCTTTTTGTTTGATGTGGTGTGAGAAATTGACAATAATCTAATTTTCATCAGAATGGTTTTGAATTTTTCTAGTAATTATTTTTTTAAGTCAGTTCTTATCCCAGTATTTTTGGTCTTTAGGTTTATTAAGCTCTATATTACTATTCATTTGATTGTGTGTGTTGTGGCCCTAATATATATTCTATTAATGTTTCTATTTTCAGTAAGCACCAAATTATTGTGATAATTCTTACTTCATAGTATAGCTTGGTGTCTACATTTCTTTAACAAGTTCTGGATTATCAAGTGATTTTACATTATGTAAAATGTAGTTTGATACAGTGGGAAGATCATTGCATTAACCATAGCACTTTAAATAAGCTGTTAGACATCCCTGAGCATGACACCCTGAACTTGACACCCATTCACTCATCTGTACAATGAGACAGTTGGGCCTCAGGTTCTGTATATCTCTGATGCTGTTATACGGACATTTCACTGGATTCTCACAAGAGCCATGGAGAAAGGCATGGCAGGTATTATTATTATTATTATTTGGTGAGGCAATTGGGATTAAGTGACTTGCCTAGGGTCACACAGCTAGTAAATGTCAAGGGTCTGAGGCCAGATTTGAACTCAAGTCTTCCTGAATCCAAGGCCAATGCTCTATCCACTGCACCACCTAGCTGCCCTTTATTAGTATTATTTTGATTGTAAATAGACAAAAAGCTTGAAGGAAATTTCCAGCATGTTGGATAGATTGTTCATGGGAGATTTTTTTTAAGTAGATAGGAAGTGACAAGAAGATAAACCAATAGAAGTGGGAGTGATATTGGAACTTTATAGGTGGAAGTAATGCAAATGATGGTGAGATCAGGGATTTGCTGAAAGGTCAAAGAAATAGATGGAGGAACTATGTTTGTCTGTTACCTTCGGAAAGTGACTCTCCCTCTTGTTGGGCTACAGCTTATTCCTCTGAGAAATAAGGCACTTACAACTGATATTTAAGGGCCCTTCCAGCTTTCTATATTGGGAAAGAGAGGGAATCATTATTTACATTCTATCTGGGGAATGTCTCATGTAAAGCAATAGCCAATATATTGTTCTTTCCTTTCTGAAATCCTCTGTCAAGTGGCAAATACTAGAATGATCATGATGTGTGTGTATGTGTGTATGCATGCATGTGCACATGGGTGTGACAGAAAGAGAGAGAGAGGGAGGGAGAAAGAGAGAGAGAGAGAGAGAGAGAGAGAGAGAGAGAGCGAGAGAATGTGTATATGATTGTCTGAAAGACTTTCCCAAGTCTAACAAATGTTAACGCAAAACCTATGGCACCAGTATTACCTGGCATCCTCCCAACCTCTGCACCTGCACAATTACATCTGAGCTTTTCTGAACATCTCTTCCCTCACAGTTTGTTTTGTTTTCATGTGTATTTGTGTGTATGTGTGTGTGCATGCATGTATGCTTGAGTGTGGGAGTCTGTTCTTATTTTGAACACTTAAGGAATCATTTTTCCAGAGGTATTTTTTTAGAGGAGAGAATTTTTTAGAGCTAATGGGATATGTCCCTAGGGAAGCATAGCAAGACTGGCCAGTGCAGAGTCAGGGGCAAAAGCTGCCACTGAAAATCCTCAGCCACCTGGCTTGCCTGAAGGGCAATAGAAGATGCTATTCAAGGAGTGCACAATGAACAGCTGTTTTTAACTCTGACCACTCTGACAGCTCCCCCTGTACCAATAAAGCCAGAGCCATCAATCACAGAGTGAGATGAGCCATGAGTCTACCATCTCCCTTCCCAGCCCCACATATTTACTCACTCATCTTATTCCCCCAAACTACCCAGTCTTGTCCCGCTGCGGCAAATGGGTTTGAAAATAGGAACCAGGACACAGGGTACAGGTGTTTTCACAAGTCATTTTCCTAAACACTCAGACCTGTCAAAAAAAAAAAAAAAGAAAATTAATAGCAATCTATTTTTGCTACCTCTGGGCAGAACTGCTTCCAAAACTGAAGAAAGAAGGAAGGGGGGGCTACATTTTCTACATATCTAAGTACTTCGCATACAGGAAATACTTTGTAAGGTGCTGAGGCTACAGAAAAAAAACAATTTAAATTCTCTGCCCTCAAGAAGCATATGTCCTATGGGTCATATATAATGTGTACATAGATAAGTACATTATACAAGCACACACATATATATGAAACTCTATCACCATCAAATATTACACATAGTACAGGAACATTTTAATATATATGAATATATAAAATGCTCTACAGTTATATCATCATTAAATGGAAGTGTTCTGAGCTCTTAAGGTCTATGAGAGAGAAATACAAATGCTAGAAAGGCCTACTAAATCACAGAGTCCTTAAATGTAGTCATAGTGAGAATGGATGACTATTATACAAGTACTAACTAAATGAGAAAAGAGTTGCTGATTACTAGATAAACAAAGAGATGACCATAAACTAGTATATGACCATGTTCTTATATATAACCTTATATAACAAAAATGAGAAGGTGACCCTATTTATGGAAGGACTGGCTTATCAACAGGTTATAAGTTCATCCTGAGGTACTTTTAGATGAGGTAAAATTTTGAGTTATAAAAATTATTTAACACTATGATTGAAAGTATTTCTCTTGATTTTCTATATTTGTTATTATATAGGGAAATTATAAAATTTAACTACTATATCTCTAAATGAGCTAAATTTAAGATTCCTTGCCATGGACAAATTGTAGATTCTACCATCCTGAACTTTCCCTTCTTATATCCATAATTCTAGCCAATTTTTTCGTATCAATGCATTCTTTCCCAAATCATTCTGTTTATGCTTTGAAATTCATCATTCTCGTCAAAGAACTACAATCCATAAATGATTTCAATC